>NC_034201.2:2417875-3100375 GCF_002021735.2 Oncorhynchus kisutch | reverse complement strand
TGTGACTGGGTTCACGGAGGTCTGCTGTGCTCTTTCCTGGCCCACCCGGCCCTGGAATAGACAAACACGTACTCTCTTGATGGCTGACGATAATCAACAAGCTCTCACAGTCTCGCTGCAGAATTAGACATTTCTTGAAACGTCAAATTTCAAAGTTGCTCCAAATGTCAAATTTAGAAGGGTATGGAACCAAAAAGGGTTCTTTTTTTTACAAAGGGATGAGGTTAAAACATTAGATTTAGGCACTCATTCCAAATGGTTAAAGTAAGGAATAAGGTTTGGGATAGGGTTCAGATCAACATATAAAAAAAGTTCACCACTGGGATCGAACGCGTAACCTTTTGATCCATAATCAAGAGATTACCCAAGCGTACTTGATGGTAATAGCACACCCTTTTTTGAAGGAATTTCCCGACATCCCCAAGAAATGGATAGACTTCCAATTTCAAAGTCACTCTTTAGAGATCTGCCTGCTATAATACCACATCAGTAATGAGAGTGCATATTACATGTAGGCCTGTGTGCATGTTTGTTTGTATGAACCCGTTGACAATACTTAACCCATACTGTTACCAGTAAGCCCAACTATAATATACATTATACAACTGGTTTGGATTCTGGATGTTGATGGACACACCTATGCCTGCTAACAGTTCCATCTGAAAATTATCACTGCACGTCAATAAGAATATCATGGTCATGTTGCTGTCTGAATAATCTCCTGTATTTATCTCGCACATTATTTCCCCTTGCGTCCAGCCTAGCATTTAGTTTGGAACGTTCGGTCTGCCTGTCCGACCTTAAAAACATTGTCTCACTTGTCAGTAGCAACAGAAGCAAATAGAACAACCAGATTTTTTTCTCTCCAGAATACATCGTCTGATGGAATAATGAAATTGTATGAATGACGTATCAAAATAACGTTTTAATGAAAGTATATGTAATTCATTGTTATTTCAATATGTTGTCAAACAGTTTTATAAAAGCAATGAGGTGGTGCTGTATCGTGTCGGGCCGAACAACACCATTTACCTGTGACTGTATTCATGATACAGCACTGCCTCTTGTGCCTTATTTCTTAATTCTGTTCATTCTAGAGTACCTGTTTAGTTCATTTCATAGCACTCCTACAATACCGTACAGCAAGGCCCGTATCCACAAAGCATCTAAGAGAATAAGTGCTGATTTAGGATCAGTTTTGCCTTTTTAGATAATAATGACCGATATGGACAGATCCTACATCAGCACTCCTACTCTGAAATGCTTTGTGGATATGGGCCCAGATCCCCTCCTAAGAGACCGTTCTGGGCCTGCTGTATGTGATTTATTACCCTTTACACGAAGCCCTGAGTCTGTAGTAGGTACTGTATGTACTGTAAACTCCATTACATTTGCATCAGACTCATATTCCCCTGCCCAGCTGAGAGACAGCTTATGGATGGAGAGAGCAGTGCTGTCTAGCATCCACGCACATGCATACGAACGAACACACACACACACACACACACACACACACACACACACACGACCTGGAACACCTGTGTCATTACTTACACTCAGGAAATGGGCCTATAAAGGGAATAGAGTCAAACATGTCCCTCTCCATTCATTTCTGTAGTCTAGAACCATACCCTCATAACAACAATCATTGAGGTTTTACTTGTGTGTGTGTGTGTGTGTGTGTGTGTGTGTGTGTGTGTGTGTGTGTGTGTGTGTGTGTGTGTGTGTGTGTGTGTGTGTGTGTGTGTGTGTGTGTGTGTGTGTGTGTGTGTGTGTGTGTGTGTGTGTGTGTGTGTGTGTGTGCGTGTTAAGGTGAAGCGTGTGTATGCGCGTGCCTGCTTGCGTGTGTGTTTTATGTTGAATCACGGATTGTACTGTGAGCTGTTTGCATAACTGAACCCTTGCAAATTCAATGATATGTCCTAAGAATCAGGGAAATCATAATAAGTCCATTCCTCCCTTTCTTTCTTCCCTCTCTCTTTCCCTCGTTACACCGACACTTCCTGAACTGCTCAGCCCCCAAGGGTGAGAGTGTGGTTTAAGGAGGTGAGTATAGAATTAGCACAGTTATACCGAAGACAGACATATTATAGAATTATCTCAGCAATAGCAGTGAGGGCAGACACATTCTATTCAACATAGAATTAGCACAGTGAAGCAGTGAAGACACACAATTTTAGTGAGTATAGAATAGTTACCGAACTGAAAGCAGGCATCTTATAAAACTTGCGTGGTTATAGAACTACTAAAGACAGACAGAGTTTTGATTTACAACTAATGTGAATACAATGTGAAATCACCAGAAAACGTGACCATGGCGTTGGATTTAGGTTCAAAGTTGAAATGCCTCTAAGTTGATTACTCTAATCCATTTTTCACATGGATTCAAAAGCATCGCATAGGGTTTTTGGTGGAAATTACATGGCGGGGGGATTCAACAAGTTTTTGACCAGTGGGAATCTTCTCTTCCTTTATATGCCTTTTTAAAACATTAATAGCACAGTGCCTATAGGCCTCTGCATGCAATGCCTTGATGCATTTAGTGCTAAAATCTCAGATAGCTGAACTGTGAGGTGGATAATTACTGTTTTAGGAAAGTAAAAAAGCCAATCAAACGATAGGCTATGAATATTTGCATATGCTAAACATCGAAACACAAGGTACAGGGTTTCTGTAATTTGTTATAGGCTGTTTTTAAGGACATGCAGTGCATTCAGAAAGTATTCAGACCTCTTGACTTTTTCCACATTTTGTTTACGTTACAGCATTGTTATTATTTTTAATCATCAATCTACACACAATACCCCATAATGACAAAGCAAAAACAGGTTTTTAGAAAATTCTGCAAATGTATAAAAAAAAAAACTGAAATACCTTATTTACATAAGTATTCAGAACCTCTGCTAGGAGACTCGAAATTGAGTTCAGGTGCATCCCAAAATGTTTCTTCAACTTGAATGGAGTCCACCAGTTGTAAAATCAATTGATTGAACTCGATTTGGAAAGGCACACACCTGTCTGTCTACCTAAGGTTCCACAGTTGACAATGCATGTCAGAGCAACAACCAAGCCGTGAGGTCAAAGGAATTGTCTGTAGAGCTCCGAGACAGAAATGTGTCGATGCACAGATCAGGGGAAGGGTACCAAAATGTGTCTGCAGCATTGAAGGTCCCCAAGAACACAGTGGCCTCCATCATTCTTAAATGGTAAAGAAGTTTGGAACAACCAAGACTCTTCCTAGAGCTGACCGCCCGGCCAAACTGAGCAATCTGCGGAGAAGGGCCTTTGTCAGGGAGGTGACCAAGAACCCGATGGTCACTCTGACAGATCTCTGCAGCTGTCCACCAATTAGGCAATTATGGTTGCCAGATGGAAATCACTCCTCAGTAAAAGGCACAGCGTGCCTGGAGTTTGCCAAATGGCACCTAAAGACTCTCAGACCATGAGAAACAAGATTCTCTGGTCTGATGAAACCAAGATTGAACTCTTTGGCCTGAATGCAAAGCTTAACATATGGAGGAAACCTGGCGCCATCACTACGTGGTGGTGGAAGCATGGTGGTGGCAGCATCATAATGTTGGGATATTTTTCAGCGGCAGGGACTGGGAGACAAGTCAGGATCGAGGGAAAGATGAACATAGCAAAGTACAGAGAGATTATTGATGAAAATAGCTGTGCAGCAACGCTCCTCATCCAACCTGACAGAGTTTGAGAGGATCTGCAGAGAAGAATTGGAAATCCTCCCCAAATACAGGTGTGCCAAGCTTGTAGCATCATAGCCAAGAAGACTCGAGGCTGTAATCGCTGCCAAAGTGCTTCAACAAAGTACTGACTAAAGGTGTCTATTTAAACTCAGCAAAAAAAGTAACGTCCTTTCACTGTCAACAGTGTTTATTTTCATCAAACGTAACGTATAAATATTTGTATGAACATATATAACAGATTCAACAACTGAGCAATAAACTGAACAAGTTCCACAGACATGTGACTAACAGAAATTGAATAATGTGTCCCTGAACAAAGGGGGGTCAGTATCTGGTGTGGCCACCAGCTGCATTAAGTATTGCAGTGCATCTCCTCCTCATGGAGTGCACCAGATTTGTCAGTTCTTCCTGTGAGATGTTACCCCACTCTTCCACCAAGGCATGTGCAAGTTCCCAGACATTTCTGGGGGGAATAGCCTAAGCCCTCACCCTCCGATCCAACAGGTCCCAGACGTGCTCAATGGGATTGAGATCCGGGCTCTTCCCTGGCCATGACAGAACACTGACATTCCTGTCTTGCAGGAAATCTCACACAGAACGAGTGGTACGGCTGGTGGCATTGCCATGCTGGAGGGTCATGTCAGGATGAGCCTGCAGGAAGGATACCACATGAGGGAAGAGGATGTCTTCCTTGTAATGCACAGTGTTCAGATTGCCTGCAATGACAACAATTTCTGTCCGATGATGCTGTGATAGACCGCCCCAGACCATGACGGACCCTCCACCTCCAAATCGATCCTGCTCCAGAGTACAGGCCTCGGTGTAACGCTCAGTCCTTCGACGATAAATGCGAATCCGACCATCCCTGGTGAGGCAAAACCACGACTCGTCAGTGAAGAGCACTTTTTGCCAGTCCTGTCTAGTCCAGCGATGGTAGGTTTGTTGCCCAAAGGCGCCATTGTTGCCGGGGATGTCTGGTGAGGACCTGCCTTTACAACAGGCCTTACAAGCCCTCAGTCCAGCCTCTCTCAGCCTATTGCGGACAGTCTGAGCACTGATGGAGGGATTGTGCATTCCTGGTGTAACTCTTGCAGTTGCCACTGCGAGGACGATCAGCTGTCCATCCTGTCTCCCTGTAGCACTGTCTTAGGCATCTCACAGTGTGGACATTGCAATTTATTGCCCCGGCCACACCGGCCACATCTGCAGTCCTCATGTCTCCTTGCAGCATACCTAAGGCACATTCACGCAGATGAGCAAGGACCCCCGGGCATCTTTCTTTTTGGTGTTTTTCAGAGTTAGTAGAAAGGCCTCTTTAGTGTCCTAGGTTTTCATAACTATGACCTTAATTACCTACCGTCTGTAAGCTGTTAGTGCATGTTTATTAATTGTTTATGGTTCATTGAACAAGCATTTACAATGAAGATCTGTGAAGTTATTTGGATTTTTATGAATTATCTTTGAAAGACAGGGTCAAGAAAAAGGGTTTATTTATGTAAATGTGATATTTTAGTTTTTCATTTGAATAAATTAGAGCATTTATAAAAACCTGCTTTTGCTTTGTCATTATGGGGTATTGTGTTTAGGTTGATGAAAAAAAAAAACGAATAAATAATTTTAGAATAAGGCTGTATCATAACAAAATGTGGAACAACTCAAGCGGTCTGAATACTTTCCAAATGCACTGTAATGTGGCTCTTTTGCCCAATATCCCTTGTTTATTAATGGCGCTGACTACGTGGATGGGTTATGCCCTAATGGGTTACGCACTCCATGCATATGGATGACAGTTCAATGTCTCAAATGTCAGATCAATTAAAATATTTCCGGTCACTGGTCAGGCGCCAAGTTTACCTAACAAAAACCTAAAGCTGTCATCAAGGCAAAGGGTGGCTACTTTGACGAATCTAAAATCAATTCGTTTAATACCTTTTTGGTTACTACATGATCCCATATGTGCTATTTCATAGTGTTGATGTCTTCACTACTATTCTACAGTGTAGAAAATAGTAAAAATAAATAAAAACCCTTGAATGAGTAGGTGTGTCCAAACTTTTGACTGGTACTGCATGTGTGCACGTGTGTACATGATGAAATACTTTACTTCCCCAATAGTGTTTCAGGCAGCTACACAAAGGAAGGCAGTATTTGAGGGTTACGTTTTTAGAGTTTGGCTCTCTGAGTGCTGGAGGTGGGCCTCCCCAGATTGGGGCCCCTTTCCTTTCCTTTAGATGCACACGGGTTGTCTAAGGACACAGTGAACCGGGCTACCCGATCTGAGAGGCCGAGCAAGGGGGGCAGCGACGGGACGACGGGCCGGCTGGAAGGAACACACAGAGAATCCTTGTAGCCCAAAACCGACCGGTCGGCTGGCTCAACCATTGCTGGTGGGAGGGGGGAGAGAGGGATGGGATTGGAGGGGAGAGAGAGAGAGGAGGATCCATGAGGAGGGGCAGTAGGAGAGAGGATAGATTCATGTAGGGAAATAACAGAAAGGAGACAGAGAGAGAGAGGGAAAGGGAAGGGAGCGAGAGAGGGAGAGAGGGCCAAATGTAAATGGAAACTGTATATTTCCACTGTTGTTTAGAGAAAGTCAACAATCCAAAGCTACATGGAAATAGCATCATAACTTCATTCGTTTTTGCTCTGATATCTTGATTTGAGAGCAACTATTGTTATGGATCGTAGGAGTGCTAGTTCTACAAGTTGATGTTTCACTCATCTGAGTAATGTCTTCCAGCTCAATCTGTGAGGTGACCACATATCAGACATCCCCTCTTCCCTTTTCTCCCTCTGTCCCCCCCTGTCCAGACCTTCTCCTATTGCCCTCCTCCTTCACTCTCTTCCCTCTCCTCTCAATTCAATTTAAGGGGCTTTAAAATCAAATTGTATTTGTCATATGCTTACTCACAAGCCCTTAATCAACAATGCAGTTTTAAGAAAATACACAAAAAAAGTAAGAGATCAGAACAACAAATAATTAAAGAACAGCAGTAAATAACAATAGCAGGGCTATATACAATGGTACCGGTACAGAGTCAATGTGTCATTGTGCGGGGGCACCGGTGTCGAGGTAATTGAGATAATTATGTACATGTAGGTAGGGTAGGGTAGGGTCGTTAAAGTGGCAAGGTGGAGTGAAATAGAGATTGCATCATCTGTGGATCTGTTGGGGCGGTATGCAAATTGGAGTGTGTCTAGGGTTTCTGGGATAACGGTGTTGAGCCATGACCTGCCTTTCAGAGCACCTCATGGCTATAGACGGTTGTCATTTAGGCAGTGTTACTTAAGTGTTCTTGGGCACAGCTACTATGGTGGTCTGCTTGAAACATGTTGGTATTACAGACTCAGACATGGAAAGGTTGAAAATGTCAGTGAAGTCCCTGGCCACTAGGAGCGCTGCCTCTGGATGAGCGTTTTCCTATTTTCTTATGGCGGAATACAGCTCATTGAGTGCATGGGAGTGCACTTACTGGCATGGGAAACATATGTTTACATTGCCAAACAATTGAAATAGATAAAAGACAAAAGTGAAATAAACAATTAAAATGTACCGTAAACATTACACTTAAAAAAAAGTTCCAAAAGAATAAAGATATTTAAAATGTCATATTATGTCTACATACAGTGTTGTAATGGTGTGAAAATAGTTAAAGTACAAAAGGGAAAATAAATAAACATAAATATAGGTTGTATTTACAATGTGTTTTGTTCTTCACTGGTTGCCCTTTTCTTGCGGCAACAGGTCACACACATTTTGCTGCTGTGATGGCACACTGTGGTATTTCACCCAGTGGATATGGGAGTTTCTCAAAATTGGATTTGTTTTCGAATTCTTTGTGTGTCTATGTAAAATGAGGGAAATATGTGTCTTTAATATGCAGGGATGCAAACTGGTGAGGGCCCACAAAGGTGACACTTTTTTTGTTGCACTGAAACATGCAAAAAATCCCTGCTAGGGGTAAATGCAGGTTTTAACTATTTAAAACCACAAAGAATATGATCGACATGATCAGTCTAAATATTGCACTTGGGAAAAAACATCTTAAAGTAGAAATAGAATGAAACAAACAGGCATAATTTTTTTTTGCTCATCGATCAAGTGCACAAGGCTACATGTGTGCAAAAATAATGTTCACTGAGCGAAAATATATATAACCCTCCCTCCCTCCCTCACACACACACACACACACACACACACACACACACACACACACACACACACACACACACACACACACACGTGTTACTGTCAAGTTCAACCCAACAAAAACAATATATTTGGGCTACACTGCACATTATTACATTGTACACTTTCTGCCTGTGGACATCTGTTCTACAATGTGCCAGAAAAAGTGAGAAAGAGGGAATGTGTGTGGTGTTCCTTTCACCTCTATAGTGGCATTTAGTTCAAGCCAGGCCCAGCTCCAGCTCCACTTGATCCCTGAATCCACTTGTTTAACAATCAACGCCTCATTTTCACCTAATTCTCTCATTCTGAAAAATAACCGCATATTGTAGAGAGAAAACATTAGTTAACAGATAGTGGTTAGTTCGTTAGCTAGTTAACTAGTTAACATTTCACACAGATTGCCAGGTCCCAGTAAGCAACTAACGCGTTATAACTTGAGAAACGACAAGGAGTCGTATACCAGTTAATACTATAGCGAATTGGTTAGATTACTAATGTTAGTTCATCTGATGTTGTAAAGTTAGCTAGCTAACATTAGCTGTCTGACTTTATTAGCAAGCTAATTTTCACACCATATACTCAATTATTTTGTCAGATGAGTTGGCTAATGTTGCTCAACATTTCTCTGGCTAGTTAACGGAGAATTCGATCCAGCTAGCAAGATACTTAACAATGCTAATACTTGTTCCACCACACTTTCTCCCTCACCTCAAACTTTCCAAATGCCAGTTGTTTTTTGATTACAGTTCATGAAGTACGCTTCATCACCTTCTCACCCCATCTCCGTGGTCAAGCTTCTCACCTAACGTTACCTCTTCATTATCGTTCATTATCGTGCCCTGATGCTGTAACTACTCAATTGGTTGTCTCTTCTTTCTTCAGTCTCGTGCTGCGTTGCATTCTGTTGTTGTGTAAACGATTGGCTGAGCCTTGGATACAACCAGTATTGCTCCAAACACGCATCACTCGATCGCTTACAGCCAGATCCAATTCCCCCCTCCCAAACTTTTCTCATCGGATCTATATGAATCACATAGGTCACCTATTTTGGATTCAAAACGGTGAATTTCGCAAAAAGGTGACAATTATGAAACCCTGAATATGGTCATACATTTGGCAGGAGGTTAGGAAGTGCAGCTCAGTTTCCACCTCATTTTGTGGGCATTGTGCACATAGCCTTTCATCTCTGGAGGACCAGGTCTGCCTTTGGCAGCCTTTCTCAAAAGCACGGCTATGCTCACTGAGTCTGTACATAGTCAAAGATTTACTTAATTTTGGCTCAGTCACAGTGGTCAGGTATTCTGCCACTGTGTACTCTCTGTTTAGGGCTAAATAGCATTCTAGTTATCTCTGATTTTTGTAAATTCTTTCTATTGTGTAAAGTAATTATCTTTTTGTTTTCTCATGATTTGGTTGGGTCTAATTGTGTTGCTGTCCTGGGGCTCTGTGGGGTATGTTTGTGTTTGTGAACAGTGCCCCAGGACAAGCTTATTTAGGGGGCTCTTCTCCAGGTTAATTTCTCTATAGGTGATGGCTTTGCAATGGAAGGTTTGGGAATCGTATCCTTTTAGGTGGTTGTAAATTTTAACGTCTCTTTTCTGGATTTTGATAATTAGCATGTATTGGCCTAAATCTGCTCTGCATGCATGTTTTACATTTACATACATGTACACAGGATATTTTTGCTAAATTCTACATACAGAGTCTCAATTTGGTGTTTGTCCCATTTTGTCAATTCTTGGTTGGTGAGCAGACCCCAGACCTCACAACCATAAAGGGCAATGGGTTCTGTAACTGATTCAAGTATTTTTAGCCAGATCCTAATTGGTATGTCAAATTTTATGTTCCTTTTGATGGCATAGAAGGCCCTTCTTGCCTTGTCTCTCAGATCGTTCACAGCTTTGTGGAAGTTAACTGTGGCGCTAATGTTTAGGCCTAGGTATGTATAGTTGTTTGTGTGCTGTAGGGCAACGGTGTGTAGATGGAATTGGTATTCGTGGTCCTGGCAACTGGACTTTTTTGGAACACCATTATTTTTGTCTTACTGAGATTTACTTTCAGGGCCCAGGTCTGACAGAGTCTGTGCAGAAGATCTAGGTGCTGCTGTAGGCCCTCCTTCGTTGGGGAGAGATCATCAGCAAACAGATCATCAGCAAATAGTAGTTTGAATCTGAACCTTTCACCTATTACTACCTGTCAGGGCAAGGAGATTGAGGTTGTAACCTCATATAAATATCTTGGAATTTTAATTGATGACGGCCTCTCTTTTAAATTGCATATTCAACAACTTACAAACAAATTGAAGCTGAAAATGGGATTTTATTTTAGGAATAAGGCCTGTTTTTCTTTTGAAGCCAGAAGGAGGCTAGTATCAGCTACATTTATGCCTTTACTAGACTATGGGGTTATTTTATATATGAATGCTTCCGCTCAGTGTTTGAGATCAATTGACACTTTACCATGGCACTTTGAGATTTATTTTAAACTGCAAAACCCTTACGCACCACTGCACTTTGTATACCAGGGTTGGCTGGCCTTCTCTAGTCACTCGTAGGCTCAGGCACTGGAATACTTTTATTTATAAAGCCATTTTGATTCCCTGACCTGTCAATGTTTTTTATTTGCTGTTTTATACTCTTGTGAATTCAATGGTTTTTACTAGATTACTTGTAGTTTTTCATGTTGTCTGTCTGTGATTTTTTTGTAATGACTTGGTGCTGCCTATCTTTGCCATTGCGCTCTTGAAAAAGATATTTTAATCTCAATGAGTCCTTCCTGGTTAAATAAAGGTTAAATAAAAATAATAAAAGTAGACATTTGACTTCAGATTCTAGTAGGGTGAGGCCGGGTAGCTACAGACCGTTCTAGTGCCCTCACCAATCCGTTGATATATATGTTGAAGAGGGTGGGGCTTAAGCTGCATCCCTGTCTCACCCTCAACCCTGTGGACATTTTTTTGTGTGTTTTTTGCCAATTTTAACTGCACACTTGTTTGTGTACATGGATTTTATAAAGTTGTATATTTTCCCCCCAACACCACTTTCTATCAATTTGTATAGCAGGCCCTAATGCCAAATTGAAATTTGTAAATCAACAAAGCATATGAGAAGGGTGTATACGTGGTCTGTCGTACGGAAATTTGGTAAAAAGCCAATTTCACATTTGCTCAGTATGTTGTTTTCACTGACAAAATGTATGAGTCTGCTATTAATGATAATGCAGAGGATTTTCCCAAGGTTGCTGTTGATTTTATTTTATTTCACCTTTATTTAACCAGTGTCGTGGAAGATTCAGAATTTGTTGGTAACATTTGTACGATGTTTTATATTCATCTAATGTGTGTAAGTTAATTCTCATCAGAATGGTATTTTTGTATAATACTGTGGTGAGGTTGCAGTTATCTGTTCTATGTCAAGACTAAGTTGCATGGGCCGCTGAGAGGGGAGAGGTCAAAGTGTCATCATGTGTAAACATATCTTTCACTCCCTACCTTTTTCCCAGTGGAGAAAGGAGGGTGGCAGTGTCTGGAATCATTCTATGCTCCCTCTAATGTTGTTTCTATCTTAACCTATAGCCTCATTCTCCTCTCCGTGAGTTTGTCCAGGAGTTTGTATTTAGAGTGGGTTGTATCTAAATGACAATTTGATATATGCCTGTTGATATGGAGGATTGGTTTATGGTTCTGGGGTTTGGGAAAGGAGACAAAGCTGAACGATGAATTATGTCTATGCTGTCTGACTATGTGTGATCTTTGCTATAAAGGATCCCATTTTGCCATTGTGTGGGAACTCTCAACTTTTCATTAGAGATACTGAAATGTTGAAAGTCATAATGCTATAGAGCTTATATAATTAAAAATGGACGTTGATAACTAACTCTGACTTGTGTGTGTGGTTTGCTCCCATGATTTGGTAAATAGAGGACATTTCCACGACACCAGGTAAGCTAGTTGAGAACAAGTTCTCATTTGTGAGCATAGCAGTTCGACACAACGTTGCTGTTGATGCATATCCCATGGTAGTTATTGGGGTCAAATTTGTCTCCACTTTTGTGGATTGGGTTGATCAACCCTTGGTTCCAAATATTGGGGAAAATGCCAGAGCTGAAGATGATGTTAAAGAGTATAGCCAATTGGAATTTGTGGTCTGTATATTTTATAATTTCATTTAGGATGCCATCAACCCCACAGGCCTTTTTGGGTTGGAGGGTTGGTATTTTGTCCTATAGTTCATTCAGTGTAATTGGAGAATCCAGTGGGTTCTGGTAGTCTTTAATAGTTGATTCTATGATTTGTATTTTATCATGTAAATGTTTTTGCTGTTTGTTCTTTGTTATAGAGACAAAAAGATTGGAGAAGTGGTTTATCTAACTCTTTGTGTTGTTGTTTGTTTAGAGTTTTTCAATTTTCCCAGAAGGGGTTAGATTCTATGGATTCTTCAACTACATTGAGCTGATTTCTTCCACACTGTTCCTTCTTTTTCCGTAGTGTATTTCTGTATCGTTTTAATGATTCACCATAATGAAGGCTTAGGTTTTCTGGGTCTCTATATTTTTGGTTGGATAGGTTTCTCTATTACTTTTTAGTTTTTGCATTCTTCATCAAACCATTTGTCATTGTTGTTAATTTTTTGATAGAGAAGCTGAGAGGTCAAATATACTGTTTAGGTTTTCTACTGCCAAGTTGACAACTTCACTATTACAGTGAAACATTTTGTCCAGGAAATTGTCTAGAAAGGCTTGAATTTGTTGTTGCCTAATTGTTTTTTGGTTGATTTCCACACTACTTTCCTTCCATCTATATAATTTCTTAATGTTATTCAGTTCCTTTGGCTTTGATGTCTTATGATTGAGCAAAGCTCTGTTCAATTTGAGTGTGATTTTGCTGTGATCTGATAGGGGTGTCAGTGGACTGACTGTGAATGCTCTAATGAGACTCTGGGTTGAGGTCAGTGATAAAGTAGTCTACAGAACTACTGCCAAGAGATGAGCTATAGGTGTACCTACCATAGGAGTCGCCACGAAGTCTACCATTGACTATGTACATACCCAGCGTCCGACAAAGCTGCAGGAGTTGTAACCCGTTTTTGTTGGTTATGTTGTCGTAGTTGTGTCTAGAGGGGCTTATGAGGGAGGGAATGCTGTCACCTCCGTGTAGGTGTTTGTCACCCTGTGTGCTGAGGGTGTCAGGTTCTTGTCCACTTTGACTCTCCTGTCCGCCTCTCTCTCTGTTGCTACACACAGACCTTCTCTGAGTGCCCTCTTTGCTCCTCTCCTTTCTATCTCCCCTGGGGTGTTCCACCACAAGGAGTACAAGAGGGTTGACACCCACCCTCTCAGATTTTTCTGAAATAGTTTAATTAGTTAGTAACAGATACGATTAGCAATCCAGAAACATTCTTTTGTTGAAATATAATTTGATCCAATTTGCACCCAATTTGGCCAATTTAATTTATAGGATTCAGATGATATTCAATAAATATTCTGCCCCACATTTAAATCAAATGTCTTCTTACCAATGAGTAAGACATGAGGAATCATGCAAAAATGGTCAAAAGCCACCCAGACCCCCACACCCCACACTCCATCCAACCCAACAACAAGTATACAGTATCAGTTCTATATGGTTGACAAATAGTATGAAGCTGTGGCTTTCGAGTATTGATTCTCCATTCTATGTAATGTATTCCCTGTGAATCCATTGATGTTTTCTCTTTCTCTTTTTTCTTTTGATATCGCTTGCATTATTTACCATAAAGTTGTATGAAAGTACCAGGTCTGAACACTAGATGCTGCTTTTCCTGCTATACAGCTACACTCATATCAATTTTGCTGGTCTCTTGTGTTTATTCACAACATCACAACATTTATTTTGCAACTTTAGGCAGTAAAACCATAATATCTGGCTCGTTATTCAAAAAAAATGTATGGTCCTCGTCGCAATTCAAGCAAGTCCACCGTGAAAGCAAATCTGTTTGCCCTTCTCTTAGCAACCTAATGCTTCAACCCAACTCTCCTTGACTAGTCCAACAAGTGCCAGCTCTCTAAGAGGCCTATCACCATGCAGAATTGTACAGTGGCTTCAGAAAGTATTCACACCCCTAGACTTTTTCCACATTTTGTTGTGTTACAGACTGAATTCAAAATGGATTATATTGAGATTTTGTGTCACAATATCCCATAATGTCAAAGTGGAATTATGTTTTTAGAAACTTTTACACATTTATTCAAAATGAAAGGCTGAAAATTTCTGGACTCAATTAGTATTCAACCCCTTTGTTATGGCAAGTCTAAATAAGTTCAGGGGTAAAAATGTGCTTAACGAGTCACATAATAAGTTGCATGGAATCACAAAAGACCAGCGAAATAAACACAAAAGACCAGTGAAATGGATAAAAGCATGTGGCGGTATAGTAGGAACAGTGGCATCTAGTGGTCAAAACCTGGTATTCATACTACTTTCTGGTAAAAAATGCAAGTGACTTAAAATACAAATATCTCTGAACATGGGTAAAAACTTCACCAGATTCACAGGGAATACATTACGTAGTATGGAGAAGCAATACTACAAGCTGCAGCTTCATACTACTTGTATACTGGATACTGGATTTACCTAGGGTGTGGGTAAATTCCATGGGTGACTATTGACCAAGAAAATGTGGATTCATCATGTCTTACTCATTGGTAAAAATAAGTTTGGTACAAATCGGATGTTGTGTACTATATTTACTGAATATTATCTGAATCCTATTAATTAAGAAGGCCAGATACTTTTTAATTTCAACAAGAAATTATGTTTCAGGATGCCAATCTTACTTGATTCTAACTACAGAAGCAATTGATTTCAGAACAATCTGAGATGGTGGGTGTCATGACTTGTTGAAATTACATGGAATGCCTCTCCCTCTCCCCTTCGTCCCTCTGTCTGTTCCTACACACCTTCTCTCATCGCTCTTCTTTCTTTTTCCCCCTACCCTATCCCCCTTCTCCCGTACTTTACCCCCTCTCCCTCTCTCCCCTAGTTCCTCCCTGTCTCTGTGAGTGTGTGTGAGTGTGTCTGGGCTCTGCTGGATAGGCTTTGTCCTGTGAACAGTGGAGGCCGGTCCTGCCCACAGGGGCTACAGCCATGAATACCTGCACTGTGAGAGTAGCACTCTTTCACTTCACACCGCTTTCTCTACAGGAATGCCTAACCAGTGAGGTAAGACACACTCACAAACACACACACAGACAAACACAATGCACCCCAGTATGCATGCCACGCACACGCAACATACACAAACGCCAGTATGCACGCAAACACATCTACACACTTTCTCACTTTCTTTGTCTTACACACACATACATGTACGTGCAAACACACTCACACACACACCCCAACCATACACACAACACACACTGAATGAGTCATGACGTAATGAAAAGCCAGTGTTTTGTGCATGAACTCTCTCACCCTGGACTCACAACATGAGAGCCTTTCTCCTCCATCAGTCTCTGCAGAGCATTCCCTCTAATTAACAACCATCAGCTCCAATATCATTAGACCACTCTCCCCTATCTCCCACAGGCCGAATCTTCCCTTGTCTCCCCTAGTCTCAGCCCAGGCTCCCCCTCTCACCCATAACCACAGGCCAAACCCACCTTATTTCCCTAGAGCCCCTATTCTCACGCCAGTCACCCTATCCCCCAGCTCCAGCCCCCATTCCCAGGCCCCAGCCTCTAGCCCCAACATATAGAGGAGCGGGCCCTGGTCAGACCGGTGAGTCTGTGTGGAGTGTGAATGACTGTGGTGATTAACAACTTCTCAGGGTGTCTAATCCCCCAATTAATGATGTGCTAGACTTCAAACTTCAAACTCAAAGGAATGCGTCCCAAATGGCAGCCTGTTCCCTATTTAGTGCACTACTTTTGACCAGGGCCAATAGTGAATAGGGTAGCATAAAGGACACAGACAAAGACTGGGGAGCCATACAGTAAAGATTTAGCTGGCCCGATGGAGAGCAGAGTTTTCAGTAGCCTTCAGAGGGAGAGATCTATAAAAAAAGTGTAAAAATGAACTACAGGTTATTTAATGAGGTCATTGAAGAAGAAAAAAATCTCTACTTTACCTATTTCCTATTTCAGGTTTAATCCAAACCTCAACCCCAAAGTAGAAGCAGGAGCCTTGAGCAGCCTTGCTTACAATAGGGAGGAAGCAAAGGTGTGGTGTGTATAAACCCGGTGTTTACAGCAGTTTAACTGGAGGTTGAGTACAGTATAGGTGGCCTCTGGCAGCTGTTTACTGACTGACACACAAGGCTCTCAGTGTTGTGTATTCTGGAATGAGGTGTTGCCTGAGAAACACTACAGGGTCCTGTTCAGTGGGGCCCACTGTAGCAACAAAGAGTGCAACAGAAACACCCAAATCTGTTTTCTTATTGGACAAGCTCCGGTACAGTTAGTCCCCATTTCAAAATGTTTTCCTACTCAACAGTAACCAGGTAAGAGTGCTGAATGGAATAGAGTGGCAGTGATGGTGTAACACAGGGAGTGGTAATGAGGAAAACAGACAGACATAGTGCTCAGTGCAGGTCCAGAGCTAAGTCTGAAATTACACCCTATTCCATAGACTGTATAGTGCACACATTATGACCACAGCCCAATTGGAAATAGAGTGTCAAAGCAATGCACTTCACATAGAAAAGGTTTTCATTTTAGGCCAGGTCAACTCCCTCACCCTTACCCTGTGCCTCTCAGAGCCTTTTGTTGTAATTTAGCAGATGCAATTATCCATAGCAACTTACATTAGTGCATTAATGTTAGGATAGCTAGGTTAGACACAACATATCATCACTATCGTAGCAAGTACATTTTCCCCCCCAAAAAGTAGTTATCAGTAAAGACAGTGCTAGTAGGAAAAGACAATTGGGTTTTAGGGGGATTTATTTAAGATACTCTTTAAAAAGGTAGGGTTTTAAAAGTTTTTGGAAGATGGGTAGGGACTCCACTCTCCTGACATTAGGGGGGAAGCTTGTTAGGGGTAGGAGGGCCAAGATACCAGAGGTGGCAGAACAGAGTGCTCAGGTTTGGGTGTAGGGGTTGACCGTAGCCTGAAGGTAGGGAGGGGCAGTTCCCCTTGCGGTTCCATGGGCAAGCACCAGGGTCTTGAAGATGATGCGATCTTCGACAGGAAGCCAGTGTAGTGTGCGGAGGAGCAGGGTGACATGGGAGAACTCGGGAAGGTTGAACACAAGGCCCGCTGTGGCTTTCTGAATTTGCAGGGCTTTGATGGCACAAGCGGGGAGCCCAGCCAACAGAGTGTTGCAGTAGTGTGGACGGGAGATGACAAGTGCCTGAATTAGCCCCTCGCTTCCTGTGTGAGGAAAGGTCGTAGTCTGTGGATGTTGTAGAGCATGAACCTGCAGGACCGAGTCACTGCATTGATGTTTGCAATGACTGACAGGGTGTTGTCCAAGCCCATGCCAAGGTTCTTTGCAATCTAGGAGGGGGACACCATGGAGTTATCAAATGGGACAGAGATTTCTTGGAGCAGGTAGGCCTTCCCTGATAGGAAGAGCCGCTCTGTCTTGTCGAGACTGAGCTTGAAGAGGTGGGCCGACATCCAAGCTGAGATGTCTGTCACCTGGGCGTCAGAAGGGGGGAATTAGAAAAGTGTAGAGAGGTCTTGAATGTGGTCTCTTTGAAGTCCGTATTTACCACTATTGTTTTTTAGTTTTTTAAACTTATTTTATTGAACCATTATGTTAGAAATACATCAAATAATCAACACATCTATAAACATATATTATATAGAGTGGAGAACACTATTAACCTTTATTGAACAGGACAAGTCAGTACAAATTATTATTTACAATGACTACCCAGGCCAAACCCAGACGACACTGGGCCAATTGTGCACCGCCCTATGGAACTTCCAATCACGGTTGTGATGCAGATTGGATTCGAACCAGGTATTGCAGTGTGTTAGACCACTACGCCAGTCAGGAGCCCAATGTGTATTGTCTGTTGACTTTGACACGTTGTGGCTTTCGAGTGCATTGTTTGCTGTTTATTACACGTACAAGAGAAAGAGTGATGGTGTGTACATCATCAACCTGAAGAAGACATGGGAGAATGAGGACCCAGCCGAGAAGAGATCAACATCCGACGAGCTTCTCCTTCACGTCTCTATGGATTAAAATGACAATATTTTACATCTTCATCTGTGAAGAGCACAGGGCGCCAGTGTTGAATTTGCCAATCTTGGTGTTCTCTGGCAAATGCCAAACGTCCTGCACGGTGTTGGGCTGTAAGCACAACCCCCACCTGTGGACGTCGGGCCCTCATACCACCCTCATGGAGTCTGCTGGAGGTCATTTTGCAGGGCTCTGGCAGTGCTCCCCCTGCTCCTCCTTGCACAAAGGCGGAGGTAGCAGTCCTGCTGCTGGGTTGTTGCCCTCCTACGGCCTCCTCCACGTCTCCTGATGTACTGGCCTGTCTCCTGGTAGCGCCTCCATGCTCTGGACACTACGCTGACAGACACAGCAAACCTTCTTGCCACAGCTCGCATTGATGTGCCATCCTGGATGAACTGCACTACCTGAGCCACTTGTGTGGGTTGTAGACTTCGTCTCATGCGACCACTAGAGTGAAAGCACCGCCAGCATTCAAAAGTGACCAAAACATCAGCCAGGAAGCATAGGAACTGAGAAGTGGTCTGTGGTCACCACCTGCAGAACCACTCCTTTATTGGGGATGTCTTGCTAATTGCCTATAATGTCCACCTGTTGTCTATTCCATTTGCACAACAGCATGTGAAATTTATTGTCAATCAGTGTTGCTTCCTATGTGGACAGTTTGATTTCACAGAAGTGTGATTGACTTGGAGTTACATTGTGTTCCCTTTATTTCTTGGAGCAGTGTATATGCAATCAAAGAAAATATTTAAAAAATATATATATATTACTTTGCAACCATTGAAACAACTGCATTAGCTCGGATTTATAATATAAAATAATATAACTATAAAGACTGGTATTTCACTTACCAGTCTAAGGTAATGTAAAGTCTGTGACACTTTCCCAGTAGATTTCTGCTAGAATATCATCCAAAATCTGTAAACCTGGACTTTGATTTAGCTTTTCCAGTAATAGTAGCCATATTGTAAGTTCAGAATTTGCAAAGACTTATTTGTCATAAGAGATATGTGTAACGCACTTCGACATGCTCTTGCATAAATGTCCAAACGCCACTCGACTCATACGCGCGAGGTTAGATGAAAGATTTTGCTTCACACAAAGGGTTTCCACCTACTCTCGTAAAGCACAGATCATTGGCTATCTAGCTAGCTAGGTTTCCAAATGATTGGTGGTTATTGGACAAAGATACAGTCAATCAAGTGAACACCGCCCGTGTCATCGGCGCTCAATGATGTTGTGCCTTCCTGTCTAAAATTGCCTTTCCAGTGGACATACCGAATGCAGAATGATATAGAAAGACTGGTTACTTTTTAGAGTGTCTGAGGATTAAATACGAATGTAATTTGACTGGTTGAAACAACGTTTAGCGTTACATTTTTACAGATTTCTTTCTTTGCAAGTTGAACGAGTGGAAATACAAAATCGATCGTGCATACTATATGAACCTTTTCAGGATATGAAAAAGGATTTTATCAAACAAAACTACACAAAATTTGATCTCTGGGTCCCCTTAGGATGACAAATCAGAGCAAGATTTCAGAATGTAAGGAAATGATTTACCTTCAGATGTGAATGTATTAAACAGTCGCTGTGCTAAAAGTGTTTTGTTGTTGTGCACTCTCCTCATACAATAGCAAGGTATTCTTTCGCTGTGATAGCTACTGTACATTAGACAATGCAGTTAAATTAACAAGAATTTAAGCTTTCTGCCCATTTAAGACACATATATGTACTGTTTTATTTGTTGTTGTTTAAAACAATGTTTTAGTCACATGAGCAACAACTGTCCCGTTGACGTTTTAAGAAGGAAAGACATTCCACAAATTAACTTTTAAGAAGGCACACCTGTTCATTGAAATGCATTCCAGGTGACTACCTCATGTAGATGGTTGAGAGAATGCCAAGAGTGTGCAAAGCTGTCATCAAGGCAAAGGGTGGCTATTTGAAGAATCTCAAATATAAAATGGATTTTGATTTGTTTAACACTGTTTTGGTTATTTCACAGTTTTGATGTCTTCACTATTATTCTGCAATGTAGAAAATAGTAAAAAATAAAAGTAGGTGTTCTAAAACTTTTGACCAGTAGTGTATGTGTCAACTGTTGTTACTTCTATTTTCAATTCTGTTGTACATTTTTTGTTTTTGTTGTTACCAATTTTAATAAATGTTTTTTTGTTCAATTAGATTTCAGCGAGAATTTCATCGTAAATGTACAGTATTTTTCTGGTGCCAGTATAATGCTGTACATTTACAAGGAAATGTTTTATAGTGCACCACCACCACCACCACCCAACCTCACCACACTGCTCACCCCGCCATCACCACAATACCAACAATAAACACCACTACCATCACAGAAGGTTGGTGGCACCTTAATTGGGGAGGACGGGCTCGTGGTAACGGCTGTAGCGGAATTCATGGAATGATATCAAACACATGGCTTCTATGTGTTTGAGGCCATTCCACTTGCTCGTTTCCAGCCGTTATTATGAGTCATCCTGCCCTCAGCAGCCTCCACTGACTTCCACCACCCTCATCCCATTCAACTGACCACCACCAGCACCACCATCAACACCACCACCCACTTTCACCCCACTGCTCAACCCCACCACCATCCCAACCATCAACACAACCACCAACACCCTCATCCCACTGCTCAAACCACCACCACTCATCCCATTGCTCAAACCACCACCACTCATCCCAACTGTCAGTCCACCACCCCCATCACCACCGCACCCACCTTGTATGATCTGACAGACCCCCCGTCCTCCTTCACCCCCAGAGGCGTCCTGTCATCTCCAGTGTCTGCCCAGTCAGTCACAACCAGAAACACACCGTCATGTCCATCTCGCACCACACAGCACTAGACTGGGTATAAACAGACACCAGTTAGGACTGGTCTCTCGAGAACATGCATGTTGCTAAATCTCTGGTCTTGGTTTCTTCTCCTTAATGGACGTGTTTGTGTGTGATGGCGTTTATTTTGCAATGTCTCTGTTATTTAAAGGAGGTAGGTGGGGATTTCTGAGCTTGGATGTAATATACTTGGTATCTTTTCTCCTTTAGAGGCTATATAGAGTTATTTTCAGAGGAAACCCTTTTCGCTAGTCTAATTATCTCATATTCATTTGGTTTTGACCCCACACAATATCAACAGAGCCCTCACAGATAACCTGGATGGTCTATACTACCCCATCCTTTTCCAAACAAAAGACTAATTGGATATGGTCCTCCATCTCCAGATCTTGGTGCCTCTTCTCCAGAGTGATGGTGTACAGTGCTTCTGTCACATATAGGGGCTCTTACCATCCATAACACTGGTGTTAATATCCTGGCACAGCTTAGTCAAATAAATTACTGCTGTAGGTCCCACTATACAAGCAGGGAAAATTAAGATAGTACCCTATACCAAAAAGCCATGGGTGGAGTATAGACTAACATAAATGCCGTTTACACACCTTTTGCAGAATAATTGATTGAAACTATAGGGAGGGTTACTTTATTCATGGCGAACTGCGATCAGCAAATACCCACATGCTTTTTTTAACCACTTCATTATTGCTCGTAACTATTTTGCATTTTGAAAAGAATAATGGAAGAATAGTGTTGCACAATCCAGGTGTGGAAAGCTCTTAGAGCCTTACCCTGAAAGACTCATAGCTGTAATCACTGCCAAAAGTGCTTCTACAAAGTATTGACTCAGGGTTGTGAAGACTTATGTACCGTAAATTATATATTTGTCTATTTCATTTTCAATAAATTTGCAAACATTTCTAAGAACATGTTTTCACTTTGTCATTCTGGGGTATTGTGTGTAGATGGGTAAGATTGTTATTTATTTTTTATCCATTTTGAATTCAGGTATCTCTTTAATTGCACTCCCTTTTGCTATTAACAGGTAGTGAAAGATTCATACACATCATCAATGTGTACATTCATGAATGTGTACATAGTTTTCAATATAAGCATAGATTTGGAATACTGTTCATGTATAGATTCATTCATACATATTTTAATGAAATTGTTTACTGTATACAGTACATGTGTGTGTGTGTGTGTGTGTGTGTGTGTGTGTGTGTGTGTGTGTGTGTGTGTGTGTGTGTGTGTGTGTGTGTGTGTGTGTGTGTGTGTGTGTGTGTGTGTGTGTGTGTATGCACGGTCGTGTTCATTTGTCTTGAATACTGTTCCATTCTTGTTCCTCCCCCAGTAAGCATCCCAAATGGCACCCTATTCGCTATAAGGTGCTCTGCTTTTGAGTCCACCGTAAACCGGGGTGTCAAACTAGGGGGTTCAATCCTGCCTGCAGGTAGTTTGGGGGTGGGGACAAACTCAGTATACTTTAAAATGACTATAACCAAATGAAAACTATGTAGAAATCATAATGGACCTACATTCATACAGTGTCCAGCTCACTAATTATCACCCAAATGAAAGCTCAATAGTCAGGATGCATCGAAAATTCCCAAAACGATGGATAGAGGATTTTTTAAAACAATTTTGACAGTGAGGAAATATAACCCATTTTCAGTGCGTCCCTCTGGATCACGTTGAAGACCGAATGAGGCCCCCAGGGCAAAATGACAACCCTGCCATGTGCTATTTGGGTGCTATTTGGGACGCAGCAGCAAGTTACGTTTCTGTAGATAACAACTGGCTTGGTCTAGAACTGCAGAGTGAGAAAAAAAGAGTGAGAGTGGGACTGAGAGTGTGTGTGAGAGAGAGAGAGAGAGAGAGAGAGAGAGAGAGAGAGAGAGAGAGAGAGAGAACAATGCTTTAGGTCCCATCTGGGTTCACTTTGCTAATATTACTTTATTATTATTTTACGCACTGTTCAAAGTCTCACTGGGATGGCAGCCACATAGTTCACATTTTTTTGTGATTACTTCTGGGCAGGGGGAGGAATGTTCTGCTCCTGCACCTCCTACTGCACCCTATCACTTTCTCCTTAAGCCATGACGAGTAGGGACCTCCTCTCGCCTCCTTATTCCATGGGGTACATACAGTAGACAGAAATTGAACGAAGTGCTTTCAAATACCACAGGTTTATTTTTCTGTTTCGGCGAAGCAATCAGTACAGTAGACCCTCACAACTGTTGTCAGAGTGTGGCAGGGCTGTGAATAAAGAGTGGCATGACTGGTTAGGTTACTGTATAGTGTGTGCTCTGTGAGTATGTTGAGGGTCAGTGAGAGAAACAGCTCAGTTGGTAGAGCATAGCACTTGCAATGCTAAGAAAGTGGGCTTGATTCCCGGGACCATCAATACGTAACATTTTTTTTTAAATGCACTCATGACTGTAAGTCACTTTGGATAAAAGTCTGCTAAATGGCATATTACTAGAATGAGGAGGGGACTGTAGCCTAGGTTGACGATGACAACGGGATTCTAATTATTCAATAACTTTTTGCAACAAAAGGGAGCAGCTATGCTAGTTAGCAATGGTGCTGGTCCCACTCTCTGACCACACTCCCTCTGGCCTTGATGGAATCTTGACCCCCCCCCCCCCCTACACACACACACATACATGCATCTGTCCTCTGTTCCTCCCCACCCACTGCTCTAGGATATGACTCAGGCGACAGCGTGTGTGTGTGTGTGTGTATGGTTACACCACCAATGCCCTGATGTCTGTGATGACTCAGAACACTTTCACTGGTAGCAGGGAGATGAGGGAAGTAAATTAATCCCGTCATTCATCCTCTCCCTGTTCTGACTCCACACACAGCCCTCCTTACCCTACTCCCTGCCTGACTCATATCCTAGAGGACGCACGCACACACACACACACACACACACTACACCCCACTCCTACAGCAGCAGTGGGAAGAGCACCACACCTCTTTTCCCTTTGTCATATCTGAGAGCGGTGGTGTGTAGACAGGCACATCCCCACCCGAATCAAACATGTATCG
Source organism: Oncorhynchus kisutch (assembly GCF_002021735.2). Lineage (NCBI taxonomy): Eukaryota > Metazoa > Chordata > Actinopteri > Salmoniformes > Salmonidae > Oncorhynchus > Oncorhynchus kisutch. The sequence goes on along the minus strand of NC_034201.2, from coordinate 3,076,391 downwards.
CAATGTTTCACATCCTTAAGCATTGGAGTGTGACATAAACACATATTCATGGACACAAACACACACACACACACACACACACACACACACACACACACACACACACACACACACACACACACACACACACACACACACACACACACACACACACACACACACACACACACACACACACACACACACACACATATACACACACACCTTCCCTGCCACCCCAAACACAATCTCCCATCTCAACACACACACACACACACTGCCCAGCCTCGCCCCCCCCCCTCCACTGAGAAAATCTGAGACGGTGTCAATGTTCAAAGAATTCCTCATATGGTCGCTTCCCAGTGGACTGAATCATCTCTATAAGTGGATTAGTTGTGCGTCCTCACTATGAGACACACCCCGGTCATACCCAGTGCCATGTATTGTTTTCAGCAGCCTAGCTGTGTAGCATATTGTTTTCAGAGACAGAGAGTCACCTCATAGACACTGGTGGTCAATAAATCTCCACCGCTGAACTTTACGGAAGAACTATAACAAGTCATAGGTCAGCTATGAGGTCGGTGTTCGTCATCTGCCCTTTTAGAGAAAGACTCATCAGACCCTTTCCTTGTTTCTCTACTCATAAGTGACTAAGGGAATTTGAAATTGAATGCCTAAAATTGAAAAGTTTGTTTGAATGTGCGTGGTCAAATGTCATTGTCACTTTCTGGGAAATGTTTTGTTGTTTATTTTGAAGACAGTAACCGATTCCCTGTCCTGAGTTGATCCTTTAGTTTAGTTACTGAGTTGTTTCTGCATTGGATGAGAGCTTCCAGTTTTGTCCTGCACTCAGTTATATCCACACAGACAGAGTCCTGTAATGTTCTTATTATACTGAACAAAAATATAAACACAACATGCAACAATTTCAGATTTTATTGAGTTACTGTTCTTATAATGTCACGCCCTGACCTTAGAGAGCCGTTTTATTTCTCTATATGGTTAGGTCAGGGTGTGATGTGGGGTATTCTATGTTTTGTTTTCTATGTTTCTTTGTTTCTATGTTTTGGCCGGGTATGGTTCTCAATCAGGGACCGCTGTCTATCGTTGTCTCTGATTGGGAATCATACTTAGGTAGCCCTTTTTCCCTCCTTCAGTGTGGGTAGTTGTCTTTGTTAGTGGTACTATAGCCCTTGTAAGCGTCACGGTCGGTATTTTTTCTATTTTTCTTGTTTTTTTGGCGACTTTAACAAATAAAAGAACATGTACGCTCACCACGCTGCACCTTGGTCCGGTCATTTCCAGGAAGACGGTCGTGACATAGAGAGCCTTTTTATTTCTCTATTTGGTTAGGTCGGGGTGTGATTTGGGTGGGCATTCTAGTTTTTCTATTTCTTTGTTGGCTGGGTATGGTTCCCAATCAGAGGCAGCTGTCTATCGTTGTCTCTGATTGGGGATGATACTTAGGCAGCCTTTTTTCCCACCTTAGTTTGTGGGATCAATAACAGATTATTTTACCAGACTTACATTTCCTTACTTTCTGTGCCCCAAATGTGTGCATACTACTGATAAAGTGAACAGGTTTAGCTAATACTGTAACATTATGGAACAATGTTGTTTAAAGGGGAAGTGCACCTTCTTATTTAGCCTACAGAGTACTAAGTAATATGTAACCCACCACCAGTTAGAATAGATGATATCTGATAAACAAACATATTCTATATTATCTAACTATATTATCTGACTATTATCTGACTATATTATCTGAGCAAACATAACAGTATGTTGAAGTTTGAACAGGTCAGACTAAACCTACATCATTTTGATCTCCCCTTCAATAATGGTCGGTGAGCAGGCAAAAGTTAAGGCTGGAGGTAAGGTCTTTGCCAGCGCTCCATTTATGTGCATGGCAGTGTAGATCAGTTCCTGGCCCCTCATCAAAGGTACTTGTCGGTCACATACAAACACACACACAGAGCACTGATTACATTATCAATGGTGGTTATGATTAGCATGGTGGAACCAACCCTTCGCTGCATTCACCTTTCTATTTCACTTCAGATATAATGATATGTGACGTGAAATGGAATGGTAAACACAGCAATTGGGACAAAACATGAAATAGTTTTCAACTTTGACCAGGTCAATTGTCACCAACATGATTCAAGTGTCTCCCCTGTTCCACGTGAAGGAGTGCTCACAGCAAGGGCATGACTGCGTGACACACATTACCGTTGTTGATGATACTGTTTGTCTCATCGGGACAGTAACCCGGGTCAAGCTCATTTTAGGTCGTCACTAGTTACCACAGCCACAAAGTCAAAAACCCTACAATTTCTCTTCTTATTAAAATGTGATTTTAAACCTAACCCTTACCATAACCACACTGCTAACCTTATGCCTAAACTTACATTGTTTTCATGAATTTTCACAATACAGCCAATTTTGACTTTGGCTCTGTGGCAACTAGTGGAAACCCTAATTCTATGCTTTACAGATGTAGAATGACTGTAGCTCCAGATTGGAGTAGATTAGTCCTGCCCTAGTCAATACAGAATGCACTTGCTACTAACTAATATGCAAATTTGACTTGTAGGCTAACCTTAGCTAGCTAGCTAACTAGCTAACGTTAGCTAGCCTGTAGTTAGCTAGCCAGCCTGCTGCAACAGCTTTCCTCTTCCTCTTCTGAGGAGGAGTAGCAAGGATCGGACCAGTGTCCGAAGTGTCCATGATACTTTACTAATCACTGAACACGACAAAATACAAAGTGAAAAAAAATAAAAATAAATAACAGTCCTGAATGGTGACACAAACAATAAAACAGGAAACAATCATCCACACCACACAGGTGGGAAAAGGCTACCTGAGTATGATTCTCAATCAGAGACAACTAACGACACCTGCCTCTGATTGAGAACCATACCAGGCCAAACACAAAACACAACATAGAAAAACGAACATCAACAACCCACCCCAACTCACGCCCTGACCAACCTAAAACAAAGACATAACAAAAAAACTAATGTCAGAACGTGACAGTACCCCCACCCCCCCCCAAAGGTGCGGGCCCCGGCCGCAAAACCTGAACCTATAGAGGAGGGTCTGGGTGGGTGTCTGTCCGCGGTGGCGGCTCTGGCGCAGGACGTGGACCCCACTCTATCATAGTCTTTACCCGCTTCTTAACCCTCCTCCGTGGCGCCTTTCGAGCGGCGAACCTCGCCGCCGACCTCGGACTGGGGACCCTAGAAACAGGTCCCGAATGGACGGGAGATTCCGGCAGCACCGGACAGGCGGGAGACTCCGGCAGCGCCGAAGTGAAGGGCGACTCCGGCAGCACCAGACCGGCGGGAGACCCTGGCGGTTCCGATGTGAAGGGCGACTCCGACAGCGCCGGAGTGACGGGAGATTCTGGCAGCTCCTGGCTGACGGACGGCTCTGGCAGCTCCTGACTGATGGGCTGCTCTGGCAGCTCCTGACTGATGGGCTGCTCTGGCAGCTCGTGACTGACGGGCTCCTGACTGACGGGCGGCTCTGGCAGCTCCTGATTGATGGGCGACTCTGGCAGCTCCTGACTGACTGGCGGCTCCTGCAGCTCCAGTCTGACGGACGGCTCTGGCAGCTCCTGACTGACGGACGGCTCTGGCAGCTCCCGACAGACGGGTGACTCTGGAAGCTCAGGACAGACGGGCGACTCTGGAAGCTCAGGACAGATGGGTGACTCTGGCAGCTCAGGACAGACGTGAGACTCTGGCAGCGCTGGACAGACGTGAGACTCTGGCAGCGCTGGACAGGAGGGAGCACCTGGAGGAAGGAGATGGAGAGACAGCCTGGTGCGTGGGGCTGCCACCGGAGGCCTGGTGCGCGGAGGAGGCACCGGATAGACCGGACTGTGGAAGCGCACTGGAGGTCTCGAGCACCGAACCTGCACAACCCTACCTGGCTGGATACTCCCCGTCGCCAGGCCAGTGCGGCGAGGTGGAACAGACCGCTGGCGAACTGGGGACACAGTGCGTAGGGCTGGTGCCATGTACCCTGGCCCGAGGAGACGCACTGGAGACCAGATGGGCTCAGCCGGCTTCATGGCACCTGGCTCGATGCCCACTCTAGCCCGGCTGATATGAGGCGCTGCGATGTAATGCACCGGGCTATGCCTGCGCACCAGGGACACTGTGCGCCTCACGGCATAACACGATGCCTGCCTGGTCCACCTCTCTCCACGGTAAGCACGGGGATTTGGCTCAGGTCTCCTTCCTGACCTAGTGTCCCTCCCCCCAATACATTTTTGGGGCTTCCTCTCGTCCCAGCCGCTCTGCCATGCTGCCTCCTCATACCACCACCGCTCAGCTTTCGCTGCCTCCAGCTCTGCCTTGGGGCTGCGATATTCCCCAGCCTGTGCCCAGGGTCCTTCTCCGTCCAGAATCTCCTCCCATGTCCATGAGTCCCGAGATTTCTGCTGCTGCCCGATGCCACGACGGCTTGGTCCTTTGGCGGTGGGTGGTACTGTAACGGCTTTCATCTTCCTCTTCTGAGGAGGAGTAGCAAGGATCGGACCAATACGCAGCGTGGTGAGTGTCCATGATACTTTAATAATCACTGAACACGACAAAATACAAAGTGAATGAAAACGAAAACCGAAACAGTCCTGAATGGTGACACAAACAACAAAACAGGAAACAATCACCCACACCACACAGGTGGGAAAAGGCTACCTAAGTATGATTCTCAATCAGAGACAACTAACAACACCTGCCTCTGATTGAGAACCATACCAGGCCAAACACAAAACACAACATAGAAAATGAACATAGACAGCCCACCCCAACTCACACCCTGACCAACCTAAACAAACCAACCTAAACCTAACAAAAAAACTAAGGTCAGAACGTGACACCTGCCTTGCTAGATTATCAAATGATAACATTACATAACTAATATATAGACAATACACAATATACTTATATGAGCTACGACCTAGCTAAATTGTAATGAGGTAGCTATAAATAGCTAGCTATGCTAACGTTAGCTAAAACATTAGCTAACCTGCCTCACTAGCTAATGTTATAGCTAGCCTGCCTCACTTTATTCAAAGACAGCTAGCTAACGGTGACTAACCCCATTCCGTACAAATTTACGCAACCTGATTCAAATTCGACACAAACCTTCAAATAGGTATGTAATGACACATTATATAAACTCTTTATAGTGTTTTATTTACATTTTAGAGGTGATAAGGTGATAAGTTGGACAGATCAGGTGAAAAAAAGCCGCTTCCCCACACGACATCTTTCCCTTTCACTATCACGCAATAAGTTTCGATTCCCCACCTGCCATTTTTAAAAAGACCCGATGGAGCTCATTGCCGCCTTGAATCATACAGAGATGGGCATCATGAAGGGTCTCATCATTGAAATTGTGCTTTACAATGGTATTGATATTACAGTTGCTCTGGAGGTATTACGTTTTTGGGGCGCTAAAATGATCAATTGTACGGACCAGCATGATGTACAAAAGTCAGTTAGTTAACATTAACTATATAACCAGCAATAACGTTATCTAACGTCATTAGCTAAGTTATACCAAAGAGGTCCATATATTCCAATATCTCTGGTTATACTCACCACCAACGGTCATTGCAAACCAAGCTAGCATTACTAGTGCAGACTTGGGGATCGACACACTCCAAACACCTAGCTATTCATCATAACAGGGTCCTTCGGCAGGGCATCCAAACCATAGAAATTTGTCCGTGGAGGCTTTTCAGTTTGCCATTCTTTGAGGACGTTGGGGGCAATGAAACAACAGTGCCACATTCAATGAAGGGATTGAAGTGGGAGGAGGGACGATTTGCACGTAGAGCTCAGCAAAAGGGGGAATGATTTGTTGACCTAATTGTAATCCAAACTCAATCTTCATTTACTCATTGTGACGCAAATGAGGTTCCAAACTTAGTTTTAGATGAGACTGACTTTATGACCAAAAGTATCCTATTTACACTTTGTACTCAAATTTGACACTAGAGTAAATGTTCTTGACTAATATCAATGCCACGGGTCGTTTTCAAAGGGATTAGTTGCTTTTAATGGGGTGGTCACTCTTTAAATGAAACAAATGGTTAGCGGAGAGAGGCTATGTGGACACAGACGTATGTCACGCAGTTGAGAGCCGAGTGACCCAAATCACACACCGTTGTGTAAGCTAAGGAGGACATGGTGTAGACTGTATCATGGTGACATCTAGATGGCTACCAACATTAGTTAATTCTTGAGTAGGCTGCTATTCTACTGGAAATATAATCCTGGGACGACAGGATTGGCCACGTTAATAGCTACCGTCTATTTCTGTTTGAGGAACAGAAACAAAACTGGGAACAAAAGTGATTTTCAGGACCTTAATTTTAAAAGCATGGGAACCGGTTAATGGCATTATTTTACATTCCGGGCATTTTTTTGTCCAATAAAAGCTTCTATGCAAAGCTCTCACTCTCACTCAGAAACTTTTTCCAGTGTCTGCCTGCTTGCCAGCTGAAAATATTTGCCAATGTGTGTGTTTGTGTGTGAAGGCAACCTGCCTCTCCCCCTCTAAAGCATAGTCTAGTAGCCTACTGACATTCCAAGTGTTATTCAGAAATTAGGGAATGAGATGTTTTATTAGAAAATAATGGAATATTATTTTAAATGCTAGTTAAGGATACTATAGTAATCACATTTCACATTGAATTGATTTACTACAAATGTAGTTCTGGTGCCGCTCTGCACACACAAGGTTGTTAGCTAGCTAGTCCAACGTTAAGCCAACTCTCTGAAGTTCAAAGATATGAAATGTTCCTTCATAGAAGCCGCTCCTCCGCAGGTATAATTCTGTTGGCCTAATTCAGATAATGCATGTCTTAACAACAAGATGCCCAGTGCTTCAAGCCAAGCCTCCTTCTCCAACCACTCTCACTCTCTCCACATCTACAAAAATTTCAGTCGCATCTCACACCCTACACTTGTCTGTCCAAGCTGTTCTATCCGCACTGATTGTTGAAGTAATTTAATGTCGAGCTAAATGTAAAAAAGGAAAATGGTTTCAGACCATGTGAAATTAATTCTTCACAGTGAAAGCTTGGTCCCACAGACAATAGGGCTTTTCATCTATAGAAAAGCATTACCTACGCCCCTCACATAACCATAACACCCCCATTGATTGTGATTGAGCTAGCTAACTGTCCTAGCACACAAGGAATCGTGACCTTATAGGGATGCCTTGGGGCAACAGGAAGTGTCCCAAAACAGTCTTCCATCCTCTGTAGAACGGTCAATTCTTAACGTAAAGACTTGAAACTCAGGGCATCGTTAAAGAGTGTTCCCAGGAGGCCGTACATTGAATTTCAGTGACTTAACTTCTTGGATATAGGGGGCGCTCTTTTAATATATGGATAAAAAAACGTTACCGTTTTAAACAAGATGTTTTGTCACGAAAAGATGCTCGACTATGCATATAATTATAAACTTTGGAAAGAAAACACTCTGACGTTTCCAAAACTGCAAAGATATTGTCTGTGAGTGCCACAGAACTAATGCTACAGGCAAAACCAAGATGAAATTTCATACAGGAAGTGCCCCAGATTTTGAATGCGCTGTGTTCCAATGCCTCCTTATACGGCTGTGTATGGGTCACGAATGAGCTTAGACTTTCTGTCGTTTCCCCAAGGTGTCGACAGCATTGTGACGTATTTGTAGGCAAATCATTGGAAGATTGACCTTAAGAGACTACATCTACCAGGTGGCCGCTTGGTGTCCTCCGTTGCAATTATTGCGTAATCTCCAGCTGCGTGTATTTTTCGTTTGCTTCGAGGAGAAACACAGCTGCCACGAATGATTTATCATCGAATAGATATGTGAAAAACACCTTGAGGATTGATTCTAAACAACGTTTGCCATGTTTCTGTCGATTATTATGGAGTTAATTTGGTAAAAAGTTTGGCGTTGTAATGACTGAATTTTCAGATTTTTTTCTTAGCCAAACGTGATGAACAAAACGGAGCGATTTCTCCTACACAAATAATATTTTTGGAAAAAATTAACATTTGCTATCTAACTGAGAGTCTCCTCATTGAAAACATCCGAAGTTCTTCAAAGGTAAATTGTTTTATTTTAATGCTTTTCTTGTTTTTGTGAAAATGTTGCCTGCTGAATGCTAGGCCTAATGCTATGCTAGCTATCAATACTCTTACACAAATGCTTGTGTAGCTATGGTTGAAAAGCATATTTTGAAAATCTGAGATGACAGTGTTGTTAACAAAAGGCAAGCTTGTGAGTGAATATATTTCTTTAATTTCATTTGCGATTTTCATGAATAGTTAACGTTGCGTTATGGTAATGAGCTTGAGGCTATATTTACGCTCCCGGATATGGGATTGCTCGACGCTAGAGGTTAATTGGGGACATAGGGGCAGTTTTGAGGTGTTCAAATTGTTTAATTTTACATCTTTGTGATCAGGGGATCCAGCATATGAAATTTGAAGTCAACTGACCCAAAATCATTTTTGACCTTAGTTCTAAAAACTAAGAGCCTTGTTATGAATTCTTGAATGAATTCTGAAGAAGATATTGCTTGAAATTGTCTGTCTGTCTGTCTGTCTGTCTGTCTGTCTGTCTGTCTGTCTGTCTGTCTGTCTGTCTGTCTGTCTGTCTGTCTGTCTGTCTGTCTGTCTGTCTGTCTGTCTGTCTGTGGGAGGGAGGAGGCAGAGAGAGGAGGGAGAGAAAGAGATTAGAGGAGAGGAGGAGAAGGAGACAGGGAAAGAAGGATGGATAGAGAATGGAGGGGGAGGAGAGAGGGAAAAGGGGGAGAGTGAGGGAGGGGGGGGGAAGTGGAGAGAGAGGGGGAGATGGTGAAGGAGGAATAGGGAGAGAGAGAAGGGAGAGGGAGGTGAAAGGAAGGGGATGAAGGGATGGAAAGAAGAGGGAGAGAGAATGGAGGGGGAGGAGGGAGAGAGAAGGGAGAGTGAGGTAAGGCGAGAGAGGAGAGGGTGAAGGAGGGAGGGGGAGAGAGTGAGATGAAAGGAAGTGGAGGCAGGGGAAGGAGTGAGAGAGAGAGAGAGAGAGAGAGAGAGAGAGAGAGATTAGGTGGAAGTAGGGAAAGACAATGGAGGGCGAGAAGGGGAGAGTGAGGGAAGTGGAGAGAGGGGAGAGAGACTGAGAGGGTGAGGGGGAGAGTGTTGAAAGGGTGGAGGGGTTGAAAGAAGGGGAAGGGAGAGAGAAGAGAATATGGGGGAATGAAGAGAATGGAGTGAGAGAGCGACAGACATGAGATAAACAAGAAAAACTTCAACCCTGTGACGTTCATTTTTGCCCATTAAATGCAATTTATTGAAAAAAAATTCAACTACTGTGGGGTGAGTAGGGGTCTTAGTATTAGTAACACATCCCTGGTGCATTGCGATTGTGAACCAATGCTAGGCCACCTCTGTCAATGAGCTGTCATGACTGTCCTGTGAGGATCAGAATGGGTCAGATCAGCTTCGTGGGGGATGACAGTAACCAGGCATTCTCTCGCCCACAGAGGGGGAAGGACTGGATGTGAGACAGTTCACACCCTGTTGTAAATTACAGGAGAAGGGGGCTCTTTCTCCCACTTCAGTATGAACAAAAGGAATGTCCTTGTTAACTTCTCTAGGGTAAGGGGCAGCATTTGGAATTTTGGATGAAAAGCATGCCCAAATTAAACTGCCTGCTACTCGGGCCCAGAAGATATGATATGCATATAACTGGTAGAATTGGATAGAAAACACGCTAACGTTTCCAAAACTGTTAAAATAGTGTCTGTGAGTATAACAGAACTGATTTTGCAGGCGAAAACCTGAGAAAAACCCATTCAGGAAGTAGTTTTTGTTTTGTAGTTTTCTATTCAATGCCATTACAGTATCCATTGACTTAGGACTCAAATTGCAATTCCTATGCCTTCCACTAGATGTCAACAGTCTTTAGAAATTGTTTCAGGCTTGTATTCTGATAAATGAGGGAGTAAGACCAGTCTGAATGAGTGGACCCTGCCGTGTCACAGAGCTTTTTCATGAGCAATCCCGAGAGAGTGCCTTTCTTGTTTACCTTTTATATTGACAACGTTATTGTCTAGTTGAAATATTATCGATTATTTAGGCTAAAAACAACCTGAGGTTTGAATATAAACATCGTTTGACATGTTTCTATGAACTTTACGGATACAATTTGGATTTTTTTTGTCTGCCTGTTTTGATTGCGTTTGAGCCTGTGGATTACTGGAGAAAACACGCGAACAAAACCAAGGTTTTTGTATATATAGAGACTTTATCGAACAAAAGGAACATTTATTGAGTAAATGTCTTCTGAGTGCAACCATATGAAGATCATCAAAGGTAAGTGATTCATTTTATCTCTATTTCTGACTTGTGTAACTCTTCTACTTGGCTGGTTACTGTTTGTAATGATTTGTCTGCTGAGCTATGTTCTCAAATAATCGTTACGGTATGCTTTCGCCGTAAAGCTTATTTTAAAATGTTTTTTTTATCTGACACCGTGGTTGGATTCACAAGAAGTTCATCTTTAAACCTATGTAAAATATGTTTTGTTTTCTGAATTTTTATAATGAGTATTTCTGTATTTGAATTTGGCGCTCTGCAATCTCACTGGATGTTGGCCAGGTGGGACGCTAGCGTCCCACATACCCTCGAGAGGTTAACAGACAGTCTTCCGGCCAAATCTCTAATAGTTCAAAAGGTGTATACTGGAACAATATTTCTAACAAGAATGTGGGGAATGGTCGGAGATGATCTATAGAAAACTAATGTCATATTGGTTTTTATTTTGTGATGTCATTAAAAAGGTTATACTGTACCTTGAAAAGTATTTACACTACAGGTATGAGGCCTCCATCCGAAACGTTGTGTGTGAAATATAAAAAATGATGAAAGTATAGAAAGGAATGTGATTTTAGGAGGCATAAGAGTTAATAATTTTACATAACTTTGCACATGTATGTAGCCACACACAGAGTGAGGTCAAAGAGCATGTCAGCCTGACAGAACCGGCCCCTTTTGACCAGAGTGCATAAAGGCTTAGGAGAGAAATCAATCTTCAGACCAGGAAATGTGAGGCGGTAGCTACAGGTTTGATATGGTTGGAACTTTGAACCGCAACACGAGGTGAAGGAAATCAACTCACCTCCCAGACGAGACCAGAACATTGTCAGGCTGCAGCTGTGCGTGTAAAGTGGTTAAAACTCTGACTAGCAACACGAGGTGGAGAGAGGAGAAAACTCCCCTCTCGGACAATCACTGGTACAGCTGATTAGCTGTTTTAAGTCAAATATCTAGAAAAGCGAACTTTCAAATCATCCTAGTGTACAACTCTTCTCAAATCCCCGTATCCCACTACGCTCATCACCAATGGAAACCATCAACACGGCTGGTTAGCTATCTTCCAGAATGAACAACAGTAGAAGACAGAAAAGGGGAGATGCATTTCGGTCAATCAGTGCCATGCAAGCATGCCGCTGAAAGGTCAACAACCTTCCTGAGGAGGGCTGGTTCTGACAGAGATAAACAACGAACAGCACTCACACGTAAATACATTCATGAATTCTTACTTCAAACGGGTGGTGGTTCGTATGTAAACTATATGATAAATGTGAGAATAGTTCTAAAATGTATCAATGTTTTGCAAGAACAATTTCCTTAATAATATTGTTTACATATGTCACGTTCTGACCTTAGTTCCTTTATTATGTCTTTGTGTTAGTTTGGTCAGGGTGGGAGTTGGGGTGGGTAGTCTATGTTCCTTTTTCTATGTTGTATTTCTGTGTTTGGCCTGGTATGGTTCTCAATCAGAGGCAGCTGTCGATCGTTGTCTCTGATTGAGAATCATACTTGGTTAGCCTGTTTTCCCCATTTTGGTTGTGGGTGTTTGTTTTCTGTTTTGTGTCTGCACCAGACAGAACTGTTTCGGTTTCATTTCGGTCTCTTGTTGTTTTTGTCATTCAGTGTTCTGTTCTATTAAATATCATGAACACTTACCACGCTGCGCTTTGGCCCTCACCTTCTTCCACCAACGAAAACCTACAACATGACGTCAAATCAGGCTACTTGATGAGATTTTGATGAATCCACAAAATCACTCATCAAAATAAATGTTATACCACAGTGACCATTTTCTTTTTGGGAAGTTCGGACATATAAAGTTTATATGTGAAAACAATTTCTAAAATGAATATTTGAACTTTTTCCAAACTCACTTCATGCGTGCATTAGTAAATTGATATCCAGATTTTAGTTTGGTAAAATCTTACAGTGTGACGTAGTAATCGTAAAAGAATGTATCCGACCTACAGCGTGGGACGGCCTTAAGTCAAAATAATTTGTTCCCTCCAGGATGTGGATGGATCAAGGTGCATTGTTATAGGTTGATATTAAACAGGGGTGCCCTGTGAAAAGCAGGGGGCGCAACTTTGGTTTGGAGGGGACATTATTTTATGTTTGTTAGTTTTTTATCCAGTAGGATAAATACTACAAACAGCCTACCCGACCACTCGGAGGTGTCCGCATGGTCCTAATGCACACCATTGACTCATTTTGTATCATATTCCAATGATAAAACTGGGGAGGTACAGAAATGCATTTACAGAATGTGGGTGGGACATGTCCACCACCACCGTCCCCGTCCCCAGTGAAAGTTTTGTCCCTGGTGAAAAGTGTATGTTAAATCGGGCAATGGTCAAGGCTGGAATGAAAACGAGGTGAGGACGTTTAATCAGCATGTGTCCAGACTCTCAATAAAGTCTGTCTGGAATTAAATCACTGTAACAATCACAATCTAGTCTTCTCTGTGTGTATTGATATATCAGATGGCGTTATAGAAAACCATGATTTTTACATGAATGTCATTCAGCTTCAGTACAGGTCAATTTTTTCTGTGAGCTGTTAATGGACTTACAATTTTTAACATTGTACCTGTGAGTCGTCCTTAATTAGATTCAAACAATGCAGTCAGTCATCCTCATAATTTAATTGACAGATTCTACCTGAGTTTCTCCCTCTCCCTGAACTTTTTTATAAATTTCTCTGTGTCTGATCTGTCTGATAATTTTTTTCTCTATCGTTCTATCATTCTCTGTCTCTCCCCCTCTCTCTCGCTCTCTCTCTCTGTTTGTTAGTGCCACTGCGATCTTTGCTGCAGTGCAGTCTGATTGGCTGAATGCCTGTCTCAAACTATTCGAACACTGGCTGGCTGAGAGGTGCTATTGGCTGCTGCTGTCCCCCCTGGTTGAGGCGGGCGGGTCGGTGTGCGGGAGGGCAGGTTGGTAGGTGAGGTGGGACTGTGCCCTTTTGTTTCCGGCCAGGGAGTGGAGGGCACTCTGGGCTGCCAGTGTAGGAGAGCTCCAGGCAACAGGGCAGGACATGCCCATCCGTGGCTCTGGCTCTGGCTCAGATCCTCCCAGTCCCAGATAGACTAATCACAAAGTAATAGGATCATCACTAACATCAATCTAGGTCTGACATAGCCAGGAGGAGGAGGGGGAAGGGGAGGAGGAGAACGGTACTATTATACGGTTGAGTCATGATCTTTCTCACTACATCTTCACTTTCTCAAACCCTCTCAGCCGACATACTCTAAGTCATGTTCATCATTTTGAGACACATTCTTTCCATATCTAAATTTGAGCTCTGTTCATTCTTCAGAAGGGATGTGTCACTGGGTGGTGCTGTGGTCCGTCATCTTTGGCACACACACACACACACACACACCCTTCGCTGCAGTGTGGCCTTTATGGACATTTAAGGACCTCAGCCACCCGAGCCACGGAAGGCGGAGACAATACATGTGCATCGAAGCTTGGACCGAGAGACTAATAAACGGCTTCTATCTCCAGGCCATCAGACTGTTAATCAGTCATCACTAGCCGGCCTCCACCCAGTACCATTCTCTTATCCTTAGTCACTGTTACTAGCCGGTACTCTACCCTGCACCTTAGAGACTGCTGCCCTAGAGACATTGAGCACTGGTCACATTAATAATGTTTACATACTGTTTTACCCATTTTTGTCCATACGGTATTGTAGTCATGTCTCATCCTATATACTGTAACTACTGCTGTACTCACCTTTTCTATTCATATTCTGTTCAGACTGTCTATACACACCATTATATATACAGTTGAAGTCGGAAGTTTACATACACCTTAGCCAAATACGTTTAAACTCAGTTTTTCACAATTCCTGACATTTAATCAGAGTAAAAATTCCATCTTAGGTCAGTTAGTATCACCACTTTATTTTAAGAATGTGACATGTCAGAATAATAGTAGAGAGAATTATTTATTTCAGCTTTTATTTCTTTCATCACATTCCCAGTGGGTCAGAAGTTTACATACACTCAAATAGTATTTGAAAGCATTGCCTTTAAATTGTTTAACCTCACTAGGGTAGGTGGCACTATTTTTCACCTCTGGATGAAAAGCATGTCCAAAGCCTGTTTGGACAGAATCTAAGATATGCATATCATTGGTAGATATGGATAGAAAACACTCTAACGTTTCCAAAACTGTTAACATAATGTCTGTGAGTATAACAGAAACTGATATGGCAGGTGAAAACCTGAGAAAAATCCATCCAGGAAGTGGTATTTTTTTAATGTTTGTAGTTTTCCATTGACTGCCTTTACAGTATCCAATTACTTAGTATTCAGATTGCACTTCCTATGGCTTCCACTAGATGTCAACAGTCTTTAGAAATTGTTTCAGGCTTGTATTCTGAAGAATGAGAGAGTAAGACCACTCTGAGTGACTGGATAGTGGAAAGTCCCCAGACCTGTTTGCTGCGCACGACCTTTCTTGTTTTTCTTTTATATTGACGAAGCTATTGTCCAGTTGAGATATTATTGATTATTATGACTAAAAACAACCTGAGGATTGATTATAAACATCATTTGATATGTTTCTAAGAACCTTACTGATACTTTTCGGATTTTTCATCTGCTTGTTGTGACCGGCTTGGAGCAATTGGATTACTGAACAAAACGCGCCAACAAAACTGAGGTTTTTGGATATGAAGAGGGACTTTGTCGAACAAAACAACTATTTATAGGGTAACTGAGAGTCTTGTGAGTGCAACCATATGAAGATCATCAAAGGTAAGTGATTAATTTTATCGCTATTTCTGACTTTTTTTTACTCCTCTACTTGGCTGGTAACTGTTTAATGTTTTGTTTGCTGGGTGCTGTCCTCAGATAATTGCATGGTATGCTTTCACCGTAAAGCCTTTTTGAAATATGACACAACGGTTGGATTAAACTCTAGCGTCGAGCAATCCCGTATTCGGGAGCGTAATCATACGAATACAAATACAAATACGTCACAATGCTGCAGACACCTTGGGGAAACGACAGAAAGTGTAGGCTCATTCCTGGCGCATTCACAGCCATATAAGGAGACATTGGAACACAGCGCCTTCAAAATCTGGGCCATTTCCTGTTTGAAATTTCATCTTGGTTTCGCCTGTAGCATCAGTTCTGTGGCACTCACAGATAATATCTTTGCAGTTTTGGAAACGTCAGAGTGTTTTCTTTCCAAAGCTGTCAATTATATGCATAGTCGAGCATCTTTTCGTGACAAAATATCTTGTTTAAAAAACAATCCCAAAATTAAAAGAGCGCCCCCTATATCGAAGAAGTTAACAAGAGGTTCATCTTTAAGCCAATGTATAATACGTGTATATTTTATGAATATTTTATTATGAGTATTTCTGTTTTTGAATTTGGTGCTCTGCAATTTCACCGGATGTTGGCCACCCCCCAAGAGAGGTTAACTTAGGTCAAACGTTTCGGGTAGCCTTCCACAAGATTCCCACAATAAGTTGGGTGAATTTTGGCCCATTCCTCCTGACAGAGCTGGTGTACATGAGTCAGGTTTGTAGCCCTCCTTGCTCGCACACGCTTTTCAGTTCTGCCCACACATTTTCTATGGGATTGTGGGCTTTGTGATGGACACTTCAATACCTTGACTTTGTTGTTCTTAAGCCATTTTGCCACAAAAGTATGAAAGTATGCTTGGGGTCATTGTCCATTTGGAAGACCCATTTGTGACCAAGCTTTAACTTCCTGTCTGATGTCTTGAGATGTTGCTTCAATATACCCACATGATTTTCCTACCTCATAATGCCATCTATTTTGTGAAGTGCACCAGTCCCTCTGGCAGCAAAGCACCCCCACAACATGATGCTGCCACCCATGTGCTTCACGCTTGGGGTGGTGTTCTTCGGCTTGCAAGCCTCCCCCTTTTTCCTCCAAACATAGCGATGGTCATTAAGGCCAAACAGTTCTATTTTTGTTTCATCAGACCAAGGACATTTCTCCAAAAAGTACGGTCTTTGTCCCCATGTGCAGTTGCAAACCACTTCTTCCTTGCTGAGCGGCCTTTCAGGTTATGTCGATATAGGACTCGTTTTACTGTGGATATAGATACTTTTGTACCTGTTTCCTCCAGCATCTTCACAGGGTCCTTTGCTGTTGTTCTGGGATTGATTTGCACTTCTCGCACCAAAGTACATTCATCTCTAGGATACAGTTCGCGTCTCCTTCTTGAGCGATTTGATGTCTGCGTGGTCCCATGGTGTTTGTACTTGCGTGCTATAGTTTGTACAGATGAATGTGGTACCTTCAGGCATTTGGAAATTGCCCCCAAGGATGAACCAGACTTGTGGAGGTCAACTATTCTTTTTTTTTAGGTCTTGGCTGATTTTGTTTTATTTTCCCATGATGTCAAGCAGAGAAGCAATACGTTTGAAGGTAGGCCTTGAAATACACCCACAGGCACACCTCCAACTGACTCAAATGATGTAAAATAGCCTATCAGAAGCTTCTAAAGCCATGACATAATTTTCTGGAATTTTCCAAGCTGTTTAAAGGCACAGTCAACTTAGTGTATGTATACTTCTGACCCACTGGAATTGTGATACAGTGAATTATAAGTGAAATAATCTGTCTGTAAACAATTGTTGGGAGAATGATTTGTGTCAAGCACGAAGTAGATGTCCTAACGGACGTGTCAAAACTATAGTTTGTTAACAAGAAATTCGTGGAGTTGGTGAAAAATTAGTTTTAATGACTCCAACCTAAGTTTATGTAAACTTCCGACTTCAACTGTATATATAGACATCAAAATTATGAAATACCAAGAGTGTCTAAAGCTTTCATCAAGGCAACGGGTGGCTACTTTGAAGAATCTCAAATATAAAATATATTTTGATTTGTTTAACACTTTTTTGGTTACAACATGATTCCGTATGTGTCATATGTGACATTTCATGTCTTCACTCTTATTCTACAATGTATAAAAACTAAACCTTGAATAAAAAAATAAATCTTGAAAATAAACCTAGGTGTGTCCAAACCTTTGCCTGGTACTGTATATTTATTTACAGTCATATTCCGGACTCTGACATTTCTCACTCTGTTATTTCATAATATCTTTATTTTTTACTTTTTGGATTATGTGTGTATTGTTTTTGTATTGCTAGGTCTTACTGCACTGTTGAAGCTAGAAACACAGACATTTCGCACCTGTGATATCATCTGCCAATCTGTGTACGTGATAAATAAACGTTGATATGGTTAGGTGACTCAGAGCTCTGGTAGTCTGACTGAAGAGGGCTGGAATGCGGCTGATTCCGAGGACGTGTTTGTGTTTATGTCAGTGTGTGTGTGTGCGTGTGTGTGTGTGTGCGAGCGAGTGTATGCGTGTGCCATAAAACCGATCCCTTTTGTCTTTTTGTTATTTTACTATTTCCTCTCTCACTCACATCTCGGGCGTTCAAGATTCTGCTGCATCATGTGTTGAGTAGGGAGGGGATGAGAGGATGTGAAGGGGAGTGTAGAACCTGATTGGATATTTTTCAGCTGCTGCTAGTGCTGTATGCAGCCCAGTGGATCACAGCTGCAGAAGATGGGCGTGTGACTGACACCTGCAGACCAGGCCTGGTAGTGAATCTGAGTTGATTACAATACACAGCCCATAAGGAATAACAGAGTAAGAACACTTACCATAAAAACCATTGACGATAGACCATCTCCATCTCCTCATTAAGACAAAGGTTGACTCAGCCACCTGCAGAGCACAAAACAAAGAGGGGAAGTCAGAGGTCAATAACTTGGTGTTGTATGAGTAGATTAGATTAGATATTACCCCCCCTCCTTAAAAAAAGTGTATTACACATCCACCTAACCATCATTACACTTAATGAACATTACACATAATATATTATTGCACATCCCTGTAATCTCATTGTCCATTATTCCTGTACATTTTTATTACAGACAGTGGAGACATCTGATAGATTTAGTGTTGAAGTGGGTGCTACAGGGTGGTACAGAGGTAAGTCTTGACCCCACCTGAAGAACATTTTCAAGCATAGGCCTACACAGTCAAAATAGCACAAATATAAGCATAGCTATAGTATAATGTCTGATAACTGCAAGGCATGCTGATTTAGAATACTACTCAGACCACAGTCAGCAGTTGATGTTGCATGACCTGAAGGTGTATACAGTGCCTTCAGAAAGTATTCTTACCCTCGACTTATTCGACATTTTGTTATGTTACAGCCTAAATTCAAATTGGATTCAATATATATTTTTGGTCACCCATCTACACACACCCGATGATGACAAAGCGAAAACATGTTTTTAGAAATATTTGCAAATGTATTGAAAATTAAATAGAGAAATATCTTATTTGCATACAGTACCAGTCAAACGTTTTTGGACACACCTACCCATTCCAGGGTTGTTCTGTATTTTTATTATTTTCTACTTTGTAGAATAATAGTGAAGACATCAAAACTTTGAAATTACACAAATGGAATCGTGTAGTAACCAAAAAAGTGTTAAACAAATCAAAAATATATCTCATATTTGAGATTCATAAAAGTGGCCACCCTGTGCCTTGATGACAGCTTTGAACACTAATGGCATTCTCTCAACCAGCTTCATGAGGTAGTCACCTGGAATGCATTTCAATTAACAGATGTGCCTTGTTAAAAGTTGATTTGTGGAATTTATTTCCTTCTTAATGAGTGTGAGCCAATCAGTTGTGTTGTGACAAGGTAGGGGTGGTATACAGAAGATAGCCCTATTTGGTAAAAGACCAAAACAGCTCAAATAAGCAAAGAGAAACAACAGTCCATCAACTTTGAAAGTTTCTTCAAGTGCATGTGGCAAAAACCATCAAGCATTATTATGACTCTCTTGAGGACCGCCACAGGAAAGGAAGCCTCAGAGTTACCTTTGCTGCAGAGGATAAGTTCATTAGAGTTACCAGCCTCACAAATTGCAGCCCAAATAAACGCTTGACAGAGTTCAAATAACAGACACATCTCAAGATCAACTGTTCAGAGGAGACCCCGTGAATCAGGCCTTCATGGTCAATTTGCTGCAAAGAAACTACTACTAAAGGACACCAATGAGAAGAAGAGACTTGCTTGGGCCAAGAAACACAGGAAATGGACATTAGACCGGTGGAAATCTGTCCCTTGTTCTGATGAGTCCAAATTGGAGATTTTTGGTTCCAACTGCCGTGTCTTTGTGAGAAGCAGAGTAGGTGAACGGATGATCTCTGCATGTGTGGTTCCCACTGTGAAGCATGGAGGAGGAGGTGTGATGCTGTGATGCTGTGGGGTTGCTTTGCTGGTGACACTGTCTGTGATTTATTCAGAATTCAAGGCACACAACTAGCATGGCTACTACAGAATTCTGTTACGTTTTGTATGGTATGCATTTTTATTTATTTATTTTTATTTCACCTTTATTTAACCAGGTAGGCAAGTTGAGAACACCTTTATTTAACCAGGTAGGCAAGTTGAGAACACCTTTATTTAACCAGGTAGGCAAGTTGAGAACAAGTTCTCATTTACAATTGCGACCTGGCCAAGATAAAGCAAAGCAGTTCGACACATACAACGACACAGAGTTACACATGGAGTAAAACAAACATACAGTCAATAATACAGTATAAACAAGTCTATATACGATGTGAGCAAATGAGGTGAGATAAGGGAGGTAAAGGCAAAAAAAGGCCATGGTGGCAAAGTAAATACAATATAGCAAGTAAAACACTGGAATGGTAGATTTGCAATGGAAGAATGTGCAAGGTAGAGATATAAATAATGGGGGCAAAGGAGCAAAATAAATACATTAATTAAATACAGTAGGGAAAGAGGTAGTTGTTTGGGCTAAATTATAGGTGGGCTATGTACAGGTGCAGTAATCTGTGAGCTGCTCTGACAGTTGGTGCTTAAAGCTAGTGAGGGAGATAAGTGTTTCCAGTTTCAGAGATTTTTGTAGTTCGTTCCAGTCATTGGCAGCAGAGAACTGGAAGGAGAGGCGGTCAAAGAAATAATTGGTTTTGGGGGTGACTAGAGAGATATACCTGCTGGAGCGTGTGCTACAGGTGAGAGATGCTATGGTGACCAGCGAGCTGAGATAAGGGGGGGCTTTACCTAGCAGGGTCTTGTAGATGACATGGAGCCAGTGGGTTTGGCGACGAGTATGAAGCGAGGGCCAGCCAACGAGAGCGTACAGGTCGCAATGGTAGGTAGTATATGGGGCTTTGGTGACAAAACAGATTGCACTGTGATAGACTGCATCCAATTTGTTGAGTAGGGTATTGGAGGCTATTTTGTAAATGACATCGCCAAAGTCGAGGATTGGTAGGATGGTCAGTTTTACAAGGGTATGTTTGGCAGCATGAGTGAAGGATGCTTTGTTGCGAAATAGGAAGCCACTTCTAGATTTCCCTTTGGATTGGAGATGTTTGATATGGGTCTGGAAGGAGAGTTTACAGTCTAACCAGACACCTAAGTATTTGTAGTTGTCCACGTATTCTAAGTCAGAGCCGTCCAGAGTAGTGATGTTGGACAGGCGGGCAGGTGCAGGTAGCGATCGGTTGAAGAGCATGCATTTAGTTTTACTTGTATTTAAGTGCAATTGGAGGCCACGGAAGGAGAGTTGTATGGCATTGAAGCTTGCCTGGAGGGTTGTTAACACAGTGTCCAAAGAAGGGCCAGAAGTATACAGAATGGTGTCGTCTGCGTAGAGGTGGATCAGAGACTCTCCAGCAGCAAGAGCGACCTCATTGATGTATACAGAGAAGAGAGTCGGTCCATTCAATAAAATGCAAATTAATTACTTAAAAATCATACAATGCGATTTTCTGGATTTTTGTTTTAGATTCCATCTCTCACAGTTGAAGTGTACCTATAATAAAAAATTACAGACCTCTACAAGCTTTGTAGGTAGCAAAACCTGCAAAATCAGCAGTGTACTAAATACTTGTTCTCCCCACTGTACATAAGTATTCATACGCTTTACCCAGTACTTTACTCAGTACTTTCAGACACGTTACAAAATACTTTTGGCAGCGATTACAGCCTTGAGTCTTCTTGGGTATGCAATGGAAGAATGTGCAAAGTAGAAATAAAAATAATGGGGGCAAAGGAGCAAAATAAATACATTCATTAAATACAGTAGGGAAAGAGGTAGTTGTTTGGGCTAAATTATAGGTGGGCTATGTACAGGTGCAGTAATCTGTGAGCTGCTCTGACAGTTGGTGCTTAAAGCTAGTGAGGGAGATATGACGCTACAAGCTTGGCACACCTGTTTTGGGGGAGTTATCCATTCTTCGCTGCAGATCCTCTCAAGCTCTGCCAGGTTGGATGGGGAGTGTCGTTGCACACGTACTGAGCAGTCTGGAGCAGGTTCTCTCTGTACTTTGTTCCGTTTATTTTTCAATCGATCCTGACAAGTCACCAAGTCCCTCCCGCTAAAAAAACCTCACCACAGCATGATGCTGTCACAACCTTGCTTTACCGTAGGGATGGTGTCAGATTTTCTCCAGACGTGATGCTTGTCATTCAGGCCAAAGAGTTGAATCTTGATTTCATCAGACCAGAGTATCTTGTTTTTCATGGTCTGAGAGTCTTTAGGTGCCTGTCTTTAGGTGCCAGAGATGGTTCCCCTTCTGGAAGGTTCTCCCATCTCCGTAGAGGAACTCTGGAGCTCTGTCAGAGTGACCTTCGGATTCTTGGTTACCTCCCTGACCAATGCCCTTCTCCCCCGATTGCTCAGTTCGGCCAGGTGGCCAGCTCTAGGAAGACTCTTGGTGGTTTCAATGCTACAGACATGTTTTGGTACCCTTCCCCTGATCTGTGCCTCGACACAATCCTGTCGGAGCTCTACGGACAATTCCTTTGACATCATGGCTTGGTTTTTGCTCTGGCATGCACTGTCAAATGTGGGGCCTTATAGAGACAGGTGTGTGCCTTTCCAAATCCTGTCCAATCAATTGAATTTACCACAGGTGGACTCCAATCAAGTTGTAGAAACATCTCAAGGATGATCAATGGAAAAAGGATGTACCTGAGCTCAATGTCTCATAGCAAAAGTTTTGAATGCTTATGTAAATATGGTATTTCTGTTTTTAATTTTGCATAAATTTACAAACATTTCTAAAAACCTGTTTTCACAGGGGCCTACTGAGTGCCACAGTGGTTTAAGGCACTGCAATGCAGTGCTAGCTGCATCCCTACAGATCCTGGTTCGATCCCAGGCTGTGTCACACTGGCCCTGACCCATGACGTAGCGCACAATTGGCCCAGCGTTGTCCGGGTTAGGTGAGGGTTTGGCCGGCTGGGTGGTACTTGTCTCATTGCACTCTAGCATCTCCTGTGGCCGGGTGCAATGCACACTGACAAGGTTGCCAGGTGTACGGTGTTTGGTGCGGCTGGCTTCCGGGTTTAGCCAGCATTGTGTCGAGAATCAGTGCGTCTTGGCGGGGTTGTGTTTTTGAAGATGCACAGCTCTCAACATTCACCCAATGTTCCTAGGCCGTCATCATTGAAAATAAGAATTTGTTCTTAACTGACTTGCCTAGTTAAATAAAGGCAAAATACTAATTTGAGTGTCCCGGATTTAAATATACTATGTTACGTCTAGTCTATGAGGCCAGGGTGTATAATGAGGCCAGGGTGTATAATGAGGCAGACCATCCTCAGGCTGTGACACAAATCCTCTTCCAATGGCCTTTCTACTCCACTCCTTGTGATCTTGCGAGCCCTTCAGATAAAAATAATAATATTTACATGTGATTTTAAATAGGTTCATATTTTAATTATGCTGTGATAAAGTCCACTATATACAGTTGAAGCACCATGGGACCACTCAGTCGTCATATCACTCAGGAAGGAGACGCGTGCAAAAAGTGCAAATCAATCCCAGAACAACAACAAAGGACCTTGTGAAGATGCTGGATGAAACAGGTACAAAATATCTATATCCACAGTAAAACGAGTCCTGTATCGACATAACCTGAAAGGCCGCTCAGCCAGGAAGAAGCCACTGCTCCAAAACCACCATAAAAAAGCAAGACTATGGTTTGCAACTGCACATGGGGACAAAGATCGCACTTTTTGGAGAAATGTCCTCTGGTCTGATGAAGCAAAAATATAACTGTTTGGCCATAATGACCATCGTTATGTTTGGAGGAAAAAGGGGAGGCTTGCAACCCGAAGAATACCATCCCAACCGTGAAGCACGGGGTGTCAGCATCATGTTGTGGGGGTGCTTTGTTGCAGGAGGGACTGGTGCACTTCAAAAAATAGATGGCATCATGAGGAGGAAAATTATGTGGATATATTGAAGGAAAATCTCAAGACATCAGTTAAAGTTAAAGCTTGCATTTGGGTCTTCCAAATGGACAATGACCCCAAACATACTTCCAAAGTTGGCAAAATGGCTTAAGAACAACACTGTCAAGGTATTGGAGTGGCCATCACAAAGCCCTGACCTCAACCCTATAGAAAAGATGTGGGCAGAACTGAAAAGCGTGTGTGAGCAAGGAGGCCTACAAACCTAACTCAGTTACACCAGCTCTGTCAGGAGGAATGGGCCGAAATTCACCCAATTTATTGTGGGAAGCTTGTGGAAGGCTACCCGAAACGTTTGACCCAAGTTAAACAATTTAAAGGCAATGGTACCGAATAGTAATTGAGTGGATGTAAACTTCTGACCCACTGGGAATGTGATGAAAGAAATAAAATCTCAGATAAATCATTCTCTCTACTATTATTCTGACATTTCACATTCTTAAAATAAAGTGGTGATTCTAATTGACCTAAGACAGGGAATTCTTACCACGATTAAAAGTCAGGAATTGTGAAAAAATGAGTTTAAATGTCTTTGGCTATGGTGTATGTAAATTTCAGAGTTCAACTCACCTCAATTGCCCAGGAAAACAATGTTTGTCCTATTGCCTCACCTGCTATAATTGAGGTGAGTGCTCAGAAGACTTCGAAGGAAAGGGGTCAGCAGCCACCTCCTTTGGGGGTACCCCTTGTCACCAAGCAAGTGACGTCAAGGGGGAACAACATTGTGCTCAAACAACTCTCACTGATCACTTTGGAGTCATGTGTAGACCCAGGCCAGTTGGCTACAACATCAAGAGTCATATTGGGTATTAATACTGTGGTACCTCTTACGATCGATGAATGTGTCCTCATCCATGTGTGGAACAATGATGTTGATGTTGGTACAATCAATGACGCCAACAACTCCCAGGAAACCAGTGATTTGCATGCAATCATCTTGTTTTTGAATAATCTGGCGTTGAGTGGTGGGAAAATCAATTAACCTTCAGATGATTTGAGGTGCCGTAATTGCCATTAGAGTTTGACGGATTTATATGCTGATAGTAGTCTGTGATAAACCAAATCATTGCTGTTACCCTGTTGCATTTTTCCTGTTACAAAGAAGTGTAAAATGGTGATTACTTTCATCTCTGTCGAGAGAGTACACGATTGTCCCATAGATGGAGAAATAGCATCACGGACAAGGTCAGTCACAAAAAGTATACCATCCCTATCTAAACGGTATCTTTTAATTAAAATCTCTTTATAAAATGTTTGTAAAACATCGCCCCTCTCCCTAAATATGCTTGCTTGCCATCGTCTCAATGCAGCCATTTTATGGCAACTCCTAATTGGTGAGCTCTCTTAAATATACCCTGAGATATGAATACTTTTATGTCATAGGAAGGTTGATAACATGCTCTTACTCCTATGCGTAAAAGCAGGACCAAATTTGCGTCACTCTGAGAATTTTTTAGCAGTTAGAACCAATTTCCTACTCTGAGATGCTTGATAACTGCAGGTCAAGCTCTCCCCTTTACATCATAATGATATGGACAGGAGGGAACTGATCCCACATTAGTATTCCATACCCTGAGAGACGCTTTATGAATATGGGCCCTGGGCTGTGTGTGTGTGTGTGTGTGTGTGTGTGTGTGTGTGTGTGTGTGTGTGTGTGTGTGTGTGTGTGTGTGTGTGTGTGTGTGTGTGTGTGTGTGTGTGTGTGTGTGTGTGTGTGTGTGTGTGTGCTGCAGTGGCAGTCAGTGCCGTTTCAGATGAGGGAGGACGATTCTTTTTTTCATGAGCATGGCCTTATTTCTATTACAGTATATTGGATGATTGTCATTCATATTCCATTCACCCAGTTAAATTGAACCGCGATAGGTTTAGGCTACTACATGATACTCAAATATTCCCTATACTCATCATGAGGTTGCTTCAACCTAGGGAAGGACACTCAACAAGCACAGCACTTACACAAATGACTGATGATTGGCTGAGAGAAATTGATGATAAAATGATTGTAGGGGCTGTCTTGTTAGACTTCAGTGGAGCTTTTGCCATTATTGACCATAGTCTGCCGCTGGAAAACCATACGTGTTATAGCTTTGCACCCCCTGCTACAATGTGGATAAAGAGTTATTTGTCTAACAGAACACAGAGGGTATTCTTGAATGGAAGCCTATCAAATATAATCCATTTAGAATCAGGAATTCCCCAGGCTAGCTGTTTAGGCCCCTTGCTTTTAAATTTTTTTCAGACATGCCACTGACTGAGTAAAGCCAGATTTTCTATGTATGCAGATGGCTCAACACTATACACGTCAGCTACTGCAGCGACTGAAATGACTGCAACACTCAACAAAGAGCTGCAGTTAGTTTCAGAGTGGGTGGCAAGGAATAAGTTAGCGTTAAATATTTGTAAATCTAAAAGCATTATATTTGGAACAAAACACTCACTAAACCCTAACCCTCAACTAAATCTTGTAATAGATCATGTGGTAATTGAGCAAGTTGAGATGACTAAACTGCTTGGAGTAACACTAGATTGTAAACTATCATGGTCAAAACATATTGATGCAGTAGTAGCTAAGATGGGGAGTAGTCTATCTATAATAAAGGTATGCCTGCCTTCTTAACAACACTATCAGCAAGGCAGGTCCTACAGGCCCTGGTTTTGTCGCACCTTGACTACTGTTCAGTCGTGTGGTCAGGTGCCACAAAAAAAGGAATTGAAATTGGATAAGAACAGGGCAGCATGGCTGACCCTTGGACGTACACAGAGAGCTAATATTAACAATATGCATGTCAATCTCTCCTGGCTGAAAGTGGAGGAGAGATTGACTTCATCAATACTAATAGCTAATGGGGATCCATAATAAATACAAATAGAAAATGAAAGTTTACAACGTAGGTGCCCACATGTCGAGAGACAAATTTGATGTGACAGACAGTGACACATGGACAGACAGTGACATTCAATACTGTCTTGCACACTTCATCTAGCTGATAGTGGGTGTAATCATTAGTCCAACAGTTACAAACGAGAGTTTCTATTGGACAAATTCAGGTATGTTAATCCCCGTTCTCTTCCGCTTGCTTCTGTTAAAGAAACATTTTCGACAGAATCGGTGAAATGAATACACCCTTGATCACACGTAAACACAGTTCACAGTGTCATAGCAGCCACGTTGTATTCATTCTCACATCTAAGTTATGCGCTCTCCTCCTTTCACCTCTTCCCTTTGCTTGTGGACCTCAATGCACAACAGATCAGCTGTATGTGACCAGGCAAAAAACCTTTCCAAACCAAACCGCTACACACAGCCTACATCGTTGTCACCATATTAGCTAAAGGAGCGTCATAGCCAGCATAGCTAATAGAACTAACGCGTTAGTAAACCCGCTACAATCATGCAGTAACGTTACAGTGTACAGTCAGTAAGCATTTACATCTGCGGGCCCAGGTGGCAATACATTTGTAAAACCAAAAGCTTACCTTGACTTGGAAGAGTTCCAGTGTTGTGTTAAATAGTCATAGCCAGCTAGCTAATATAGCATCCCTCTGTTTGAGCAGGGTGTTTCAGTAGGCTAAACTAGCTAGCTGCATTTGCTAGCTAAGTAAGTGAAACTGAAAGTGAAAATAGTAACGAAATCTCTTTCTCTCTCTCTATTTCTCTCTAGCTTCTCCTTCATTTAGGAAGAAACTGTTCAAAACTGTTCAACAATTTTCTTTCTCTCTTTGAGTCCACTACTCACCACATTTTATGCACTGCAGTTCTAGCTAGCTGTAGTTTATGCTTTCAGTTCTAGATTAATTATTTGATCCTTTGAATGGGTGGACAACATGTCAGTTCATGCTGCAAGAGCTCTGATAGGTTGGAGGACGTCCTCTGGAAGTTGACATAATTACTGTGTAAGTCTATGGAAGGGGTGAGAACCACGAGCCTCCTAGGTTTTGAATTGAAGTCAATGTACTCAGAGGAGGATGGAAGCTAGCTGTCCTCCGGCTACATCATGGTGCTAACCTACAGAGTTTGCAAAATAGTGTGCTTTAATAAAATTATTTGGTGATGTGATTATATTTAATATAGTTTTACCTAAAAAGGCTAACTGGAGTACTGTCAGTCACTACATGTACTGTCTGCCAGTGCTCAGACTCTACCCTAGTACGATGCGGCTCACTGAAAGGCACAGTCATGGAGACAGGAAAGATGTCTGTGTTTAGGAGAGGCTGAGCAGCTTCTCTCTGTCTTTGTCTCCCTCGCTTTGTCTGCATTTTGCTCTTCATCTTCCTCTCTCTCTTTCCCTCCATTTCTCTGATGTTCATCTCTCTTTTGCTCCCTCCTTCTGTCTGCCCCCTCTCTCTGCCTCTCTTGTTCTCATTCACTCTTTCCCTCTCTCTCTGTGTCTTCAGTTGCCCTGATGTCTCATGTCAACTCATTCCTCTCTCTCTCTCTGCATGTTTGTGTGTATGTGAGTCTGTCTCTCTGTTCCTCTCTCTGCTCTCATTATGTTCCTGTCATTCTCTCTCTTTCCTCCTGATGGAGGGAGGGTGGAGATATCCGCATTGGTTGCTATGGCACCAGACATCTCTCTCTCCCTCCTCAGACACAGGGGTAAGTGTGATTCTGTGTGATTGTGAGTATGTCTGTCAGTTTGCGTGTGTGTGTGTGTGTGCGTGCGTGCGTGAGTGTGTGCGTGTGTGCGTGTGTCTGTTAACATGATGTGTTGGGACAGTAATTGGCATCTTTGTCAGCTTCTGGGATGGAAGGTTTCCATTTAGAAAGATCGCCATTAACTCTCATTAAAACTGATTAATTTATTGGTGAGTGGCTGCAAGGCTGTGCCACCCCATTGTTTGCTGGTGATTTACTTAATGAGAGAAATGGCTATAATTCACTAATGGCAGATTTGAATGAAATGAGGTAGCAGCTGGCATATGATCAGACGATTATCATAAATAGATTTGATTTGATCTGTGAGTCTGTCTAGGTCTGTTTGTGTCCTTTATGTGGGGATTGGTGTGTGTGTGTGTGTGTGTGTGTGTGTGTGTGTGTGTGTGTGTGTGTGTGTGTGTGTGTGTGTGTGTGTGTGTGTGTGTGTGTGTGTGTAACATTACTATTGAGTCAGAAAATTAATGCATTATGCAAAAAAAGTACGAAAAAGGTCCTCTGTAGCTCAGTTGGTAGAGCATGATGCTTGTAATGCCAGGATAGTGGGTCCAATTTCCGGGACCACCCATACGTAAAATGTATGCACTCGTGACTGTAAGTTTGTTTGAATAAAAGTGTCTTCTAAATGGCATATATTATTATTAATATATTAGGTCATTAAGCTAAATCCACAGCCTCTCGTTTTCCACATCTATCTCCCTTCCTGTCTCCCTCTCCCCTCCCAGTCCCCTTTTCTTTCTCCCCATCTCCCTCTCACCCTCCCCTTCTCCCTCCTAGTCTCTCTCACTCCCCGTCTCTCTCCCTCCTTATCTCTCTCTCGCCCTCCCCATCCCTCTTTCTCTCTCCCCCTCCTTTTGACCCCATCTCCCTAGCAGTTTTCCATCTCTGTCAGTCTCTCTCTCTCCCACCCCATCTACCTGACAGTCTCTCTGTCTCCCTCCTTGTCTCTCTCCCTTCCCGTCCCTCTCTCTCTTTCCCGTCCCTCTTTCTCCCTCCTCGTCCCGCTTTCTTCCCATCCCACTACCTCTCTTCCTCCCCGTCTCCCTAGCAGTCTCTCCCTCCCAACCCATACATCTCTCTCCCTCCCCATCTCCCTGCCTCTCTCTCTCCCACCCGTCTTCCTCCTTCCCCATCTCCCTGCCACCTACTCTCCCACCCCGTCTTCCTGACAGTATCTCTGCCTCCTCGTCTCTCCCCCTCCCCGTCTCTCTCTCCCTCCCCATCTCTCTCCCTC
The DNA here is from genome assembly GCF_002021735.2 of Oncorhynchus kisutch. Lineage (NCBI taxonomy): Eukaryota > Metazoa > Chordata > Actinopteri > Salmoniformes > Salmonidae > Oncorhynchus > Oncorhynchus kisutch. Next base: position 3,046,817 of record NC_034201.2, on the reverse strand, counting down.
TCCCTCTCTCTCCTTGTCTCTCTCTCCCTCCCTGTCTCACTCCCAGTCCCTCTCCTCTCTCCTCAAATTCCAGTAGAGGGCAGTGTCTTTCCACTATGTCCGATTCCCCACTCGGACACATAACTATCTTTTAAATAACAATATTACAAGACAATAATATAACAAGATATTTTAAAAGATCAAATAAATGTCTCATTCAGCAAACACAACATATCAGAACTTTATAATGAACTCTCCACCTGCACTCTCTAGCATCTCTCCTCTCCCTACAGTATCTCTATAAAAACTTATATCCACCTTTCTTCCTCAAGCCTAGAATTCATTCTTATTTTTGCTGCATTGTAAGTGAATATGACATTCCACACAATGCTAATTGTCAAGGTATAAGGATGAGGTGAACAGTCACCTCAGGTGAAGTCATAGAGAGAAAGCATTGTTTAGTGAAAGAGAAGATTAAAAAGCAGCATAGGGTAAACGAAGAAGATAAAATAATTGCAAAGACAGGTCATAGTCCAGCAGAAAGGTTAATTAATTGTACATTTTATGATATAGTTCTCAAACTTACACTAGTACTAGATACCTTAAGGAACATTTTTAAGATTGGAGGCATTCTGGGAAGCCTTTCAGACAACCAGGGTGGCGATTGTTTTACAAAATGGCTGCCATTGGGATTTCCTGTTAGAAGAAAATAGGGTAAAATTATCCCAAACAATATCAAAAAGACTTGGATCATAATGTTATCTACCCACTAATTAAACTCCACAGATAATGTAGACAATTCTGATCGTAAAGTACATTTAAGACCTTCATGTGGGTCATTTTGACCATTGTCCAGCAGCTACGCGAAGAAATTGGGGACTTTGTGATAGAGGCTCCAAATTTCACACACAGCTATACGGCATTTATAAATAATTATTCGGGGCTATAGTCCCATCGCAGATTTAGTTTATTACACCCCTGTTGGCCATTTCCAATATGGCCACCAACAAGCTACATGGGGCCATATTGGACACATGGCCATATCGTTACAAAATGCTTTTATGACGAGACTTTTCAGCCTTTACACAAGTAAAAGTCTAAATAAAGATGTCTAGCTGTAGTACCATTGCAGATTTAACTTATTATACTCTAAAGCGGTGGTATTCAAACTTGTTTTGAGTGGACTCCATTTTTTAACTCATCATTTCTGGGGACAAGATTTTTCTCCAGAAGAACTTCAAGACCCCACCCCACCCCAAATCTAATCACACATACTGAAAAACAATTAAATGTCCATTTTTACATCAACATGTTTCAGGAAACTAGGTGTCACAACTTCACAGGAGAGGCATTTGAACATAAACATTTATTCTTTATCAAAATGCTTTTTTTAATACATTCTGTCTGGAACATGTAAACTTTCATGTGGCTTAATAATAAACTTGTATTCCATCCATAAATATGAATAAAATTGTTAAATTATGAGCCTAGTTGGTTTAGCCATGGAAAAAGTCAGAGACCTTCCCACTAGCCATGATTGGCTGAGATAATGGATGGGCTGGAAAAACCAGGAGATGAGTTTGGATTGGTCTGTCATGTAACATACTGTTCAGTATGTGTTGATGGTCCTTTCTACCGCAACGTTTATGGAAGATATGTTAGCCATCGAGAACTACAAAAGTTTTGCTACTTTTCTCAAAAACATTGATGGCCTGAATTTAGAAGACGCTATAAACAGATCAGTTGGAACAAGTGATGGGCCACTTTCTGCACATGCCACGGTCAGTGTGAACTGGAGTGACCTGACACAACACTGGCCAAACAAGATGTAGCTACAAAAAAAACAGAGTTAAATGGTTCCAGTCTGCTGTGAAGCGTTCATTCATGTATACGGGTATGAGTCTAGCTACATTTTCAGATATACGTTTCTAATTTTGTCAGAAAGTTGATTTTATTGCAAGTTAAAGTGTACTGTTAGTTAGCTAGCAAACGTTAGCTTTCTGGCTCGCTAGCTAACGTTACATGTATGATCTATGTAGTAATATTATTCCAATCAGAAATCCATTTGCATTCTTTGTTCTAGCCTAATGTTAGCTAGCTAACATTGAACCTAGTTTGTTAGCTTTAGATACCTACAGATTCATACTATAGTTATGACAATAATTGTATTGTTCGGGATGATGCCGATTCATTGTTTAGCTCGCTAGCTACATGTCTAAACAAAATACTCCACTTCGGCCGGATTATTACATGATCCAACAAGTGTGTCTGGGGTGATTATGGCCATCTATTGTATTTCATGAACATGTGTACTTTTGTCTATGTCTAGACAATGGTGACCCATCCACTTAGCTAGATGTGGCTGGGGGGGTGGTTATAACATTTCCTTCACATGACCCATCAATTTAGACAAGTGTGTTGTGTAAGCGTAATCTAATAATGATAAAATACTGTATGTATCAAACATTTTTACCTGGGCACTTTCTGTTTTTTGATAGTGCAAGTCATAATTTCAGTGTACCGTTTACACCTTCTGTATCCTGTGCATGTGTCAAATAAACCAAGATTTTATTTGATTATATTTTATATTTAAGATGGCGCCAGAGAACAAGGCTGACATTTTACGTATTGTGTTTTTTTGTTCATTTCTTTGCGTTGTTTGTAACTTATTTTTTTACTTATTTTGCACATAATGTTGCTGCTACCGTCTCTTATGACCTAAAATAACTTCTGGACATCAGAACTGCCATTAATCACGACGGACTGACAGAATCCTTTTTTTTTCCTTTTAACGAGTCCGACGAGCCCGACGTGAATGATATACTGCTTACCTGGGAACAGGCCCAGATCCCGTCATTTGCATAAAGAGAAGGTGGAGACAAAAGGGCCAGAGGGCGGGCTGCCTTCTGAGAATTCGTAGGCGATCGAATGAACCCCCACTTCCTTCCATTCTGCTAGAAAACTTGCAATTTTTGGAAAATGAAATTATTGGCCTAAGCGGAATAATAAACTACCAACAGGACATTTGTGGTCATATCTTCAAAGACCAAAAAAAATACATGATGAACTCGAATGTATTTTCCTCACTACCTTGGACATTTTAAGCTATCATTAGGCTTAAATCATTAAAATGCTCCTTTAAGGTATATAGTATTATTGTACCAAATGTGATAATTTTATCATAAAAGGCACGGTGTTGGGCATATTTGGAAGTAAGGCTACTTCTAAATGTATTTTTAAGTAGATAGGGTACTTCTATATTTCTTGGTACTTGTAACGTCTGCTTCCAACTCACACTCTCAAACATGTAGTTCCCCTGAATGCAGCTCACTTCCAGCCCACTTTCCAGCTCACACTCGCAAACACATAGTTCCCCTGAATGCAGCTCACTCTCCAGATCCCAATCACCTGAATTCTGATCACCTGTTCATGTAGTTCAGTTCTTTGCACCCCATCATTGTGAGGTATTGATTGTTTTGTGACACACCTCCATTAGTAGCGCTGTTTTTCCCGTAATTTACTCCTCCCGTGTATGTTATGGAAGTAAGGCTACTTCTAAATGTATTTTTAAGTAGATAGGGTACTTCTATATTTCTTGGTACTTGTAACGTCTGCTTCCAACTCACACTCTCAAACATGTAGTTCCCCTGAATGCAGCTCACTTCCAGCCCACTTTCCAGCTCACACTCGCAAACACATAGTTCCCCTGAATGCAGCTCACTCTCCAGATCCCAATCACCTGAATTCTGATCACCTGTTCATGTAGTTCAGTTCTTTGCACCCCATCATTGTGAGGTATTGATTGTTTTGTGACACACCTCCATTAGTAGCGCTGTTTTTCCCGTAATTTACTCCTCCCGTGTATGTTAGTTTTTGCCTGCCTCAGTAACGACACCTTTTGCCTATTCCCTGCCTGTCCTTTAGCCTGCCTGTACTTTAGGATTTCCTGCTATCAACCTATTGCCTGATCTCCCGGACGACGTTACTAGCCTTTTCCCTGCCTGTACTGTTTCCTTTTTGGGCCTCCTATTGTAGGACCTTCTGTCTGCCACTGGACATAGCTACCTGTCTCCTCCTATGGTCCATTACAATAAACACCTGCTGCGCCCTGCGCTTGAAACCAGCTCTCTGTCCCCCATCGTGTTCATTACCGTACTGTATTTAGGGTAATTCTATAAGTGTTTTAAAGTAGTTAGGGTACTTGTGTGTGTGTTTTAGAGTACACTACATGATCATTGAACGTCTCATTCCACAATCATGGGAATTAATATGGAGATTCCCCCCCCCCCCTTTGCTGCTCTAAAAGCCTCCACTCTTCTGGAAAGGTTTTCCAGTAGATTATGGAACATTGCTGTTGGGGTGGCAGGGTAGCCTATTGGTTTGAGCGTTGGACTAGTAACAAGAAGGTTGCAAGTTCAAACCCCTGCGCTGACAAGGTACAAATCTGTCATTTTGCCCCTGAACAGGCAGTTAACCCACTGTTCCTAGGCCGTCATTGAAAATAAGAATTTGTTCTTAACTATAGTTTAAAAAAAAAATATTTAAAAAAAAAGTACATTCAGCCACAAGAGCATTGGTGAGGTCAGGCACTAGACCTAGCTCGCAGTCAGCATTCCAATTTATCCCGATGGGGTAGAGGCAAGGGCTCTAGGCTGGCCATTAAAGTTCTTCCACACCGATCTCAACAAAACATTTATGTATGGACCTTGATTTGTGCATGGGGGCATTGTCATACTGAAACAGGCAAGGGACTTCCCCCACACTGTTGACACAAAGTTGGAAGCACAGAATCGTCTAGAATGTCATTGTATGCTGTAGCGTTACGATTTCCCTTCACTGGAACTAAGGGTCCTAGCCCGAACCATGAAAACAGCCCCAGACCATTAATCCTCCTCCACCAAACTTTACAGCTGGCACTATGCATTGGGTCAGGTAGCGTTCTCCAGGCATCCCCCAAACCCAGATTTGTCCGTTTGACTGCCAGATCCGTCATCACTCCAGAGAATGCGTTTCCACTGCTCCCAAGTCCAATGGCAGCAGGCTTTACAGCCTCCAGCCGATACTTAGCAATGCATATGGTGATCTTAGATCCCAACTAACAGTTATTATGTTGACAGAGGGAGTCTAGAACTCGGTAGTGAGTGTTGCAATCGAGGACAGACGATTTTTACATGTTTACGCGCTTCAGCATTCGGCGGTCTTGTTCTGTGAGCTTCTGTGGCTTACCACTTTGCGGCTGAGCCGTTGTTGCTCCTAGACATTTACACTTCACAATAACAGCACTTACAGTTGGCCGGGGCAGCTCTAGCAGGGCAGAAATTTGACGAACTGACTTAATGGAAAGGTGGCATCCTATGATGGTGCCATGTTGAAAGTCATTGAGCTCTTCAGTAAGGCCATTCTACTGCCAATATTTGTCTACGTAGATTGTATGGCTGTTTGCTCGATTTTATACATCTGTCAGCAACGGGGGTGGCTAATATAGCCGAATTGACTCATTTGAAGGAGTGTCTACATACTTTTGTATATACAGTGCATTTGGAAAGTTTTTAGACCCCTTGACTTTTTCCACATTTTGTAACGTCACAGAATTGTTCTAAAATGTATTACATCATTTTTTTCCCTCGTAAATTTGAGCTAATTTATAAAAATATTAAAAACTTAAATATATCACATTTACATAAGTATTCAGATCCTTTACTCAGTACTTTGTTGAACCACCTTTGGCAGTGATTACAGCCTTGAGTCTTCTTGGGTATAACGCTTGGCACACCTGTATTTGGGGAGTTTCTCCCATTCTTCTCTGCAGATCCTCTCAAGCTCTGTCAGGTTGGAGGGGGAGCATTGCTGCACAGATATTTTCAGGTCTCTCCAGAGATGTTCAATCGGTTTCAAGTCCGGGCTCTGGCAGGGCCACTCAAGGACTTTCAGAGACTTGTCCTGAAGCCACTCCTGCATTATCTTGGCTGTGTGCTTAGGGTCATTGTCTTGTTGGAAGGTGAACCTTTGCCCCAGTCTGAGGTCCTGAGCGCTCTGGAGCAGGTTTTCATCAAGGATATCTCTGTACTTTGCTGGGTTCATTGTTGCCTCGATCCTGAATAGTCTCCCAGTCTCTGCCACTGAAAAACATCCCCACAGCATGATGCTGCCACCACCGTGCTTCACCGCAGCTCTAGGATGAGTCTTGGCGGTTCCGAACCTCTTCCATTTAACCTCACTAGGGTGAATTCAGAAAACATACACGTATTTTACATAGGTTTAAAGATTAACTTCTTGTGAATCCAACCACGGTGTCAGATTTCAAAAAGGCTTTACGGCGAAAGCCTACCTTATGATTATTTGAGAACATCGCCCAGCAGACAAATCATTACAAACAGTAACCAGCCAAGTAGAAGAGTTACACAAGTCAAAAATAGAGATACAATTAATCAATTACCTTTGATGATCTTCATATGGTTGCACTCAGAAGACATTCATTTACTCAATAAATGTTTGTTTTGTTCGATAAAGTCTCTCTTAATATCCAAAAACTTTGGTTTTGTTTGCGCGTTTTCTTCAGTAATCCACAGGCTCAAACGCAGTCACAACAGGCAGACAAAAAAATCCCAATTGTATCTGTAAAGTTCATAGAAACATGTCAAACGATGTTTATATTCAATCCTCAGGTTGTTTTTAGCCTGAAAAATCAATAATATTTCAACCGGACAATAACGTTGTCAGTATAAAAGGTAAACAAGAAAGGCACTCTCTCGGTGCAATTTGAGTCCTAAGTCAATGGATACTGTCATGGCATTGAACAGAAACTTCCTGGATGGATTTTTCTCCAAATCAGTTGTGTTATTCTCACAGACACTATTTTAACAGTTTTGGAAACTTTAGAGTGTTCTCTATCCAAATCTACCAATTATATGCATATCCTATCTTCTGGGCCTGAGTAGCAGGCAGTTTAATTTGGGCACGCTTTTCATCCAAAATACCGAATGCTGCCCCCTACCCTAGAGAAGTTTTAAGAATGATGAAGGCCACTGTGTTCTTGGGCCATTCTATGCTGCAAAAATGTTTTGGTACCCTCAGATCTGTTCATAGAAACAATCCTGTCTCTGAGCTCTACGGTCAATTCCTTCATACTCATGGCTTTGTTTTTGCTCTGATATGCACTGCCAACTGTGGAACCTTATACAGTGTTGTGACTTGACTTTAACATTAATCTGAAGACTGTTATTTATCTAATTGACTGGCTCCATATGGATGAGCTGACAAAGAGGGCTGCTTCACTTCTAGTTCTTAGGAAACTTTGCAGTATTATTTCTTACATTGTTTGCCCAGTAAATGTTATGTGTTATTACATACAGCCGGGAATAACTATTGGGTATCAGAGTGGTGGTAACTCAACAGCATTACTAGCATTACGACCAGGAATACGACTTTCCCGAAGCAGATCCTTTGTTCGCACCACACAGGGCAATTGAACCGAATCCAGAGGCTGACCAAAAACAATGACGGCGAAGAAGAGGTAGTCAGAGCAGTTTTCTAGTCAGACTTAGGGAGGCGCGTACACCACCCACCACTTCTAAGTATATTACTTTCCAATGTTCAGTCCCTGGAAAACAAGGTTGACGAGATTATTGCAAGGGTTTCTTTCCAGAGACATCAGGGATTGTAACATACTCTGTTTCACGGAAACATGGTTTTCTCTGGATATACTATCGGAGTCGGTCCAGCCGTCTGGATTCTCAGTCAATTGCACCAACAGGACACACTGAAATGGTCCACCCTCACATAGAGTGTGGTGAAGAAGGCGCAACAGCGCCTCTTCAATCTCAGGAGGCTGAAGAAATTTGGCTTGTCACCTAAAACCCTCGTACAATTTTATAGATGCACAATTGAGAGCACCTTGTCGGGCTGTACCACAGGGCTCTCCAGAGGGCGGTGTGGTCTGCACAATGCATCACCGGGGGCAAACTACCTGCCTCCAGGACACCTACAGCATCCAATGTCCCAGGAAGGCCAAAAAGATCATCAAGGACAGCATCCACCTGAGCCACTGCCTGTTCACCCCGCTATCATCCAGCAAGGTCAGTACAGGTGCATCAAAGCTGGGACCGAGAGACTGAAAAACAGCTTCAATCTTAAGGCCCTCAGACTGCTAAATAGCCATCACTAGCACAGAGGCTGCAGCCTACATACACAGACTTGAAATCATTGGTCACTGTAATAAATGAAGCACAGGTCACTTTAATAATGACACTTTAATAATCTTTATATATCTTGCATTACTCATCTCATGTATATACTGTATTCCATACTATCAACTGTATCTCAGTCTGTGCCGCTCTGACATTGCTCATCCATATAATTATATATTCTTAATTCCATTCCTTTACTTAGATTTGTGTGTATTAGGTATTTGTTGTGAAATTATTAGATATTACTTGTTAGATATTGCTGCACTGTCGGAACTAGAAGAACAAGAATTTCGCTATAACATCTGCTAAACAGGTTTATGTGAAAAATAACATTTGATTTGATTTAAAAAGTTACCATCTCCCAAATTAAACTCTAAAAGGTTTAAATGACCTATTACATCTATAAACAGTCAACTTGTAAATCATAACCTCGTATCATATCATAATTCTGAACAGTCGTAACCTCATTGCATCTGCAAAAACCTGAGCCTTACTTATGATTCTGTACTTCACAAAATGTATTCAACATTTATTTAAAATCAAATCAAACTTTATTTGTCACATGCTCCGAATACAATAAGTGTAGATTTTACCGTGGAATGCTGACTTACAAGCCCTTAACCAACAGTGCAATTCAAGAAGAGTTAAGAAAATATTTACCAAGGAGACTAAAATAAACACAATAAGAATAACAATAATGAGGCTATATACAGGGGGCATTTGTACCGAGTCAGTGTGCGGGGTTACAGGTTAGTTGAGGTCTTTTGTACATGTAGATGGGGGTGAAGTGACTATGCAACAGAAATAAACACCGAGCAGCAGCAGTGTACAAATGGGAGGGGGGGTATGCATATTGTCCAGTGGCAATTTTATTAATTGTTCAGCAGTCTTATGACTTGGGGGTAGAAGCTGTTGAGGAGATTTTTGTAGAGATTTTTTTTGTGCCTAGACTTGGCGCTCGGGTACCGCTTGCCATGCGGTAGCAGAGAAAAAGTCTATAACTTAGGTGACTGGAGTCTCTGACAATTTTATGAGCTTTCCTCTGACATCACCTAATATATAGGTCCTGGATGGCAGGAAGCTTGGCCCCAGTGATGTATTGGGCCGTTCGCATTACCCTTTGTAGTGCCTTACGGTCAGATGCCAAGCAGTTGCCATACCAGGCGGTGATGCAACTGATCAGGATGCTCTCGATGGTGCAGCTGTAGAACCTTTTGAGGATCTGGGGACCCATGCCAAATCTTTTCAGTCTCCCGAGGGGGAAAATATTTTGTTGTGCTCTCTTCACGACTGTCTTGGTATGTTTGGACCATGATCGCATGGTCATGATCGCAGGATCGCATTGCCAGGTCGTAATTATAAATGAGAACTTGTTCTCAACTTGAATACCTGGTTAAATAAAGGTGAAATAAAAAATTTAATAAAAAATGATAGTTCAATGGTGATGTGGACACCAACTTGAAACTCTCGACCCGCTCCACTACAGCCCCGTCGATGTTAATGTGGGCCTGTTCGGCCTGCCTTTTCCTTTAGTCCATGAGCAGCTCCTTATTTAATAGCTAATTAAATGAGAACACAAAATAACATACACACTTTGCACCGGTTACCGACTGGAGATTTAATACACTGAAAACAGGTCCCTAGCAGAATGACAACAACATGTCTGCTTGTTAAAGAAGAGATTGAGAGAGAGAGGTATAGAGACAATTAACTTTGGTTCATTCATAAACTACTCTAACCTACAGTAACCATATACTTTGCACACGAAACGCTGCCCACTTTGAGTAAGAAATCTTGAATGTATTTACGTGATATGCCTGGGTTCGCCGGGGATCTCTCGGCGAAAAGGGCAGCCTTGGAAAGGGGGTTGGGCCTTTTCGTGGCACTTTTGTAAGGCTTTGATTGTCTGAAATGGTCTTCTATTGTTCTATTGTTGTCCTTCTTTGTAGTTGACAAGTCACCGGATACCAGACGTGTAGTCCTGGACAGAACTACAGAGTAGACTTTCCATCCATTCATTCTTGAATAGGTTTCTTTGAAGATAGGCTAGCAGAGTAACAGGATGATCCTACTTAAATTCTCTTTCGAAGATACTTTACTTAGAACAGCTAATCAGCCCTACCAGTGATCGTCCGTGTGGTGAGTTTATCGTCTCCACCGCGTGTTGAAATTCAAAGTGGAAATCACTTTAAACATGCAGCGGCAGCTTCACGCTGTTCTGGGATAATGTGTTTTTTTCTTAGCCCATAATTTATACAGTTCACTCGAAAGGGGCGGTTCAAACCGGTTGACACGCTTGCTGAACTCACTCCGGGCGGTAACTACTCACTGTGCAAAGTTAGGAAAAGTAATTATCTCTAATAGCTTCTCACATAACATCCTGCAAATAACAAAAAACCTTTCAGAATTTTTCATATTACCTGCACAACACATGGAAACTTCATACCCCATACATGATAAACCACACCACCGCCTCCTCCGTATTCTAAAATGAACGCTCCAAGTGTGTATACTTTCCAAGTTACAGTATTTCCTTCCGAGTTTTTTATTACATAACAAAATAACAAACAATATGACATTAATGTCCAATAGATCGCCTCTGACCATTCCCCATGTTAGTTGTTAACCCCTGAATACTTTCCGAAGGCACTGTGAGGTGTAGTTATGGTACTCCTGCAGGTCTTGGAACCGACGTTGGGGTACTTCTGTAGGTGTTTTAAATTAGTTAGGCTACTATAGCTGTTTTAAGGTAGTTAGGGTACTTCTACAGGTCTTGGTACAGCACAGGGTACTTCTATAGATCTAGCAGATCAGATGGGGAGGGTTAGAGGAAACTGTTTGAGCCTCAGGAACTGGTACTGGAGCTGTTCTGACAGCTGGGCTAAGGGAGGGTGGGAACTGTGTGTGCGTGTGCACATGGGTGTGCTCGTATGGGAGTATTCATTCACTTGTGTGTGTATGCTCACTTGTGTGCATGTGCTTATGTGTGTGTCCATGTGTGTGTCGGTGGTGTCCGATGAAGGAGGTGTGTTTTTTTCCGACCTGAGGGGCCTCTGCTCTGGCGGGGGGGGGGGGGGGGGGGGGGGGGGGGTTGGGGGCTGCAGCAGGGGGCGGCCCTGTTTCAGCTGAACCCAGTGCACTCTAGCAGCACTCAGGGCGTGAGGTCACAGAGTCCAGCATTCCTCTGGAGCCCTGTCTGTTTACACGACTGCTGGTTGCCGTTCCCCAGTATAAATTTTTTATATCTGTGTCCGTGAGTTTCTAGTAGACAGACCATACGGTTCAAGATAAAATAGCCTAATTAATTTAACAAATCATCTAATCAACAATGGCATTATTTTCAATTACCTCTGCAACTCGTCCAACTTTTTACTTTTTTCACAACGGCTACCAGTTAAAGGCCAAAACATTGAAAACAAAAACATAGTCAAATAAATAAAAAATATATATCGCGGATAGAAACCGTCATATTAAACACCAAGTTGATGGTTTACTAAGTATGACATTTGGCCGCCTTTCGTTCCAGTACTCTGCTGCCTGTGACTGGAACGAATTGCAAAAATCGCTGAAGTTGGAGACTTTTATCTCCCTCACCAACTTCAAACATCAGCTATCTGAGCAGCTAACCGATCGCTGCAGCTGTACATAGTCTATTGGTAAATAGCCCACCCTTTTCACCTACCTCATCCCCATACTGTTTTTATTTATTTACTTTTCTGCTCTTCTGCACACCAATATCTCTACCTGTACATGACCATCTGATCATTTATCACTCCAGTGTTAATCTGCAAAATTGTAATTATTTGCCTACCTCCTCATGCCTTTTGCACACATTGTATATAGACCCCCCCTTTGTTTTCTACTGTGTTATTGACTTGTTAATTGTTTACTCCATGTGTAACTCTTTGTTGTATGCTCACACTGCTATGCTTTATCTTGGCCAGGTCGCAGTTGCAAATGAGAACTTGTTCTCAACTAGCCTACCTGGTTAAATAAAGGTGAAATAAAAAAATAAATAAGTTGATGGTTTATATTTAGGATATTGTTTTACAAATCTGTCATGAAATATTTTATTTTAAAGTCATCTTATTTAATTATTTCTAACCTGTGATAATCTGAAGTCGTGAAAAGGGCCACAAGATGTCTTGTGATGTCATTGTCTGACATGCAGGGTAGCAGAGGGAAGCGAGGTCTTCACATACAGCAGATGACTGTCTCCGGCACCCTGGCTATTCCCTATGTAGTGCACTACTTTTCACCAGAGCCTATGGTAGCACAAAGTACTCTGGTCAAATGCAGTGCACTATTTAGGGGATAGGGTGCCAGCCTCTATTTCCCTTTCTCTCTGGGTCTGACTCTAAAATGTACCCCTGCAACCCATCCTGGCCCCTAGCCCCCAGCCTGGCCTGCCTGACCCTAACTGGCCGGGAGGATGTAGCTGTAGCTAGCTGTAGGCCTCTCTCCCAATGCAGGTTAAAATGTAACCATGTCCGTGTTTTCTCAGGAAAGTGTGTTTATCTAAAGGACCAACTGTGAGGCCCTTTTGTTTAACTAAGTGGAGAGGCTCGCCCTAAAAGTAAATCTCTCTGAAAACACACACACACACACACACACACACACACACACACACACACACACACACACACACACACACACACACACACACACACACACACACACACACACACACCAGGTGGCCCTTCTCTCCTCCCTTTACTGCTGGTTAGGAACAGGACAGTGTGCCCAATGTGGGTGTGTGTGTCTATACATTATTATTCTGAACAGTGCAATAGATACAGATGCACAGAGCACTAACTGCCTATAGAATAGAACAGATTAGCCTTATAGTTTCATATGGCACAACCCACTGAAGCCTTAGATGAGTAATGATATAGAAATGAGAATGAACGTGCTGTAAATTTGACGTTTAGAGCACCTACAAAATTTGACATTTGGTGAAATGTAAAATGTTGCTATGAGACAGAGCTAGATGAGCACACACACACACGCACACATACACAGAAGACAGACACGGGGTAGGGCTGCTGCCTTGTCTTCAGTTTGGTATCTGCTGTAGCTCTATCCCCTGGGGCTGGAACTGTAGAAGACATTTGACACATTCTCCAGTGTTCCTCTTTGCCCTGCATCTGTTGAAGAATGGTACAGTATGTGCTATCCTACGACTCATTTAACTCATACGCACACAGAAACACACATAAACTGAACACACACACTGAAAAAGGAAACATCTTCACACATTCAGAAAGAAAATATTTACAACAAAGACACTGACACTAAGTACAGACGATCCCTCACTTGATGACACCTCAAGTCTTCTCATGCTTTGTTGATTTAAAAAAAAGCCTTAGACTCAATTTGGCATGAGGGTCTGCTATACAAACTGATGGAAAGTGGTGTTGGGGGTAAAACATATGACATTATAAAATCCATGTACACAAACAACAAGTGTGCGGTTAAAATTGGCAAAAAACACACACATTTCTTCACACAGGGTCGTGGGGTTAGACAGGGATGCAGCTTAAGCCCCATGCAGCTCTTCAACATATATATCAACGAATTGGCGCGGGCACTAGAAAAGTCTGCAGCACCCGGCCTCACCCTACTAGAATCCGAAGTCAAATGTCTGCTCTTTGCTGATGATCTGGTGCTTCTGTCACCAACCAAGGAGGGCCTACAGCAGCACCTAGATCTTATGCACAGATTCTGTCAGACCTGGGCCCTGACAGTAAATCTCAGTAAGACCAAAATAATGGTGTTCCAAAAAAGGTCCAGTCACCAGGACCACAAATACAAATTCCATCTAGACACTATTGCCCTAGAGCACACAAAAAAACTATACATACCTTGGCCTAAACATCAGCGCCACAGGTAACTTCCACAAAGCTGTGAACGATCTGAGAGACAAGGCAAGAAGGGCATTCTATGCCATCAAAAGGAACATAAATTTCAACATACCAATTAGGATTTGGCTAAAATACTTGAATCAGTCATAGAGCCCATTGCCCTTTATGGTTGTGAGGTCTGGGGTCCGCTCACCAACCAAGACTTCACAAAATGGGACAAACACCAAATTTAGACTCTGCATGCAGAATTCTGCAAAAATATCCTCCGTGTACAACGCAGAACACCAAATAATGCATGCAGAGCAGAATTAGGCCGATACCCACTAATTATCAAAATCCAGAAAAGAGCCGTTAAATTCTATAACCACCTAAAATGAAGCGATTCCCAAACCTTCCACAACAAAGCCATCACCTACAGAGAGATGAACCTGGAGAAGAGTCCCCTAAGCAAGCTGGTAATGGGGCTCTGTTGACAAACGCAAACACACCCTACAGAGCCCCAGGACAGCAGCACAATTAGACCCAACCAAATCATGAGAAAACAAAAAGATAATTACTTGACACATTGGAAAGAATTAACAAAAAAACAGAGCAAACTAGAATGCTATTTGGCCCTACACAGAGAGTACACAGCGGCAGAATACCTGGCCACTGTGACTGACCGAAAATTAAGGAAAGCTTTGACTATGTACAGACTCAGTGAGCATAGCCTTGCTATTGAGAAAGGCCGCCGTAGGCAGACATGGCTCTCAAGACAGGCTATGTGCTCACTGCCCACAAAATGAGGTGGAAACTGAGCTGCACTTCCTAACCTCCTGCCCAATGTATGACCATATTAGAGAGACATATTTCCCTCAGCTTACACAGATCCACAAAGAATTCGAAAACAAATCCAATTTTGAAAAACTCCCATATCTACTGGGTGAAATTCCACAGTGTGCCATCACAGCAGCAAGATTTGTGACCTGTTGCCACGAGAAAAGGGCAACCAGTGAAGAACACACACCATTGTAAATACAACCCATATTTATGCTGGGTTGTGTCCTTTACCATTTGTACATTGTTAAAAGACTGTATATATATATAATATGACATTTGTAATGTCTTTATTGTTTTTAAACTTCTGTATGTGTAATGTTTACTGTTAATTTGTATTGTTTATTTCACTTTATATATTCACTTTATATATTATCTACCTCACTTGCTTTGGCAATGTTAACACATGTTTCCCATGCCAATAAAGCCCTTGAATTGAATTGAATTGAAAGACAGACGGAAAGAGAGAGAGATAGTGAGTGGGGGGTGAGAGAGAGAGAGGGAGAGAGAGAGAGTGTGAGACAGAGAATAAGGAGAAAGAAATAGAGTGAGAGACAGAGATAGAGGGCTATTATAATTCCTCTGGAGATTACAGAGGTGTTAAAAAATATAAACAGCCCTCTAGTCTAAACCACTCCCAGTGCCAAGTGTGTGTGTGTGTGTGTGTGTGTGTGTGTGTGTGTGTGTGTGTGTGTGTGTGTGTGTGTGTGTGTGTGTGTGTGTGTGTGTGTGTGTGTGTGTGTGTGTGTGTGTGTGTGTGTGTGTGTGTGTATCTGTGTGTGTGTGTATCTGTGTGTGTGTATCTGTGTGTGTGTGTGTGTATCTGTGTGTGTGTATCTGTGTGTGTGTGTGTGTCTGTGTGTATCTGTGTCCTCTAGTCTAGAAGATTCCAAACTTACAAACAACTCCCAGTGCACATGACAGTACTTCACTCCCCAGGCACCATCATGCAATAAAACAAACATACAACTCACCATAAAAAAACAAAGAACACATTGCTTAGAAACTTCACTGCAGCACCTAACATCACCAGTTCACAGGACAGCAACACTCCTCAGTCATTAACTACAGTAAGTATTACCTTTCACCCCCGCCCCCCACCCCTCTCTCTCTCGTACAGTATGTGCTATGGTCAGCAAGGCACAGAATATGCTAACATGCATGTTTTTAAAATATTTGTATGTTCTGCTGACTCTGTTTACTACATATAGTAACAAAACAACTGATTTAGAAACCTCAGGGCTCTCACATGCAGACCACACAGCCTGCGTTGCGTGCGCGAGCATTGCAAAATAAATGTACTCATTGCACTCACACTGCTCGCGCACGTCAACGAGCGTTTGAGTAGCCAGGCGCTAAAATAGAACTTGGTTCTATTTGTGATGCTTAAAGCGTTGCAAGTCCCGCCTCTCCCATCTCCTCAGTGGTTTTTAGGAGCATATACCCACGTGGGTGATTGAAAGATGAACTGAGGTCCACATCCAGTCCCGTCGGGGGTAATGCACCTTAAAGTTGGTTGCCAACCGCCATGTAAAGTCCAAAGAAGAAGAAGAAGAAGCCTGAAGGAGGCGAGATTACTTTATCTGTGGACTAATTGTCGAGGACCCAGTGCATTTCAGGTAAAATAACAACCAAATGTTTATATTCCAGGACAAATTAGCTAGCAACAGCAAGCTAGCTAGCTAAATTGCCATGAATGTCTAATGCTTTTCGTCCTGTCCCCAAATTAATATAGTTGGTTCAGAGTTTGTTTTGATATTTCAACCTGCGTGTCCTGATCACATTTGGTGAGGAGGGACAAAATCAACATGCGCATGCAGTCTGGTCAGCATGCTATGATCCCAAGGGTGGCCAGACTTAGCCACTAAAATGCAGGGGGCTCCCAGGGGAGAAGCATGAAGAGGACCTTGAGGCCACAGTGACAGAGCAGAGCAGGGGGACCCGGGGGCTTTCGGGATGAGGGATAGGGCTGTGGGGCAGAGCTGGCCACAGAGCTCTATTAGTCCAGTCTGTCAGCAGCCATCCTCCCCAGCCATCAGTCCTCCCTGGAAATACATCTGGGAATTAATGGGCCTCACTCACAACATGCCCTCTCTCTCTCTCTCTTCCATTCCTCCATCTGTCTCTCTGTCTATGCACACATCCTCCCTCTTTTCCTCCTTCCTTTCCTCTCCACACATAGTCTCTCTCCATTTCTGTCTCTTTCTTATGTGCCTTAACATGCCTTCTCTCCCCCTCTCGATTACCTCCACTCTCTTTCCCTTCCTCCCTCCAGATATATTACTTTACTCAATGACACTTAATCACTCTGCTCGCGATCAATATCAAGAGAGCTGTTAAAGCATGAGGTAGCACACAAACACACCTACACAGACACGCTCACACACACAGCTCAACAAAGCTAGATAGCAAAATATTGCAACACAAACACATGTGCACACGCAAACACACAACTCCAGCCCAGGCTGAGTGGGTGAGAGAGTTCAGCCTGCCTGCCTGCCTGCCTGCCTGCCTGCCTGCCTGCCTGCCTGCCTGCCTGCCTGCCTGCCTGCCTGCCTGCCTGCCTGCCTGCCTGCCTGCGACCGTGCAGTGGTCCTGAGGACATGAGAGCACAGTCTGCAGGGGCTGTGCTCAGCGCTCTGGGAACACGTGGGCCTACTCACACTAATCGCTATTTACTTTTCCTGCCCACATATCAAGCTTCTCTCCTCCACATACAAGTAAGTAAGTAAGTGGGTAAGTAAGTAAGTAGAGTATAGGGTACCATTTAAGATGCAGTTATAACTCTTTCCACATTGCCTTCGGAGAGGGAGTATGATGGTTCTGAGTAGCAGCATGGGAATACTGGGAATACGTTTACAACCAAAAGGCTGACACGCTGACTCAATCACACCCTAAGTAGGTAACTCCCTTGAGGTGATGTGTGCACATAAAGAATTGATGTGTGCACACACAAAAATTACTTGTACAACAGTGGCGGTCAGTACCGTTTCAGATGAGGGAGAACAATTTTTCATGAGCTTGGACTTATTTCTATTACAGCATATTGGATAACTGTCATTCATATTCCATTCACCCAGGTAAATGTAACATCGATAGGTTTAGACTACTACATGATACTCTAATTTCACCCTATACCCATCACGAGGTTGCTACAACCTAGCCTATGAATGAAAGTTTACAACGTAGGTGCACACAGGTCGAGAGACAAATTTGATGTGACAGACAGACACATAGACATACAGTGACATTCAATACCGTCTTGCACACTCTTGTCTGTATCTAGCTAATAGTGGGTGTAATCATTAGTCCAACAGTTGCAAACAAGAGTTTCTATTGGACAAATTCAGGTATGTTTATCCACGTGTTGTTCCATTTGCTTCTGTTTAAGAAACGTTTTTCAACAGAATCGGAGGAATGTGAACGCGTAAACACAGTTCACAGTTTCATAGCAGCCATGTTGTATTCCTTCTCACATCTACGTTATGCACTCTCCTCCTTTCACTTCTTCCCTTTGCTTGTGGACTTCAATGCACAACACATCAGCTGTATGTGACCAAATCTGGGGTGTGAACTGCAATTCTATTCAAGCGTTGATTGACATGGTAGTGGCTCTATAGTATTCGAGAAAAGTTGAAAAAACTGACCCCTCCGACGCTGTACGTTACAACGTGAAATGTCATGGCGTAACGTACAGCATGCATAAAGCAACTAATTCTGTCTTACAGCCTCTCTCCACCAGGTGTAGCACTTCTTTCACCGTTTAAAAACAAGAAAGGGACAGGGACAGGGTAAGGGGGGATACCTAGTCATTTTTTGCATCATAATTGCAAGCTATCATGACTCTCAAAAGACTGTTTACTTCTGAAAATCACTTTAGCACCGCTCTAAAAACCCGATTCAAATTCGACACAACCCTTCAAATAGGTATGTAATGACACATTATATTACTCTTTATAGTGTTTTATTTACAATTTAGAGGCTATAAGGTGATAAGTTGGACAGATCGATTGAAAAAAGCCGTTTCCCCACACGACATCTTACCCTTTCACTATCACGCATTAGGTTTCGATTCCCCACCTGCCATTTTTAAAAAGACCCGATGGAGCTCATTGCCGCCTTGAATCATACAGATATGGGCATCATGAAGGGTCTCATCATTGATTTTGTTGGAAAGGGGAGAAATTGTGCTTTACAATGGTATTGATATTACAATTGATCTGGAAGTATTACGTTTTTGGGCGCTAAAATTACATCAATTGTACGGACTAGCGATGTTCAAAAGTGAGTTAGTTTACGTTAGCTAACATAGCATCCTTCTGTTTGAGCAGGGTGTTTCAGTAGGCTAAACTATCTAGCTGCATTTGCTAGCTAAGTAAGTGAAACTGAAAAAAATGACACTATTTCTCTCTTGCTTCTCCTTCATTTAGGAAGAAATTAATTATTTCAAAACTGTTCAAATATTCTCTCTCTCTCTCTTTGAGTCAACTACTCACCACATTGTATGCACTGCTGTGCTAGCTAGCAAAAGCTTGTGCTTTCAGTACTAGATTATTTCTCTGATCCTTTGATTGGGTGGACAACATGTCAGTTCATGCTGCAAGAGCTCTGATAGGTTGGAGGACGCCCTCCGGAAGTTGACATAATCACTGTGTAAGTCTATGGAAGTGGGTGAGAACCATGAGCCTCCTAGGTTTTGTATTGAAGTCAATGTACTCAGAGGAGGACGGAAGCTAGCTGTGCGCCGACTACACCATGGTGCTACCCTACAGAGTGCTGTTGAGGCTACTGTAGACCTTCTTTGCAAAATAACATGTTTTAATCAATTATTTGGTGACGTGATTATGTTTAGTATAGTTTTATCGAAAAATTATCACTTTGAAATGTTAAAAAATATTTTTTTTTATTAAATTCACAGAGGAGGATGGTCCTCCCTTTCTTCCTCTGAGGAACCTCCTCTGGTGTACACACAAAATGTTAAGCAAACCAACAACCTAACAATCTAAGATTATGTCCACACTACAGGAAAAGGGATTTATATACATTTTGGACATAATACAATATTATCCCAACTCTACCTTGTAATTTGAATATAATGTAACTTATTCCATGGGGTAATTCTGATAAGGGAACCTTAACATCAGGCAATACAGCTAACACCAGACATTCAGCTCCTATTTCATCTTAATTGCTTTACAACCTCTATAAAGAACCTCATCAGTCAGGTTGATTGATGTTGTAATAGCAAAAATGTTTGTTGGCTTATAAACTGATACTATCCTGGATTGGCAGGTGTTGCAGTACGGTTTTGGAAGGTGTTGTAGCCTTCTAATAGCAGTTCTCTTTCATTATTAGTGTTCATTACAGGTGTTGACTGCAGATGTTGATTGCATTGTAGGGGATTGACAGGTGGGCACTTTCACACACAGTCACACATGCACCCACGCACACGCACACGCATGCAAAGTCACATACTGTATATACGCATCTTTTTATTTCCCATGGCCTCGGCTATGTCAGTGTGATAGAGGTTTTGTGTCTAGCACCAGTGCACTATAGGAACCATTGGGAGGCATTCAATGCCATTGGAAAAATATTATCTAGATTGTAGCACCCGGCACCAGCTTTCCACAGACTGAGTGATTATTTATACATTTTAACTGCTATACACAGAGATTAACATAAATCGGACAATTGAAATTTGGGCAATTCATATTCACAATTATTGTGCAACAAACCCCACAGTCAACTACTCTCTCACCTGCCAGACTCACGGCCCTCCAGCGGCTGTGGGAAGAAACCAAGTCAACAACAACCATGGCCATGGATGCATCCTAAATCACACCCTTTGCCAATATATAGTACACCACTTTTGATCAGGGCCCATAGTGGTGTAATTTGGGACCCTTCCCGGTACATACAGATCATGGTGAACTAGGTCAGTCAGACAGAGATACTTTCAGTTCATAGTCTGATTCTGGATCACATTCTGGAGCAGCTAATTATACTCTGTTTGCATCCCAAATTGCAACCTTATCCACTACATAGTGCACTAAATTTGACCAGGGCCTTGTTCAAAAGTAGTGCACTATATATTGAATAGGGTGCCATTTGGGATACATTCTGTGAGATAAACAGGCTTCTTTAAGAATAAAGCTGGGGACCTGCCACCAGGCCATCTGGGACTAAAAGTCTGCATCATATTTATAGCTTATAATTTTAGCAGGGACCTGGGGCTGCTGGTTGTCTGTCTGCTCGACTTAAAGCTATCTGTGTCAGTGAGAGACCTCAGACCCAATGACAGAGAGATGATTGACTGACTGATGACATAAAGGGGCTGGAGAGAGAGGAAGATTGCTGATAGATAATATGATAAGTTTAGCATGACAATGACCATAGGAGGGTGCAAACAGATTTTCGGACCAGGTTCAAATCGGACCATTACCTGACAAACAGACAAACAAATAATTGATAAAGAGAGAGACAGAGAGCGAAGGATAGATATTAATATCTTACTGTTATCATATAATATATTCTATAATAACCAGAGCACATCCCTGAGTGGAACTGCAAGTTGGCTCTCTAGTACCCACAGTCCTTCTATTGAACAAAGTATACAGCAAAATCTCTACAACAAAAGTGCCATCCACCTGTCTATCATCCCCGTTTTTTCTCCCCATCTCTTTCTCTCACCCCATCTCTCTCTTTCTCCCCATCTCTCTCTTTCTCCCCATCTCTCTCTTTCTCCCCATCTCTCTCTTTCTCCCCATCTCTCTCGCTACCCCCTCATTATTCCCCTCTCCAACCTCTCTTCTCCCTTTCCCTTTGTGTCTCCTCACTGTCAGGTAGTTATGATCTCTTGTCTCACAAACACCTCATTTGTCCTGTGTTTTGTCAATTTTTTCATGGGAATACTTGGGAACAGATTTCCTAAATTAAAGTTTTTAGCTGAATTCCCTAGTGATTTTACTGTCTTTTTTTTAACCAAAAAACAAATCTCCCCCATCCCCACGCTAGTTAGCAATTGCGCTAACTCTAGTCAGCAACTTCCTTCCTCCCTCAAGGGAAATAAAGTATTCTTTCTAACAAAGACATGTACAACTATTTCAATATGTTGTGTATCCCTGGAAATAATCAGAAGTCATGTAAACATGACAGTTTTGAAAACATAGCTTGTCCAAAAAAAAGAGGTCTCTTGGCAAAACTTACCCCTGGGTGTGGGGTAAGATGAGTTGCGCAACAACGTAAGTTAAGCTGCCTACACAATGAATGAAATATTGTGTTGTTCATTTTCATAGTTTTGAGTGTGAGTACTTTTTGAACTCTACAAATATTTTCTCTCCCACACACTGGCCGCCTTTCATTCTAACCTGAGAGCAAACAGCCATACTGACTTTCACTGAATGAAATATTACCACTACCTTTTTAAAACCATGTCTATCTATATTTCTCAAAAAATAAATAGAGATGCACACGAATTAGGCTCCATAACATTTAATGGGTATAGCAAACAATATTTCGGCACACAGTGCCTTCTTCTTCTATATTTATTTCTCAAACAAAATGCAGCACAATCCAAATAGCTTTTTTGTCTTTTAATAAATTCAAACATCTTATAATATAGGCTTAAAACCTAACCAACACTTTGTACTTTAAAAAAACTTGGCCAGGCCCTGTTGTTACCTCATGTCCCAGCGATAATGCTTTGCATTATGCCTGGGAAGAAAACACTTCAATTCGCTAAATGTACAATTGGCTCAAACCATTGGCTCAACTTACACAAAGCAAACATTTTGACTATATTAGCCCACACAGCTACAAGGATGCACATTCATGCTAAGTTTAGAACCTCATATTGAAGCTTATAGAGACCCCAACTGAAGTATAGAACAATCATATAATTATCCACTTTGGTTTAGATTTTAACACAATACATTCATTTCACTTATAGATAAAGGGCCTCGTTGCCAGAATCTCAAACTATCCCTTTATGTACCTCAGGTGCCAAACAGAGCCCGGGTGGTGTGAGACCCTCTGCCGATGTAGAGCGGCACAGGTGGCAGGAAGGAGACCCAACCGGTTCAGTAGTTCTATATCTGTATGCTTGTTTCCCTTCCCCAACCCTGCACCTCTCGCTCTCTCTTGCTCTCTCTTTATCCTCACCCCCTGTCTCTAATTCTCTCTTTTCCCTCCCTCCCTCCCTTCATCCACATGACAGCTGTGTCACGTGTGTCACCTGGCGAGCAGCCGCCACATGTTGAAACCTGGGGAGCGAAACATGAAGGGAAGGGGAGTGTGAGCAGCAGCTATTTTAGAAAAACAAATGTGTGCGTAAAATAACACATTGCCAGAATGTTATCTGGATCTTTAGCTTTAAGAAAGAGGTTTCCGGAGGGGCGAGTGGGGGCGGGGCTTGGGCGAAAACTCTGTATCAGTAGCCACGACCTTGTTTATTTTGGTCCTTTACTCTGGTCAATAGGCAGAGTTCTTAGAACTGCTCACTGGGTTCCTGAGGCTGACACCACCATGAGGCCCTGTTGGAGGGGACTCACTCTCTGCTCAGCTCTTAGTTTGCAGTTTCGCATTTACAACAGCCAGTTACCATGGCTGGGTCTGATCTGAATCAAGCAGATCTAAAAGGTTGACTTGAAACAGTCCCAAATGGCACCCTATTCCTATAAAGTGCACTAATTTTGTCCTGAGCCCTAAGAACCCTATGGGCCCGGTTAAAAGTAGGGCACACCATAGGGAACAAAAAAAGGCCTCAACAATAGTCTGGTTTCTGTCTGTTTCATCTACTTAAGTTAGTCTGAGGGTGAGTCTGAAATTGAACCCTATTCCCTATATCATGCAAGATGGCACCGACAGATAGAGCAGCTCTGCTTCTAGCTCCTATGCAACTTTCCAGTATTTTTGTGTGTTATTTCTTACATTATTATCCGAGGAAATGTTTTGTGTTAATACATACAGCCAGAAAGAACTTTTGGATATCAGAGCGGCGGTAACTCACCAGCATTACAACCGGGAATGCAACGTTCCCGAATTGGATCCTTTGTTCGTACCCCCCAGGGCAATTGAACTGATTCCAGAGGCTGATTCAAAACACCGCAGATGGAGAAGAGGTATTTGGAGTCGACTTCTAGTCTGACTCAGGAGGTGCACACACTATCCACCACTTCCAAGTATATTACTCGCTAATGTTCAGTCTCTGCACAATAAAGTAGACGAGCTCAGGGTGAGAATCTCAGTACCTCGCGCAGACAGGGATAAAGAACTCTCCGGGAAAAAGAATAGCAGGGTTGTATGTTTCATGATTGACTACTCATGGTTTGATTGTGATAACATACAGAAACTCAAGTATTTTTGTTCATCCGACATAGAATACCTCACAATCAAATGCCGACCTGATTACCTGTCAAGAAAATTCTCTTTGGTTATAGTCACAGCCGTGTATACTCCCCCTCAAGCCGATACAAAGATGGCCCTCAAAGAACTTCACTGGACTTTATGCAAACTGGAAACCACATATCTGGAGGCTGTATTTATTGTAGCTGGGGATTTTAGCAAAGGACATTTCTTGAAAAAGTTCTGCCAACACATTGACTGTAGCACTGGCTCTGAGAAAACATTAGACCACTGCTACTCAGCTTTTCAAAATGCTTTCAAGGCCTTGCCCCACCCTCCCTGATCACAACTCCATTTTGTTCCTCCCTTCCTATAGGCAGACTCTCAAACATGAAGTACCTTGTGCTAAGGACTATTCAACTCCTGTCTGACCAATCGGAATCCACGCATAAAGATTGTTTTGATCACGTGGACTGGGATATGTTCCGGGTAGCCTCTGAGAATAACATCGCCGAATACACGGATGCGGTGACTGAGTTTATCAGGAAGTGTATAGAAGACGTGACTATTAAATTCTACCCTAACCAGAATCCGTGGATAGATGGCAGCATTTCTGCAAAACTGAAAGCGCGAACCACCGCATTTAACTAGGGCAAGGTGACTGGGAATATGGCCGAATAGAAACAGTGTAGTTATTCCCTTCATAAGGCAATCAAACAGGCCAAATATCAGTATAGAGATAAAGTAGAGTCACAATTCAACGTCTCAGACACGAGAAGTATGTGGCAAAGTCAACAGACAATCACAGACTACAAAGGGAAAACCAGCCACGTCGCGGACACCAACAAGCTAAACACATTCTTTGCCCGCTTTGAGGATATCACAGTGCCACCAACGTGGCCTGCTACCAAGGACTGTGGGCTCTCCTTCTCCGTGGCTGACGTGAGTAAGACATTTAAGCATGTTAACCCTCGCAAGGCTGCAGGCCCAGACGGCATCCATAGCCGCGTCCTCAGAGCATGTGCAGACCAGCTGGGTGGAGTGTTTACGGACATATTCAATCTCTCTCTATCCCAGTCTGATGTTCCCACTTGCTTCAAGATGTCCAGCATTGTTCCTGTACCCAAAAAGTAACTGAACTAAATGACTATCGCCCCGTAGCACTCACTTCTGTCATCATGAAGTGCTTTGAGAGGCTAGTTAAGGATCATATCACCTCTACCTCTACCTTACCTGACACTGTAGACCCACTTCAATTTGCTTACCGCACCGCACCAATAGATCCAGAGACGATGCAATCGCCATCAGACTGACCTACCCCATCTGGACAAGAGGAATACCTATGTAAGAATGCTGTTAATTGACTATAGCCCAGCATTCAACACCATACTACCCTCCAAGCTCATCATTAAACTCGGGCCCCGGTTCTGAACCCAGCACTGTGCAACTGGGTCCTGGACTTTCTGATGGGCCGCCCCCAGGAACCAACATTTCCACTTCGCTGATCCCCAACACAGGGGCCACACAAGGGTGCGTGCTCAGCCCCCTCCTGTACTCCCTGTTCACAGATGACTGCGTGGCCATGCACGCCTCCAAATCAATCGTCAAGTTTGCAGACGGCACAACAGTAGTAGTCCTGATTACCAACAATGATGAGACAACCTACAGGGAGGAGGTGAGGGCCATGGGAGTGTGGTTCCAGGAAAACAACCTCTCACTAAATGTCGACAACACAAGGGGCTGATCGTGAACTTCAGGAAACAGCAGACGGAGCACACCCCTATCCACATCGACAGGACAGCAGTGGCGTAGGTAGAAAGCTTCAAGTTCCTTGGCGTACACATCACCTACGATCTGAAATGGTCCACCAACACAAACAGTGTGGTGAAGAATGGCTTGACACCTAAAACCCTCACAAACTTTTACAGATGCTCTCCAAAAGTTGCACCAACGCATCACCACCAACTACCTGCCCTCCAGGACACCTGCAACACCAGATGTCACAGGAAGGCCAAAAAGATCATCAAGGACAACAACCAACCGAGCCACTGCCTGTTCATCCGCCCATCAGCCAGAAGGCGAGGTCAGTACAGGTGCATCATAGCTGGAACCGAGAGACTGAAAAACAGCTTCTATCTCAAGGCCATCAGACTGTTAAATAGCCATCACTAGGCAGCTTCCACCCGGTTATATAACCCTGCACCTTAGTGGCTGCTGCCCTATACACGTAGACTTGAAATCAATGGCCACATTAATAATGGAACACTAGTCACTTTAATAATGTTTACATATTTTTGCTTTACTCATCTCATATGTATCTCACTGTATTCTATTCTGCTGAATTTTAGTCCATACCACTTCAACATTGCTCATCCTATTGTTTATATATTACTTTTAGGTTTGTGTGTATCGTGTGCATTGTTGTGAATTGTTAGATATTACTTCACCGTACAAGCAAATCGCTACACTTCACTACACAATAACTTAAGGTAAACATGTGTATGTGACCAATAACACTTCATTTGGTTTGATTAAGGTACGGGTCGCGACAGACATGTTAATGGTGGTTCGTGATGTGTCAGGGTAAATGTATAAGTATTTCATTTATTACCGGAATTGATTTGGCCAGGTGCAACTGCGCTCTCTGTTCAGTGCGCTCTCTGCTTAGCAGCGGTCTATGCTCAGTTTGTAAGTGGGAGAGGAATATGCCTGTGTGCTTCGCAATTTACCAGATTTTTTTCTGCAGTTTTCTTGATCACTCCGTGACCCACCCGCTGCAGCGCCTTCGTTCAGCAGCAGATGATGCGCTTTCAGCCACTGACTTGTAATTACCAGTCGTCATCACTCACCTCTGTCATCAAATGCTAGCCACTGACTGAGTTCTGACTGGCTGAAAAACAAATACAGTATATTGAACAATATATTGAATAATAACGAGGAGCACCCACAATGTGTTTTGTACCAGGAAGTGCTTAATACTGACTCTCTCAAAATGTTTTTTTTTTTAAACATAGCATGATGGTAAACCCTGGGAGTTTGTTCAGAACAGGGCAGAGTGCTTCAGGAATCGGTGCTGGAAAAGTAAGTCAGCTAGCAAGGCATTGTTGTCATTTGTTAACAAAGATTAAAAGCAGAAATAAGGGAGTATTATCTCTCAGTGGGAGATGTGAGTTTCAAACAATCCCATGGCCTTGTACACGGCTAATAGCTAACGTTAGCCAAAGCAAGCTAGCTCGCTACTTTTGTGCAATCCTAAATAATAGTAGAGATGAAGATGAAATGAAATGATTGTTGAAAACAAGTTTAGGTTGGAACTGTTGCTGTTAAAATACAATTACAATTTTTTTATTCTGAACTGGAATAAACTGATTGAAGCAAGATGCTTTTTGAGGCAAACACACAGTTCTGGGTTGCTCATCTACAGCAGGAAGCGGTCTCCTGCCTGACTGAGAAAGCAGTAGATGTTCTGATCCAGTTTGGCACCACATACCTATGCGAGTCAGGGTTCTCAACTCTGACAAACTAAAAAAAACAAGTACAAAAACAGTCTCAATGCTGAGCATGACCTCAGTGTTACACTGTCAAAAACTGAGCCCAGAATAGACATGCTTGTTGAAACTTCAACCAGCCACACATCTCTCATTACGACTGTGTGTGTGTGTTCTGTTATACATTTGTGTGATGTGATCAAATCAGTTTATTCCAGTTCAGAATGAAAATTAAGTATTTTAACAGCAACAGTTCCAACCTAGACAGATATGTAAGAGTGTTTTAATGGGATAAAATAAACATGAATAGATATGTATATGGGTATTTCATTGAATTGTAATTTATTTTTGTCTATATTACATTTGTTTTAGGCATACGGGCAATGAAATGTACCGATATTTACATGTAGTTGCATATTTTCCTAAGCTTGGATCCCAGGAATACAAAGAATTTCATATTTGGGTCCCAGGTTGAAAAGGTTTAAGAACCCCTTCCCTATGTAGTGCACTACTTTTTACCGGGCCCATAAGTATCTAGTCAAAAGTAGTGCAGTATGTAGGGAATAGGGTGCCATTTTGGAAGCAGCCAATCTGAGAATTGGTCTTTCAATTTCTTTGCCTGTGTTTTTAAACACCCCTATAGCAGAGCGAGAGGAGGAGAGAAACAGTGGGAAGGGGGACTGACTGTGGAAATGAAATTAGAACAAATTAAGAGAGGTGGAAAGAGGAAGAGAAAGAGAGAAAGAGAGAGATAGAAAGAAAGAAGGTTGAGAATGGGTGTGTGTGAGAACACATTTAGAAAGGAAAGGCATGGAAGAAAGGTCCTGTAGGGTAGGGAGAGAGGATGGAAAGAGTGGGAAGAGAAGAAAGGGAGAATAGAGGCCAAGGGAGAAGGGAGAGAAGATTGGCAGGGGAAAGGGTGGAGATAGAGAGAGGAAAGAGTGGGAAGAAAGGTGAGAGCAGAGGGAGAGAGGGGAAATAGAGGCCGATGAAGAGAGAGAGAATGAGACCAGAGAGAGAAGGGGCCAGGGAGAGAATGGGCAAGGGAGAGAAGGGGCCAGGTGGTGAAAGGGCCAGAGAGAGAGGCCAGGGAGCAAAGGGGCCAGGGAGCGAAGGGGCCAGGGAGCGAAGGGGCCAGGGAGTGAAGGGGCCCGAGAGGCCATATTTTACTAGTGACTACGGGCGTGTGGTCCAGCAGGGGTTAGTTTATTAGAGTTGTTGCTTTTATGAGGGGCTGGCTTACCCTACCTAACAAAATAAATCCCAGCCTGCAGGTTCAGACCAGCCTTCTCTATTCTGCCCACGGCTACAGCCCTGACAGCAGCACACGCACACTGCTACTCCATAAAGGACTGGATCAGTCCCCTATAAACCCACTCACACACTGTCTGGCACACATGCACACACACACACAGGACAAGCACTCTGTATTCTCACACCCACACAAACACACACAGATGATTTGCGCATTCACTCCCCGCTGTGTACACATGCATGCGGTATTGAACTATCCTGGATGGGTCATAAAACCACATGTACTGTATGAAGAGGATTAGCTATCTTCACTAGCATTAACAAATACTCTCATCTACCATGTGTATCCTACCACAGTTGGCTGATGCTGTCAGCGGATGAGTGCTTTGTCTTCAGGCGTGAAACTTGACTTTCTCTCCCCATAAAAAAGAGGAGGAAGTGACATCATTATAAGGAAAAAGGAAAAAAGGGAAACAGCAGAGAAGATCGGAAAGAAGGGGAGAGAAGACAGAGAAAATGGATAGAGAGGAGCTGACAGAACTCAAAGTGCATTTCAGCAGAGTTTATAACCATTTGAACTGTTGTCCTGACTAACAGTCACTTGTTTACTACAGTTTGAATCTATCTTTTTGATCCCTCCCCTCCAGCCTCTGATCAGAAAAAGCTATTGGTTGGACTGATGT
This sequence comes from Oncorhynchus kisutch, assembly GCF_002021735.2. Classification (NCBI taxonomy): domain Eukaryota; kingdom Metazoa; phylum Chordata; class Actinopteri; order Salmoniformes; family Salmonidae; genus Oncorhynchus; species Oncorhynchus kisutch. The sequence goes on along the minus strand of NC_034201.2, from coordinate 3,017,202 downwards.
GCCACTCAATTTATTCAACGTTCTCCATTTTAAAAGTGCTCTTCTTGTATTATAATTATAATACAGGCTGAGACCCCTCCTGTCTCAGCCTCCAGTATTTATGCTGCAGTAGTTTATGTGTCGGGGGGCTGGGGTCAGTTTGTTATATCTGGAGTACTTCTCCTGTCCTATTCGGTGTCCTGTGTGAATCTAAGTGTGCGTTCTCTAATTCTCTCCTTCTCTCTTTCTTTCTCTCTCTCGGAGGACCTGAGCCCTAGGACCATGCCCCAGGACTACCTGACATGATGACTCCTTGCTGTCCCCAGTCCACCTGGCCATGCTGCTGTTCCAGTTTCAACTGACCTGAGCCCTAGGACCATGCCCCAGGACTACCTGACATGATGACTCCTTGCTGTCCCCAGTCTACCTGGCCATGCTGCTGCTCCAGTTTCAACTTCCACCTGACTGTGCTGCTGCTCTAGTTTCAACTGTTCTGCCTTATTATTATTCGACCATGCTGGTCATTTATGAACATTGAACATCTTGACCATGTTCTGTTATAATCTCCACCCGGCACAGCCAGAAGAGGACTGGCCACCCCACATAGCCTGGTTCCTCTCTAGGTTTCTTCCTAGGTATTGGCCTTTCTAGGGAGTTTTTCCTAGCCACCGTGCTTCTCCACCTGCATTGCTTGCTGTTTGGGGTTTTAGGCTGGGTTTCTGTACAGCACTTTGAGATATCAGCTGATGTACGAAGGGCTATATAAATAAATTTGATTTGATTTGATTTGATTTGATTATAGTTATAGTAAACGTAAACGCAACATGCAAAAATGTCAAAGACTTCACTGAGTTACAGTTCATATAAGGAAATCAGTCCATTTAAATTCATTAATTAGGCCCTAATCTATGGATTTCACATAAGTGGGAATACGGATATGCATCCGTTGGTCACAGATACCTTAAAAACAAAGGTAGGGGAGTGGATCATAAAACCAGTCAGTACCAGGTGTGACCACCATTTGCATCAGGCAGCGCAACACACCTCCTTTGCATTGATCAGGCTGTTGATTGTGGCCTGTGGAATGTTGTCCTACTGTACTTCAATGTCTGTGCAAAATTGTTGGATATTGGCAGGAATTGATAAACGCTGTCCTACAAGTCAGTCCAGAACTTCCCAAACATGCTCAATGGGGGACATGTCTGGTGAGTATGCAGACCATGGAAAAACTGGGACATTTTTAGCTTACAAGGAATTGTGTACAGATCATTGCGACATGGGGCTGTGCATTATCATGCTGAAACATGAAGTGATGGCAGCGGATGAATGGCATGTCAATGGGCATCAGGATATCGTTATGGTATCTCTGTGCATTCAAATTGCCATCAATAAAATGCAATTATATTCGTTTTCTGTATCTTATGCCTGCCCATACCATAACCCCACCGCCCCCACCGCCGCCATGGGGCAATCTGTTCACAACATTGACATCAGCAAACCGCTCGTCCACACGATGCCATCCACGCCGTCTACCATTTGCCCAGTACAGTTGAAACTGGGATTCATCCGTGAAGAGCAGACTTCTCCAGCGTGCCAGTGGCCATCAAACGTGAGCATTTCCCACTGAAGTCGGTTACGACACCGAATTGCAGTCAGGTCAAGACCCTGGTAAGGATGACGAGCTCGCAGATGAGCTTCCCTGAGACGGTTTATGACAGGTTGTGCAGAAATTATTGGGTTGTGCAAACGTACAGTTTCATCAGCTGTCCGGGTGGCTGGTCTCAGATGATCCCGCAGGTGAAGAAGCCGGATGTGGAGGTCCTGGGCTGGCATGAGACTGGTTAGATGTACTGCCAAATTCTCTAAAATGACATTGGTAGAGAAATTAACATAAAATTATCTGGCAACAGATCTGGTATACATTCCTGCAGTCAGAATGCCAATTGCACGCTCCTTCAATACTTGAGACATCTGTGGTATTGTGTTGTGTGACAAAACTGCACATTTTAGAGCAGTCTTTTATTCCCCCCACAAGTTGCACCTGTGTAATGATCATGCTGTTTAATCAGCTTCTTCATATGCCAAACATGTCAGGTGAATGGATTATCTTGGCAAAAGAGAAATGCTCACTAACAGGGATATAAATACATTTTTTTGCACAATATTTGAGAGAAATACGTTGTTTGTGCTCATGGAACATTTCTGGGATCTTTTATTTCAACTCATGAAACATGGGACCAACACTTAACAATAACTTAACAACGTCTCAGTACATATGCTTTTCCCAAGGTGATGCTTATTTAAAAAGACACGTTATAGTAAACTAGCATATGGAATAAAAAGAAATGGTCATAACATGGATCATTGAGCTATTTTATTTAGAATTTTAGAACCCCTGTAAGTATTTAACAAATATATATAACATTTGTCCTTTACTACTATAGTCCATAGAAACGCATTGAAAACACATTCATAAATGGCAGAACAGACAGTCACAACTAAATAATAAGGAATGAGGTTTTGAAGTGTCTGTCCTATATCCCAATATAAGATATCCGATATAAGATATTCCTATATCGGGATACCACTACCTCCATACTTCCAATAATTGTTTTAACCGGTATCTGGTTCCTTTCGGATGAGTCCCTTGACACTTGTGGAGAACACCACCATGTTCGTGAGAATGTCCCCTTTCCATCGAGGCGCTACAGACGTTTTCATGAGAAAACCGATTTCTCCTGATCTGACAAACAGCGCTGTAGCTTTGCCCCTTTCCCCCGCAGATGCGGAAGGCCGACATAGGCAGAGGAGGTGGATTGAGACGCAGCCCATGCAACAACAAAAACAACAGATATCTCTAGCTCAAACTGACAGATTTAGTTGGGAATGTTTTTATCATGTTACTTAGATTGACTGGCGTGTGAGTCAGTAGACTTAAGGATTTGAAATGATAAATTAGTATCATTAGGCTGACAGTCATTCTAACTCTGAACCTGTGTTCAGAAGTCTAATTCCTCTCTCCAGTCCTCATACTCTTTCCACAGAGCTGAAGGTTGGGATGGAGCCGTTCATTGCCACTGTTGCCTTCAACCTGTTTCTTTACGGATTAGGCCTGAAACGTTTGTTAAATGGTCTGTGTCTACACAAATCAAATGACCTTTTCAGACCTAAGCCACATGTCACGACTGGCTCTGAATATGGATCAGTTTAATGCCTACATGGCCTCGCATCGTCTATCTCCACTGACTACCTCTGGCTGACTCTGCTCTAAACTTTGACCCTGTGATGCGTCATCATCGGCAGTGACCCCGGTGGCAGGATTTGAGAACACAAAAGGGCGTAACCTGATTTTCTGACCCTAATGCTACCCCCCCACCCCCCCACACACACACACAAATCTGCTACTCTGGCACATCAGGGCGTCTGTGGAAATTTTCCCTCCACTAAAACCTCCACCCTCCCTTCCACAGGCAAATACAGATGCCTTTCAACATAAACAATCCACATAGAAAATAGATTGTGGACACCTTTCAATTGATCAACATTGAATGAATCCAAAGGACTCCATTGTTATTCAAAGTAGGCAGACATCTGATATTGTATTTCTCTTTTCAGTAACACAGCTGTGGCAGGCACTATGCTCTTGACTCAGAACTTGAATGAGTCTTTTACATAGATGTTTTATAAATCAATCTTAAACACTCCTTAACGACGGAGGATAGTGCAGACACCAGTCCAAAAGAGTAGAAAAGGGATAAGAAGAGCACATCCACAGCTGAGATGGACTCATGTTAATCAGTAGGATAGTGTTTACTGTAGTTCCCTTTTTAGAGTAGTGATATCATCCCAATTGTAAGAGCATCCGAATTGAACAAATACACTAGTAAGTGATGAACAATCAATCTGATTCCCTTTGACACACAACAGCCCCAACAACACCAGAGTGACAAAAGTCAAGTAAGTTTAATAGTGTTCATGTCAGTTGTACACTTAACTGATAAATAACTTTATTGACGCACAACAGCACCAGAGTAACACAAGTCAAGTCAGTCTGAGTCGGTTGGCGACATTTGAATGACTGATAAACAATGTTATTTTAATATGTTTTTAGACAACATTATTGATACACTAAAAGCACCAGAGTGACACAAGTCAAGTCGATCTGAGACTTTTCCACTTGAGCGTCTCCATGGCAACATCAGTGGTCAGTCATCCAGAGCCAGTGCCCGTGGCGAGGTGACCTTGGTTGTTATTTTCCATAGAGGTCAGCTACTAAGAACGTCAGGCATGCAGTCAGAGCACTGAAACATGCCTCCCTCTCTCTCTTTTTCTCAGTCTCTCACGCTCACTCTCATCCTCTTTATCTATTTCTCTCTCTGGATTTCTCTCTCTTTTCCAACACCCCACACAACCCTTCTTTTTTACATATTCTATGTCTCGCTTCCCCTATCTCTGTCGCCCTCTCTGTTTCTCTTCTTACTTGTCAAATGTATGCCGTCTCTCTCTCTCTCTCAGCCCCCCCCCCCCCCTCCTGTTCTGTGAGGGTGAATGGGTTCACTGGGATGTGGTTCAAAGGCTGTGTGAAACTCACATTGGTTAATAATCCCCAGCTGGACCTATCTTTGCTCAGATCTTTGAAAAAAATAGAGGGGGGCTATTTTAGTCTGTTCCCCGGCAGGATATCCTTTTAGACACCAAGTGTGTTTTGAATCCCTCTGCTACACCATTTAGCAATGTCATGAAATATACAATCATGTTGGGTACAGAGAGTGTAAATATGCTACACATTATGACAATTGAAAATATATACATATATTTTTTTATGTACAGCAGTCACTGCTGTCACTGGACACATTAGTGAACACACAAACAGCAATTAATCCATGGGATTCAGTTTGCTAATCAAATGTTGTAATAAAAAAAACATGTACAATTTGGAATGCACACCACCCCACTAGGACAACACGCATGTCTCGTGTGTTATGTTTTCTTAGCCACTGTGCTTCTGCCTCTGCATTGCTTGATCTTGGGGTTTAAGGCTGGGTATCTGTGAAGCTCTTTGCGACCACCACTTCTGTAAAGGGGGCTTTATAAAATATATTTGATTGATTGATTGTGTTTTTGATACACTACATCTACATCATCCTGTGAAACTAGCTAGTCCAACATCCCAGTTATAAGCTACACCTCATATCATAATATAAATGATTATAACAGTAACATAATATTTTAATAACAAACAAGGGACTTCCTTAACATTAGATTAGAGATGAATTAGTTCTAAACCACCAGTAAAAAGCTTAAAGAGAACAAGCATTTCACATCATTGCACCATAATTTATGGCTGGCAATGACTAAAAACAAACACCGAAAGACGAAGGAGTTCATAAACTCCCTGAACCTAAGTGAAATACCCAGACACCACATTAATAATGACATGAAAAGCCAAATATCAAGACAATATTCGAACATACGAATAGCATCTTAATATACACCATATATACAAAGGTATGTGGACACCCGTTCAAATTAGTGGAGTTGGCTATTTCAGCCACTACATTGCAGACAGGTGTATAAAATCGAACACACAGCCATGCAATCTCCATAGACAAACACTGGCAGTAGAAAGCCTTACTGAAGAGCTCAGCGATTTTCAACGTGGCACTGTCATAGGGTGCAACCTTTCCAACAAGTCAGTTCATCAAATTTCTGCCCTGCTAGGGCAGGGTCAGCTGTAAGTGCTGTTATTGTGAAGTGGTAACGTCTAGGAGCAACAACTGCTCGGCCGCGAAGTGGTAGGCAACACAAGCTCAAAGACCAGGACCGCAGGACCGCAGAGTGCTGAAGCACATAGAGCATAAAAATAGTCTGTCCTCGGTTGCAACCCTCACTACTGAGTTCCAAATTGCCTCTGGAAGCAATATCAGCACATGAACTGTTCGTTGGGAGCTTCATGAAATGGGTTTCCATGGCTGAGCAGCCGCACACAAGACCAAGATCACCATGCGCAATGCCAGGCGTCGGCTGGAGTGGTGTAAATCTTGCCGTCATTGAACTCAAGAGCAGCGGAAACTTGTTGTCTGGAGTGATGAATCACGCTTCTCCATCTGGCAGTCCGACGGACGAATCTGGGTTTGGCGGATGCCGGGAGAATGCTACAAGCCCCAATGCATAGTGCCAACTGTAAAGTTTGGTTGAGAAGGAATAATGGTTTGGGGCTGTTTTTCACAGTTCGGGCTAGGCCCCTTAGTTCCAGTGAAGGGAAATCTTAACACTACAGCATACAATGACATTCGAGACGATTCTGTGTTTTCCACTTTGTGGCAACAGTTTCGGGAAGGTCCTTTCCTGTTTCAACATGACAATGCCCCCATACTCAAAGCGAGGTCCATACAGAAGTAGTTTGTCGAGATTGGTGTGGAAGAATTGACTGGCCTGCATAGAGCCCTGAGCTCAAACACCTTTGGGATGAATTGGAACGCCAACTGCTAGCCAGGCCTAATTGCCCAACCTCACTAAAGCTCTTGTGGATGAATGGAAGCAAGACCCTGTAACAGTGTTCCAACATGTAGTGGAAAGCCTTCCCAGAAGAGTGGAGACTGTTATAGCAGCAAAGAGGGGACCAAGTCAAGATGAATGGAAAATTATTTTGGAATGAGATGTTCAACGAGCAGATGTCCACATACTTTTGGTCATGTAGTGTGTCAATAAAAGATTGATCAACTGTAGAATGTTATTGATAACTTATGGCTATCTAATTGAATTTCTTTGTGTGTCTTTTGAAAGCTGTTTATTGAAGACTACTCCGGTGTTCTCTCACTGGGCAGGGCAGGCAAACACATTGTCCAACCAAGCTCTTTCACTAAGGTTTCTACACTCTTCCCTGGAGTTCACTCAGTACATCGTGGAGTGACTGGAGAGACAGTGGTGTGTGTTTGTCTCTATTTCTGTAAGTGTGAGACGTCTGGATGTCTGAACACAAAGAGGCACAGGCATGCCCTGGGAGAACACACACACACCTTAACATACAAATGTGCATACACAAGTAAGCATACAAACTTTATACGTGTGAACACTGAGAACACGTCACATTTGTACAAAGTGTTCTAAACTTGTCTCAGAAAAATGAATATTCGGAATAAATGTGATTAGTCTGTCTCCACTCCTCCTTCCCCACCCCCAAACACATTCACACAGAAACAAACCTGTGCGGTGTCAAATGCACTTCCTACCTTGTTGTGTGCAGGTCGTACATCTTTCAGTCCCTCTTTATCTCTTTGTTCTTCAAAAGACTTCCATCTTCTCATGCTGGAAGACAGAAAAGTTCAAAACAAACTCTTCTCTATGCACTTCTTTTCTGCGGTTGTTCTTTCGCACAAATCCAGCTCTGCCACTCTCCTTGCCAAGTCTCTCTCAACCAGCTCCTGACAAAATAGTCATGATAAACAGAAAGTGAAAAAAGAGAGGAAGCACAGAGAGAGCAGAGAGCACATAAAGGGCTCACACGCTCTCTATAAATCGTCAAAAAACGGAGCGAGCCACAGAGAGAGAAGCACTCTCCTAACAGAGGCACACTGCAATGAACATGGTTTATTTTCCACTGGCTAGCTCCCCTTGTGTGGGACTCCAACCCTGGCTGTTCTCCTTCCTCCGCCTCCTCTCTTATCCTCCCCCCTCCCATCCCATCCGCTCCAGCTCCAAGCTGCAGCCACTGAGCATGCCGAGTCAGAGCATGTGTGTCCAGCATGTGTGTATATCTGCTCGTGAACAAATTTTTATGAGCAGGCACTGTAAGTGCACACTGCACTGCACAGTAAGCGTACATGTGCATGTATTCATACCCGTGGGAAGCAGGGTTGCTAAGGGTGCTGCAGCATCTCCTGAAAAAGAATAATAAAACAAAAAATGTTTAACAAAAAAATTTGAATAATTAACATTTTTCACAAAAGTAGTCCACTGGGCCTTTACTAGTCCTGTATTAGCGGACTGATATAGCCATCTATAACCTTCCCCCAACAAAAAATCACAGCACCCCCACCGACAAACAACTTCCGGCAGCAATGCATATATTATCTCAAGTGCACACGTATGTATTTTATATACACCTGAGTATTTGTATTTGTTTTAGCATGAAATATATGCAGTAGTCATATTCGTAATATGCATTGCAGATGTGTGTACAATATGTGTCTGTGAATCGTTCTACATTTCTTTAGGGAGAATAAGGTATGCTATCTGGGTCTGCATCCCAATGGCACCTTATTCCCTATTGTACTACTTTTGACCAGAGTCCATGGTGCTCTGATGAAAAGTAATGCACTATATAGGAAATAGGGAGACATTTGGGACACATCCAGGTAACGAAAAACTAGTGACTATGCATTGTTGGTGCAGAGCATCTTACTGCCCTTCATAGTGCCTTTAAAATATTTAGTGGACTGTGACATTTATATTTTTGTTGTATAGGGGGGAACTGAGTTTTTCATTTTAAAAAGCTATTTTATTGCTGCATTTGCAAAATAATAAAATTCTTGTCATGTTTGATTAGATCTCTTCAATAAAACCAATATACCAAAACAGTACCTCTGTTAATCAGATTTCTTTATCAAAACCTCCTATCTCTAAAACGTCACCATATTAATCAACTCTGAGGAGGAAGCCAGGATGTTATTAGGTCGAGACAAAAGTGACTGACATGTGGGAACCATTTTGGTTTTATCCCACAAATCCAAAAATATAACGTGTAGTATCCTCTCTGATGACTGACCATAGAGTGTGTGTGTGTGTGTGTGTGTGTGTGTGTGTGTGTGTGTGTGTGTGTGTGTGTGTGTGTGTGTGTGTGTGTGTGTGTGTGTGTGTGTACTTGTGTGTGAGTGTGCAAATATAGCCATAAAACTGTATTATAACCTGTTAAGGCATATTAATTGACACCCTGATATACAGGCCTAAAACCGAGCCAGTAAGAAGACAGTGGCAGAATAATTTCAACAACACATTTTGTTTCTTTACAAAAGTGGAGAGAAACATCTATTCAGTGAAGTCCACAAAACATATTGCATGTAACAAACAGTTACATGACCTACAGCAGGGTCAAGCAAGGCAACGTTTCCCACATTTTCAGACTACTAAACAAACAGGAGCTGCCCCCACTATTCCAGCAGCATTTCAACTTCAACTAATCACCTGTGCTTAACCTCAACTAAAAGATACCAACAATTATTTTGTCCAATCAATGTAAGCTTAATATGATGTGGCTGTCCTTGCTACTAATGTGTGTGTATGTGTGTGTGTGTGTGTGTGTGTGTGTGTGTGTGTGTGTGTGTGTGTGTGTGTGTGTGTGTGTGTGTGTGTGTGTGTGTGTGTGTGTGTGTGTGTGTGTGTGTGTGTGTGTATGTGCAAGTAAAAAAAACATATTGACTCACCCTACTTGTAGAGAAACCAATGATATCCTCCTCTTTCATGTTGCCTATGCCTTTGTCATTTTATATATTTTTATCAAAAGAGGCCAAATGCTTTCTGGCTTCCCATGCATTCAAAGCTACTGGCGGCAACAATGTCATACTCATTCTGACCAGACAGCATCAGATAGATACGCTACATATACTGAGACAGAGGGGCACTGTTTCAGTCGCTCGGATGCTTTCTTCTGTGAGATACATTCAGCCTCTTGCGAATTGAAGGAAATGTATGCAACACAGAAAGACGAAAGATACATTATTTTGTATGTTTTTTTCTGGGGAGGCTTGGCTTCCCCTGGCATCCATGAATACATACCACTGGGCACTGCTCTACTCTGCCCACCCCTCTAAAGGGACGCTCAACTACTATGGGACAAAATGGGGGAGGGAAACAGACAAGACATCATATGAGCCCTACATTAAAGACATTTTCTGAGCCCATGCACCAAAACCCCCAAATGATTGTGCCGTTATTCAATACATAGCCTATGATATAGGCTACCAAACATTAGCCTACATGCGACAGAAAATAATAAGGTGACCCCTGAAAGCCAGATGGAGATGTGTCAATTACACATAAATTATATGTATGTTCAGTCCTTATATTGCTGTAGCATATGCTGCAGCAAATGTAGTGACCACAATGGTCTTCTTTTTAAAAAAACTGACAAATAAAATCAATCAATCCGAACTGTGCAGCGCAATCAATCCGAACTGTGCAGCGCAATCAATCCGAACTGTGCAGCGCAATCAATCCAAACTGTGCAGTGGAAATTTGAGGAATGGAAAGAGACATCTGTAACAAAACACCAAAAAGTTTAATGACATTCAAAGATTGCCAAGACAAGCCTTCGGTACTGGTAGGCCTATAAGGTAGGGAGGGATGTGTTTTCTGTTTGTCAAGATTGAAATAGACAATTTATTGTGGTGTTAAAATCACACCATGATATTAAAGTGACCGAAGTCGGTATGTTTTGTTTATTGGTTGTGGTGCATTGGCACAGAAACCTGTTGCTGGATAATTCACTGCTTAGATTTGATATAATTATAAATATGCCATCAAAACGTAAAACGACGCAATTATCACAACACATACAGTAGGTTGTAATATGGCTATTTTGTGGGATTGGCTTCCCCGGTGATTTTACACATGCATCCATACTGGCAGAGCCAAGGGTGGGTCCCATCTTGTGTGCAGCATCAGAGTGAGATTTGCGCAGGTTAGCTTTTTTTGTTCTGGAGGCAGCTCTGCAGAGCGGTCATTTGTTGGCACAGCCACAAAGTCATCAAATCTGATATTAAACCTAATCCTAACCACACTACAAATCCTAATGCCTAACCCTAACCTTAACATTTTTACAATATGTGACCTGTTTCAAGACACTAGGCGTATGTCGCGGGTCTTTTATTTTTTTTATCAAAATGGGTTTTTGCCATCTCAAACTTTCATGTTCCTTAATAACAAACTTGTATGCTATCTGTAAATACAAATAAAATTGTTACATTACGAGCCTAGTTGGTTTAGTAAAAGATTAAGTAAAAACAACCTTCCCGCTAGCCATGATTGGATGAGATTATGAGTGGGCTGGACATGCAGAGAGATGAGTTTGGATTGGTCTGCCTTATAGCACACTTCTGTCTATTTGAGCTGGTCAGTATGTCTAGGTAATCCTGTCTAACATGGATTAAACATTTTTTATCATGTATTAAAACTGTATAAGTGTTGCTCTCCACTTTCTGGAGGACTGAGTTTTGAAATCAGTGGAATTTGAGTATGATAGCTAAGGAGATGGAGAAAACACCTGTCTCCGGATTACATCTTCAAACTAAGGACAACCATGGCATCCAACCGGAGACGCGTCGAACCATGAATGATGTATACGGTATAATGATGTAAGATAGTTTAGCTAGCTACATTTTCAGGTATTACACATTTGTAATTTTGACAGAAAGAGCCATTTGCTTGGTTCGCTATATCCTAATGTTAGCTAGCTAACACTGAACCTGGTTGGTTAGCTACCTGCAGATTCACGCAGGGTAGTAATGTCATCAGTTGTGATTATGGTTCCTTGTTTACCTAGCTAGCTAATTTTAGCTGGCTGGCTCGCTAGCTAACATTACTTATATGACATTATTTGTATCTCAGAGCCATTTGCTTAGCTAGCTATAGCCTAATGTTAGCTAGTGTAACAGTTTTTAAAATACTTTGTGAATTTCACCAGGTTCATATATTAATATAGCATGATGATTTGTTATTATGCATGCCTGCATCCTGGGAATAGGTGAGTGTGTACTTGCGTTTTGCCCTGCGTGCTCATGTTCAAATCATTTTGATTGACTGTGAGAGGAAGGCATGTTTTTTCAGTTGTCTTCAGAAAAATTAGATTCCTTTAAGCACAAGCACAAGTCATGATACAGTGTTTTGCTCATGAATAATGTTGTATATTTAGAGTTGACTCATAAGTGGATGGTATTGTCATAATGCAATTGTAATTGTACTTTTTAGAGTGATATTAACATTCTGAATTGAACATGTGGTTACTAGCTAGCTAATGTACTGTAAGTGCAAACAATGACTAGCTCCTCGACTGATACTGTGCGACTATGTTTTAGAAAAAGGCGACAATTGGCAGAACATATTTATGCTCTTCAAATGTTTTGTATTTTCTTTTTGATGCAGTTATGTAGTTTTATCGATGTAAAATGTGCGTTGTGTTGATACATTATGAGAGGCTGTACTCATTTTTGTATTCAAAAATATTTTTTACGCACTATGAGAGAAGGAGGCGGCAGTTGGCAAAAAATATTTGTGCAATACAAATATTTTGTCTTTTCTGTTAGATGCAGAGTGAATTCTGATGAATTAAAACAACCTGATCTCCGAAGTTCACATCTATAGTCTCAATCACATACAACTCAAAGTTACAGCGGTTCAGTTCAGCACCGGTTACACTATCTAACATTGAACCTGGTTGGTTAGCTACCTGCAGATTCATGCGTGGTAGTAACGTCATGAGTTGTAATTATCGTTAATTGTTTACCTAGCTAGCTAGCTAACATTAGCTGGCTGGCTGGCTTGCTAGCTAACGTTATGCGCATGACCTTATTTGTATCTCAGAGCCATTTGCTTAGCTAGCTATAGCCTACTGTTAGATAGCTAACATTCAACCTGGTTGGTTATCTACCTGCAGATTCATGCAGAGTAGTAACGTCATGAGTTGTGATTATTGTTTACCTAGCTAGCTAGCTACATGTCTTAACAAAAGACTCTACTATGCAAGTAACCATTTCAGGTATCTTCGTAAATTCAGTCTGGCACTCTGCTCCGATTTCAGAGCACTCTCGTCTGTGTGTGCAAGAGAGTGCAGAATAACTGATGAATTTACAAAAGCTCAACACCAGTTGAATGTGGCCGGTGCCAGTAAGTTCATCGGCCAGATCGTCCGGTGTGCGCTCCGAATGCGAAACGCTTTTTCCGAACGGACAATCTGACATCACAGTTGCAGTCACCAATGCTCTGGATAATATAACAGCCTAACTAGCCATGCTAGGGCTAGTAATGTTCAGTGAGCTGTTCGCTCTCACTTAGATGTCTGGAAGTAGCTAGCAAGTTAGCTTGGGTGCTTGACTGCTGCTGTTAGTACATTCGGATCAAACCTTAAATAGTTGGGTGGGGCTAAAGCTTAAGAGGGTGTGAACAATGCTGAATGGGTGTAGACAAAGAAGGGCTCCCCAATAGTAGTACCAAAACATTCAAATGCCATTTTCTCAAAAGTGAGTTTAAAAGTTTATCATCTTTCAAAGCAGAATTACTTTCCCATTGTTCCTCAACTGTAGTGTAATGATATAACATTTTGTAGCTCATGAGTCTCTACTTTTAGCCTATGTAAAATAAAATAAAAATTCAAATTATGCTACATAAGAAAGATTTGAGCAGGTCAGTCACATATGGCAACTGTTTACTTTGCAGCTGGCCTAATGGGAAATCGCTCAGTTCTGCCTCCAGGAACAGGCAATAAGCAATAAATGTCAACCTGCAAGATTTACAGTGCCTTTCACCATATCATTTGCAATGCTGTCCCTTATTCTTCCTATATTGTCTGCAGAGTAATTCAGAATAATTCAGTGTGCAGTGTATTGTACTGTGTCACCGTCGCATGCCCAATATATATGTGGGCTGGGAGTAATGGGGAGAGTAACCTACCTGAGGGGAGGCTCTATTGTGCTGACACAGTCTGGGCAATGGTACAGTCTGCGGAAAAGGGGGTCCAGTAAACTATGAATGTTGAATGAAACTGACCTTTCGGCATACTTACTGAAGACCTCTCCTGGTCTTCTGCGCTGGGTTTAAGTGCTGGAGAACTTCAAATGATGCGTTGGGTGAAGTAATAGGGGTTCATTCTAAACTGTGACATGTACACCTTGGGGAAAATAACTCAGAACAGAATAAATCTATAATGTAAAACCTTTCAGTTTTTGCATTTGAGCTTTTTGCAGCTAGATCAATTAACTACCTCCTCCGCTATTCAACATTAAGAAACTAAGACAGATACATTTAGTGGTATTTTTGTGATGCATGCAGCATGTCACAATATATTATAGCCTACCATTTAAAGAAAGTGCAGAAGTTATAAGTAAACACGTTTCTAGTAGACGGGCTGTTCAAAGCACACTGTCTAACTAGATCACTGTCCCAGTAGTGCCAAACACACGTCTACCACCAGTGAGTGAGTGATCAAACAGCAAAGAGAATATTCACCCATAGGTTTCAACTGTCTGCTCTGCTCTGTTCTGTTCTGTGCGGCCTGTTACATAAAGGCTGTCCTCAAAACACTGCCATCCAATTCTGCTCACAGCACTGTTCGTTGTCTGTCTGAGTAATCTCCTTTTTTCCTCTGGCTGTGTCTGCGATGACCCAGTTTGCCTGCCTCTGCCTCCTCACTCAAAACACAACCAGAACACACAGGCTGCGTCTGAAATTGCACCCTATTCCCTGTATGGTGCACTTTTGTACAGAGCCATGTACTACTTTTGACTGGAGCAGTCTCAGTGCTCTGTCTGCGTCTGAAATTGCACCCACCCTATTCAATCAAAAGTAGTGCACTGCATAGGGAATAGGGTGACATTTCAGACATTGTCACTGAGTCACAAGGGCAATGAGTTTGCTCTGGGCAGTACACTTGACTGGACTGGACTGACAGACAGAAAGAGAGAGAGCTAGAGAGAGAGAGAGAGAGAGTCAGCTCATGCCTGACAGTATCATGTCTCCCCAAACACAGTCCTAGTGCTGGAAATAGCTGTCAGTAATCCAGTGTGCAGACAGAATGCTCAGTCTTTTTCATGCACATGTTCAGGCAGCTTTTCTTTTTCAAACCCATCAACACACAGCCAGCCTGGCTCACTGTTAGATCCCTTCTTACTCATCCCCATCTCCGTCTTCTCTCCTGTTCTCTACACTCCTCTCCTGTTCTCCCCATCTCCTTTCCTCCCCTCTCATCTCTTCTCCTCCCACCTCAGCTCAACCCAGCTGATGAACTCATTAACTTACGCTGCTGCTGTATTCATTCATATATGATTCCATATTCTCATGCCAACTTCACTATAGGACACGACCCACTTGTTAAATATTACTCAATACCCACACAAACATATGGAGCACAGAACGAGTCACTGTATTAGAAATAGATGTGCTATAGAGAATATGGAGAACAGGTTTAGTCAAGTAGCTGACTTCTAGTTGAGTAGTTTTAACACTAATAACTTCTTCAAAAAGTGATGTTTTGTGGGTTAATTGTGTGATATGCTATTTACAGTGCATTCAGAAAGTATTTTTCCACATTTTCTTACGTTACAGCCTTATTCTAAAATGGATTACATATTTTTTTCCCTCATCAATCTACACACAATACCCCATAATGACAAAGCGAAAACAGGTTTTTAGAAATGTTTGCAAAAAAAGAAATAAAATACCTTTGCTATGAGACTTGAAATTGAGCTCAGGTGCATCCTGTTTCTATTGATCATCCTTGAGATGTTTCTACAATTTGATTGGAGTCCACCTGTTGTAAATTCAATTGATAGACATGATTTGGAAAGGCACACACCTGTCTATTTAAGGTCCCACAATTGAAAGTGCATGTCAATGCAAAAACCAAGCCATGAGATCGAAGGTACTGTCTGTAGAGCTTCGAGACAGGATTGTGTCAAGGCAAAGATCTGGGTAAGGGTACCAAAACATTTCTGCAGCATTGAAGGTCCCCAATAACACAGTGGCCTCCATAATTCTTCAATGGAAGAAGTTTGGAACCAACAAGACTCTTCCTAGAGCTGTCCGCCCGGACAAACTGATCAATCGAGGGAGAAGGGCCTTGGTCAGGGAGGTGACCAAGAACCAGATGGTCACTCTGACAGAGCTCCGGAGTTGCTCTGTGGAGATGGTTGTCCTTCTGGAAAGTTCTCCCATCTCTGCAGCACCAATCAGGTCTTTATGGTGGAGTGAACAGACAGAAGCCACTCCTCAGTAAAAGGCACATGACAGCCCGCTTGGAGTTTGTCAAAAGGCAATTAAAGGACTCTGAGACCATGAGAAACAAAATTCTCTGGTCTGATGAAACCAAGATTAAACTCTTTGGCCTGAATGCCAAGCGTCACATCTGGAGGAAACATGGCACCATCCCTACGGTGAAGCATGGTGGTGGAAGTATCAGGCTGTGGGGATGTTTTTCAGCGGCAGGGATTGGGAGATTAGTCAGGATCGAGGGAAAGATGAATGGAGAAAAGTACAGAGAGATCCTTGATGAAAAGACAACACAGGAGTGGCTTCAGGACAAGTCTCTGAATGTCCTTGAGTGGCCCAGCCAGAGCCCGGACTTCAACCTGATCGAACATCACTTGGAGAGACCTGAAAAACCTGACAGAGTTTGAGAGGATCTGCAGAGAAGAAATGGGAGAAACTCCCCAAATACAGGTGTGGAAAGCTTATAACGCCACACCCAAGAAGACTCAAGGCTGAGTGTAATCACTGCCAAAGGTGCTTCAACAAAGTACCGAGTAAAAGTTCTGAATATTTATGGAAATATGATATTCTTTTTTCTTTTTTCTAACTTCGCAAAAAAAAGATTTGAACCTCTTTTTGCTTTGTCATTATGAGTTATTGTGTGTAGATTGATGAGGATTTTTTTTAAATCAATTTTAGAATATAAGTCTGTATCATAGCAAAATGTGGAAAAACTCAAAGGGTCTGAATACTTTCCAAATGCACTGTGTCTATATATACACACACAATACTTCTAGCAATGCTAATATACAGTATGACCAACGGCTAAAAACAGGAAGTAGTTCTCCGGAGGCAGAATGCCGTGAACCTATATTATCCGGAAATAGTTTTATGATGTTGGGCAGGTATCCCATTCAAATTCAATTCAATTCTGTTTCCAGTGCGTTGTGGCCAATTCAAATTCAATTCATTGTTTGAATTTAGAAATTCTGAATTGACCCCAACCCTGTCACACACACACACACACACACACACACACACACACACACACACACACACACACACACACACACACACACACACACACACACACACACACACACACACACACACACACACACACACATATAGTTGAGAGGAGCACAGGGTCACAGCAGTGCAGCGCATGTTGTGGGGTAAAGGGCTTTACTCAATGGCCCAATGGTAGGGAACTATTGTCAGGATCTGAACACAGCAGCCCTCCAGTTACCAGTTCAGTTCCTCCCACAGGAGGTTGGTGGCACCTTAATTGGGGAGAACAGGCTCTTGGTAATGACTGAAGCAGAATGGGTGGAATAGTATCAAATACGTCAAACACACGGTTTCATTTTCTTCCAGAAACCGGCCCAGGATTCAAACTGGCGACCTTTCGGCTGCAGGTCCAACTCCTTAGCCGCTGGGCTACCTACAGATTGATTAGCAGGTGCAGATATTCACCTGTACTGAGTGATTAATGTAGCAGCATTAAACAGATGTGGCAGAGCTACTGTACACTCGATTCCTTGTTGACCTTTCTCCCCCCCTTCTTCCTCTCTATCTATCCATTTCTCTCTTTTGCCTCTCTCC
Organism: Oncorhynchus kisutch; assembly: GCF_002021735.2. Lineage (NCBI taxonomy): Eukaryota > Metazoa > Chordata > Actinopteri > Salmoniformes > Salmonidae > Oncorhynchus > Oncorhynchus kisutch. Next base: position 2,999,664 of record NC_034201.2, on the reverse strand, counting down.
CTTTGTCGCTCTCTCTATTTTTCTCTCCTGCTCTCTCTTTCTCCCCTGTCTCCTACGCCTCTCCCATTATATTCCCTGCAATAATCATGTAAGTCTTTGAAGGGATAAATTTTCAAGTTTCTCAATCGTCCCCGCACCCTACACCCCACCAAAGTGTTTTACATTAGTGTGTGTGTGGCTAGTGCATGTAGTGGTGTGTAAGCACAGAGCCTGGCATGGGGGGTGGGGGACACCTCTTAACTCCAGACAGCCATCCCACTGATACTGAAGGTTAAAGGTCATGGGAAAAGCAACAAACAAAATAGCTTGAGGCGAGAAAAGGAGCAGAAAAGAGAGCCTACAGCTTGTGAGTGTGTGATGGTGTGGGGCTTCAGGATGTGTGTGTGTGCTAGCTATTCCTGTTTTGGAAGTGGGCGGGGCTAACCCCAACAAAACCAGAATACAGAGGCACTTAAGCAAAGTTCTCAGCAACATGCAACACATGCAATCCAAGCTCTCCTTAAAGCTTGTCCACCCAGGGCCTTTGTCAAAAGTACTATGCTATAGGGAATATGGTGTCATTTGGGATGCATAAAATGGCTTTTTGACCTCCTCCCAGTCTGAGGTCATTTATAGGGGAAACCAGGGATGATTGTAACACAGAATAGCTGTTCCACTCTAAATATCTTTAACCAGGAACAAGATCAAATCATGTGACTCACTATGCACATGGTCAGTTTAGTCCTCAACCCTAATGTGAAGAAGCAAGACCCTGTGATAGACTGCAGATGTTATTGACAAAAAAAAACAGATTTTGAGGTAAGAAATTATTTTCTCTGGCATCAACTGCTTTGTCATTAGATTCACCTAACTTACTGTATATCAGGTTTATAACCAGTGTTTGTAGATATATTTGATGTAATTTAGCAATGCTAAAGTTTGAACACGCAGCTAAAATTGAAGATAGCTAATGACAGCAAGAGTCAGGGTTAGTTGTAACAAGCCTAAAGAGGTCTTGGTGCTGGGAATGCAAATGATGGGCCCACCAAGCGTGTACCCTAGGACTATCATACCACTGTCACAACTGTGACTCTTTTTTGTGTGTACTCACACACACAAAAAAAGCATGTATTTTTGGAACACTTCACATGACATTCCACATGTGAAAACATGTTTATGGCCAACAAAAACGTGTCTATGAGACACACACACAGTGCTTTTAGCATAGTGTTTTCATCTTACATATTTGACACACTTGACTACATTGTGTATGTTTATTTACACAGTAATTATTATTCAATCTGGGATTTGAACTCTCATCCGCTTGGTTCACGTCTGAATGATATTTCTGCTACGCCACCACACCTGCATTCCTGCACTTTGAACTTCAAAGTAAATCTCAGCTTTGTTAAATACACACTCAAGAAAAACTATGATATTGTGTTTATCATAGTGATTCAAGAGTAACATTGAAACAGAATAATATGCCCTACCAATATTAGACAACTATACAGAAAAGCACATTTCTGAAATCAATGAGTAAATAGTCAGATTAACTTCTAACTAAAATAATGAATTTTTAGGGGAATGCTGCAGACATTGTTGCTCAGCAGAAAGATCAGCACACCTCAAATCCAAAGGTTGTGAATTCAAATCCCAGGTGGGGTTAAATTTTAGATGAACAGTATACCACTTACTTTAAAACTGCCATACCATGACTTTACTTACAATGGTTTGTGATGGTTTGGGACCATCACATGACGTCCTGACGACTGGTAAAACAAATGTCTTGAGAACATCCATGTGCTTAATCTAAGTCACTTTTATTTTGAGCTAGCTTCGCCGTGGGCTTCGCCGAATGCTATCACTTTTTACCTGGCGTAAACTCCTCCCGCCGGGGCAACCTGTGTCAGATAATCAAATCCCTGCAATATAGTGTGAAGTCTTCCAAAAACACATTTGCACATGATTTCACATGACATTTCACAAATGTGAAGTGTTCCAAAAACACATATTTATATGTGAAATGTCACATGAAGTGTTCCAAAAACACATATTTATATGTGAAATGTCACATGAAGTGTTCCAAAAACACATATTTATATGTGAAATGTCACATGAAGTGTTCCAAAAACACATATTTATATGTGAAATGTCACATGAAGTGTTCCAAAAACACATATTTATATGTGAAATGTCACATGAAGTGTTCCAAAAACACATTTATGTGAAATGTCACATGAAGGGTTCCAAAAACACATATTTATATGTGAAATGTCACATGTAGTGCATCAATGTTGCATCCCCATGTCACATTGATTTAACATGAGATCATGTTCTCACGTGCGCACATGTTGTCACATGTAGTTTAACATTAGCTTCACATATAATCACGTGATCACACAAGATCATAAGTGTTCGTGAAATTATAGATTTTTTCTTTCATAAGAGACACCACAAACATTCAATAGTTTAGTCCAGATTTTGCTATTTAGTTGTGAGATGTTTAGTTGAGAAGGGCCAGTTAATGGAACTTTTTATGATTTGTATTATTATTTTATTATTTCTGCAGCACAAAATGTTAAACATGGCAATGTTGTTCTCATGTTCTCAATAAAGGCTTTCAATATTTCGTTGCATATGATGATTTGTGCCGTCTTTCAAACAGTTACATTTCTGTAACGGGTTTCTAGGTGTGAAGGAGAGTCGGACCAAAATGCGGCGTGTAGATTACGATTCATGTTTAATGACAAACACACTAAACACAAACACTACAAAACAATAAACGTAATGAACGTAACGAAAACCGAAACAGCCTATACTTGTGTAAACTAACACAGAACAAGGAACAACAGGACACTAAGGACAATCACCCACGAAACACTCAAAGAATATGGCTGCCTAAATATGGTTCCCAATCAGAGACAACGATAAACACCTGCCTCTGATTGAGAACCACTTCAGACAGCCATAGACTTAACTAGAACACCCCACTAAGCTACAATGCCAACACCAACACACCACATACAAAAACCCATGCCACACCCTGGCCTGACCAAATAAATGAAGATAAACACAAAATACTTCGACCAGGGCGTGACAGAACCCCCCCCCCCTAAGGTGCGGACTCCCGGACGCACATCAAAACAATAGGGAGGGTCCGGGTGAGCGTCTGTCCATGGTGGCGGCTCCGGCGCGGGACATGGACCCCACTCTATCAAAGTCTAAGTCCCTCCTCCTGGCGTCCTTGGATAGTCCACCCTCGCCGCCGACCATGGCCTAGTAGTCCTCACCCAGACCCCCACTGGACTGAGGGGCAGCTCGGGACTGAGGGGCAGGTCGGGACTGAGGGGCAGCTCGGGACTGAGGGGCAGCTCGGGACTGAGGGGAAGCTCGGGACTGAGGGGAAGCTCGGGACTGAGGGGAAGCTCAGCACTGAGAGAAGGCTCAGCACTGAGAGGAAGCTCAGGCAGGTAGTTGGATCTGGCAGATCCTGGCTGGCTGGCGGTTCTGGCAGATCCTGGCTAACTGGCGGATCTGGAAGAGTCTGGCTGACTGGCAGATCCTGGCTAACTGGCGGATCTGGAAGAGTCTGGCTGACTGGCGGATCTGGAAGTGTCTGGCTGACTGGCGGATCTGGAAGAGACTGGCTGACTGGCGGATCTGGAAGAGTCTGGCTGACTGGCGGATCTGGAAGAGTCTGGCTGACTGGCGGATCTGGAAGAGTCTGGCTGACTGGTGGATCTGGAAGAGTCTGGCTGACTGGCGGATCCTGGCAGACTGACGGATCTGGCTGCTCCATGCTGACTGGCGGCTCTGGCTGCTCCACGCTGACTGGCGGCTCTGGCTGCTCCATGTAGACTGACAGCTCTGGCGGCTTCTTACAGACTGGCAGCTCTGGCGGCTCCGTGCAGACTGGCAGCTCCTTGCAGACTGGCAGCTCCTTGCAGACTGGCAGCTCCTTGCAGACTGGCAGCTCCTTGCAGATTGGCAGCTCCTTACAGACTGACAGCTCTGGCTGCTCCATGCAGACTGGCAGCTCTGGCTGCTCCATGCAGACTGGCAGCTCTGGCTGCTTCATGCAGACTGACAGCTCTGGCTGCTCCATGTAGACTGGCAGCTCAGGCTGCGCTGAACAGGCAGGAGACTCCAGCAGCGCTGTAGAGGAGGAAGGCTCTGGCAGCGCTGAACAGGCGGGAGACTCCAGCAGCGCTGTAGAGGAGGAAGGCTCTGGCTGCGCTGAACAGGCGGGAGACTCCGGCAGCGCAGGAGAGGAGAAAGGCTCCGGCAGCGCTGAACAGGCAGGAGACTCCGGCAGCGCTGGAGATGAGGAAGGCTCTGGCAGCGCTAGATAGGCGGGAGACTCCAGCAGCGCTGGAGAGGCGAGGCGCACTGTAGGCCTGTTGCGTGGTGCTGGCACTGGTGGTACTGGGCCGAGAACACGCACAGGAAGCCTGGTGCGGGGAGCTGCCACCGGAGGGCTGGTGCGTGAAGGTGGTACTGGATAGACCGGACTGTGCAGGCGCACTGGAGCTCTTGAGCACCGAGCCTGCCCAACCTTACCTGGCTCGATGCCCACTCTAGCCCGGCCGATATGAGGAGCTGGAATGTACCGCACCGGGCTATGCACCCGCACTGGGGACACCGTGCGCTCCAAAGCATAACACGGTGCCTGCCCGGTCTCACTAGCCCCCCGGTAAGCACAGGGAGTTTGCGCAGGTCTCCTACCTGGCGTAGCCATACTCCCTGTGAGCCCCCCCCCCCCCAATACATTTTTGGGGCTGACTCTCGGGCTTCCTTCCGCGCCGCCGTGCTTGCTTCGCCAACTCCATTATCTGATAACCTTCCGCGCACTGCTCCATCGAATCCCAGGCGGGCTCTGGCACTCTCCCTGGGTCGACCACCCACCTGTCTATCTCCTCCCAAGAAGTATAGTCCATACTCTTGTAGTCCAAACCGTACTCCCATGTCCATTCCTCTTTTCGCTGCTGTTGCTGCCTTTGTTGCTTCTCCTGCGGCTCCTGCAAGTTGACACGCTGCTTGGTCCTGTAGTGGTGGGTGATTCTGTAACGGTTTTCTAGGTGTGAAGGAGAGTCGGACCAAAATGCGGCGTGTCGATTACGATTCATGTTTAATGACAAACACACTAAACACAAACACTACAAAACAATAAACGTAATGAACGTAACGAAAACCGAAACAGCCTACACTTGTGTAAACTAACACAGAACAAGGAACAACAGGACACTAAGGACAATCACCCACGAAACACTCAAAGAATATGGCTGCCTAAATATGGTTCCCAATCAGAGACAACGATAAACACCTGCCTCTGATTGAGAACCACTTCAGACAGCCATAGACTTAACTGGAACACCCCACTAAGCTACAATGCCAATACCAACACACCACATACAAAAACCCATGCCACACCCTGGCCTGACCAAATAAATGAAGATAAACACAAAATACTTCGACCAGGGCGTGACAATTTCACCCACGTCCTGGGTCAGTTGTAACATTTCAATCCTTGTATGAGACAAAGTCACAACATCTCTGTTTGATTTAGAGAGATAATACCCATTTGTTGCAAACAGATGGAAGCTGTCCCTATCACATGTTGAATGTAGTACATCAAACATTCTCAGAGAAATTGACAAAAATGCAAAAAAAGTGTTACAAACATCCCTCATCTCCCCTACTCAATATGAGATACAGATATACATACAGATATTTATAGTAGAAGTATATGGAGTCTAATTAGAACTTTGATAAGTTCAAACTTGCACTCTATCATGGAGCAAGAAGGGGTGTTTTCGGAATGGAGTCTCCGGTGCCTGTGCAGTCACCCTGTTTTTAGAGCTACAGTTGAAGTCGGAAGTTTACATAAACCCAAGCTAAATACATTTAAACTCAGTTTTTCACAATTCCTGACATTTAATCCTAGTAAAAATTCCCTGTCTTAGGTCAGTTAGGATCACCACTTTATTTTATGAATGTGAAGTGTCTGAATAATAGTAGAGAGAATGATTCATTTCAGCTTTTATTTCTTTCATCACATTCCCAGTGAGTCAGAAGTTTACATACACTCAATTAGTATTTGGTAGCATTGCCTTTAAGTTGTTTAACTTGGGTCAAACATTTCAGGTTGCCTTCCACAAGCGTCCCACAATAAGTTGAGTGGATTTTGGCCCATTCCTCCTGACAGAGCTGGTGTAACTGAGTCAGATCTGTAGGCCTCCTTACTCGCACACGCTTTTTTAGTTCTGCCCACACATTTTCTATAGGATTGAGGTCAGGGCTTTGTGATGGCCACTCCAATACCTTGACTTTGTTGTCCTTAAGCCATTTTGCCACAACTTTGGAAGTATGCTTGGGGTCATTGTCCATTTGGAAGACCCATTTTGCGACCAAGCTTTAACTTCCTGACTGATGTCTTGTGATGTTGCTTCAATATATCCACATAAATTTTGCTCCTTCATGATGCCATCTTTTTCGTGAAGTGCACCAGTCCCTCCTGCAGCATAGCACCCCCACAACATGATGCTTCCATCACTGTGCTTCACGGTTGGGATGGTGTTCTTCGGCTTGCAAGCATCCCCCTTTTTCCTCCAAATGTAACGATAGTCATTATGGCCAAACAGTTCTATTTTTGTTTCATCAGACCAGAGGACATTTCTCCAAAAAGTACGATCTTTGTCCCTATGTGCAGTTGCAAACTGTAGTCTGGCTTTTTAATGGCGGTTTTGGAGCAGTGGCTTCTTCCTTGCTGAGCTGCCTTTCAGGTTATGTCGATATGGGACTCGTTTTACTGTGGATATACATGTACTGTAGATACCTTTGTACCTTTGTACCTTTCCTCCAGCATCTTCTCAAGATCCTTTGCTGTTGTTCTGGGATTGATTTGCACTTTTGCACCAAAGTACGTTCATCTCTAGGAGCCTGAACGTGTCTCCTTCCTGAGCGGTATGACGGCTGAGTGGTCCCGTGGTGTTTATACTTGCGCACTATTGTTAGTACAGATGAGCGTGGTACCTTCAGGCATTTGGAAATTGCTCCCAAGAATGAACTAGACCTGTGGAGGTCTACAATTTATTTTCTGAGGTCTTGGCTGATTTATTTTGATTTTCCTATTATGTCAATCAATAGGCACTGAGACACTGAGTTTGAAGTTAGGCCTTGAAATACATCCACAGGTACACCTCCAATTGACTCAAATGATGTCAATTAGCCTATCAGAAGCTTCTAAAGCCATGACATCATTTTCTGGAATTTTACAAGCTGTTTAAAGGCACAGTCAACTTAGTTTATGTAAACTTCTGACCCACTGGAATTGTGTTACAGTGAATTATAAGTGAAATAATCCGTCTGTAAACAATTGTTGGAGAAATTACTTGTGTCATGCACAAGGTAGATGTCCTAACCGACTTGTCAAAACTATAGTTTGTTTACAGTAAATTTGTGGAGTGGATGAAAAACAAGTTTTAATGACTCCAAACTAAATGTATGTAAACTTCAGCTGTATGTCCCATTGTGCCATACAGAATCGAGAGTGTCACACACAGTTGCACACACACCACCATTACCCTTCACACTTGCAAAACAAGAGTGTTTGAGACACCGCTACTGATTAGACTCACATAGACCCCTAACCTCTAAGGTGGGCTGGGACTTACTGGGACTCGGGGCAGAAGTGAGGGTTAGTGGTATTCAGTAATACTAAAACAAACAGAGGGCATCTGTCATTAAACAAGACCTCGTAATTTGAATATAGGCAAAACGTGCTGGTTTAACTACTCAACTCACTTTCTTGTTACGACTTCCAATACAGTCCAAACCCAACAAACACGCTACAATGTGTAGGGCTATCCCTGCCACTACTACTTTGTAAAGGCTTATTAAGATTTGAAATCTCTTTTTCAAGAGCGTCCCGGCCAAGATGGGCAGCACCAAATCCTTACACAATTACAGACAAACATGAAAAACTACAGGCAACCTAAAAACTGAATTCAGAAGTGTATAACAAAATCATAAAACAGCAAATTAAAAACATTGAAAGGTCAGGGAATCAGCCTCAAAATCCTTCATCAATGATTGAAACGTACTGGTTTAAAGATGCACTATGCTCTGTTTTGTCCTGCTTGCAAAATTTCTAATAGTTTGCTTAATTTCAGTTTATCTGACAAAACAAGCAAGTATAGTGCAGAGAATCACTGTACCATCTAAACCGCTGTGAAATATATTTTCCGTAACTAAAATAATGTATTTTCAGCTGTTTGACTGCAAGTCTACGAAGCAATTGATCTGTTCTATGTGCACTATTTCTATGCTTCCCGTTTTGTTTTTGCATCTTTTACTATCGGTTTTGTACACTAGCTTCAAACAGCCGAAAAATATTATATTTTGAGTTTTAGAAAATATATTTCACATCAGTTTAGATGGTACAATTATTCTCTACACTATACTTGATTGTTTTGTCACAAACTGAAATTAGGCATAGTATTAGAATTTGAGCATACTAGGAACTGGCAGAGCGATTTCTGTATAGTGCATCTTTAAGTCCAATTATAATGCTGTGTAGGCCTCCTACTGATATTACAATCTTCTACAACTTGTTCCAATACATTTTTAGGCTATTTGACATTTAAAATATGCATGTATTTCTATTGTAATGGGCAGAAATTATTGACGAGAACTTGGAAGACCGCCAACAGAGGGAACTTCTTGGAGAACTGATTGATATTCAGTGGAAAATGTCAGCTTTATGTTTAAATCAACTTTCTAGGACAGTGTTAAGGGAATTTTTATCAATGATGACTAATTATGTATACATTTCAATCAGGACTGACTAATCAGAATACTATTATGTTACTGTATATGTACTAATCCGAATACTATTATGTTACTGTATATGTACTAATCAGAATACTATTATGTTGCTGTATATGTATGAGTTTTCTTTCTTGATCCCAGTGCTGCATATAATGTGTGTAAATGTGGTCAAGAGTTAGAACAATGACTGTCTGTTCCTTGGTAGACATGAATGAACGATATCTTCAGACTGGCTAGGATGCCTATCTACACAAGAAGACCTTGGCTCATAAATTATACTAAATTGGTAGGGAGGCGATGTGGGAAGGCTTGAGATACTGCCTTTGTACCAGGGTGGGAGAAAAGACGGGTTGGTACTGGAACTAATGACGTCATTTTCAGTTTATAACCTGTGGTAACCTGTATCGTGTTCAGTACTCTCGTAAATAAAGGCTGCTATTTGACTTTAAGACCGGGCTCTGTCCATCTCTATAAAATAAGGGTCATACAAATTCTTATGAATTGACAGAGTGTTTAATTTTAATTGGGAATTGAAACAGAGGAATTAAATTCCTGCAACAGACAGCAATGTGATTTTTTGTGGTTTGCCAATATGGCAGTCACTATTAGGTCTACTTTCAGAAACTCCCATTACATAGCCTACTACAACAACACTATGTTGATGCTCGCTGGGATGTTGGTTACCAGAGATGGACTGTCTCAATACATTGCATATTAGTCCACAATTTCTCTGACATTTGGCTCGTAGTTCTTGCACAGGAAAGAATTGGAGACTGTTGTGATCTGATTGGTCCCTGAAAACTAACAGTGAACAGCGAGGGGGAGTTAAAAATGATGGTTAAGTAGAAACCAATCATATGACCACCACTACAGATAGAGTCCACTAGCTAGCTGCACTGGTGTAAAATGTGGTGTAAAAACACACAATATCTGGGACATTCTGGAGAACACTTGTGGATCTGTTACCAACATACATACTGTACATCCATGTATTTTCTCTGTAAACTGATTTGACAAATTATTTTGCATTTATGCGGTGAGGTGGGGCTAATTAATTGAGAAATTGCAATTGAGGAGAAATGGAAACACAGCATACTTTGTGATATTAAATGCCTTCTTACACTTTAGAATGGGGCATGCAACCAAGCTCACATGAAACAATCCATGAAGACAAATGATCTGAAGTATGAAGGCCCCTACCTTCTGAGTATAAAAAATTAAGATGATTATAGATATACTGAACAATATACTGAATGCAAAATATACTGAACAATATACTGAACAATATACTGAACGCAAAATATACTGAACAAAAAAATGTACGCAACATGCAACAATTTCTAAGATTTTATTGAGTTACAGTTCATATAAGGAAATCAGTCAATTTAAATTAATTCATTAGGCCCTAATCTATGGATTTCACATGACTGGGTCACAGATACCTTTAAAGAAAAAGTAGGGATGTGGATCAGAAAACCAGTCTTTCTGGTGTGACCCCCATTTGCCTCATGCAGCGCGACACATCTCCTTCGCATAGAGTTGATCAGGCTGTTGATTGTGCCCTGTGGAATGTTGTCCCACTCCTCTTCAATGGCTGTGCGAAGTTTCTGGAAATAGGCGATCCAGAGCATCCCAAACATGCTCAAATGGGTGACATGTCTGGTGAGTATGCAGGCCATGGAAGACCTGGGATATTTTCAGCTTCCATAAATTGTGTACAGTTCCTTTGCCGAATGGGGCTGCGCATTATCATGCTGAAACATGTGGAGATGGCGGCAGATGAATGGCACGAAAATGGGCATCAGGATCTCGTCACCGTAACTCTGTGCATTTAAATTTCCATCGATAAAATGCAATTGTGTTTGTTGTCCATAGTTTATGCGTGCCCATACCATAACCCTACCATGGGGCACATTGACATCAGCAAACCGCTCACCCACACGACACCATACACATGGTATGTGGTTGTGAGGCCAGTTGGACATACTGCCACATTGGATGTACGATGGATTATCTTGACAAAAGGAGAAAAGCAGGGTTGTAGACAAATTTGAGGACAACATTTTTGAGAAATAAGCTTTTTTTGCATATGGAACATTTCTGGGATCTTTTATTTCAGCTCATGAAACCAACACTTTACATGTTGTGTTTATATTTTTGTTCAGTGTAGATTGAATGGGCTTGTCATTCACACATCAACAGAAAAAGAACCGTTTGCAAATTATCTGTGGGACAACAAAATATACTAATCCCAAAGTCGTCTGCTCCCGCCCGCAGCATGAAAAACCTCAATGATTGATGTCCCGCAGGGGAGGTCCCAGCAGGGTCAGACAGCCAGAGAAGACCAGTCTACGCTGCAGAATTCAGCAGAAAGTTCCATCTTGAATTGGGTAGACCTACAGTAGCTACAGGACAGCAGTTTAAGCTTAAAGTTACAGTCTGGGACCTGGGAATAATGGTCATTTAAATTATTGAACCATTGATTCTATTCTTGGTTAATATAATGTATACATGTACACCAAGATAATTCTTTGTCATGCCTCATTTTAGGAGGATCCGCCTGTACTGACTACGCCTTCTAGGTGGTAGTGGGGTGAACAGGCCGTGGCTCGCGTGGCTGATCTTCTTGATGATCTTCTTGGCCTTCCTTTGACACCGGGTGCTGTAGATGTCCTGAAGTGTGCCCCCGGAGATGCATTGAGCAGACTGCACCAATCTCTGGAGAGCCCTGCTGTTGAGGATTTCGCAGTTCCTGTGCCAGGTGGTAATAGAGATCAACAGGAAGCTCTCAATGGTGCATCTGTAAAAGTTTGTGATGGTCTTACGGTCTAAGCCACATTTCTGCAGCCTGCTGAGGCTGATTGTCAGTGATGTGTACGCCGAAGAACTTGAAGCTTTTCATCTTCAAAAACGCCGGCCCCATTGATATGTATGGGGGCGTGATCCCTGTGCTTTCTCCTGAAGTCCATGATCAGCTCTTTAATTTTGTTGACGTTGAGGGAGAGGTTATTTTCTGGCACACACCTCTCTGTAGGCTGTCTTGTCGTTGTTGGTAACCAGGCCTACGACTGATTGTGTCATCTAAAAACTTGATGATTGAGTTGGAGATGTGCGTGGTCACGCAGTCATGGGTGAACAGAGAGTAAAGGAGTGGGCAGAGTACGCACCCCTGTGGGTCCCCTGTGTTGAGGATCAGCATATTGGAGGTGTTGTAGCCTACCTTCACCACCTGGGGCTGCCCATCAGGAAGTCCAGGACCCAGTTGCACAGGGTGGGGTTCAGACCCAGGGCCCCAATCTTAATGATGAGCAAGGAGGGTACTATGGTGTTGAAGGCTGAGCTGTAGTCAATGCACAGCATTCTTACATAGTAGGTATTCCTCTTTTCCAGATGGGATAGGACAGTGTGCAGTGCGATGTCAATTGCGTCATCCATGGATCTATTGGGGTGGTACGTAAATTGAAGTGGGCCTAGGATGTTGGTTAAGGTGGAGGTTATATGATCTTTAACTATCCTCTTCAAGCACTTCATGATGACAGTAGTGAGTGCTATGGGGAAATAGTCATTCAGTTCAGTTCCCTACACTTTCTTGGGTACAGGAACAATGGTTAATATCTCGAAGCAAGTGGGGACAACAGACTGGCATAGGGAGAGATTGAATATGTCTGTAAATCAAATCAAATCAAATGTATTCATATAGCCCTTCATACATCAGCTGATATCTCAAAGTGCTGTACAGAAACCCAGCCTAAAACCCCAAACATCAAGCAAATGCAGGTGTAGAAGCACGGTGGCTATGAAAAACTCCCTAGAAAGGCCAAAACCTAGGAAGAAACCTAGAGAGGAACCAGGCTATGTGGGGTCGCCAGTCCTCTTCTGGCTGTGCCGGGTGGAGATTATAACAGAACATGGCCAAGATGTTCAAATGTTCATAAATGACCAGCATGGTCAAATAATAATAATCACAGGCAGAACAGTTGAAACTGGAGCAGCAGCACAGTCAGGTGGACTGGGGACAGCAAGGAGTCATCATGCCAGGTAAACCTGAGGCATGGTCCTAGGGCTCAGGTCCTACGAGAGAGAGAAAGAAAGAGAGCATACTTAAATTCACACAGGACACCGGATAGGACAGGAGAAGTACTCCAGATATAACAAACTGACCCTAGCCCCCCGACACATAAACTACTGCAGCATAAATACTGGAGGCTGAGACAGGAGGGGTCAGGAGACACGGTGGCCCCATCCGATGACACCCCCGGACAGGGCCAAACAGGAAGGATATAACCCCACCCACTTTGCCAAAGCACAGTCCCCACACCACTAGAGGGATATTTTCAACCACCAACTTACCATCTTGAGACAAGGCCGAGTATAGCCCACAAAGATCTCCTCCACGGCACAACCCAAGGGGGGGGCGCCAACCCAGACAGGTAGATCACATCAGTGACTCAACCCACTCAAGTGACGCACCCTTCCTAGGGACGGGATGAAAGAGCCCTAGTAAGCCAGTGACTCAGCCCCTGTAATAGGGTTAGAGGCAGAGGATCCCAGGGGAAAGAGGGGAACCGGCCAGGCAGAGACAGCAAGGGCGGTTCGTTGCTCCAGAGCCTTTCCGTTCACCTTCACACTCCTGGGCCAGACTACACTCAATCATATGACCCACTGAATAGATGAGTCTTCAGTAAAGACTTAAAGGTTGAGACCGAGTCATAGAGATATGTAGGAGCAAGCCCATGTAATGCTTTGTAGGTTAGCAGTAAAACCTTGAAATCAGCCCTTGCCTTGACAGGAAGCCAGTGTAGGGAGGCTAGCACTGGAGTAATATGATCAAATTGTTTGGTTCTTGTCAGGATTCTAGCAGTCGTATTTAGCACTAACTGAAGTTTATTTAGTGCTTTATCCGGGTAGCCGGAAAGTAGAGCATTGCAGTAGTCTAACCTAGAAGTGACAAAGCATGGATTCATTTTTCTGCATCATTTTTGGACAGAAAGTTTCTGATTTTTGCAATGTTACATAGATGGAAAAAAGCTGTCCTTGAATATGCTGTCTTGATATCTTCTTCAAAAGAGAGATCGGGGTCCAGAGTAACGCCGAGGTCCTTCACAGTTTTATTTAAGACAACTGTACAACCATTAAGATTAATTGTCAGATTCAACAGAAGATCTCTTTGTTTCTTGGGACCTAGATCAAGCATCTCTGTTTTGTCCAAGTTTAAAAGTAGAAAGTTTGCAGCCATCCACTTCCTTATGTCTGAAACACATGCTTCTAGCGAGGGCAATTTTGGGGCTTCACCATGTTTCATTGAAATGTACAGCTGTGTGTCATCCACATAGCAGTGAAAGTTAACATTGTGTTTTCGAATGACATCCCCAAGAGGTCAAATAATAGTGAAAACAATAGTGGTCCTAAAACGGAACCTTGAGGATCACCGAAATTTACAGTTGATTTGTCAGAGGACAAACCATTCACAAAGACAAACTGAAAACTTTCAGACAGATAAGATCTAAACCAGTCCACAACTTGTCCGTGTAGACCAATTTGGGTTTCCAATCTCTCCAAAAGAATGTGGTGATCGATGGTATCAAAAGCTGCACTAAGGTCTAGGAGCACGAGGACAGATGCAGAGCCTCGGTCTGATGCCATTAAAAGGTAATTTACCACCTTCACAAGTGCAGTCTCAGTGCTATGATGGGGTCTAAAACCAGACTGAAGCATTTCGTATACATTGTTTGTCTTCAGGAAGGCAGTGAGTTGCTGCGCAACAGCCTTTTCTAAAAATGTTGTGAGGAATGGAAGATTCAATATAGGCCGATAGTTTTTTAAATGTTTTCTGGGTCAAGGTTTTTTTTCTTCAAGAGAGGCTTTATTACTGCCACTTTTAGTGAGTTTGGTACACATCCGGTGGATAGAGAGCCGTTTATTATGTTCAACATAGGAGGGCCAAGCACAGGAAGCAGCTCTTTCAGTAGTTTAGTTGGAATAGGGTCCAGTATGCAGCTTGAAGGTTTAGAGGCCATGATTATTTTCATCATTGTGTCAAGGGATATAGTACTAAAACACTTGAGTGTCACTCTTGATCCTAGGTCCTGGCAGAGTTGTGCAGACTCAGGACAACTGAGCTTTGAAGGAATATGCAGATTTAAAGAGGAGTCGGTAATTTGCTTTCTAATAATCATGATCTTTTCCTCAAAGAAGTTCATGAATGTATTACTGCTGAAGTGAAAGCCATCCTCTCTTGGGGAATGCTGTTTTTTAGTTAGCTTTGCGACAGTATCAAAAAGGAATTTCGGATTGTTCTTATTTTCCTCAATTAAGTTGGAAAAATAGGATGATCGAGCAGCAGTAAGGGTTCTTCGATGTTGCACGGTACTGTCTTTCCAAGCTAGTCGGAAGACTTCCAGTTTGGTTGTGGAACCATTTCCGTTCCAATTTTCTGGAAGCTTGCTTCAGAGCTTGGGTATTTTCAGTATACCAGGGAGCTAGTTTCTTTTGAGAAATGTTTTAGTTTTTAGGGGTGAAACTGCATCTAGGGTATTGCGCAAGGTTAACTTGAGTTCCTCAGTTAGTTGGTTAACTGATTTTTGTCCTCTGGCATCCTTGGGTAGACAGAGGGAGTCTGGAAGGACATCAAGGAATCTTTGTGTTGTCTGTGAATTTATAGCACGACTTTTGATGTTCCTTGGTTGGGGTCTGAGCAGATTATTTGTTGCAATTGCAAACGTAATAAAATGGTGGTCGAATAGTCCAGGATTATGAGGAAAAACATTAAGATCCACAACATTTATTCCATGGGACAAAACTAGGTCCAGAGTATGACTGTGACAGTGAGTAGGTCCAGAGTTGGACAAAACCCACTGAGTCGATGATGGCTCCGAAAGCCTTTTGGAGTGGGTCTGTGGACTTTTCCATGTGAATATTAAAGTCACCAAAGATTAGAAAATGATCTACTATGACTACAAGGTCCGATAGGAATTCAGGGAACTCAATGAGGAACGCTGTATATGGCCCAGGAGGCCTGTAAACAGTAGCTATAAAAAGTGATTGAGTAGGCTGCATAGATTTCATGATTAGAAGCTCAAATGACGAAAACGTCATTTTTTTGTAAAATGAAATTTGCTATCGTAAATGTTAGCAACACCTCCGCCTTTGCGGGATGCACGGGGTATATGGTCACTAGTGTAGCCAGGAGGTGAGGCCTCCTTTAACACGGTAAATTCATCAGGCTTAAGCCACGTTTCAGTCAGGCCAATCACATCAAGATTATGATCAGTGATTAGTTCATTGACTATAATTACCTTTGAAGTAAGGGATCTAACATTAAGTAGCCCTATTTTGAGATGTGAGGTATCATGATCTCTTTCAATAATGACAGGAATGGAAGAGGTCTTTATCCTAGTGAGATTGCAAAGGCGAACACCGCCATGTTTAGTTTTGCCCAACGTAGGTCGAGGCACAGACACGGTCTCAATGGGGATAGCTGAGCTGACTACACTGACTGTGCTAGTGGCAGACTCCACTATGCTGGCAGGCTGGCTAACAGCCTGCTGCCTGGCCTGCACCCTATTTCATTGTGGAGCTAGAGGAGTTAGAGCCCTGTCTATGTTGGTAGATAAGATGAGAGCACCCCTCCAGCTAGGATGGAGTCCGTCACTCCTCAGCAGGTAAACACTCCAGCCAGCTGGTCTGCGCATGCTTGGAGGACGAGGCTAGGGATGCCTTGCGAGGGTTAACATGCTTAAATGTCTAACTCACGTTGACCACAGAGAAGGAGCAGTGGTGGCCCACGTCAGCGGCACTGTGTTTTCCTCGAAGTGGGCTAAGAAGCTGTTTATCTTGTCTGGGAGCAAGACATCGGTGTATGCGACGTGGCTGGTTTTCTCTTCATAATCTATGATTGTCTGGGGTCCCTGCCACATACGTCTCATGTCTGAGCTATTGTATTCCAACTCCACTTTGTTTCTGTACTGACGTTTTGCCTATTTGATTGCCTTACAGAGGGCATAACTGGAGTGTTTGTACTCAACCATGTTCCCAGTCACCTTGCCGTGGTTAAATGAGGTGGTTCGCGCTTTCAGTTTTGCAGGAATGCTGCCCACTATCCACGGTTTTTGGTTTGGATAGCTTTTAATTGTCACAGTGGGAACAACATCCACTTTAAGCTTTCTGATGAATTCAGTCACCATGTCAGTGTATATTCTTAGAGGAAACCCGGAACATATCCCAGTCCGCGTGATCAAAACAATTTTGAAGCATGGATTCCAATTGGTCGGACCAGTGTTGAACAGTCCTTACCACTTGTACTTATTTGAATTTATACCTATGGGAAGGGAGGAGCAGGATGGAGGCATGATCTAATTTGGCGAAGGAAGTGCGGGGGAGGGCCTTGTTGCCGTCCCTGAAGTGAGATTAGCAGTAGTCGAGTGTTTTTGAAGTGTGAGTGGCGCAGGCAATGTGTTGATAAAAATTTGGTAGCATTTTCCTCAGATTTGCTTTAGTAAAGTCCCCAGCTACAATAAATGGGGCCACAAGATATGCGGTTTCCAGTTTTCACAAAGTCCAGTGTAGTTCCTTGAGAGCCGTTGTGGTATCAGCTTGAGGGGGAATATACACGGCTGTGACGAAGACCGAAGAGAATTCTCTCGTGAGGCAAAGCGGCCGGAATTTGATTGTAGGTCGGGTGAACAATAGGACTCGAGTTTCTGTACATTACCACAATCACACCATGAGTAGTTAATTATGAAATGCACACCTTTGCCTTTCACACCCACTTCAGCCTTAGTCTCACCCATCTCTTTAAGGATTCACATGTAAAGCCAAGTGCTAAACAGTGAGTACAGTAGTATAGTATATGTCAATCTAGCAAACCAGGCTACAAACAGCAACTTTCTAAACAATGTTTTGGTTTGTTTCTAGCTTGTTAGCTAGCTAGCTAACAGTATGCTTTGATTGACTCCATTGTCTTAGTTGAGATGTTGACATCACTGGTGTGATCCACATGTTGCAGGTCAGTTGTGGCCAGGCCCATAGCGTAGACCGTGGTTGGAGTTTGCATTTGTCTGTGCTCTGTGGTTGATTGAGCTGTTCTGGACAAGAAGTTAGCTACCTGTAGTTGTTGTAATGCATGTGGAGTTGGTATCTTTGTAGCCTAAGCAACATTCTCTGCGGTCGCTTGGGGGCTGTGAGAAAGGGTTTCTTGAAGATCGTCTCGGGGGTTCGCAGTGTATTGTGAGGAACTTCTACCATGCAGATACTGGTCAAACATGCAAAACAATGGAGAGACATTCTTTCTCAAACTGTGCATATCTTTGTTCTGTGTGAGTCAATGTTCTGGAGGCAAATGCGACAGGATGTCCTTTTTGTAGAAGGTCGGCACCCAAACCTGTCTCACTGGCATCACACTGCGGTGTGACGTCATCACTCAGGTCGTAATATCTGAGCACTGGGTGTTGTTTGACTAACTGTTTGATAGTCTCAACTGCTGTGTCATTTCTGTGGTAGACATTCAATGTCCTTGTCAGTCAGTCTTCTGAGCGGCTCACACACATCAGATAGGCGGGGCATGAATTTTGCAAAATAGTTCACAAACCCCAACAGCCACTGTAGTGACTTGACGTCGGTCTGTGTACCCATATTCTGAATGGCTGTTATTTTCTGTGTGTCAGGGCGAAGGCCCTCTGTGGTGAAAAGATGACCCATGTATGTCACACTAGGTAGCTTTAACCTGAGTTTATTTTTGTTCAGCTTTAGGTCGACATCTCTTGTTCTCTGCAGACGAGCTGTACGGTCTCTGTCATGATCTGCCATCGCCTCTTCGTGTGTGTCACCACATCCATAGCGTAATCTGCGATCCATAATCTGCGATCACACTCACTCATTTTAGTCCCTGTAGTGATTCATCCTCTCTGCGCTGGTATTCTTCAGCTGCTGGGTTGATTCCAAATTGCATTCTCAGAAATCTACCTTCCTACAGGTGTATAGAAAGTCGTTAGCTGCTCACTTCATCAAGTTTGACATGCCAATATCCATCTTTGGCCTCGAGTACTGAGAATACCTTTGCACTGGATATCATTGGTAGAATATTTTCTATTGTGGCCATCTGGAAATGGATCTCAGTAAGGCGTTGTTGAGTGCACTGGGGTCCATGCATATTCGTCGTTTACCAGGTTTTTCAATAATAACCATGTTGCTGATCCACAGTGTGGGCTGTGACTTTCATGATGTCTGCAATGTCCGTTCAATGTATGGCCTTTGTGATCCTTTTCTTCAGTGGAATAGGCACCCGTCTTGGTAGCTGCTGCACAGGCCGGGCTGCATTGTCTACTTCTAGGTGTAACTCTCCAGGAAGGCAGCCAAGCCCATCCAACACATCCTTGTACTTGGAGATGATCTCCTCAGTTGTCATGATGACCTCAGTGAATGTGGTGCTTGGGGTGTCAACGTGATGTAGCACATGGCTGTGGTTCACGTGTAGTAGGCTGAGTCTTTCACATGTGTCAGCTGACAGCAGAGGAAGCTGGGATGTCTTCAACTGAAATTTGAAATGAAACATTTTTCCATCATGATCTGCTGAGATTGCATTCTCCTGTTGGAAATTATCAGTGTGCCGTCATCTAGCTTGAGTGTAGCTTTGCTGGGTAGGAGAACTGGGTTACTGTCTTGTATGACTCGCTGTTGGTCCCCATAGCTTATGACATTCCCTGTTGATCCTGTGTCTAGTTGACATTTAATTGTATGGCTGGGGTCATATGTCAATGGCTCATCACTGAGTGGAGCTAGCTTAAGGTTAACGGACCATTTGTTTGCCTTGTCTTCCACAGAGTTAACTCGTGAGATGTACAAGATTGCATCCGTTTGGTCATCTGACTCATTATGGTCCTCTAATAGATTAAGTTGAGGTTTGTGTTGTGCTTGTTTATAAACTCTGGCAAAATGGTTTTGTTTGCCCACATGCTTTACAGGTGACACTGTATGCTTGGCATTTAGCTTTGGCATTAGCATGTACTGAACCACAGTAATGACAGGGTCAGTCGTTTGGCATTCTATGTTTGTAAGTATCCCCTGTAAAGTCTGTCGGTTTACAACCTTATGTTTGGCGTATTTATTCTGAACGTCGCTCAATGGAGGTATAATGTACAGTCTTGTGTTTATTCACTTGAACGACACGTCAATGGATTTGTTCAGTGTGAGGTTAGGTTCTCTGATCATGCGCGCTCGCACAGCTATATCTTTAGTGCCTATGACAGGCCTGTCTCAGACTAGTTCCTCCCATAATGTGCCAAATTCGTGTGTCTGCTAGCTTCCTCAGATTTCCAATGTACTGCTCTGTTTCACATTGACTTTGTTGACAAGCATTAAACATGTGACTATTAAAACCTACCCTAAACAGAAACTGTGGATTGATGGCAGGATTCACGCAAAACTGAAAGCGTGAACCACCGCATTGAACCATGGAAAGGTGACTGGGAATATGGTTGAATACAAACAGTGTAGTTATTCCCTCCGCAAGGCAATCAAACAAGCAACATGTCAGTATAGAGACAAAGTGGAGTCGCAATTCAACGGTTCAGACATGAGACGTATGTGACAGGGACTACAAACAATCATAGACTACAAAAAGAAAACCAGGCATGTCACGGACACTGACGTCTTGCTTCCAGACAAACTAAACACCTTCTATGCCCGCTTTGAGGATAATACAGTGCCACCGACACGGCCCGCTACCAAAGACTGTTGGCTCTCCTTCTCTGTGGACGACGTGAGTAAGACATTTAAGCATGTTAACACTTGCAAGTCTGCCGGCACAGACGGCATCCCTTACAACATCCTCAGAGCAGGAGCAGACCAGCTGGCTGGTGTGTTTAGGGACATATTCAATCTCTCCCTATACCAGACTGCGGTCCTCACATGCTTCAAGATGGCCACCATTGTTCCTGTACCCAAGAAGGCAAAGGTAACTGAACTAAATGACTATCGCCCCGTAGCACTCACTTCTGTCATCATGAATGCTTTGAGAGGATAGTCAAGGATCATATCAACTTCACCTTACCTGTCACCCTAGACCCACTTCAATTTGCGTACCTCCCCAATAGGTCCACAGACGATGCAATCGCCATCACACTGCACACTGCCCTATCCCATCTGGACAAGAGGAATACCTATGTAAGAATTCTGTTCATTGACTACAGCTCAGCATTCAAAATCATAGTACCCTCCAACCTCATCATTAAGCTGGAGTCCCTGGGTCTCAACCCCACCCTGTGCCATTGGGTCCTGGACCTCCTGATGGGCCACCTCCAGGTGGTGAAGGTAGGCTACAACATCTCCACTTCGCTGATCCTCAACACTGGGGCCCCACAAGGGTGCGTGCTCAGCCCCCTCCTGTACTCCCTGTTCACCCATGACTGCATGGCCATGCACACCAACTCAATCATCAAGTTTTCAGACGACACAACAATAGCAGGCTTGATTATCAAAAACATTGAGACACTCTATACTGTGGAGGTCAACACATTTGGAGTGTGGTGTCAGGAAAACAACTTCTCACTCAACGTCAACAAAACAAAGGAGATGATCGTGGACTTCAGGAAACAGCAGAGGGAGCACCCCTCTATCCACATCGATGGGACAGCAGTGGAGAAGGTAGAAAGATAAGTTCACATCACGGACAAACTGAAACAGACAGTGTGGTGAATACGGCTAAACAGCGCCACTTCAACCTCAGGAGTCTGAAGAAATTTGGCTTGTCACCTCAAACCCTTATAAACCTTTACAGATGCACAATTGAGAGCATCTTGTCGGGCTGTATCACCGCCTGGTACGGCAACTGCCCTGCCCACAACCGCAGGGCTTTCCAGATGGTGGTACGGTCTGCACAACACATCACCGGGGGCTAACTACCTGCCCTCCAGGACACCTACAGCGCCCGATGTCACAGGAAGGCCAAAAAGATCATCAAGGACAACATCCACCCGAGCCACTGACTGTTCACCCAGCTACCATCCAGAAGGCCAGGTTAGTACAGGTGCATCAAAGCTGGGACTGAGAGATAGAAGCTATTTTTCAATCTCATGGCCACCAGACTGTTAAACAGCCATCACTAACACAGAGAGGCTGCTGCCTACAGTGCCTTGCGAAAGTATTCGGCCCCCTTGAACTTTGCGACCTTTTGCCACATTTCAGGCTTCAAACATAAAGATATAAAACTGTGTTTTTTTGTGAAGAATCAACAACAAGTGGGACACAATCATGAAGTGGAACGACATTTATTGGATATTTCAAACTTTTTTAACAAATCAAAAACGGAAAAATTGGGCGTGCAAAATTATTCAGCCCCCTTAAGTTAATACTTTGTTGCGCCACCTTTTGCTGCGATTACAGGTGTAAGTCGCTTGGGTTATGTCTCTATCAGTTTTGCACATCGAGAGACTGACATTTTTTCCCATTCCTCCTTGCAAAACAGCTCGAGCTCAGTGAGGTTGGATGCAGATCATTTGTGAACAGCAGTTTTCAGTTCTTTCCACAGATTCTCGATTGGATTCAGGTCTGGACTTTGACTTGGCCATTCTAACACCTGGATATGTTTATTTTTTTAACCATTCCATTGTCGATTTTGCTTTATGTTTTGGATCATTGTCTTGTTGGAAGACAAATCTCCGTCCCAGTCTCAGGTCTTTTGCTTGTGGCAAACTTTAAACGACACTTTTTATGGATATCTTTAAGAAATGGCTTTCTTCTTGCCACTCTTCCATAAGGGCCAGATTTGTGCAATATACGACTGATTGTTGTCCTATGGACAGAGTCTCCCACCTCAGCTGTAGATCTCTGCAGTTCATCCAGAGTGCTCATGGGCCTCTTGGCTGCATCTCTGATCAGTCTTCTCCTTGTATGAGCTGAAAGTTTAGAGGGACGGCCAGGTCTTGGTAGATTTGCAGTGGTCTGATACTCCTTCCATTTCAATATTATCGCTTGCACAGTGCTCCTTGGGATGTTTAAAGCTTGGGAAATCTTTTTGTATCCAAATCCGGCTTTAAACTTCTTCACGACAGTTTCTCGGCCCTGCCTGGTGTGTTCCTTGTTCTTCATGATGCTCTCTGCGCTTTTAACGGACCTCTGAGACTATCACAGTGCAGGTGCATTTATACGGAGACTTGATTACGCACAGGTGGATTGTATTTATCATCATTAGTCATTTAGGTCAACATTGGATCATTCAGAGATCCTCACTGAACTTCTGGAGAGAGTTTGCTGCACTGAAAGTAAAGGGGCTGAATAATTTTGCACGCCCAATTTTTCAGTTTTTGATTTGTTAAAAAAGTTAGAAATATCCAATAAATGTCGTTCCACTTCATGATTGTGTCCCACTTGTTGTTGATTCTTCACAAAAAAATACAGTTTTATATCTTTATGTTTGAAGCCTGAAATGTGGCAAAAGGTCGCAAAGTTCAAGGGGGCCGAATACTTTCGCAAGGCACTGTACATACAGACTTGAAATCATTGGCAACTTCAATAAATTGATCACTAGTCACTTTAATAATGCCACTTTAATAACATTTACTTATCTTGTATTACTCATCTCATATGTATATACTGTATTTTATACCATCTATTGCATCTTGCCGCTCGGTCATTGCTCATCCGTATATTTATATATTCTTATTCCATTCCTTTACTTAGATGTGTGTGTATTAGGTAGTTGTGGAATTGTTAGATTACGTGTTAGATATTGCTGCACTGTCGGAACTAGGAGCACAAGCATTTCGCTACACTCGCATTAACATCTGCTAACCATGTGTACGTGACCAATAGAATTTGATTTTGGATTACTTCTAGTAGATCCCATTTCTGGATGGCTCAAAGTGTTTCTGTAGAGCATCTATCATTTTTACTGGGTCAGTTCAGACATATGATGACGCTGTTGGAGATGACATTCGTTTCCCCCATCACATTTAGCAGAGTTGCCATGCATAATTTTGCTTCCTTTTCATCCAGACCCGTAGCCATCTCAAAGTTTTCCCATTGTGCTCGGAAAAATGTGCAGTTGTATGTATCTCCCTTCATGTCCATAGGCTCTGGTACTGGAATGTTTTTTTTTTAATGCGTTTTGTTGTCGTTATTATTTGAAGCTGGTTAGCTAGTTGGTATGTCCCTTCCTGCTGTGCATTTATCCGTGTGCTGTTTTGATATTTTGATTGTCAGGTATATGCCTATTTGGTTCTAACACTGTTTTGTGTGGTGTTTGATCTATACAAGAGCGAGGTAATGTTGATAAGAATGTCTTTACTTCAGAGACCATGCAATTAAATACTCATCTTTAAAACAAAAGCAATTTAGGTCAAGCGGGTCCATATTAACAAAGGAAATGGAAGGACAAACAGTACAGCTAGATAGCAATAAAAACTGTACCATAGAGGCACAGAATAAGTTAGAGGAAAAACAAAAAGAAATGGAGGGAATTATTCAAGAAAGATCAAAAATAATATATTATGGGGAAAAATTAACCAAATATTTTTTTTTTCTTTTAACATAGAAATGCTACCATTCTTTTTTTTTACTGAAACTGGTAACAAATGACAGTCACCCATAATTCCCCAAACGATTATTTGAAAGAGAAAGCAAAGTACTTTAAGCATATGTTTTCATTTTAGTATTCTCCATCTCCACTAACCAAAGTTAATTGTATGGATTTATATAATGAATATGAATTCAGAGGGCAGAAATGATTAAATATTAAAGCATTAGACCTCTCACTAAAGGTGTGAGTCACACACAAGTTATACTTTTTTTCCGAACTGGTTCTCCAGCAGATAAGTGAGAATGTCTCACCCCATGTCCAAGAATGGCCTTTTTCCCTTTATTCAGATATCAACCTCTCTTTTTAAACAAGCCATAGAAACTTGGTTGCAAATTTCAGTTTAATCCACCAGAAAAGACAGAACAAATAATACAACAAGTAGTGGTTCAACAAAAATATACTAATTGATTAAAAAATTTTTTTAATTTTTTTACAAAGATGATACATTTTTAAATGTTTAAAAATTATATCATAAATATGATTGGTGGAGTAAAAAAACATAAACATGGAAATGTCTGCTCTACTCAAAATTACAACCAACTAATTGCAGCATCTCCACAAAAATGGAAGAGGCAAGTGGAAGGGGGAAAAGTAAGGAACTTGTCTGTCTGCATTGTGGAATAGATATTGCTAGCTCCTGTACATATGTATAAATGGTTTTACATAATGTTTTTTACAAGTGTACTGACAAGTGAGTATGTTTACATGCACACTAATCATTTGATATTAAACTGATTATGGCAGTAGGCCGAGTATGTAAAGTCATGTAAACACCTTACTATGTTTATCTTAAATCGGAGAAACGTCAAAAGAGGAAAATGCTATGACATATTTCTGGGAAATCCTTGTGTACTGTCTGTATTCCTACTGTAGCAGCATGGTGTAGAATATGAGACATCTCAAAGACACACATTAGCTAGCAAGAACACACAGTTACAAGACTAATAGGAGTCATTAAGCCAAAGTATTTTACTGAGTAACTTTCTATTAAGGTATCTATACTTTTACTCAAGTATGATAATTGGTTACTTTTTCCACCACTGCTCGTTTGTCATTTGTTTTGTCAACGTTTTGTTGTCCAGCTCCTCTTGGAAAGAGGAATCATCAGAAGCAGCCATTGTAGATAATTATTTAGCAGTCTTGGATGGACAGTGCACAGTAACATTGCTCCTGTGATCCTGTAAAACTAGTACCAGCTCTGTTTTGTAAAGTCTACCTTCGACGGTTGGAACAAGGAAATATGGTTCCTGTCAGGCTGTAGTCTTTACAAAGCCAGGGAAAATTAGTTAGCCTAAATATCCTGCAATTTCCTGGCAGATAGGAACATCATTGAGACAACTCCAGTAGCTGCATTGAACAAGGATAACCCTACAGTATCTACTCGCATGATCTGTCACACCCTAATCTGTTTCACCTGTCCTTGTGATAGTCTCCACCCCCCTCCAGGTGTTGCACATAATCCGCATTATCCCCTGTGTATTTATACATGTGTTCTCTGGTTGACCATTGCTAGTTCATCAAGCCAACCAGTGTTTTTGTTCTCAGCTCCTGCTTTTCTCGCCCTTCTGGTTTTGACCATTGCCTGTCCTGACTCTGAGCCTGCCTGCCTGCCGACCTGTACCTCTGGACTGTTGATCTCTGCCTACCCTGAGGCTGCCTGCCTTCCGGTACCGTTGCCCCACCTCTGGTTTACTGACCCCTGCCTGCCTTGACCTGTCTATTGCCTGCCCCTTTTGGACTATTAAACCATTTGTCAGTTCGACGTTGTCTGCATCTGGGGTCTTACCTTCATTCCTGATACGGTTGGTCGTGCAATCAGTGAAACACAAAGGCCACAATATTTGCTACAAAAAAATGACTCCATAGACTTTTAGATCAGACAGCAGGCTCAATCAAGCAATGACATCGTTGGCGTTACTCCCATGGTGAGAAAATACAGCTATCTGAAACACCTTCTCATCACTAAATCATGTAGGGAGGGATACATTGGTCGGCTAATACAGGAGTAGTGAAAGACTCAGTGCACTACTTGTGAGAAAAAAAAGTAATATTTTTATAAAAGTTTTTCAGGGGGTGCTGCAGCACCCTCAGAACCCCGACTTCCCATGGCTATGCTATTCACTCAGTGTAATGAAAAAATGTCTAGCTAAAATTGATAAAATCTTGCTGCGCAATGACAGAAATTTGGTCTATGCCTTCTCAGAGTATAATATGTCTAGTTAAATGACTATGGTATATCAACTGGTAAAACTGCTGTCCAACTGAAATACTTCAATCATACATTGCCACCTAGTGGCATTTAATAGTAGCATCTTTGCAAATATCAAAAATCACACATGAATGCAGATAAAACATTTATTTGCAAATCATTTGTATATTTCTTAAGCAGTTCATGATCACTAATTTTCACAATCCTTTATCATTACAGAGGCAGTCATTTGCAACAAAATATAATTCCACGACCTTCTGGAACACTGTGTAATGAACACATCTTAAAACAATGAATACAACAGGATGTCTTTTTCTTTCATGTATAGTTTGTGAGCTTGTTTTATTTCCCCTTTTTGCATGGAGAGCACTTGTGGAAATAGTGAGAGCAGTCTGGCTCAGCGCAGAGGAGGTTATTATTAATAATAACAGTTTTTTCTTACCATTAAAATGACAACAAAACAAGTTAACGGTAATGTGGGAAGACTAGACTGTGTCGAGTACTGACGACTTCAATAGATGAGTACTGCCAACTCAAGTAGGATGGACGAAACAGTGTGAGGGTAAAGTTAAGTTGCAAAACCAAGTAAAGGGAATTAACTCAGCGCAGAAAAAATTGATCTGTAACTTCTTTAACCAATAATACGTTTTCTTCACTCATTCATTAAAGCATTCGCTCCTTTACAACAATATAAATGAATGGTTTCATACATTATCATTTGAAGACTGTTGTATATATTGTACATACATTTGACAACCATATCATTATATCCTTTTTTCAATAATAGTGATGCCCCGGTTCATATAGGCAATCACGTACATTTAAAATAAACTTAAATATTCAATCTTTCAACATATTCAAATAACTTTCTAATCTAGCAAACATATCACTGGCTAAACACAGACAATGGGAGAGTCCTGAGAAGAGTTTTCTGTGCTCTGTGCAAAGACATGGCATAGAGCACAGTAAAGAGGGGAGAGAGAGAAAAACAGTGAGGGGAGAGAGAGAAAAACAGTGAGGGAGAGGAAGAGACAGAAGCGAGAGAGGGGGGGGGGCGTGACAGAGGCATTGTTTTAATTTCTAAGATCTTACTTTCCCACTTCTGCCAGCATATTGTGTTTGCAGCCATGTTGTTGCAAGCGCAATGCTTTGTTATACTGTAGATGGGGTTACTAATGACATTTATCAGGTTGTGAAAGAAACAGGTTATTACTGTGTATAGCTTTGCGGGGAGACCGAAACACAGTTGGCCTCAAATGAAGACATATTTGTGACGTGACTGATCGTCATGACAAAACATATTGATATTGGCAATAGATGAATAATAAGTCCTTCCAGAGGAAGCATCTCAATGTTGATGGTTTTAATGTACTGTTTAGTCTGTGGTTTTGAGCAAAGGTGACGTTTGGGGCGGAGGAGTGGGGGGGGGGGCTGTGTGGGTTACATTGCACATTTACCAGGTCTCCACTCATAGGTCACTATATAAAGGAAAAGGAAAGCATACATACATTAAGGAAGGAAAAAAAAGTGAAAATATGCTGGTGCTTTTTAACACAACACTGCTTATAACAGGTTCTGAGAAGGATCATTAGGATCATATGCTTCTTCTCAAGACATCTGTGATGACTGTCAACCATCTCCATTTCGGTTTCACCTTGATAAGAAAAAGCATAATTCAGACAGCAAGAGTAGTTTGGTTGGTTGGCTACATCCTAGGTGTCTCATGTGCAGTAGCTAGCTGTCCCAAAACACATGGCACTGGTTGATATGTAGAACTGCTCATGACATTGTCCCTCTGCCTTCATTGGTTGGACATACCTGCATGTCATTTTCTTAGTTGTGCTAACAAACATGAACACTCTTGTCATTTAACAGGATGTGCGCTGCACAAATGTAAAAGACAAAAACAAATAAATGTTAAAAGCTTTAAATAAAGCGTTTACGGCTAGGTTGGAGTTGCTGAGGGATGGTTGGAGGGTTGAACTAGCCAACTCGACCCTGAAGCTAAAAGTAACAGCTCTCATCTGATTGTCAAGTTTCAGGCCTAGATTTGTGCTTTTTGAGGAGGGTTTATGCAGGGGGTGAAATGACTGAGTACATTGAACATCACATTTTCAGAGCCATGGAAGATTCTAGCAGACAAGGGGTTTCTTGTGCAGGTCTCTTCTCGTCACAGTGTATGAGAAAGCAGCCATGTTTTTTTTTTAAAGGTGGCACCAAAGCATTGGTTGGGTAGAGACCCCAGGCAACACTGTCTGAAACATCCCCTTCTCATGACACGACCCAACCTAAGTTTGTTAGCCATCAACAACGGCTCAGAAATATGACACGTTTTCATGAAGCGCTCTCCCCATTCAGTGAGGCATAGGGAAGGGAGGGGAAAGGGCAACTTGGAGATTTTGCTGCCCTGCTCCTGTCCTTTGTGCTCTGGCCAATACACACACCTCCTCATTCACAAATAGTGCATTAAAGCATACATCTTCAATACGTATCAATATATTCTATCAATATACACTACCGTTCAAAATATACCATAACATCAAATTGATCAGAAATACAGTGTAGACATTGTTAATGTGTTAAATCACTATTGTCTCAACGTCAACAGTGAAGAGGCGACTCCGGGATGCTGGCCTTCCAGGCAGAGTTGCTAAGAAAAGGCCATATCTCAGACTGGACAATCAAAATAAATGCTTAAGACTGGGCAAAATGCTTAAGACACAGGCACTGGACAGAGGAACTCTGCCTAGAAGGCTAGCATCCCGGAGTCGCCTCTTCACTGTTGACATTGAGACTGGTGTTTTGCGGGTACCATTTAATGAAGCTGCCAGTTGAGGACTTGTGAGGCGTCTGTTTCTCAAACTAGAAACTCTAATATACTTGTCATCTTGCTCAGTTGTACACCGGGACCTCCCACTCCTCTTTCTATTCTGGTTTAGCGCCAGTTGGTGCGGTTCTGTGAAGGGAGTAGTACACAGCATTGTACGAGATCTTCAATTTCTTGTCAATTTCTCGCATGGTATAGCCTTCATTTCTCAGAACAAGAATAGACTGACGAGTTTCAGAAGAAAGTTATTTGTTTCAGGCCATTTTGAGGCTGTAATCAAACCCACAAATACTGATGCTCCAGATACTCATCTAGTCAAAAGGAGGCCAGTTTTATTGCTTCTTTAATCAGAACAACAGTGTTCAGCTGTGCTAACATAATTGCAAAAGGGTTTTCTAATGATCAATTAGCCTTTTAAAATGCTAAACTTGGATTAGCTAACACAATGTGCCATTGGAACACAGGAGTGATGGTTGCTGATAATGGGCCTCTGTATGCCTATGTAGATATTCCATTAACAAAATCTGCCGTTTCCAGCTACAATAGTCATTTACAACATTAACAAAGTCCACACTGTATTTCTGATCAATCTGATGTTATTTTAATGGGGGAAAAAATGTGCTTTTCTTTCAAAAACACCAACATTTCTAAGTGGCCCCAAACTTTAGAACGGTAGTGTTTATATATATCTCAATACTGCAATATACACTGATTGTACAACATATTAGGAACACCTGCTCTTTCCATGACATAAACTGACCAGGTGAATCCAGGTGAAAGCTATGATCCTTTATTGATGACACCTGTTAAATCCACTTCAATCAGTGTAGACGAAGGGGAGGACACAGGTTAAATAAGGATTTTTAAGCCTTGAGACATGGATTATGTATGTGTGCCATTCAGAGGGTGAATGGGCAAGACAAAATATTGAAATGCCTTTGAACGAGGTATGGTAGCAAGTGCCAGGCGCACCGGTTTGAGTGTGTAAAGAACTGCAACGCTGCTGGGGTTTTCATGCTCAATAGTTTGCCGTGTGTATCAACAATTGGTCCACCAGCCAAAGAACATCCAGCCAACTTGAAAACTGTGGGAAGCATAGGAATCAACATGGGCAGCATCCCTGTGGAACGCTTTCAATATCCACGCCCCAACGAATTGAGGCTGTTCAACTCAATATTAGGAAGGCATTCCTAATGTTTTGTACCCTCAGTGTATATAGACTCATTCAATGAGTGTGTTTACACAGCATATGCGATGGAAGGCGGGGCATTTTTGGTCTGGTTTTGATAGCGGTGTGTATGTGTGTGTGTGTTTACCGCGCTAGTTAGATAGCAGAGGAAATGTTTGCTTTGTGTTGGCTGCATCCGTCTTAGCTCAGCAGTGTCTCTCTCGGCTGCTGGGAGGTGGGGACGGGGCAGGAATTCCTCAGTCCTGCTGTAGCGTCTCCCTCCAATTGAAGCTGTGATTGGGCCCGTGGGTTAATGGAAGGATGGGCGGGTCCACCAGCTGCCATACCCCTGTCTCCCCCATCTCCTCAGCCGCACAGAAACCTAGGTAAGGAATCTATACAGGGAGAGAAGGAGAGATGGATGCGTATTGAGGGACAAACTGGTGTCATTAGAGAAGTGTGCGGGGGGGCGGGGGGGGGCCAGAGGCAGAGAGAGAAAGGAGGCAGAGAGAAAGGGATAAAGAGGGAGAAAACGAGATACATTAGAAGGGAGAGAGCAAAAGAAAGCAAGAGATAGCAGATCAAGAGATGTCCTAAAGAAAGCATGCTGACCTTCCTGACCACTTGTACAAAGTCCTTGGCGTTCTGTGGGCTGAGGCCCTGCATCTGGCGAGTACATGCCTCCAGGGAGGAAGCATGGGCCACGATCAGCACAGTGTTTCCTGTGTGAGACCAGAGGTTACATACATTTACATTTTTTGTCATTTAGCAGACATTCTTATCCAGAGCGACTTACAAGAGCAATTTGGGTTAAGTGCCTTGCTCAAGGGCACATCAACAGGTTTTTCACCTAGTCGGCTCGCGGATTCAAACCTTTCAGTTATTGGTCCAACGCTCTTAACCGCTAGGCTACCTACCACACATAACATGACTTACTTACAGTACATATCTACTTATACACGCTAACTCACAAATACCATCACTTAAAGTACATGGACCAGTGGAGGCTTCTCAGAAGAGGAAGGGGAAGACCATCCTAATCAGTGAATTTCAGAAATAGATATAAATAGACAATTATATTCACTTCACCAAGTACCTGATTAAGTACCTGATTAAAACACACTGTTTTGCAATGAAGGTCTATAGTAGTCTCAACAGCACCCTCTAGGGTAGCACCATGGTGTAGCCGGACGACAGCTATTTTCCATCCTCCTCTGGCTAAATGTATTTCAATACAAAACCTAGGAGGCTCGTGCTTCTCAACCCCTTCCATAGACCAACATGGTAATCATGATGACTTTCGGCGCACGTCCTCCAACCAATCAAAGCTTTTGCAGTATGAACTGATATGTTGTTCATCCAATTAAAGAATCAGAGAATGAACCGAGTACTACGCATGTGTGATTTAGAAGCTTGGTGAGTTGGTGACATTGTTGGTTAGATTGAGATTGGCATAGTGAATAGTTAAGCGTTAAGATAATTCAAATTAGTTTCTTCAAACTACAGGACATGAAGGTAAAATATATTTTGTTTTCTTGGTTTATAAAAAAAAAATGTGTCGCAAGTAGCTAGTTTAGCTACCAGAGTGCAGTTTTCTCTGCTAGAATTGCTGCTAACGCTCACAAACAATGTAGTGGATTTTTTGTTGAGGAACCCTCATTGCCCACATCAGATGTTACGATGCTTTATTTGCTGAGCATATGGAAGTTTCTACTGTCTTCTTTGAGACAAAATTAATTCAGAATGATTTGACAGCTTCCATTGCATAATCCATTAAAAGTGAGATTAAAAGAAAGGTTGACGCAGAGCATATTGGCACATGGCAAATCAGCTGTCGCTCGCAGTTGTTAGCTGTGAATACAAATAGCCAATACAATTACATTACAGAAGCGCCATCATAGGTTTGTGCAACAAGTTTCTCCATGAAGTTAAACTCTGACTTTGTTAATTCTGAGATGTCCAAACTGCGCACCTTGCTCATTTGACACAAAAGTACCCCAAGAAATGTTCCTGAATAAAGCCCTGATCATCCACATACCCGACTATAACTAACAACTGCGAGCGACAGCTGATGTCTGTGGTTCCATCCATTTGCCATGTGACAAAATGCGCTGTCAACCTCTTAAATGGATGGAAGCTATCAAATCATTCTGAATTGATTTCGGCATCAAAGAGAAAGACAGTAGAAACTTCCATATGCTCAGCAAGTAAAGCATCGTCACTTGTTGCCCAAACCTAGGATGGCGCTTATGTAATGGAATGTATTGGCTATTTGTATTCACAGCCTGGTCCCCTCCTGTTCCCTGATTAAGAGGGGATGACCACTCCGCTACCAGTGTCAACTCTCTTCTGACATGAACTGAAGCCATGTCTCATGGATGCTTCCTGTCCAAGCATTGTGAGTAGGCCTGTCAATTTTCTCTCATTACTGTATGTAGAGTCAATCACATTCACAAACACAATCACATTATTACACATCAATGTGATTTTAATCCTTGCTTGGACTAACTCATTCTTAGCTATTTTGTACTGCACTGAAGCCTTTGAACACACCCTCATACCCACATTCAATCCCTTCCCAACACTGTAAGTGGCCCTCTCATTCCCATAATATTTCATTATAAATGTCTTCATTAAATGTATTAGGTTAAAATCATTTTTGAAACACACAGTCTTCTTCGTGTGGTCTGTGACTATACCGTGGTTCTCTTATACTCCTCAATTTTTGAAGTTACCAGCCTCCATTGATCAACTCAAGAGTTTAGGAGTCAATCAGCACTTTCGAGGGGATCATCCCGAGCGATTAGTTGCACAGATTTGCTCATCTTGACCACATCATGAGTAGTTGTTTAAGATGCAGGATGATTTGTAGATCAGGGATCCTGCACAGAGCCTTGCTCAGGCCCATCCTCTGGAACACTCTGAATATGTAGCATAGTGTTACTTCACAGTGACTGTCTAGTCTGCTTTGGTCCATCTTACCCAGGTTTTTGCACTCTGTCAGAATCTCCCTGGTGACCTGGAAGCTCCGGCTGATGTAGGCGTCATAGGACTCTGACACGCCAAGCTTGCTGATGGGAATATGAGGTCTTGAGGAGAAGGAGAGAAGAATTTGTTAGTTACACTGAGCCCTGTCCTCTGTAGCTCAGTTAGTAGAGCTTGCAACGCCAGGATAGTGGGTTAGATTCCCGGGACCATCGTACGTAAAATGTATGCAAGCATGACTGTCACTTTGGATAAAAGCATTTGCTAAATTGAAAATCCTTATAATGACACTGTATAACATTTTTATTGCTGGCCATGTTCTGTTTAAAATGTATTTTCACCCTACTGCAACACTTACCAAAGAGCTGCAGTTAGTTTCAGAATGGGTAGCAAGAAATGAGTTGGTCCTAAATATTTCCAAAACTAAAGGCATTGTATTTGGGACAAATAATTCACTAAACCCTGTATCTCAACGTCTCGTAATGAATAATGTGGAAATTGAGCAAGTTGAGGTGCTTGGTGTAACCCTGGGTTGTAAAATGGTCAAAACATATTGATACAACAGAAGCTATGATGGGGAGAAGTCTGTCCATAATGAAGCACTACTCTGCCTTCTTAACAACACCATCAACAAGGCAGGTCCTACAGGCCCTGGTTTTGTTGTACCTGGACTACTGTTCAGTACTGTGGTCAGGTGCCACAAAGGGGGACTTGGGAAAATTGCAGTTGGCTCAGAACATGGCGTCACTGCTGGCCCGTAAAAGTAGATGGAGAGCTAACATTAATGACGTGCATGTCAATCTCTCTTGGCTCAAAGTGTTTTGTTTTTGTAAGAGATTGACAAGCTGAATGTTCCGAGCTGTCCGTTTAAAATTCTAGCATACAGCTCGGACACCCACGCATACCACACAAGACATGCCACCAGAGGTCTCTTCACAGTCCCCAAGTCCAGAACCGAATATGCAAGGCGCAGGGTACTACATAGAGCCATGACTACTATTCCACATCAGGTAACTGATGCAAGCAGTAGAATCAGATATAATAAGCAGGTGAAAACACACACAAAAAGGTAGACACATGCATACGCACACATTGTGTGTATGGTGGTATTACATTTTTGGGGGGTTGTGGATATATGGTGGTGAAGGGATGTTACAGTGAGGGAAAAAAGTATTTGATCCCCTGCTGATTTTCTACATTTTCCCACTGACAAAGAAATGATCAGTCTATAATTGTAATGGTAGGTTTATTTGAACAGTGAGAGACAGAATAACAACAACAAAAATCCAGAAAAACGCATGTCAAAAAACGTTATAAATTGATTTGCATTTTAATGAGGGAAATAAGTATTTGACCCCCTCTTAATCAGAAAGATTTCTGGCTCCCAGGTGTCTTTTATACAGGTAACAAGGTGAGATTAGGAGCACACTCTTCAGTGAGTGCTCCTAATCTCAGTTTGTTACCTGTATAAACGACACCTGTCCACAGAAGCAATCAATCAGATTCCAAACTCTCCACCATGGCCAAGACCAAAGAGCTCTCCAAGGATGTGAGGGACAAGATTGTAGACCTACACAATGCTGGAATGGGCTACAAGACCATCGCCAAGCAGCTTGGTGAGAAGGTGACAACAGTTGGTGCAATTATTCGGAAATGGAAGAAACACAAAAGAACTGTCAATCTCCCTCGGCCTGGGGCTCCATGCAAGATCTCACCTCGTGGAGTTGCAATGATCATGAGAACGGTGATGAATCAGCCCAGAACTACACGGGATGTCAATGATCTCAAGGCAGCTGGGACCATAGTCACCGAGAAAACAATTGGTAACACACTACACCGTGAAGGACTGAAATCCTGCAGACCCCGCAAGGTCCCCCTGCTCAAGAAAGCACATATACATGCCCGTCTGAAGTTTGCCAATGAACATCTGAATGATTCAGAGGACACCTGGGTGAAAGTGTTGTGGTCAGATGAGACCAAAATGGAGCTTTTGGCATCAACTCAACTCGCCATGTTTGGAGG
This sequence comes from Oncorhynchus kisutch, assembly GCF_002021735.2. Classification (NCBI taxonomy): domain Eukaryota; kingdom Metazoa; phylum Chordata; class Actinopteri; order Salmoniformes; family Salmonidae; genus Oncorhynchus; species Oncorhynchus kisutch. Next base: position 2,964,071 of record NC_034201.2, on the reverse strand, counting down.
AGGAGGAATGCTGCCTATGACCCCAATAACACCATCCCCACCGTCAAACATGGAGGTGGAAACATTATGCTTTGGGGGTGTTTTTCTGCTAAGGGGACAGGACAACTTCACCGCATCAAAGGGACGATGGATGAGGCCATGTACCGTCAAATCTTGGGTGAGAACCTCCTTCCCTCAGCCAGGGCATTGAAAATGGATCGTGGATGGGTATTCCAGCATGACAATGACCCAAAACACACAGCCAAGGCAACAAAGGAATGGCTCAAGAAGAAGCACATTAAGGTCTTGGAGTGGCCTAGCCAGTCTCCAGACCTTAATCCCATTGAACATCTGTGGAGGGAGCTGAAGGTTCGAGTTGCCAAACATCAGTCTCGAAACCTTCATGACTTGGAGAAGATCTGCAAAGAGGAGTGGGACAAAATCCCTCCTGAGATGTATGCAAACCTGGTGGCCAACTACAAGAACTGTCTGACCTCTGATTGCCAACAAGGGTTTTGCCACCAAGTACTAAGTAATGTTTTGCAGAGGGGTCAAATACTTATTTCCCTCATTAAAATACAAATCATTTTATAATGTTTTTCTGGATTTTTTTTGTTGATATTCTGTCTCTCACTGTTCAAATAAACCTACCATTAAAATTACAGACTGATCATTTCTTTGTCAGTGGGCAAACGTGAAAAATCAGCAGGGGATCAAATACTTTTTCCCCCTCACTGTATATGATGTACTATTTTACATGGCCTTTAGATTGCAGGCCTGCGTAAGAGTAAAGCAAAACAACTGGTTAGGAACTGCTCTGAATCAGCCATTATGGGGAGCCTAGTTGTGTGGAGAAGGCACTTTTTGTTTCCTTAAGTGTCCTTGCATCAACAACCTTTGAAATGTTTGAATCCTTTATGATGCCATGTTATTTGTGGATTCAAATAAAGTATTTCAGGTGTGTATGTATATATGTAAGTTCTGAGGTACTGTATTCAAACTAGGTGTACTGTACCTGTAGGTTGTGTCCACACTCAGGCTAGCAGCAGCCATGTCAGTGGGAGGAATCCAGGCAGGGAGAGAGGTGCCAGACACCCACTTGGTCCACTCAAACAGACCAGGCTCTATACGGATCTTAGTCTTCCCCTCCTGCTGCAGGCCTGTGGAATAGAAGAGAATAAAGTAGAATGGAATACAATAGAATAGTTTATTGTAATCCGAGGAGGAAATTCTTTGTTCATCAGGCTGATGATTGTGGTGGATGGTGATGATATTGATCAGGACATACCTCTGAGGATGTTGTGGGCAGTCTGGACACAGCGCAGCGAGGGAGAACAGTAGACAAAATCTATCACTGCTTGGCTCTCCAACAGGGCTTCACCCACAAGGCGGGCCTGAGTGGAGCCGAATACTGTGATTGGACAGTCTTTGTCGTAGTCTCGGAAGCCTCCACTTCTCGTTGGCAAACTAGACGGCATGTTGAGGTTGGAGCGAACATATCGGCCTAGAGTTATGAACGTAAAATAGGAGGCAGACTGATTATCATAATACAGTATGTACATTAGTACTACAAAAGCGTATCTACTATTCAATCCAATACATTTCCCCCTATATCCTATCTCCTACTGACCTTTAGCATCAAAGCACTGAGTGATCCAGTGTTTCCCAAACACTACATCCATCCTCTCACCATGGCGACACACAAACAGACTCCTCTTGGGAAGACATGACTGAGTAGTGGGCCTCAGCATCTGGAAAACACAGTTTCAGTACACACCGTTCATACATACTGTTAATAGCCATTATTAAGTACTATTATTCAATCATGTCTGTGCATAAACATTTGAATTCTTATTCAGAGTAGAATAAGAAAGGTTGTACAGCCTTTAGTAACCTAAAAAATGTATTGTGAAAAAAATAATATATTTATAAAAAAAGTGTTACATTTTGTGGCAAATCATTCAGTGTAACACGACTACCTGGACAGGTGGACAGAGGACAGTGAGGCTGGATGGATCTCCAGGGTCGTCAAGAAAACTTCCGTCCAGCTGTCCATCAAATAACAGGCCGCCCACTGCACCCCCAGTGTTGGACGGGGATGCTGGGTTGCTGAAAGAGTGAGATCTGGGGAACAGATATACAGAATCAGGAAATTAACTTGAACCTAAACCATATCAAAAGTAACAACGCTCTTTTAAAATCGCTATGTTTTGGAGCAGCAAAACAGCAAGCAGATAGGAAAGGGGACAACTCTACTGCATTAAAAACTCACTTATTTACAGAATCACAGCCATAGCAAATCTCTACCCATTGAGTATGAAGCCTTCCTCTACTTACCCATGGAAGACCCAGGTGTCACACTCATCTGCCCGCCTGACATAGTTCTCAGGCAGCAGTCCAGGTAGCCCAGTGCCCAGAGAGGTGCCAAAGACCCAGCCCTCGCTGGCACTACCCTGTTCCACGGGGGTCATGAAGATAAAGTCGCCAGGCGCCAGCTCTAGCTCGTCCTCATTCTGGGGCACGTATGGGTACATCACACGCAGCGTCTTGGGGGGGGGGGGGGGGGGGGGGTTAAGAGGTCAGGTTTCAAACAGGTCACCAATCAGAGAGCAGGGGTCAAATCTAAATTGCATTTAAAAACACACTTTACAGTAAAACAATACGACAATACAGTGAAACAATACAGCTAGACTAAAGTAAGAGACATATATAAAAAGGAAAACAAGAGATCAGTATTAAAGACAAAAAAGAGAGATGAGTAAGGCAGATTGGGGGGGGGCTGGTGTACCTCGTGATTGGCAAATCGGATGTCCCGGGAGAAGAGCACGGCCAGCCAATCGCAGCCCAGCGACACGTCCACTCCCTTGGCCAGCTTCTCCAAGGCAGCTAGGTGATTGGTCTGGAAGTGGTAGGCCAGGGTCACATGGAGCTGCTTCTTATGGGGCTCCACGTGCACATCTGAGTTACGGAGAGAGAGAAACAGGAGCATTATAGACACCATTTATATATTTACAGCTATATAGCAATTTATTTTGGAAAGTTTGATAATTGGAGAGAGACAGAAACATCTGAGCACAGAGGAGAAGCATTAAAGACACTGTTGCTGCAATGCTCTCATTTGCCATTTTTCTTTTTCATTCGTTATAAGACACAACAGAGACGTGTGAGCACAGAGAAACAGACACACACTACGTTACAGGCACTATTATTGCTGGCATTGTCCATTTCTTTCTCATTCATTGCACCACAACACTGTACAGAGACACACAGAAGTATTCCATGCATTATTACTGCTATAATGCGGTTATTGCCCATTTATTGTAATCCAGAACAATGCATGTTTACGATGGACTGAATGAATGTATTCTCCACTTCAGCCTCTGGTAGGAGCGCAGAGTGGAGAATACATTCATTCAGTCTATCGTACACACTGAGGCAGAGGAACACAGTTCCCACCCGTCTGTATGACTGCAGTGGCTACAAAAGAGGGAGGAATGTACGAAGCATGAAACGTTATTGCTTTCATTCTTAATATGTTGATTGCTATTTTAACAATGGGTGGATCTAATCCCGAATGCTGATTGGTTAAAACAGCATTCCAGCCGGTGTCTATTGCACAAGTTACCAACATCTATGGCGTTAAAAATGGCTATTTACTCTGTTCCATCTGACTGCGCAATCCACTGTCTCATTTGCTCAGCCAGGGCAATTTAAAAACTTGATCTCCACTATAAAAAGCATCGAGACATCTCCCATTTATCTCCCATTTCTTTTAGACTAACATTTTGTTTTCAACAGTGGAGATTTGAATAAACCTTGCGGTCTGTCCGATATTTGCAACATTGTTTCAATATTCAAATTCGATCTCCAGCTGTCCCATAATAATGAACGGGTCGGGAGTCGGGACAAGAGACATGCAGGCAGCTTTTATCAGCCAGTCAAAATCATGAATCAGCATCATTTTTATAGATATACAGTACCAGTCGAAAGTTTGGATACACCTCATTCAAGGGTTTTTCTTTATTTTGCTTATTTTCTATATTATACAATAATAGTGAAGACATCAGAACTATGAAAGAACACATCTGTAATCATGTAGTAACCTAAAAAGTGTTGAACAAATCTACAAATATTTTATACTTGACATTCTTCAAAGTAGCCACCTTTTGCCTTGATGGCAGCTTTTATACTCTTGGCATTCTCTCAACCAGCTTCATGAGGTAGTCACCTGTAATGCATTTAAATTAAAAGTTAATTAAAGTTAATTTGTAGAATTGATTTCCTTCTTCCTTGTGCCAATCAGTTCTGTTGTGACAAGATAGGGCTGGTATACAGAAGATATCCTTATTTGGTAAAAGACCAAGTCCATATTATGGCGAGAACAGCTCAAATAAGCAAAGAGAAACAACAGTCCATCAATACTTAAAGACATAAAGGTCAGTCAATGCAGAACATTTCAAGAACTTCAAGTGCAGTTGCAAAAACCATCAAGCGATATGAGGCTCTCATGGGGACCGCCACAGGAAAGGAAGACCCAGAGTAACCTCTGCTGCAGAGGATAAGTTCCAGCCTCAGAAATGAGTTACCAGCCTCAGAAATGAGCAATTAACTGCACCTCAGATTGCAGCCCAAATAAATGCTTCAGAGTTCAAGTAACAGACATCTCAACAACAACTGTTCAGAGGAGTCTGCATGAATCAGGCCTTCATGGTCGAATTGCTGCAAAGAAACCACTACTAAAGGACACCAATAATAAGAAGAGACTTGATTGGGCCAAGAAACACGATCAATGGATATTAGACTGGTGGAAATTCAAAGGACTCATCTGAGTCACTGGCTTACTGGTGCTCTTCCATGGCATCCCTAGGAGTGCGTCACTTGAGTGGGTTGAGTCACTGACGTGATCTTCCTGTCCGGGTTGGCACCCCCCCTGGGTTGTGCCGTGGGAGATCTTCGTGGGCTATACTCAGCCTTGTCTCAGGATGGTAAGTTGGTGGTTGGAGATATCCTGCGTGGGTGGGTGGGGTTATATCCTGCGTGTTTGGCCCTATCTGGGGGTATCGTCGGATGGGGCCACAGTCTCCCCCGACCCCTCCTGTCTCAGCCTCCAGTATTCATGCTGCAATAGTTTGTGTGTCGGGGGGCTAGGGTCAGTCTGTTATATCTGGAGTACTTCTCCTGTCTTATCCGGTGTCCTGTGTGAATTTAAGTATACTCTCTCTAATTCTCTCTCTTTTTTTCTCTCTCTCAGAGGACATGAGCCCTAGGACCATGCCTCGGGACTACCAGGCCTGATGACTCCTTGCTATCCCCAGTCCACCTGGTCGCGCTGCTGCTCCAGTTTCAACTGTTCTGCCTGTGGCTATGGAACCCTGACCTGTTCACCGGACGTGCTACCTGTCCGAGACCTGCTGTTTTCAACTCTCTAGAGACAGCAGGAGCGGTAGAGATACTCTTAATGATCGGCTATGAAAAGCCAACTGACATTTACTCCTGAGGTGCTGACTTGTTGCACCCTCTACAACCACTGTGATTATTATTTGACCTTGCTGGTCATCTATGAACATTTGAACATCTTGGCCATGTTCTGTTATAATCTCCACCCGGCACAGCCAGAAGAGGACTGGCCACCCCTCATAGCCTGGTTCCTCTCTGGGTTTCTTCCTAGGTTCCTGCCTTTTTAGGGAGTTTTTCCTAGCCACCGTGCTTCTACACCTGCATTGCTTGATGTTTGGGGTTTTAGGCTGGGTTTCTGTACAGAACTTTGTGACATCATCCTCAATCAAATGTAAGATTTTTGGTTCCAACCGTCGTGTCTTCGTGAGACAGTAGGTAAACGGATGATCTCCGCATGTGTGATTCCGACCGTGAAGCATGGAGGGGGATGTGTGATGTTGCTTTGCTGGTGACACCGTCTGTGATTTATTTAGAATTCAAGGCACACTTAACCAGCATGGCTACCACAGCATTCTGCAGCGATACGCCATCCCATCGGGTTTGCGCTTAGTGGGACTATCATTTGTTTTTCAACAGGACCAAGACCCAACACACATCCAGGCTCTGTAAGGGCTATTTGACCAAGAAGGAGAGTGATGCAGTGCTGCATCAGATGACCTGGCCTCCACAATCACCTGACCTCAACCCGATTGCGATGGTTTGGGATGAGTTGGACTGCAGAGTGAAGGAAAAGCAGCCAACAAGCACATGTGGGAACTCCTTCAATACTGTTGGAAAAGCATTCCAGATGAAACTGGCTAATGTCAAGTGTGTGCAAAGCTGTAATCAAGCCAAAGGGTGGCTACTGATTTGTTTAACACTTTCTGGATTACCACATGATTCCATATGCGTTATTTCATAGTTTTTGATGTCTTCACTATTATTCTCAATGTAGAAAATAGTAAAAATAAAGAAAAACCCTTGAATGAGTAGGTGTGTCCAAACTTTTGACTGGTACTGTGTACAAAATAACTATCTATAGAAAACAGGTCAAACGAAATTAAGTGCAGCTAAATTTGCAGTCTTTCCAGCTTCAGTTTGAAGTGATTGTGTTAGCTCCATTGTTGGCTAGCTCTCGAACAACAGTGTCCTGAGCACATTGTCTATGGCAGGTGAAATCTCACATCATTAGGCCATTGATATGGATGTAGCCAAATAAATACCACTAGAAAACAGCTTAAACAAATGCAAATGCAGCTACTGTTGTTTTTCTGGTTGCACTGTTTGACGTGATTGTAGTTGGCTAGCTAGCAAGCAAAGGATAAGAATGTTGCTAGCATGGTAAATGAAACATTTAGAACGATCGATTGGGTCGCGTCCATAGATACAGAACAAAAAGACTGAGCGATCGGGTCGTGTCTCTTGCAACCGAAACGATAGAACTAACGACCAGCCGGCTTGGGTAGCAACCCTAGATGTGTGTCGGAACTTGTGGAAGGATGAAACAGTGTTTATTATAGTCATTATTTGACTATGTTGGTAACCCGTTGTATATCCTCCAAACACCTGCTTCTCGGATAGTATCATTTAAGTCCAATATACCTGCTTTAGTAGCCGCCTCCGTAGCAAAGTCAGCGGCAAAGTCCTTGAGCACTTCTGCCACCTGCTCCTCCACAAAGAGGCCTATGAAGTTGGAGGAGGTGTAGAGCTCCAGGGGGAGAGGGTTAGGGAAACGACCCCTCCATGACCCCACTGTAGCCTGTAGGGCCTCACTCAGTGCCTCCACCTTACCGTCCGCACACTGGAGCGAGAGAGAGTTAGTTACATGTACAGTATAGTACAGACAGAGACGCAACTCTGTACACAGTGCTGCATAACAGAGATTGCACAGATACAGAGCAACGACAGCTGAGTCAAAACCCAGCTAGCAGCGTATACATGCACCATGGCACATTACAGAGTAAAACAATGCCAAGAATCCAGGTCAAAGAAACACAGCCAAGACGTGCAGTCACTGCCAGTACTGACGGCAAACAGTCTCACGGTTTGCCCTGAAACAGACAAACAAGGGTCCCAAATTGGTCAGGGCAGTACTCACCATGAAAAACTGGCAGAGGGTGATGTGAGGGAAGATGTTGTGGGCCTTGTTCTTGCCGCAGGTGACCCGTGACTGCTGCCAGAAAGTGCTGAGCTGGTGGAGCAGGGGGCCGCTGGGGCGCAGGTACAACACATACTCCCTGGGGAGAGGGTCGTCCAGAAATGGGTCGTCCACATGAGAGAACAACCTTGGGCGAGGATAAGGGTAGGTGAGGAGAAGGAGAGGGGGAGGTGAGGAGGGATGGCGGGAGGGTCAATACACAGGGCAAATTCAAAAAGTCTCAGAGTGGAAGCACTGATTTAAGATCAGTCTTGCCTTTCAGGTCACAATGAATATGACTATATGGACGAGCGTGGGGGGCCTGATCCTAGATCAGCATTCATACACAAAGATGCCTTTGAAATATGAGCCTAGGGAACTGGATGTGGGCTACACCCTCAACCAACAACATGAGTCATGTCTTTATAACGAAGTGTCTGTCAAAATAGCCTTTCACTTGACACTACAGTATATTTCATTACTTTACAGTATATTCGTTCATATAACAACAAAAAAACATTTTTTCCATTTTATAAAGCGGCACTGTGCAATAATAAAAAGAGTGTGGGGTGAGTGAGTGGTGCATGTTTGTTCCATCACCAGCAGCTAGCAACAGGGTTTGCAGTAACAGAGTTACAGCGATGTCCTCATACAGTCTATGGACGGATGTCCTAAAATGTGATCCGCTTGAATGATTACCACCTCTAACCAGGCCTTCACTATTAAGTCAGGAAGAAGTAAGTAAGGGTGTGTGTGTGTGTTCAATACCCACCAATCACAGGCTGCCTGCACATTTTTGCCTCCCGTAGACACCAGAGCTTTTAGCCTGCAGAAAGAGAAAGACAGAGAGATGATCAGCAGTGTCAAAATCAAGTATCTTTTCCAGAGGATGTTTTACTCGAACTTAGTTTATTGGAACTTGTTCAAGAGTTTTGTATTATTACCATGTATCCCTGTACCACAGTACCCAGCACTGTACCACAGCGAAAAATGTATCCAAGTGTGCAGGCCTTGCAGTAGGTATGGCTATAGTTTGCATTTTATATGGCTCTAAATGTCATGATACAGTACAACCAGTCAGCAAAGTCAACTTCTGTTCATTTGCTTTGGAGAGAGTTTAAATTAAGATGTGAAAACAGGGCTTATTAAGGGTTAAATAAATGACTGCTAATGGATGCTAAACACAAGCTACAGTGTTCATTCTTATCACGCGCTAGGGAGGGAGGAGATATCACACGCTAGTTCCTCTTACACTTTATTAGTCATTAACAAAAACTGTGGCCACTGACCATCTTTAGATCAGCAAAGCCACTGTCCTCACGCCACACGGTTGGAGTGGATGATATTCAGTCGACTGTAATCAATAGCTCCTTACACAACTCTTAACAGACAGGCTTCAATAACACACTTTCCGTGGCAAGATTGAGCGGGTAAGATAGCTATAGCGTTTGACAACATGTATGTTTGTTTGTGTCTTTATGGACGATGTGTATCCATGCGTGTCCGTGTCAGAGAGAGAAGAGTCATTGTGTGCAGTGATAAAAGGCAGCAGCTGCAGATGTATTTTTCTTGTGGAAATTAATGATTGAATATGTGAAGAAAATGCAAATGAGTTACTGCTGGGAAATGAGAAAAACATCAGCTAAAACTGAAGTGGGGAGAAAGTCACTGAGGTCAATTAGAAACATTATTACCTACATTTGATACCATCTATGAAGCTACGGTATAAAAAGCTAGCTAACTGTGCCATTTCCCAAAGCCAGTCAGCTAACATCTATGGGATTTTTTAAAACTGAGTGAGAAAGAGCTAATGACATTAGTTAATGAGAGCTTCTCAGATTATAATTAGTGTCTTTTTATAAAACCTCTAAAATCACATGTTCACACTCACAGTAACTCTGTAGGGACTAGAATACCTGCTATGATGATCAGAGACTGTGCCAGGCAGTGCCAGCTGCCACATAACTCAAAGGACTACATATTAACCCAGAATACAAACTGACAACTGGACTACAACTCGGAGGACTTCATTACCCAGAATCCCCACTGACTACGGCACTGGGGATGGAAATTAACTGTGAGCCACATGGACAGAGTTAAGTGGATGGACTCTTATTGACACACACTCCCTCTCAGTGTGACACTGTTCTATGTCACATTGTTTCACACCCACCCCAGTCAGCCTGTCCTCAATGTGTCATTTGTACCTGTGAAGGACCTATATTCACACACACACACGGACACCTGCACGCACGAATAAACACTTCAAGTGAATGACACAGATGAGAACTTTTACACACCGTCACACACGTTCGGACGCAACATACAACACCACGCTGTCTCTCTGACTCGAGCTGAGAATAGCAAAAGCCCTAGTTTATTTCAGAAGACAATAGAACACCATTTGTTTGATGTAATGACAGAGGGCCATTGACCGATTCCTTTTCCTGGTTCTTCTCAAGGTTACTTCACTTCCTGCTTCTCTTTCACAGGCTACATACTGGTCACTTTAATAATCATCTCATATGTATACACTATATTCTACTGTATCTTAGTCTATGCCGCTCTGACATTGCTCGTCCAAATATGTATACATTCTTAATTCCATTCCTTTAGATGGTGTCTATTGTTAGATATTACTGCATTTCGCTACACCCGCAATAACATCTGCTAAACAAGTGTATGTGACAAATAAAAATGTTATTTGATGAACTGTATGCATTTCATTTCCGTTAGCAGTAAAGACTATGAAAAAGTACTTGTGACTCTGCTCTATCACCATCAGTGAATGAGGAACAAACATTGTAAGAAGCACCACACAGACTAAAATATACTGTCTTTTTCCCCCCATTTCTGTTAGCAGCATAGAAACAACTGAGAAGACTAGTCTACCAATCACCCTGTTTGTGACTCTGCTCTCTTACTTTGCATGTCTCATGATCTCACCATCTGTCTGTGAATGAGTTAAGTTTGAAGTTGTATTTGTCACATGTAAAATAACAGTGAAATGCTTAACTTGCAAGCCCTTCAAAACAGTGCAGCATTTGTATATCAAAATAGTATTTAAAAAACAAACAAGTCCCACAAAAATGACAGGTTGATGTAAGCTATATACAGGGTATTGAAAGTGAAATACAGATTTACATCATCATTCAGACCCCTGAGTTAATACTTTGTAGTAGCACCATTGGCAGCCATTAGAGCTGTGAATCTTTCTGGGTACGTCTAAGAAAGTTACACACCTGACTGTGCAACATTTGACCATGATGCTTTTCAAAATTCTTCAAGCTCTGTCAAATTGGTTGTTTATCATTGTTAGACAACCATTTGCAGGTATTCGTAGATTCAAGTCAAAACTGTAACTCGGAAAACTCAGGGACATTCACCGTCTTCTTGGTAAGCAACTCCAGTGTAGATTTGCCCTAGTGTTTTAGGTTATTTTCCTGCTGAAAAGGTGAATTAATCTCCCAGCGTCTGATGGAAAGCAGACTAAACCAGGTTTTCCTCTAGGATTTTGCATGTGCTTAGCTCCTTTCTGTAATAATAATAATTAGAATAACAATATAGCAGCAACATAAGTGGTGGGTGTGGGCATGGTGGTAAGTGTGTGTGTGTGTGTGTATGTGACTTTGTGTGTGTGGGTGTAGTGTGTGTGTGTGTGTGACTTTGTGTGTGTGGGTGTAGTGTGTGTGTGTATGTGACTTTGTGTGTGTGTGTATGTGACTTTGTGTGTGTGGGTGTAGTGTGTGTGTGTATGTGACTTTGTGTGTGTGGGTGTAGTGTGTGTGTGTGTGTGTGACTTTGTGTGTGTGGGTGTAGTGTGTGTGTGTATGTGACTTTGTGTGTGTGGGTGTAGTGTGTGTGTGTGTGTGACTTTGTGTGTGTGGGTGTAGTGTGTGTGTGTATGTGACTTTGTGTGTGTGGGTGTAGTGTGTGTGTGTGTGTGACTTTGTGTGTGTGGGTGTAGTGTGTGTGTGTATGTGACTTTGTGTGTGTGGGTGTAGTGTGTGTGTGTGTGACTTTGTGTGTGTGGGTGTAGTGTGTGTGTGTGTGTGACTTTGTGTGTGTGGGTGTAGTGTGTGTGTGTATGTGACTTTGTGTGTGTGGGTGTAGTGTGTGTGTGTGTGTGACTTTGTGTGTGTGGGTGTAGTGTGTGTGTGTATGTGACTTTGTGTGTGTGGGTGTAGTGTGTGTGTGTGTGTGTGACTTTGTGTGTGTGGGTGTAGTGTGTGTGTGTATGTGACTTTGTGTGTGTGGGTGTAGTGTGTGTGTGTATGTGACTTTGTGTGTGTGGGTGTAGTGTGTGTGTGTGTGTGAGACTTTGTGTGTGTGGGTGTAGTGTGTGTGTGTATGTGACTTTGTGTGTGTGGGTGTAGTGTGTGTGTGTGTGTGACTTTGTGTGTGTGGGTGTAGTGTGTGTGTGTATGTGACTTTGTGTGTGTGGGTGTAGTGTGTGTGTGTATGTGACTTTGTGTGTGTGGGTGTAGTGTGTGTGTGTATGTGACTTTGTGTGTGTGGGTGTAGTGTGTGTGTGTGTGTGTGTGCAAGAGTGTTCATGTGTATGAGTTGAGACAGTTTGCATTTAGTCAGTCAGAAGCATATGGTCCTTGGTGGGGGTAGGCAGCTATTGTCTATCTGCTTAAAAGTGCAATTGCTTGGGGGGAGGGGGGGGGGGGGGGGGGGGGGAGCTGTCTCGGAGCCTGTTGTACCGAGACCTAATACTCCGCTGCCGCCAGCCGGACATAAGCAGAGAGAAAACAGTCTATGGAAGGGGTGGCTGGAATGTTTGGCTATTTTTCGGCCCTTCCTCAGACACCGTTTGGTGTGTACAGTATGTCCTGAGGATAATTCAGTGTGTAGACTAGACACTTCATAAAGAGGTGGAAGCAAATAAGTGTCAAAGACAACACTTACTATTACATTTTTGTTAGCAGTATAGAAACTATCCAAGACACAAGCAACCAACCAACCATCGTGAATATGACTATACTCACTGTGTGTCTCGGCTCACCACCATCTGTGTGAGAATGATTCATAATGGAAACAGAGCCTGCATCTCAAATGGACCCCTTTTCCATGTATAGTACACTAGTGTTGACCAGGGTCATAAAGCAGTGCCCCATATAGGGAATCAGGTGCCATTTGGGACACATCCAAAGACTCCACCATCACCACTATGTGACCAGACCTCAGAGTGAGAAGCTAACAGTGAATGTCGTGCCACTCTGGTGTTCAGTCGGTGAGCTATTTTTACACTAGCCATCCCCACAGAGAGAAAGCCTGCCGACAGAGCAGTGTGCCTGCCTGCCCTGGCTGCTGCTGCCGCAATGCATGCTAGGACAAGACAGTCCTGATTACCTCACCAGATGGCTCATACAGTCACATAGAGAAAACACAGAGACATACGGTCATTTCCATGTAAAATTACCCATGAGCACCAACATATGAAGTTCAAAGGAGCATGTAAAAAGAGCCACAGGAGAGCCATTACATTTTTTTTTTTTGATCAAAATGCATTTTTGGGCAGAATTGCCTTCTGGAATATGTGAACTTTCAAGTACCTTAATAACAAACTTGTGCGCCATCTGTAAATATGAATACAAATTGTAAAATTACGAGCCTTGTTGGTTAAACCACAGAAAGAGACAGCAACCTTCCCACTAGCCATGATTGGCTGAGATAATGAATGGGCTGGACATGCTGTGAGAGGAGTTCGGATTGGTCTGCCATATAGAAAGCTTCTGTCTATTTGAGCTGGTCAGTCTGTTGGTAATCATGTCAAACACGGCATTAAAAAAAAATGTATGCAGTGCTAGAGGCGTCACTACAGACCCTGGTTCGATCGGGAGTCACATACGGCGGCGCACAATTGGCCAAGCGTCATCCGGGTTAGGTGAGGATTTGGCCGGGGTAGGCCGTCATTGTAAATAAGAATTTGTTCTTAACTAACTTGCCTAGTTAAATAAAACTGAGGTACATTTAACCGAAACTCTTACCAAACTTTGCATCTTCAGTAAAAATGTGTTTTTGTCAAATGTTCAGTGTACATTGTTAAAAGCAGTCCGTGCATCGATTTGTATGGTTTGTTAAATTCCATTAACATGGAATTGCCCACAATGTAGTGAGGGAGCCACGTGGAAGCATAGGCCTACACACAAGCACTTTCGAACACACATATACAGTATATTCCACCTTTATTCAAGGGAGAAACTACGCTGAACAAAATAAATAAAACGCAACATGTAACGTGTTGCTGCCATGTTTCATGAGCTGAAATGAAAGATCCCATAAATTTTCCATACTCACAAAAAGGTTATTTCTCTCAAATCGTATGTACACATTTGTTTACATACCTGTTAGTAAGCATTTCTCCTTTGCAAAGATAATCCATCAACTTGACCCCGTGTGGCATATTAAGAAGCTGATTAAACAGCATTATCATTACATATGTGCACCTAGAGACAAAAGGCCACTCTAAAATGTGCAGTTTTGTCACACAATACAATGCCACAGATGTCTCAAGTTGAGGGAGCAAGCAACTGACATGCTGACTGTAGGAATGACCACCAGAGCTGTTGCCAAATAATTTAATGTTAATTTCTCTATCATGAGCCGCCTCCGTCTATTTAGAGAATTTAGAAGTATGTTCAACTGGCCTCACAATTGCAGACCATGTGTATGGCGTTCTGTGGGCGAGCAGTTTGCTGATGTCAACGTTGTGAACAGAGTAACACATGGTGGCAGTGGGGTCATGGTATGGGCAGGCGTAAGCTTCACGGACGCTGAACACAATTGCATTGTATTGATGGCAATTTTAAATGGACAGAGATACCGTGAAGAGATCCTGAGGCCCATTTTCGTACCATTCATCCGCAGCCATCATCTCATGTTTCAGCATGATAATGCATGGCCCCATTTCACAAGGATCTGTACACAATTCCTGGAAGCTGAAAATGTCCCAGTTCTTCCATGGCCTGCATACTCAGACATGTCACCCATTGAGCACGTTTGGGATGCTCTGGATCAACGTGTACATCAGCTTGTTCCAGTTACAGCCAATATACAGCAACTTCACACAGCCATTGAAGAGGAGTGGGTAAACAGTCCACAATCAACAGCCTGGTCAATTCCATGCGAGAGACGTGTCACGCTGCATGAGGCAAATGGTCTGACTGGTTTTCTGATCCACGCCCCTACTTTTTTTTTAAGGTATCTGCGACTAACAGATACATGACTATCTGTACTCTCAGTCATGTGAAATCCACAATCCATAGATTAGGGGATAATGAATTTACTTCAGTTGACTGATTTCCTCATATGAACTGTAACTCAATAAAATCTTTGAAATTGTTGCATGTTGCGTCTATATTTTTGTTCAGTATAGATCGATTTCCTATTTCTGCAGGAGATATACTTATGAGATCACAGCGACCCAGAGGTGACCGAGTGACACCAATAACAAGGAGGACACTGCCCTCACATAAAACATTTGGCACACAATCAAATGAAGTGTGTTAGAACTCGTTTTCTCGATATTCTAACATTCTCAGTACAGCATTCTATGGAAGACACCCCAATGTGGTTATTATAAAGTAGCTAAATCTATGTAAGTGACACTTACAACGACACAGACTAAAATAATTTGAAGCTTATCATCTCATGAGGATTAGGTGTGAGAGAGTTTAACTCATTCAGGGGA
Source organism: Oncorhynchus kisutch (assembly GCF_002021735.2). NCBI lineage: Eukaryota > Metazoa > Chordata > Actinopteri > Salmoniformes > Salmonidae > Oncorhynchus > Oncorhynchus kisutch. The sequence continues at coordinate 2,948,820 of NC_034201.2, read as the reverse complement.
GACTAGAACACTGTAATATAAACACACACCTGTTAAAATGCTAGCTTGTCACGTTCTCCAGTCTGTGTGCTGGCCAGGTCTGGAGTTATTAACTCCAACCCCCTCCACCCCTCACAACTCCTCTAGTCCCTAACAGTGATGGGAGGGAAGAAAGAAAATCTATAGTTACATATCAGGATTTCTCTTTGATGATATTATAATACATTATATCATAGACAATATCGCAACATACTGTCATTTTTGCTCTAGTTGGCTGTAGCTGCACCAAAACTCCAGTATTTTTCCTTCATTAGCTAGATCTCCATCTTGTTTTTAAATAGGGAGGCAATTTTTTTTTGCGCTCTTATTTCCATGACTGATCAAAACTCGTTTTCTCATGGCTCGTCCTTCTGCAGCCGACAGACGGTCAGCGAAATGTTTGCAACATCGAATCGCAATACATATAGAACCGAGAGAGTCGCAATACAAATCGTATCGGCATTTACGCATTGTGATATCATATCTTGAGGTCCCTGGCAATTCCAGGAACTAGTCCCTAGCCCCTCTCCTCGTCCACCCCGCCCCTCCTCGGTTCCAAGCAGGAACTCAATGATTTATTTATAAACTGCATTTCCTGTTCAAGGCAAGCAAGGGATAAAAAGGTTGGAGTGCACTCTGATAATGTACAATCATAGTAGTGGTGTGGTGAAAGGGAGTGTGGATTTGTCTGAATGGACATGTTGCATAGCCGTAGTGAATGTATGTTTTTGTTCTTGAATAAAATCACACAACTGGGTCAAACAGGAGGACTAACTGCTTGGTGATAAAGAAGAGATATTTGAGCGAGTACAACATTTAGGAAACACTTGAGGGAGCTCTGTTTACTCACACAACCTAAAAACATACTCATCTGGTTGCATCCCCTTTCAGAATCTGAACTACAGCTCCCCCTGGCCCCTCCCCAACTCAGCCTCTATGGGGAAATTCACATTTCCTGTTTACAAAGCTGCTAGTGTGCACACATCACTCACCACTTATCACACTGACCGTGCAGAGAAAACTCCTCATCCACAACACACAAATCAACTGCACCTCCAAAACTATCAACAGTGGAAGTGTCCTTCCCTGTATCTGGCCTGGCTTCTGACTCACCCTTAGACAGCTGAGATAAGGCTTCACGAACCTGATCCTCATACATCATCAGCCTGTGTTTGAACTGAACCACACAGAATAAGAAAACACTTCCTCATCCTCTCCAACTTTAGGGCCTTTTTTCAACAGCAGTTACTGAAAACCTTACTGAAAAAGGTTGAAGAACAACATTCTGTATGCGTCCGAAATGGCACCCTATAACCTACATAGTGTACTACTTTACAGTGCACCCTATGGGCCCTGGTCAATGTAATGCACTATGTAGAGAATAGGTGCCCATTTGAGACAGAGCCTATGTCTCAGTCCCTGTGCTCTGTTGTGCCAGCTCCGATCAGTCTCAATGAGACTCACTACATATCCCTACTCACTCAGGGAGGAGTGATGGCACACCTCGCTGTAATGTGCAGAGGTAGGCAGAGCAGTGGGGGAAGAGGAGAGATGGAGGAAGAGAGAGTTCTAAGACAAAGAGGATAGAGAGGGGGGGGGGATATGGAAGACAACAGGAGGGAGACGGAAGAGAGTTAGGCATGCTGATCCTCTGTGCTTAAACCACACAAAGCCCATTCTGTGCTGTACTGACTGCGAGCTGCTCAAACATCTTCTGAACCCAACAAAAAAGCTCAGCCCACTAATTGGTTGTGTAAGACATCTTTGTTATCCAGGGCCAGTATTCATCAAGCCGCTCAGAATACGAGTGCCAATTTAGGATCAGGTCTCCCTCCTGTCCATGTGATCTTATTCATTATCCTCTAAAAGGCAAAAAGGATCCCTGATCAGCAGTCTTACTCTGAATACGGCCCCTGGTCTGGTGAATTAATTGATTGTGGTTAACAACTAGGCCTTAACTTTCCATTCAGTGTTTCTCTAAGACCCTAGTCTCTCTACAAAGCCAACAGTATGATGAAGCCCTCTGCCAGTGTCTCACACAATCACTCACTTCATAAAAAACTTTTTTTTTTTAAAAGAGGATAGAGGACCATGTGGTCCTTCAGGGTAGAGATAGCGGTGGGTGACACCATTAAATATAGAGACAGAGCGAGAGAGATAAAGAGAAAGAAAACACACATTTCCATCCACAGTTAGGAAAGTTAAGTCATACCGTATAAAACATTTTTTTAAATCACAACAGCTGTGATGGAAACAGGAAGTTTCGTTACAATTTTTAGTAAGTGGTGTGATCTGTGTCTGTAAAATGTATTATGTGAGAAATGGCGGTGGAAACATCTATGTGCAAATATTGATATAATAATCATATCGAAGGAAACTTGGAGTCACAGATTAAATAAATGAACTTCACAGGTTGGTGAAAGTACACAGTGATGTGCTTGATGCTCCTTGACAATACATATTGAGGGTCTTATTCTGGTGACATGATCGATGCTTGACAAAAATATTCCATAATAAACTCATGTAGGATAGCCTACCCGCACAGCCTGCGAGCTGTTGGCTAGAGGGCACGTGCCAAGACCAGAGTAGGCACATTTGCTATTTAACGCAACGCTATTTGACAAAACTAAAATCGGTAGAGTTGATAATGCGATGGAAACACACTGAACATGAGATCTTTTATTCGGTACATAAAAACGGAAGAAAGAAAATAACAAGCTCACATGGGAATGTAAAAGCAACTACTAGTCCGTCTAACATTGGGACTCTCCAGGCAGAACACTATACAGCAAGGACAGACGAGTGTGCAACTTTCTTTTTCATTGGTATATAGTTTCTTATCCGTTAACCACCTCATCTAAAAGGGTGTGCGTTATTTATTTAATTCCCTCTCTCTCCAGAGAGATATGGTAATTTCCTAAATGACACCCCATCGCCTATATAGTGCCCTACTTTTGACCAGAACCCTTAAAAAAGGTCCCTGGTCAAAAGTAGTGCACTAAATAGGTGATGGGGTGTCATTTAGGACATATCCATCTCTCTCTGGTGACTCTGGAGAGAAAGGGAATGAAATAAAGGAGTAGGGTGTAATTTGGGACATAACCATAGCCTAACATCTGTCACACAGAAAGCCGAGGCAAGCTCAAGGCACCAGCAACATTTAATCCATCAGGTCCTCCCTATTCTACTCTAGCCTGGGTAGACCAGACTGAACACTGTACTTAGGTGGTGAGCGAATAGTCCAGTCAGGTTTAACCAGGGCTGTGTTCAGTACAATTTTTTAGTTCTGGCACGTTTCTTTTGAAGGGAAACGGTGCTGTACTGAACAACCATTTGAAAAACGGAATGTGGCTGGGTTGTGAAACGCTTGTCAGCATGGCCACTGCCCTTGATATGTCACTCAATGCTTCAAGCCACACCCGCCGCGGTACATCCGCAAGACTAACCTAATTTTCAAACTGTAGAAATAGTAGCCCTTTACTGAAGTAGCACAACTTCAAAAGACTGGCTAGCTTTGCAAGGGACACAAATAAAAACACTAAATGATACCACCATTAATAACCAAATATGCTGATGTCAGTGTAGCTATTTGGATATGTTTTCCCCTCTGTTGCATAATGCATGAGATGCTGAGTCCACAGAAACAGTAAACACACAGAAGAGCCAGAGTAATCAATACAAATATCTCCTCTCACAGTCTGTCCTCAGTGGCTCAGATCAGGTTACAAATGCATGAAGGCATCACCCCCCCCACCACCACACACACACACACACACACACACACACACACACACACACACCAAAAACACATCCAAAACAAAAAATGTTTTAAAACCTCTCATTTTGATTGTGGTCATGTCCTTGTGTATGGCTTTAAGCTACAGAATATTACCAATGACACTACAGCTTTCTGACTCAGTACATACAGTATAGACTTGTCAGCAATCAAACCATACTTATTTTGTCATTCTAAAGAATTCCATCTATTCCAGCAGATGTGAATCTGTCCACCATGCATGTTTGTCTCTGGGGGCCTGATCGCTGAATGCACACAGTGCAGAGCCTCAGCGAGCTATTTTGCAGACAGTCAGTAACCCCCCCCCCCCCCACAAACAAACAAAATAACATCAATATACCCATTTGCTTGTAGGCTACATCTAGCAATGTGGTAAACATCTCTACTGGATGTCCCTAGAATGCAACTACAAAGGAAACAATAACAGGAGAGAGGGAGAGTCTTTGCTAGAGTGTACTTTATACCAGTAGTGTTGGATCTGTGCCATTCACTTGTATTGATCATATCTTCAATGCAATATCAGATCCCATTGACTGTAGTGACCATAACATTGGCTTTCCTTGTTATTGCCACAAAGTACCAAAGGAAGGGCTTATAGTTATTGATAAAGAGATCATCATGTTTCTCAGGACTCTGTTGAAAATTTAAAACAAAATGTATGTTAGTCTGATGTGTATAAGGAGGAGAATCCAGATGAAGCACGGAGTATGTCAAATTATTCTTGCTAATTGTTGACAAACATGCACCTGTTAAGAAAGTGTCAGAGCCCACTCGATCGGTGATGAATAAAAAATTGTATGGTTCAAAGAAATGCACAAAAAAAAAAGTGGCAAACAAGTCAGGTTGTTCATCTGTTTGGTTGACATACTGTCAATTGAGGAAAATAAGACATGTTAAAAAAAAATATATATATATATATATATTTTGGTAAAGTAGGGATAAAGACTTTGGAGCACCTTACATGATAGGGAGTGGCTCCTAATCCATGACTGGATCTTTTATTTCTGAGGTTCAGTATCCGTGAACTTCACTAATTTTTTCATGCCGAAATCAGATTAGATACATACAGTGCCTTCAGAAAGTGTTCATAGCCCATGACTTATTTCACAATCTGTTGTTTCTGTTTTCTGTCCTCTCCGGCACCTGACTTAGGAAGGATGCCTGTACCTTTGTAGTGACTGGGTGTATTGATACTCCATCCAAAGTGTAATTAACTTCACCATGATCAAAATGATTTTCAATGTCAGTTTTTTTTACCCATCTACCAATAGCTTCCCTTCTTTTGCGAGGCATTGGAAAACCTCCCTGGTCTTTCTGGTTGAATCTTCGTTTGAAAATCAATGTTCGACTGAGGGACCTTACAGATAATTGTATGTATGTGTGGGGTAAAGAGACGAGGTAGTCATAAAAAAAAACATGATTATTGCACAGAGTCCATGAAACTTGTTATGTTATAACCTCTTGAAGCTAGGGGGCACTATTTTTATTGTTGGAAAAATAACATTCCCAAAGTAAACTGCCTATTTCTCAGGACCAGATGCTAGAATATGCATATAATTGACAGCTTGGGATAGAAAACTCTAAAGTTTCCAAAACTGTAAAAATATTGTCTGCGAGTATAACAGAACTGATATTGCAGGAGAAATCCGGAGAAAAATCCAATCAGGAAGTGACTCTTATTTTGAAACCCCTGTCTCTTTCGATCCCTATTGCCCATTGAAAGGGATATCAACCATATTCCCTTTTCTGTGGCTTCCCTAAGGTGTCTACAGCCCTTCGACGTAGTTTCAGGCCTTTATTTTGAAGAATGAGCGTAAACATCCACATTGCGTAAGTGGTCTGTTGGCTCTGTGTGACTTTTGAGCAAAAAAGAGGAGGTAGCCATTTTTCCTCCCGGTCCTAGTGAAAAGCCAACTGTCCCGGGTGATATATTATCGAATAGATATTTGAAAAACACCTTGAGGATTGATTATAAAAAACGTTTGCCATGTTTGTCGATGTTATGGATATAATTTGGAATTTTTGTCTGCGTTGTCGTGATCGCTATTTCCGGTGGATTCCTAGGCATAAAGGATCAAACTAACGGAGGTATTTGGATATAAAAAATATCTTTATGGAACAAAAGGAACATTTGCTGTCTAACTGGGAGTCTCGTGAGTGAAAACATCAGAAGCTCAAAGCTAAACAATTAATTTCATTGCTTTTCTGATTCGTGACCAAGCTTCCTGATGCTAAGTGTACATAATGATATGCTAGCTATCGATAAACTTACAAACGCTTGTATCATTTCAAAATCTGAGACGACAGGGTGATTAACAAAAGGCTAAGCTGTGTTCCACTATATTTCACTTGTGATTTCATGAATATGAATATTTTCTAGTAGTGTTTTTTGACTGTTGCGCTATGCTATTCAGCGTTTCTGATGACAAATATACTGGATACGGGATGGGTAGTTCTAAGAGGGCAAGGGGTTGAATAGCTAGCCACATAGCCAGCAGGGTTGCATCAGTTTTCATTGGACTAGAGCTAGCTTGGCTGGCTAGCTAGGTAGCTAACACTAGCTAGATAACATGAGCTGATCATCATAGCGTCGTTAGCATGCTAAGATTAGTTAGCTATCAAAAAAAAAAATCTAGGAAATTGTACTGAACGCATGACAAAATAATGTTTCAACATTGTAGTTGCTATTGATGTTTTGGTTGTTTTTTTTGCTTAGTGACATTGTGAAAATCATAATTTTGCCATTTAACTACCGGTATGTTTCTAAGAAGTCCTATAACTACCGGTATAAGAAGTCCTAAATCCCTGAGATAATTTGTGCGGAGAGGGAGCCTCAGAAATAAAAGATCCGGTCAAGCATTAGGAGACACCATAAGTGATATTATGGGAAGAAAACCCAATTCATCTCCATAGTTTAGCGATGGGTCATTTATAACAAAACCTTTTGATATAGCCAGTCATTTCAATGATTATTTCACCGGTCAAGTGGCCAAACTGAGAAGTGAAATTACAACATTGAACAGTGAACCACCATATTTGTGTATTGAAGATCTATTAATGAAAGAGAAGGATTGCCGTTTTGAATTTAGTCAAGTTTGTGTGGAAGAGGTGGAAAAACAGTTGTCATCAATAATGAAAAGCCACCAGGTATAGACAACCTAGATGGGAAATTATTGAGAATGCGAGCAGACTGTATAGCCACCCCTATTTGTCATGTCTTTAACCAAAGCCTATAGAATGGCCCTTGAAGGGACGGCTGCCGTTTTACGGTACCCTAACTAATTGTGCTATTTTGTGTGTTTTTTCACATTGTTTGTAACTCATTTTGTATATGTTGATGCTACTGTCTCTTATCACCGAAAAGAGCTTCTGGATATCATAACAACAATTATTCACCTTGAACTGGACAAAGATTTTTTCTTTAATGAGTCGGAAGTGAAGGATATAATGTTGCTCCCAGACAAGGCCCAAATCCCCGTCATACGCATTAAGAAAATAAGGAAATAGAGGGCATGGAAATCATGGTGCCTTGTGAGAATTCGTTGGCGAGTGGGTAACCCACCTCTACCATCCATTCTATTAGCCAACGTGCAATCACTGGAAAATAAACTGGATGAGCGCCGTTTGAGACTATCCTGCCAACTGGACATTAAAACCTGTAATATCTTATGTTTCACCAAGTCGTGGCTGAATGACAAGGATAATATACAGTTGGGTTTTCCGTGCATCGGCAGGAGAGAACAGCTACGTCCGGTAAGACGATGGGTGGGGGTGTGGGTCTATTTGTCAAAAACAGCTGGTGCGCAACGTCTAATATTAAGGTCGTCTCGAGGCATTGCTCGCCTGAGGTAGAGTACCTCATGATAAGCTGTAGACCACACTATCTACCAAGAGTGTACCTATATTTTTCATAGCAGTCTATTTACCACCACAAACCGAGGCTGGCAGTAAGACCACACTCAATGAGCTGTATAAAGGCCAAAAGCAAACAAGAAAATGCTCATCCAGAATTGTCGCTCCTAGTGGCCGGGGACTTTAATGCAGGCAACTTAAATACGTTTTACCTCATTTCTAACATGTCAAATATGCAACCAGAGGGGGAAAGAAGACCACCATTACTCCAGAGCTCTCACTCACCCTTCATTTGGAAAATCTGACCATAATTCAATCCGCATGATTACAAGCAAAGAATAAGGCAGGGAGTACCAGAGACTTGCTGAATACAAAAGCGCTACGAAGACACAGATGCTATGCTACAAGAATGTTTTGCTAGCACAGACTGGAATATGTTCCGGGATTCATCCAATGGCATTGAGGAGTATACCATCTCAGTCACAGGCTTCATCAATAAGTGCATCGACGACATCGTCCCCACAGTAACCGTACATGAATATCCAAACCAGAAGCCATGGATTACAGACAACAATCCGCACTGAGCTAAAGGCTAGTGCTGCTGCTTTCAAGGAGCAGGACACTAATCAGGACGCTTATAAGAAATCTCCCAATGCCCTCAGACGAACCATCAAACAGGCAAAGCGTCAATACAGGATTAAGATTGAATCCTACTACACCGGCTAGGACGCTCATCGGATGTGGCAGGGCTTGAAAACTATTACGGACTAAAGGGAAACCCAGCCACGAGCTGCAGAGTGACGCGAGCCTACCAGATGGGCTAAATGCCTTTTATGCTCACTTTATAGAGCTGCACCATTGAGAGCATCACCGGTATGGCAACTGCTCGGCATCCAACCGTAAGGCGCTACAGAGGGTAGTGGGTACAGGCCAGTACATCACTGGGGCCAATCTTCCTGCTATCCAGGACCTACAGTTGAAGTCGAAGTTTACATACACCTCTGCCAAACACATTTAAACTCAGTTTTTCACAATTCCTGACATTTAAACCTAGTAAAAATTCCCGTCTTAGGCCAGTTAGGATCACCACTTTATTTTAAGAATGTGAAATGTCAGAATAATTTGAATGATTTCAGCTTTAATTTCTTTCATCACAAGTTTACACACATTCAATTAGAATTTGGTAGCATTGCCTTTAAATTGTTTAACTTGGGTCAAACGTTTTGGGTAGCTTTCCACAAGCTTCCCACAATAAATTGGGTGAATTTTGGCCCATTCCTCCTGATAGAGCTGGTGTAACTGAGTCAGGTTTGTAGGCCTCCTTGCTCGCACACGCTTTTTCAGTTCTGTCCACAAATTTTCTATAGGATTGAGGTCAGGGATTTGTGATGGCCACTCCAATACCTTGACATTGCTGACCTTAAGCCGTTTTGCCACAACTTTGGAAGTATGCTTGGGGTCAATATACCCACATCATTTTCCTGCCTCATGATTCCATTTATTTTGCGAAGTGCACCAGTCCCTCCTGCAGCAAAACACCCTCACAACATGATGCTGCCACCCCCGTGCATCACAGTTGTGATGGTGTTCTTCGGCTTGCAAGCCTCCCCTTTTTTCCTCCAAACATAACGATGGTCATTATGGCCAAACAGTTCTATTTCATCAGACCTGAGGACATTTCTCCAAAAAGCATGATCTTTGTCCCCATGTGCAGTTGCAAACCGTAGTCTGGCTTTTTTTATGGTGGTTTTGGAGCAGTGGCTTCTTCCTTACTGAGCATCCATTCAGGTTATGTCGATATAGGACTCGTTTGACTGTGGATATAGATACTTCTGTACCGGATTCCTCCAGCATCTTCACAAGGTCCTTTGCTGCAAAGAACGTGTCTCCTTCCTGAGCAGTATGATGGCTGAGTGGTCCCTTGGTGTTTATACTTGCGTACTATTGTTTGTACAGATGAACGTGGTACCTTCAAGCGTTTGGAAATTGCTCCCAAGGATGAACCAGACATGTGGAAGTCTACAATTTATTTTCTGAGGTCTTGGCTGATGTCTTTTGATTTTTCCATCATGTCAAGCACAGAGGCACTGAGTTTGAAGGTAGGCCTTGAAATACATCCACAGGCACACCTCCACTTGACTCAAATGATGTCAATTAGGCTATCAGAAGCTTCCAAAGCCATGACATCCCTTTCTGGAATCCAACGCTGTTTAAAAGGCACAGTCAACTTAGTGTATGTAAACTTCTGACCCACTGGAATTGTGATATAGTGAATTATAAGTGAAATAATCTGTCTGAACAATTGTTGGAAAAATGACTTGTCATGCACAAAGTAGATGTCCTAACCGATTTGCCAAAACTATAGTTTGTTACAAGAAATTTGTGGAGTGGTTGAAAAACTAGTTTTAATGACTCCAACCTAAGTGTATGTAAACTTCCGACTTCAATTGTATATACACGATACGGTGTCAGAGGAAGGCCCCAAAAAAGTGTCAAGGACTCCAGTCACCCAAGTCATAGACTTGTGTCAAGTACCACATGGTAAGCGGTACTGGAGCGCCAAGTCTAGGCCCAAAAGGCTCCTCAACAGCTTCTACCCCCAAGCCATAAGACTGCTGAACAATTAATGAAATGGCCACCCTGACTATACAGTGGGGTAATTGACCGTCTACTTGAACTTCTTCCATTTTCTAATAATTGTGCCAACAGTTGTTGCCTTCTCACCAAGCTGCTTGCCTATTGTCCTGTAGCCCAACCCAGCCTTGTGCAGGTCTACAATTTTATCCCTGATGTCCTTACACAGCTCTCTGGTCTTGGCCATTGTGGAGAGGTTGGAGTCTGTTTGATTGAGTGCGTGGACAGGTGTCTTTTATACAGGTAATGAGTTCAAACAGGTGCAGTTATTACAGATACTGAGTGGAGAACAGGAGAGCGTCTTAAAGAAAAACGAACACGTCTGTGAGAGCCGGAATTCTTACTGGTTGGTAGGTGATCAAATATTTATGTCATGCAATACAATGGAAATTACTTAAAAATCATACAATGTGATTTTCTGGATTTTTGTTTTAGATTCCGTCTCTCACATTTGAAGAGTACCTATGATACAAGTTACAGACCTCTACATGCTTTGTAAGTAGGAAAACCTGCAAAATCGGCAGAGTATCAAATACTTGTTCTCCCCAATGTATGCATTGACCCCCCTTTGTTTTTACTCTGCCGCTACTTGTTTATTATGTATGCAGTCACTTTACCCCTACCTACATGTTCAAATTACCTTGACTAACCTGTACCCTGCACATTGACTCGTTACCTCCTGTATACAGCCTCTTATTTTATTGTGTTACTTTTTTAAAATGATTTACTTATTTTCTTACCTCCATTTTCTTAAAACTGCATTGTTAAGGGCTTATAAGTAAGCATTTCACGGAAAGGTTGTATTCGACACATGTGACATTTTTTTAAATTTGAGTGTCCCCACAGATGTGGAAACTGAAGTAATTCCACTACCTAAAAATAGTAAAATACACTTTTCTGGCTTTAACAGCCACCTAATCAGTTTGCTCCCTGTTCTTAGTCAACTAATGGAGATACTTGACTTGTTCAAACACAATTAATGACTTTCAGCATGCATATAGGGATGGGCAGTCAACTTGTAATCAAATGACTGATGATTGGCTAAAATAAATGGATAATAAGATAGGTTGGCACTGTATTGTTAGATTTCAGTGCAACCTTTGATGTTATTGATCATAATTTGTTACTAAAAAAAACAATTGTTATGGCTTTACATCACATGAATGGAGAATTACTTTTCCAATTGAACTCAGAGAATATTCATTAACGGATCTCACCTTTATTTATTTTTTCACAAATGATTTTCCACTTGTCTTACAAAAAGCTAAAATGACTATGTATGCCAATGTTAACACTACACATCAGCACCAACAGCCAGTGAGCTCACTGAGACTCTTAGCAATCAGTGTCAGAATAGGTAATTAACAATAAACTGGTCTTAAATACATCTAAAACCAAAAGCATTGTATTTGGTTCAAAGCATTCTCTTAGACCTAAACCTCAACTGGAGTTGTGCATTGTCATGACTCTCTCCTTGGTGAGGAGCAAAAGGCGCCAGATCAGCTCGGTACAGGGCTTACAGAGAGCCAGACCGCACCCCCCTCTCCCACCAGAGAGGAAGGGGTAGTTGGGCCGGTTTGAAACTTTCTCTCGCTTGCCCTGCAGTAAATATCCCTTTGTTACACAGAGACTTCACCGCCAAAACTTCAAAATCAAACAGACACTGGGACAATATATTTCAACATCCAAACGTTGGGGATAGAATATTAAATGTCTATTTTGTGATGTCATAAAAATTATCAGAAAGACTGTACAACAGAAATACTAACTTAGGAAACACATTCTAGCGGTAAAGTTTCCACCCTACAGGATGTTAATACAATATGAAGAGCAATGAAACTGTTTGAAAAGATAGAAATATGAGTTTAATGAGTTTTTCCCATGTCTGTTGCACATTAACTAAACCACGCCCCTAATGAGGTCAGAGTTCTTGTCCACATGATTGAACCGCTCTCCAAGGCCAGAGTCCTTAAAAGGACTCCGAGAATTTAAACACAGACCAGAGAACGCGAGGACGTGGTCCACATGTTGAAATGGACCAGAAAATGGTAAGACCCTCTGAAACTCTCAATGAGTGACAAAGGTGAAGACCTAGACCAAACAGTCATAGTCTGCAGTCGGTATGGAAAGTAGTCAAGGAAATTCAACCAAAGGCGAGAGGGAAGAACAGATCCCTCACCACCATAGGTACCTCTGATGTATCCATCCTAACAAACACTGCAAGACAAGGACATTGTGACCTCTGGTGGACAACAAGACTTACATTGAACTACTCGCCATAGAGGGATCGAGTGGCTTACCGCACCCTCGAATCCGACTAGGATCACTAATCTGGACGGTTCTGACATAGAATATGTGGATAACTACAAATACCTAGGTGTCTTGTTAGACTGTAAACTCTCCTTCCAGACTCACATTAACTTCATTGGGATAGGGGGCAGCATTTTCACTTTTGGATGAAAAGCGTGCCCAGAGTAAACTGCCTCCTACTCAGTCCCAGATGCTAATACAGTGGGGCAAAAGAGTATTTAGTCAGCCACCAATTATGCAAGTTCTCCCACTTAAAAATATGAGGCATGTAATGTAGCATAATAGGTGCACTTCAACTATGACAAGACAAAATTAGAAAAAAATTCCAGAAAATCACATTGTAGGATTTTTATTGAATTTATTTGGAAATGGTGAAAAATAAGTATTTGGTCACCTACAAACAAGCAAGATTTCTGGCTCTCACAGACCTGTAACTTCTTTAAGAGGCTCCTCTGTCCTCCACTCGTTACCTGTATTAATGGCACCTGTTTGAACATGTTATCAGTATAAAAGACACCTGTCCACAACCTCAAACAGTCACACTCCAAACTCCACTATGGCCAAGACCAAAGAGCTGTCAAAGGACACCAGAAACAAAATTGTAGACCTGCACCAGGCTGGGAAGACTGAATCTGCAATAGGTAAGCAGCTTGGTTTGAAGAAATCAACTGTGGGAGCAATTATTAGGAAATGGAAGACATACAAGACCACTGATAATCTCCCTCGATCTGGGGCTCCACGCAAGATCTCACCCCGTGGGGTCAAAATGATCACAAGAACGGTGAGCAAAAATCCCAGAACCACACGGGGGGTCCTAGTGAATGACCTGCAGAGAGCTGGGACCAAAGTAACAAAGCCTACCATCAGTAACACATTACGCCGCCAGGGACTCAAATCCTGCAGTGCCAGACGTGTCCCCCTGTTTAAGCCAGTACATGTCCAGGCCCGTCTGAAGTTTGCTAGAGAGCATTTGGATGATCCATAAGAAGATTGGGACAATGTCATATGGTCAGATGAAACCAAAATATAACTTTTTGGTAAAAACTCAACTCATCGTGTTTGGAGGACAAAGAATGCTGAGTTGCATCCAAAGAACACCATACCTACTGTGAAGCATGGGGGTGGAAACATCATGGGGCATCATGGGGCTGTTTTTCTGCAAAGGGACCAGGACGACTGATCCGTGTAAAGGAAAGAATGAATGGGGCCATGTATCGTGAGATTTTGAGTGAAAACCTCCTTCCATCAGCAAGGGCATTGAAGATGAAACGTGGCTGGGTCTTTCAGCATGACAATGATCCCAAACACACCACCCGGGCAACGAAGGAGTGGCTTCGTAAGAAGCATTTCAAGGTCCTGGGAGTGGCCTAGCCAGTCTCCAGATCTCAACCCCATAGAAAATCTTTGGAGGGAGTTGAAAGTCCGTGTTGCCCAGCAACAGCCCCAAAACATCATTGCTCTAGAGATCTGCATGGAGGAAAGGGCCAAAATACCAGTGTGTGAAAACCATGTGAAGACTTACAGAAAACGTTTGACCTCCTCTGTCATTGCCAACAACGGGTATATAACAAAGTATTGAGATAAATAAGTATTTGGTCAATAATAAAAGTTTTCCACCATAATTTGCAAATAAATTCATTAAAAAATCCTACAATGTGATTTTCTGGATATTTTTTCTCGTTTTGTCTGTCATAGTTGAAGTGTACCTATGATGAAAATTACAGGCCTCTCATCTTTTTAAGTGGAAGAACTTGCACAATTGGTGGCTGACTAAATACTTTTTTGCCCCACTGTGTATATGCATATTATTAGTAGATTTGGATAGAAAACACTGAAGTTTCTAAAACTGTTTAAATGTCTGAGTATAACAGAACTCATATGGCAGGCAAAAACCTGAGAAAAATCCAACCAGGAAGTGGGAAATCTGAGGTTTGTAGTTTTTCAAAGCTTGGCCTATCGAATCAAATTGCACTTCCTAGGCTTCCACGATATGTCAACCGTCTTTAGAAACTTGTTTGAGTCTTCTACTATAAAGGAGGGGGGAATGAGGGCGCTTTGAGTCAGTGGTCTGGCAGAGTGTTACAGACTCGTGATGCACGGTCGCGAGAGAATTAGCTCTCGTTCCATTGCTTTTCTACAGACAATGGAACTCTCCGGTTGGAACATTATTGAACATTTATGATAAAAACATCCTAAAGATTGATTCTATACATCGTTTGATATGTTTCTACGACCAGTAATCTAACTTTTTTGGAATTTTCATCCGACCTTTCCGCTGGAAGTGCGTTTCGATTTGTTTACCAAACACCCTAACAAAAGGAGGTATATGGACATAAATAATTAACTTTATCGGACAAATCAAACATTTATTGTGGAACTGGGATTCCTGGGAGTGCATTCTGATGAAGATCAAAGGTAAGTGAATATTTATAATGCTATTTCTGACTAATGTTGACATGGCGGATATTTCTCTTGGCTGGTTTGGGCTCTGAGCTCCGTACTCAGATTATTGCATGGTATGGTTTTTCTGTAAAGTTTTTTTGAAATCTGACACAGCGGTTGCATTAAGGAGAAGTTCATCTAACGTTCCATGCATAACACTTGTATTTTCATCAACATTTATAATGAGTATTTCTGTAAATTGATGTGGCTCTGCAAAATCACTGCATGTTTTGGAACTACTGAACATAACGCCAATGTAAAATGATATTTTTTTATACAAATATGCACTTTATTGAACAAAATATACATGTATTGTGTAACAATCGTTTGTGGAGCTTTTGCTGTAAAGCATTTTTTTTTTATCAGACACTGTGGCTGGATTAAAAAATATTTTATCTGCCTAATACTTGTATGTTTGAGAAATTTGATTTATGAGATTTCTGTTGATTTGTATTTGGCGCCCTGCAATTTCATTGGCTGTTGGCGAGGGGTTCCGCTAGCTACCGTTCCCAGACAGGGTAAGCATCTCCAATCCAAAATGTAATCTAGAATCGGCTTCCGTTTTATCACCAAAGCCCCATACACTACCCACCACTGCTACCTGTATGCTCTCATTGGCTACATATCCAGTGCCAAACCCACTGGGTCCAGGTCATCTATAAGTCTTTGCTAGGTAAAGTCCCACCTTACCTCAGCTCACTAGTCACCATAGCAACACCCACCTGTAGCACACACTCCAGCAGATATATTGCACTGGTCATCCCCAAAGCCAACACTTACTTTGGCCACCTTTCCTTCCAGTTCTCTGCTGCCAACGACTGGAACGAATTGCAAAAATCTCTGAAGCTGGTCATATCTCCCTCTCTAACTTTAGGCATCAGCTGTCTGAGCAGCTTACTTATCACTGTATCTGTATTAGAAGTCGACCGATTATGATTTTTCAACGCCGATAACGATTATTGGAGGACCAAAAAAGCTGAGACCGATTAAATTGGCCGATTTTTATTTTATTTATAATGACAATTACAACAATACTGAATGAACACTTATTTTTACTTAATATAATACATCAATAAAATCAATTTCCCCTGAAATAAATAAAACATGTTCAATTTGGTTTAAATAATGCAAAAACAAAGTGTTGGAGAAGAAAGTAAAAGTGCAATATGTGCCATGTAAGAAAGCTAACGTTCAAGTTCCTTGCTCAGAACATGAGAACATATGAAAGCTGGTGGTTCCTTTTAAAATGAGTCTTCAATATTCCCAGGTAAGAAGTTTTAGGTTGTAGTTATTATAGGAATATTTCCCTCTATACCATTTGTATTTCATTATTGGATGATGTTCTTATAGGCACTCTAGTATTGCCAGTGTAACAGTATAGCTTCCGTCCCTCTCCTCGCTCTTCCCTGGGCTCGAACCAGGAACACAACGACAACAGCCACCCGCGCTAACTCGCTAGCTATTTCACTTCGGTTACACCAGCCTCATCTCGGGAGTTGATAGGCTTGAAGTCATAAACAGCTCAATGCTTGACGCACAGAGAAGAGCTGCAGGCAAAACGCAAAGAAAGTGCTGTTTCAACTCAGGATATGTGGTTTCCATTTTGAATGAATGTTTATGTGCCTGCTTCTGCCTACCACCGCTCAGTCAGATACTTAGATACTTGTATGCTCAAATCAGATTATATGCAACGCAGGACACGCTAGATAATATCTAGTAATATCATCAACCATGTGTAGTTAACTAGTGATTATGATTGATTGATTGTTTTTTATAAGATAATGTTTAATGCTAGCTAGCAACTTACCTTGGCTCACTGCATTCGCATAACAGGCAGTCAGGCAGGTTGTTATTGCGTTGGACTAGTTAACGGTAAGGTTGCAAGATTGAATCCCCCGAGCTGACAAGGTGAAAATCTGTCGTTCTGCCCCTGAACGAAGCAGTAAACCCACCGTTCCTAGGCCGTCAGTTAAGAACACGTTCTTATTTTCAATGACTTGCCTAGTTAAATAAAAGGTGTAAAATATTTAAAAAATAATTAAAAGGCAAAATACCGATTTCCGATTCCGACCTGTATACAGCCAATCTGTAAACAGCACACCCGACTACCTCATCCCCATATTATTACTTTCCCTCTTGCACCCCAGTATATCTACTTGCACATCATCATCTGCGACTCCAGTATTAATGCTAAATTGTAATTATTTTCACCTCTAGGGCCTATTTATTGCCTACCTCCCTACATTTGCACACACTATACATATCTTTTTCTTTTGTGTTATTGACTGTAGATTTGTTTGTGTAACTGTGTTGTTTTTGTCACTCTGCTTTGCTTTACACACACCACCCCCGCCCCTTTCCATTGTGAAACCAAACGGTCATGATTTTGTTAGTCCATTGCTTTTTGTTTTCATTGCTTTATGTTAGCAATCAATAACCTATACTGTGTGTGTTTATGTACAGTGCCTTGCGTAAGTATTCGGCCCCCTTGAACTTTGCGACCTTTTGCCACATTTCAGGCTTCAAACATAAAGATATAGGTATTTCTGTGTGATTATTTAGTTAGTTAGTAAATAATTAAATAAGCCAATTTGTGTATCGCTGATTCATCACTTAGGTTAGGGTTTGTGCAGATTTAAGAAAGTCAACGTTCAGACAGAGACTGGAGGAAATAGTTAATAGTTGACTGTTATTGATGTAAGAGATATTTACATAAACTCTAAAGATGGGAGATAGTAACTTGTAAAACTTTTCCCATGGTGCCCCAAATTCCTAATTTGTTAATTGTTACATGATTAATTTAAAAATGTAAATTAAACATAGGTAATTATTCGGTAAATAGCAGTCATCACATTAATGATAGTCACGACAACATAAAGTGTGTAACCATTGAACATGCTTGAAACATGCCCTTCCAACTCACTCTCAAACACATAGATCCCCTCAACGCAGCACACTCTCCAGATCCAATCACCTGTTCACAAACCTGCATGTCATTATCACACGCTATTTAGTTCAGTTCTTTGCACCCCATCATTGTGAGGTATTGTTTGTTTTGTGACACATATTTGGAGCTCTGTTTTTCCCGTAATTTAATCCTCCCGTGTATGATAGAGGCAGGCCAAAACTAATGACGCCTTTTGCCTATTCCCTGCCTGTACTTTAGCCTATTGGATTTCCTGTTATCAATCGATTGCCTGATCTCCCGGACGATGTTACTAGCCTTTTCCCTGTCTGTACTGTTGCCTTTTTGGACCCCCTGTGTATGACCTTCTGCCTGCCGCTGGACCCAGCTACCTGCCTCCTCCTGTGGTCCTTTACAATAAACACCCGCTGCGCCCTGCACTTGAAACCAGCCCTCTATGCCCATCGTGTTCATTACAATAGCTGAACTCATAGGAGAAACATTGAATGGTCAGTTATCATGTTCAAGTCAGTTGTTGTGAAGATGGGGAGAGGCATGTCTGTTATAAAATGTGTTTAACACAAAGATCAACTGTACTAGTTGTTCAGGCTTTGATCTCATCTTGATTACTGTCCCGTAAAATGGTCAAGTGCGACAAGAAAGACCTAGCAAAGCTGCAACTGGCTAAGAAAAAATGATTCCATGTGTTAATTCATATTTTTGATGTCTTCACTATTATTCTACAAAAAAAATATCAGTACCAGTCAAACGCTTGGACACACCTACTTATTCAAGGGTTTCTCATATTTAACTATTTTCTACATTGTCTAAAAATATTGAAGAAACTATGAAATAACACATGGAATCATGTAGTAACTAAAAAAAGAGAAGAAAGTGTTTAACAAATCAAAAATACATTTTATATGAGATTCTTCAAAGTAGCCACACTTTGCCTTGTTGACAGCTTTGCACAATCTTGGCATTCTCTCAACCAACTTCATGAGGTAGTCACCTGGAATGCATTTCAATTAACAGGTGTGCCTTGATAAAAATGTATTTCCTTCATAATGCATTTGAGCCAATCAGTTGTGTTGTGACAAGGTAGGGGTGGTATACAGAAGATAGCCCTATGTAAAGAACTTTGAAAGGTTTCTTCAAGTGCAGTTGCAAAATCCATCAAGCCCTATGATGTACTGGCTCTCATGAGGACCGCCACAGGAAAGGAAGACCCAGAGTTACCTCTGCTGCAGAGGATAAGTTCATTAGAGTTAACTGTGCCTCAGATTCCAGACCAAATAAATGCTTCACAGAAAACAAGACACATCAACTGTTCAGAGCAGACTGTGAAAATCAGGCATTCATGGTCATATTTGACCATTATAAACTTGATGCCCTCAATCTCACACAAATTATCAATGAACCTACCAGGTACCTCCCCAAAACCTTAAACACGGGCACCCTCATAGATATCATCCTAACCAACTTGCCCTCTAAATACACCTCTGCTGTCTTCAACCAAGATCTCAGCGATCACTGCCTCATTGCCTGCATCCGTAATGGGTCAGCGGTCAAACGACCTCCACTCATCACTGTCAAACGCTCCCTGAAACACTTCAGCGAGCAGGCCTTTCTAATCGACCTGGCCGGGGTATCCTGGAAGGATATTGATCTCATCCCGTCAGTAGAGGATGACTGGATATTTTTTTTAAATGCCTTCCTAACCATCTTAAATAACCATGCCCCATTCAAGAAATTTAGAACCAGGAACAGATATAGCCCTTGGTTCTCCCCAGACCTGACTGCCATTAACCAACACAAAAACATCCTATGCGTTCTGCATTAGCATCGAACAGCCCTCGTGATATGCAGCTGTTCAGGGAAGCTAGAAACCATTATACACAGGCAGTTAGAAAAGCCAAGGCTAGCTTTTTCAAGCAAAAATTTGCTTCCTGCAACACTAACTCAAAAAAGTTCTGGGACACTGTAAAGTCCATGGAGAATAAGAACACCTCCTCCCAGCTGCCCACTGCACTGAAGATAGGAAACACTGTCACCACTGATAAATCCACCATAATTGAGAATTTCAATAAGCATTTTTCTACGGCTGGCCATGCTTTCCACCTGGCTACTCCTACCCCGGACAACAGCACTGCACCCCCAACAGCAACTCGCCCAAGCCTTCCCCATTTCTCCTTCTCCCAAATCCATTCAGCTGATGTTCTGAAAGAGCTGCAAAATCTGGACCCCTACAAATCAGCCGGGCTAGACAATCTGGACCCTTTCTTTCTAAAATTATCTGCCGAAATTGTTGCCACCCCTATTACTAGCCTGTTCAACCTCTCTTTCGTGTCGTCTGAGATTCCCAAAGATTGGAAAGCAGCTGCGGTCATCCCCCTCTTCAAAGGGGGGGACACTCTTGACCCAAACTGCTACAGACCTATATCTATCCTACCGTGCCTTTCTAAGGTCTTCGAAAGCCAAGTCAACAAACAGATTACCGACCATTTCGAATCTCACCATACCTTCTCTGCTATGCAATCTGGTTTCAGAGCTGGTCATGGGTGCACCTCAGCCACGCTCAAGGTCCTAAACGATATCTTAACCGCCATCGATAAGAAACATTACTGTGCAGCCGTATTCATTGATCTGGCCAAGGCTTTCGACTCTGTCAATCACCATATCCTCATCGGCAGACTCGACAGCCTTGGTTTCTCAAATGATTGCCTCGCCTGGTTCACCAACTACTTCTCTGATAGAGTTCAGTGTGTCAAATCGGAGGGTCTGCTGTCCGGACCTCTGGCAGTCTCTATGGGGGTGCCACAGGGTTCAATTCTTGGACCGACTCTCTTCTCTGTATACATCAATGAGGTCGCTCTTGCTGCTGGTGAGTCCCTGATCCACCTCTACGCAGACGACACCATTCTGTATACTTCCGGCCCTTCTTTGGACACTGTTAACAACCCTCCAGGCAAGCTTCAATGCCATACAACTCTCCTTCCGTGGCCTCCAATTGCTCTTAAATACAAGTAAAACTAAATGCATGCTCTTCAACCGATCGCTACCTGCACCTACCCGCCTGTCCAACATCACTACTCTGGACGGCTCTGACTTAGAATACGTGGACAACTACAAATACTTAGGTGTCTGGTTAGATTGTAAACTCTCCTTCCAGACCCATATCAAACATCTCCAATCCAAAGTTAAATCTAGAAGTGGCTTCCTATTTCGCAACAAAGCATCCTTCACTCATGCTGCCAAACATACCCTTGTAAAACTGACCATCCTACCAATCCTCGACTTTGGCGATGTCATTTACAAAATAGCCTCCAATACCCTACTCAACAAATTGGATGCAGTCTATCACAGTGCAATCCGTTTTATCACCAAAGCCCCATATACTACCCACCATTGCGACCTGTACGCTCTCGTTGGCTGGCCCTCGCTTCATACTCGTCGCCAAACCCACTGGCTCCATGTCATCTACAAGACCCTGCTAGGTAAAGTCCCCCCTTATCTCAGCTCGCTGGTCACCATAGCATCTCCCACCTGTAGCACACGCTCCAGCAGGTATATTCTTTCTTTGGCCGCCTCTCCTTCCAGTTCTCTGCTGCCAATGACTGGAACGAACTACAAAAATCTCTGAAACTGGAAACACTTATCTCCCTCACTAGCTTTAAGCACCAACTGTCAGAGCAGCTCACAGATTACTGCACCTGTACATAGCCCACCTATAATTTAGCCCAAACAACTACCTCTTTCCCAACTGTATTTAATTTTTATTTATTTATTTTGCTCCTTTGCACCCCATTATTTTTTATTTCTACTTTGCACATTCTTCCATTGCAAAACTACCATTCCAGTGTTTTACTTGCTATATTGTATTTACTTTGCCATCATGGCCTTTTTTGCCTTTACCTCCCTTCTCACCTCATTTGCTCACATTGTATATAGACTTGTTTATACTGCATTATTGACTGTATGTTTGTTTTTACTCCATGTGTAACTCTGTGTCGTTTTATCTGTCGAACTGCTTTGCTTTATCTTGGCCAGGTCGCAATTGTAAATGAGAACTTGTTCTCAACTTGCCTACCTGGTTAAATAAAGGTAAAATAAATTTAAAAAATAAAATAAATATTGCTGCAAAGAAACCACTACTAAAAGGACACCAATAAGAAGAAGAAACTTGCTTGGGCCAAGAATTACACCAGTGGAAAAAACGGTCCTTTAATCCAAATGCAATTTTTTTGTTCCAACCACCGTGTCTTTGTAAGTAGGTGAATGAATGATCTCTGTATGTGTGGATCCCACCGTGAAGCATGGAGGAGGAGGTGTGATATGTGAGGGTGCTTTGCTGGTGACACTGTCAGTGATGTATTTAGAATTTTAAAAAGGCACTTAACCAGCATGGCTACCAAGGCATTCGGCAGTGATACGCCATCCCATCTGGTTTGCACTTAGTGGAACTAAAAATGTGTTTTTTTTAACAGGATGATGACCCAAAACACACCTCCAGGCTGTGTAAGGGCTATTTGACAAAGAAGAAGAGTGATGGAGTGCTGCATCAGAAGACCTGGCCACAATCCAATTGAGATGGTTTGGGATGAGTTGGACCGCAGAGTGAATGAAAAGCAACAAGTGCTCAGCATATGTGGGAAATCCTTCAAGAGACTGTTGGAAAAGCATTCCTCATGAAGCTGGTTGGAATGCCAAGAGGGCCCAAAGCTGTCAACAAGGCAATGGGTGACAACTTTGAGGAATCTCAAATATAAAATATATTTTGATTTGTTTAACACTTTTTTGGTTACCACATGATTCCATGTGTTATTTCATAGCTTTGATGTCTCCACTATTATTCTACAATGTAGAAAATAGTCAAAATAGAGAAAGAAAAAAAAACACTTGAATAAGTAGGTGTCCAAACTTTTGACTGGTACTGTATGTATGCATGTACACACACTTGATGTCGGAAGTTTACATACACAGTCATTAAAACTTGTTTTTCAACCACTCCACAAATTTCTTGTTAACAAACTAGAGTTTTGGCAAGTTGGTTAGGACATCTACTTTGTGCATGACAAGTCATTTTTCCAACAATTGTTTACAGACAGATTTCACTTATAATTCACTGTATCACAATTCCAGTGGGTCAGAAGTTCACTGTGCCTTTAAAAAGCTTGGAAAATTCCCCAAAATGTCATGGCTTTAGAAGCTTCTGATAGGCTAATTGACATCATTTGAGTCAATTGGAGGTTTACCTGTGGATGTATTTCAAGGACTACCTTCAAACTCAGTGCCTCTGTGCTTGACATTATGGGAAATATCAAGACACATCAGCTAAGACTTCAGAAAATAAATTGTAAACCTCCACAAGTCTGGGTCATCCTTGGGAGCAATTTCCAAACCCCTCAAGGTACCGCGTTCATCTACAGACAATAGTACACAAGTATAAACACCATGGGATCACTCAGCCGTCATACCACTCAGGAAGGAGACGCGTTCTGTCTCCTAGATATGACCATACTTTGGTGCGAAAAGTGCAAATCAATCCCAGAACAGCAAAGGACCATGTGAAGATGCTGTAGGAAACCGGTAAAAAGTATCTATATCCACAGTAAAACAAGTCATATATCGACATAACCTGAAAGGCCGCTGAGCAAGGAAGAAGCCACTGCTCCAAAACCACCATAAAAAAAGCCAGACTACGGTTTGCAACTGCACATGGGGACAAAGACCGTACTTTTTGGCAAAATTCTCTGGTCTGATTAAACAAAAATAGAACCGTTTGGCCATAATCACCATTATGTTTGGAGGAAAAAGGGGGGTTCAAGCTTGGTCGCAAATGGGTCTTCCAAATGGACAATGAAGAATACAATAAAGCATACCAAGCATACTTCCAAAGTTGTGGCAAAATGGCTTAAGGACAACAAAGTCGAGGTATTGGAGTGGCCATCACAAAGCTCTGACCTCAATCCCATAGAAAAGTTGTGGGCAAAACTGAAAAAGCGTGTGCGAGTAAGGAGGCCTATAAACCTGACTCAGTTACACCAGCTCTGTCAGGTGGAATGGGTCAAAATTCACCCAACTTAATGTGTGGAAGATTGTGGAAGGCTAGCCGAAACTTTTGACCAAAATGAAATTATTTAAAGGCAATGCTACCAAATTCTAATTGAGTGTATGCAAAATTCTGACCCACTGGGAATGTGATGAAAGAAAAGCTGAATTAAATCTCTGTTATTCATTCTGGCATTTCACATTCTTAAAATAAAAGTGGGGATCCTAACTGACCTAAAATTGAATTTTTACTAGGATTAAATATTTGGAATTGTGAAAAACTGAGTTTAAATGCATAAGGTGTAAATTGTAAATTTCAGACTTCATCTGTACACACAACTTATTTTCAATTTAATTACATGTAATATCCTGTTGTTCTAGTCTATTACTGTTCTGTCCTGTCATGTATTTGTAAGTTTTACACAGACCCCAGGAATAGCAGCTGCTACATGTGCAGTAGTTAATGGAGATCCTAATAAACTAAACTAAACTCTCTCGCTCTCAGCACTTTGACTCTGTAAAGGTCACAAACCACTTCCTCAAACAGCCCACTTCCTCTTGGTGGACAAACGAGAGACAGAGAGCCTGCCCTGGCAGCGTGGGAGGAGAATACGTGTGTGCATGAGTATGCATACATGTGTATTTGTGAGTTTGTGTAGATTTGCTTCTCTAATCAGAATATGAATTAATAAAAAGAGGCAAAGGTGTACATTGTTTGGTAGAGAGTAGTAGAGCATTTCAAAATGAATCTATTTTTAACTCTCCGCATCATTCAGTGACCACAGAAAGAGACTGAAGTTCACGGTTTAGGGAGGAGATAAGCAAAAAACAAAAAGAGACTTGGTTGGAAGAGACATGTTGTTTCACACCACCATGAAGAAAAATGGTGCAAATGGTGCAAATTATACAGGAAACGATTAATCCTCCCTGCATCATGTGACAATAAGCCACAGTGATCTAACGAGTGTCAAGACATTGAAGAATTTTACTTTCACTCCAGTATAATACAATGGCTCAGATATTTTGTCACGATCAAGGCCTACCTTCAAACTCAGCAATTATGTCTTAGCATGGTGCAAGTCGCCTATTTTAATAGTGTGCAACATTGAAATATTGTTCATTTCATCAACAAAAATAATGTATATATTTTTGAACTGCACTCTCGGGTAAGGGCCTCGTAAGTAAGCATTTCACTGTAAGGTCACCTACACCTGTTGTATTCGGCGCATGTGACTAATAAAATAAAATTTGATTTGAATATTCATCAACCATTATTTTTTTCAGTGGCAACTGACGAGACTATAACGGACTAAATAGACCCAGAAAAAAATATATTTACAGTTGACTAAAACGAAAACATCTGACTACTAAATGGACTGGTTAAGAGTTGGAGAGATTAGAGCTTTTCAGTGATAAGCAAAACTAATAATAGAAGCGCAGATGCAAAACGAAATCCTGTCCAGCAGTTAGGATGCGCCAAATCCGGCACATACAGCCTAGCCTACATCAGCTGGTGCACTGCGGGAGAGCACGAGATGAGTGTGGGCAGACAGGCTCCGCTCCAGCGCCGCCTCCAATTCCACGTGTGGCCCAGGCGACGCTTGCTTTCCCATAGCTAACCAGTCATGACCAGCGTTCTAGTTAGATACCCTTTGCCTAGTTGTGAAACACTAGCTGCTTTACGAAATTAAAAACAACGGAAGCATTAAGTTTAACGGTAAAAACAGCCTAGCTACGTTTCTCTCCCTTGAGTATAGAATGTTGAATTTGTAGTCACGCTCAACCCTCCCACTTTCCCCACTGCATTTCAGAGACAGGTTGTGTAGCCAATGTACTAGCTGCGTCTCCCTCTTTTCCTCAGAGAAAACAGCTTGATTCTAGCGATTGCTGTCCAAAAGTTTGGCCCGATAAAACCGGCTATACGTATCTTTCATCAGTGTATTGGAGGGCTGCATTTTACTTTCATGAAACATATCGCAGGTCGTTGTAAAACTAGGTTACTTATGGACCGTTAACCATTTGTTGAGACCTTGTTCAATTCCGTTACCTCATCGGCTAGTTATAGCTAACAATCTGGGGTGCGTTCAGCACGATACAATGTTTTGGAACATTTAGATAACATTTCTATGTAGATCAAACCTGCCTCTGACATGTTGAATAAGGAATAACGTCACTCAATTCATGGGATTTCTATCTGCAACGTATTGCAGCTGAACTTGGCCCTGGTAACATTACCAATAGCCTATATGTAAACATTTGGTGGCACAGAAAGACAGGAAAATGGATAACAAACAATGTACTGACCAAATAATGTTAGAGTCCATGAGGACTCAGTGACTCAGACTTGAGCACAGGGACTTGTGACTTGATAAGGGCTCTAGGTTTAGTGACTTGACTACATCTCTGGGCGTAATTACACAGTAACCACATTGTAGTATCACAGTAATAAGACAGTAACATAGGGCTGTTACTAAAAAATTAAAGTATTGCATGTCAGAGCAATTGTCGAGGGACAGTGGTATGCCATGCCTGCATATTGCAAAAGATTGATTACCCATGTGACATACACTACATGACCAAAGGTATGTGGACACGCGCTCGTCGTACATCTCATTACAAAATCATGGGCATTAATATAGAGATTTGCTTCGATTCAGCCACAAGAGCATTAGTGAGGTTGGGCGATTAGGCCTGGTACTCAGTCGGCGTCCCAAATCATCCCCAAGGCGTTCTATGGACCTCGCTTTGTGCACGGGGGCAATGTCATGCTGAAACAAGAAAAGGCCTTCCCCAAACTGTTGCAAGCACACAATAGTCTAGAATGTCATTGTATGCTGTAGTGTTAAGATTTCCTTTCTCTGGAACTAAGGGGCCTAGCCCGACCCATTGAAAAACAGCCCCAGACCATTATTCCTCCTCCCCCAAACTTTAGTTGGCACTATGCATTGGGGCACGTAGAGTTCTCCTGGCATCCGCCAAACCCCGATTTGTCCGTCAGACTGCCAGCTGGTGAAGCGTGATTTCGCACTCCAGAGAACGCGTTTCCACTGCTCAAAAGTTCAATGGCGGTGAGCTTTACACCACTCCAGACCACGTTTGGCTAGGGCTGGGCGATAAGAGTGCATTCAGAAAGTATTCCTTTGCTATGAAACTAGAAATCGAGATCCGGTGGATCCTGTTTCTATTGATCAACCTTGAGGAGGTTGCTACAACTTGGAGTCCACCTGTGGTAAATTCATTTGATTGGACATGATTTGGAAAGGCACACACCTGTATAAGGGCCCACAGTTGACAGTGCATGTCAGAGCAAAAACCAAGCCAAGAGGTCGATGGAATTGTCCGTAGAGCTCCGAGACAGGATTGTGTCGAGGCACAGATCTGGGGAAGGGTACCAAATAAAAATCTGCAGCATTGAAGTTCCAAGAACAGTGGCCTCCATTTTTAAATGAAAGAAGTTTGGAAACAACATGTCTCCTAATGGTTAGAGCATTGGGCCAGTAACCAAAAGGTTGCTAGATCGAATCCCCGAGGTGACAAGGTCGTTCTGTTCCTGAACAAGGCAGTTAACCCACTGTTCCTGGGCCTTCATTGTAAATAAGAATTTGTTCTTAACTGGCTTGCCTAGTTACATTTTTAAAAAGGGCTGTAAACGTAACAATGTGGAAAAAGTCAAGGTCTAAATATTTTCTGAATGCACTGTATATCGAATAAATGTGATTCATTTAAAATGTATATTTTTGGGCGATATTCCAAATGCCTTTTTCAGTCAAGTTTTTTTTTGTATTTTTCATTTTTATGAGTGTTTATGTCTGCTTGTTCTCATGGTATTCTCCTTCTCCCAAGCACATCCCTCTACCACTCACAACAAAGATGAGATCACCTCTTCCTCTCTGACAAATGGTTTCAACTTGCTATTTGTGCAACAAATTGATAAAGACAACGAAACAGAAATATTATTTTACTGTTATGGAGTCAACCTTACAAACCATACCCTGTTTATGTTTCAACTCCTCCAAATTCGAGCAGAGCAGACACTACTAAAATGGATGTACCAATGAACATTCATTCTGGAAAATTAATGCTCAGTTTGTCGTGCACGCATTACGGTAGCACGTATTGCTAGCAACATTTAGTCAAATAAAGATTGCTATACTAGCTGTTTAGTCCGTTTTGTACATGTGCAATAAGCATTTTTTTAAATTCTAAGGAATTGGCAACTAGTTCTCATTCTGAGAAATAACGTAGGCCACTTGATTTCAACATTGAAACAAAGAGGACAGGCTGGCATGTTGATGAAAGTCATCTGGACAGAAGGTTGTGTTCATAATTCAACTGTTGCATTGTCAGCTGAATTCAGAGCTTGTACCTAGATCCAAGTTGGCTAAATTTGAAATATAAATATTAGCTGGCTACGCAATAGCACATTTTCTTGTGCTTGAGAGATTGTTTACGAGATCAGGTGTTCATTTTATATAATGCCTGCTACATTATTAGTGAATTTGCATTAAGCACGTTTCTGGTTAAATTTGTAACTAAAAGCTGCAGTTTAGCAACATGGCAATGCTGGGTTACTATGTTACAACTCCCCAGTCATGTTTAGCGGTGTTTACATCTGACCAGAGTGGTCAGAACAAACAAGAGGGAAGCTACAGAAGAGAAAAATGAGGAAGAAAAGAGGGGAAGAGGACAAGGGGGCAGTAAAATAAAAACCAAAATGTGCCAAGAAAAAGCAGATGGAAAAAAGTGAGGAAGAAGAGGAAAAGGGAGGAAGTATAGTCAGAGGCCGAAGAACAAAGCCGAGCTAAGGCCAGGCCAGTGAACCCCACAGTTGTGTCAAAGGGCCAAATGTAATCAGGCGTTGTAATTAAAAGCCTATTACTCTGCAGCCATCCCATCCTAACCCCACAGAGAGCCAGATCACCATCTGCACTATGCTGTGTTGCACATGCCTTCCAGAGCCCTGCCAGACCCTACAGTCAAGTGCCCATGGGCTCTCAGTATGGAAACAGACTGAGGATGGGCATTAACAGACTGGGAATGGAAGGTGTTTGAACACAACCAGTATGGTACAGCAGGGAGGGACACTTACTATGGCAACAGCGACTAGGCAGATGGCTCATCAATAAACACATGCACAGAGAGACACTCGTACACAAAGACACCCTCCCTCTGTCAAACACACACACACAAGGATAAAACATTTGTTCAAACACATACCAGTAATTACAGTCAAATGCATTACCCTCCAACAGAAGCATCGGCTACTCAAACATTGACAAGTAGCCTATGTCACATAATGTTAATGCAATGAGGCTGTGGAGTCAACGCTTTCATATTTTTGGATTGAGTAAGTACACACTTGTGGTCAAGCTCATCTTAGATATACTGTACAGCAGACACGCAGGCACTGCGAAACACACTTCTACTGAACTGTGAAAACTGATGAGTCTATACTGGTTGATTACAAAGCAGGGCTTAACTGCAATCTCAAAGTCAAACTAGTTTAGCGGGCAATATTAACCAGGTGAAATTGTGTCATTTCTCTTGCGTTCATTGCACACAGAGTCAGGGTATATGCAACAGTTTGGGCTGCCTGGCTCATTGCGAAATAATTAGCTAGAATTTTACGTAATTATGACATACATTGAAGGTTGTGCAATGTAACAAGAATATTTAGACTTAGGGATGCCACCCGTTAGATAAAATACCGAACGGTTCCGTATTTCACTGAAATAAAGGTTTTGTTTCGAAATGATAGTTTCCGGATTCGATCATATTAAATGACCAAAGGCTCGTATTTGTGTTTTATTATGTTATAAGTCTGATTTGATAGAGCAGTCTGACTGAGCAGCAGCAGGACCGTAATCATTCATTCAAACAGTACTTTCGTGTGTTTTGCCAGCAGCTCTTCGCAAGCACAGCGCTGTTTATGACTTCAAGCCTATCAGCCTAATGGCTGGTGTAGCCAATGTGAAATGGCTAGCTAGTTAGCTGGGTGTGCGCTAATACTGTTTCAAACGTCACTCGCTTTTAGATTTGGAGTAGTTATTCCCCCTGCGCTGCAAGGGCCGCGGCTTTTGTGGAGCGACGCCGAGTGTGTCTGTTGTCGATGTGTTCCTGGTTCGAGCCCAGGTAGGGGCGAGGGGGACGGAAGCTATACTGTTACACTGGCAATACTAAAGTGCCTATAAGAACATCCAATAGTCAAAGGTATATGAAATACAAATGGTAGAGAGAAAGTCCTTTAAATACTATATTAACTACAACCTAAAACCTCTTACCTTGGAATATTGAAGTCTCATGTTAAAAGGAACCACCAACTTTCATATGTTCTCATGTTCTGAGCAAGGCACTTAAACATTAGCTTTTTTACATGGCACATATTTTACATGGCACATATTACTTTCTTCTCCAACACTTTGTTTTTGCATTATTTACACCAAATTGAACACGTTTCATTATTTATTTGAGGCTAAATTGATTTTAGTGATGTTTTATATTAAGTTAAAATAAGTGTTCATTCAGTATTGTTGTAATCATTATTACAAAAAAATATATATAATACGTTTTAAAAAAATATTTATTTACCGATTTAAGTATCGGCTTTTTTTGGTCCTTAAATAAATCAGTATTGAAAAATCATAAAATCGGTCGACCTCTAACAGAGACTTCCTGTCACAACATGTAATGATTAAAGTTGTTTAAGTGAATAACTCAAATAAAAATGTTTAAAAAAATGTTTAAACGCGTGGCAATACCTGGAGAAGCATAGCTTTTGTCCAGTATAATACCTTACAAGCCACGGAGTCGCTCTGGCATCAACTCTGCTATCCTGGAAGGACACACTGGGCATTGAGATACACCCAAGTCATAAATGGTTCTCTCCGCTATTGCACGGCAAGCGATACCAATGCACCAAGTCTGGAACCAACAGGACCCTGA
This sequence comes from Oncorhynchus kisutch, assembly GCF_002021735.2. NCBI lineage: Eukaryota > Metazoa > Chordata > Actinopteri > Salmoniformes > Salmonidae > Oncorhynchus > Oncorhynchus kisutch. Next base: position 2,917,870 of record NC_034201.2, on the reverse strand, counting down.
AGAGCTTCTACCCCCAAGCCATAAGACAGCTAAATAGCTAACCGGTCTATCTGCATTTAACCTTTTTGCACTCTTGACTCATCACATACGCTGATGCTATTGTTTGTCTATTTTTCATGTTACCTTTATTTAACCAGGTAAGCTAGTTGAGAACAAGTTACACATGGAATAAACATCAAGCAACTCTGGGATGCTGGCCTTCTAGGCAGAGTTCCTCTGTCCAGTGTGTGTTTTTTCACCAATCTTAATCTTTTCTTTTTATTTACCAGTCTGATTGGCTTTTTCTTTGTAACTCTGCCAGATACTCAAATCTAAAAGGTCAGTTTCATTGCCTCTTTAATCAGAACAGTTTTCAGCTGCGCTAACATTATTGCAAAAAGGTTTTCTAATGATCAATTAGCCTTTTAAAATTATAAACTTTAATTAGCCAACACAACGTGCCATTGGAACAGGAGTGATAGTTTTTGATAATGGGCCTCTGTAGACACACCATTAAAATGCAACAAGTCATTTAAAACATTAACAATCTAACTGTATTTCTGATCAATTTGATGTTATTTTATAATGTCCCAAGAGTGTTTCTCTTTCAAAAACAAGGACATTCCTATGAGACCCCAAACTTTGAACGGTAGTGTGTGTATGAACAGTTCAAGTCAGAAATGTACATACACCTGAGCCAAACACATTTAAACTCAGTTTCACATTTCCTGACATTTAATTATAGTAAAAATTCCCAGTCTTAGGCTAGTTAGGATCACCCCTTTATTTTAAGAATGTGAAATGTCAGAATAGAGAATTATTTATTTCATCACATTCCCAGTGGGTCAGAAGTTAAAATGCAATGCTACCAAATACTAATTGAGTGTCTTTAAAATTGCATAACTTGGGTCAAACGTTAAGTAGCCTTCCACAATAATTTGGGTGAATTTTGACCAAATTCCTCCTGACAGAGATGGGTCAGGTTTGTAGGCCTCCTTGCTCGCAGACGCTTTTTCAATTCTGCCCAGGTCAGGGCTTTGATGGCCACTCCAATACCTTGACTTTGTCCTTAAGCCATTTTGCAACAACTTTGGAAGTATGATTGGGGTCATTGTCCATTTCTGTCTAGCGTTCGAATGTACAGTTGCAAACTGAAGTCTTGCTTTATGGCATTTCGGAGCAGTGGCTTCTTCCTTGCTGAGCGGCCTTTCAGGTTATGTCAATATTGGACTCCTTTTACTGTGGATATTCATATTCACAAGGTCCTTTGCTGCGGTTCTGGGATTGATTTGCACATTTCCGGGGGTATGACGGATGCATGGTCCAATGGTGTTTATACTTGCGTACTATTGTTTGTACAGATGAATATGGTACCTTCAGGTGTTCAGAAATTGTTCCTAAGGATGAACCAGACTTGTGGAGGTCTACAATCTTGGCGGATTTCTTTTGATTTTCCTATGATGTCAAGCAAAGAGGCACTGAGTTTGAAGGTAGGCCTTGAAATACATCCACAGGTACACCTACAATTGACTCAAATGATGTCAATTAGCCCGTCATGGCTATAGAAGCCTCCGATATCATTTTCTGGAATTTTCCAAGGCACAGTCAACTTAGTGTATGTAAACTGACTCACTGGAATTGTGATACCATGAAATAATCTGCCTAAACAATTGATGGAAAAATTACTTGTCATGCACACAGCAGATGTCCTAACCGACTTGCCAAAAATATAGTTTGTTAACAAGAAATATTTGGTCTGGTTGAAAAACTAGTTTTATTGACTCGAACGTAAGTGTATGTAAACTTCCGACTTCAACTGTATGTATGCATGCATGTATAAATACCTCAGCAAAAAATTAAACAGCCTTTCTTCAGGACCCTGTCTTTCAAAGATAATTCATAGAAATCCAAATAACTTCACAGATCGTCCTTGTAAAGTGTTTAAACACTGTTTCCCACGCTTGTTCAATGAACCATAATTAACGAACATGCACCCGTGGAACAGTCGTTAAGACACTAACAGCTTACAGACAGTAGGCAATTAAGGTCACAGTTATGAAAACTTAGGACACTAAAGAGGCCTTTCTACTGACTCTGGGGGGAAAAAAAGACAAAAGACACCCAGGGTCCCTGCTCATCTGTGTGAATGTGCCTTAGGCATGCTGCAATGAGCACTTCAGATGTGACCAGGGCAATAACTTGCAATGTCCGTACTGTGAGACGCTTAAGACAGTGACACAGGGAGACTGGATGAGCAGCTGATCGTCCTCACAGTGGCAGACCACGTGCAACACCTGCACAGGATCGGTACATCCAAACATCACACCTGCGGGACAGGTAAAGGATGGCAACAACTGCCCAAGATACACCAGGAACGCACATTCCCTCCATCAGTGTTCAGACTGTCTAGGCTGAGAGAGGCTGGACTAAGGGCTTGCAGGCCTGTTGTAAGGCAGGTCCTCACCAGACATCACCGTCGCCTATAGGCACAAACCCACCTTCGCTGGTGCAGACACTGACGAGTCACGGTTGTGTCTCACCGGGGGGGGGGGGGGGGAAATGGTCAAATTCACGTTTATCGTTGAAGAAATGAGCTTTACACCAAGGCCTGTACGCTGGAGGTGGAGGTTCAGTAATCGTCTGGGGCGGTGTGATCTGAACACTGTGCGTTACAGGGAAGACATCCTCCTCCCTCATGTGGTACCCTTCCTGCAGGCTCATCCTGACATGACAATGCCATCAGCCATACTGCTCGTTCTGTGCGTGATTTCCTGAAAGACAGGTATGTCAGTGTTCTGCCATGGCCAGGGAAGAGCCCGGATCATGTCTGGGACCTGTTGGATGGGAGGGTAAGGGCTAGGGCCATTCCCCCCCCCAGAAATGTCTGGGAACTAGCACGTGCCTTTGTTTGTCTCAGTTGTTGAATCTTATGTTCATACAAATATTTACACGTTAAGTTTGCTGAAAATCAGCGCAGTGGACAGTGAGAGGACGTTTTATTTTTGCTGAATATATATAAATCACAGAGTACCAGTCAAAAGTATCTTATTTTGACTATTTTCTCTTCATTGTAGAATAGTGAAGACACCAAATCTATGAATTAACACAATGAATCATGTAACCAAAAAGTGTTGAACAAAAATATATTTTGAGATTCTTCAAAGTAACCACCCTTTGCAAATCTGTCAAGGCCATCATGGCATTCTCTCAACCAGCTTCTCCTGGAATGATTTTCTAAGTCTTGAAGGAGTTCCCACATACGCTGAGAACTTCTTGGCTGCTTTTCCTTCACTCTGCCATCCAACTCATCCCTTGAATCAGTGGTCCACACTTTTGACTGGTACTGTATGTGTAGTAAAAGTCCTTCAATATTTGAATTAAACAATTTACAATTCCATTTGTTAACTTATTTTAAACATTGGATGCAGCTTATGGTAGAGAAATGAACAGCTCTGGTGGACATTACTGCAGTCAGCATGAAAATTGCACGCTCCATCAAGACTTGACATCTGTGGCATTGTGTTGTGCGACAAAACTAGAGGTAGACCAATTAATCGGAATGGCCGATTAATTAGGGTCGATTTCAAGTTTTCATAACAATCGGAAATCGGTATTTTTGGACACCGATTTGGCCGATTCTTTCCCCCACACCTTTTTAAATCTTTATTTAACTAGGCAAGTCAGTTAAGAACACATTGTTATTTTCAATGACTGCCTAGGAACGGTGGGTTAACTGCCTTGTTCAGGGGTAGAACGACAGATTTACCTTGTCAGCTCGGGGAGCGCTCTAACCACCTGCCTCTCATTGCACTCCACGAGGAGCCTGCCTGTTACACGAATGCAGTAAGCCAAGGTAAGTTGCTAGCTAGCATTAAACTTCTTATGATTAAAAAAAACAATCATAAATCACTAGTTAAATACACATGGTTGATGATATTACTAGTTTATGTAGCGTGTCCAGCATTGCAAATAATCGATGCGGTGCGTATTCGCAAAAAAGGAATGTCCTTGCTCCAATGTGTACCTAACCATAAATATCAATACCTTAAAATCAATACACAGAAGTACATATTTTTAAACCTGCATATTTAGCTAAAAAAATCCAGGTTAGCACGCAATATTAGCCAGGTGAAACTGTGTCACTTCTCTTGCGTTCAATGCACGCAGAGTCAGGGTATATGCAACAGTTTGGGCTGCCTAATTTGCCTGAATTTTACATAATTATGACATAACATTGAAGGTTGTGCAATGTAACAGGAATATTTAGACTTATGGATGCCACCCGTTAGATAAAATACGGAACAGTTCCATATTTCACTGAAAGAATAAACGTCTGGTTTTCGAGATGATAGTTTCCAGATTCTACCATAATGACCTCAGGCTCGTATTTCTGTGTGTTATTAAGTCATAATTAAGTCTGATTTGATAGAGCAGTCTGACTGAGCGATGGTAGGCACCAGCAGGCTCGTAAGCATTCATTCAAACAGCACTTTGTCCATGACAAGTAATTTTCCCAACAATTATTTACAGACCGATTATTTCACAGTACCACAATTCCAGTGGGTCAGAAGTTTACATTCACTAAGTTGACTGTGCCTTAAAACAGCTTGGAAAATTCCAGAAAATGATGTCATGGCTTTAGAAGCTTCTGATAGGCTAATTGACATCATTTGAGTCAATTGGAACCTGTGAATTTATTTCAAGGACTACCTTCAAACTCGGTGCCTCTTTGCTTGACATGATGGGAAAAATCAAGAAAAATTAGCCAAGACCTTAAAAAAAAAAAAGGTAGACCACAAGTCTAGTTCATCCTTGGGGGCAATTTCCAAACACCTGAAGGTACCACGTTCATCTGTACAAACAATAGTATGAACGTATAAATACCATGGGACCATGCAGCCGTCATACCGCTCAGGAAAGAGATGTGTTCCGTCTCCTAGAGAGGAACATACTTTGGTGCGAAATGTGCAAATCAATCCCAGAACAGCAAAGGAACTTGTGAAGATGCTGGAAGAAACAGATAAAGTATCAATATCCACATAACCTGAAAGGCCACTCAGCAAGGAAGAAGCCACTGCTCCAAAACCGCCATACAAATGCCAGACTACAGTTTGCAACTGCACATTTGGAGAAATATCCTCTGGTCTGATGAAACAAAAATAGAACTGCTTGGCCATAATGACCATCGTTATGTTAGGAGGAAAAAGGGGGAGGCTTGCAAGGCAAAGAACACCATCCCAAACGTGAAGCACGGAGGTGCCAGCATGTTGTGGGGGTGCTTTGCTGCAGGAGAGACTGGTGCACTTCACAAAATAGATGGCATGACACAGGAAAATTGTGGATATATTTAAGCAACATTGCAAGACATCAGTCAGGAAGTTAAAGCTTGGTCGGAAATGGGTCTTCCAAATGGACAATGACCCCAAGCATACTTCCAAAGTTGCGGCAAAATGGCTTAAGGACAACAAAGTCAAGGTATTGGAGAAGCCATCGCAAAGCCCTGACCTGGGCAGAACTGAAAATCTGTGTGCGAGCAAGGAGGCCTACAAACCTGACTCAGTTACACCAGCTGTCAGGAGGAATGGGCCAAAATTCACTCAACTTATTGCGGGAAGCTTGTGGAAGGCTACCGAAACGTTTGACCAAGTTTAAATTGTTTAAGGCAATGCTACCAAATACTAATTGAGTGTATGTAAACTTCTGACTCACTGGGAATGTGATGAAATAAATAAAAGCTCAAATAAATCAATGTCAGGAATTGTGAAAAACTGAGTTTAAATGTGTTTGGCTAAGGTGCATGTAAACTTCCGACCTCAACTGTGTGTGTGTGTAAAATTATTTTTGGGAAGGAAAGGAATAGCTCCCTTGTGTACACTGCTGGTTATCAAGTCGACAGCCTTTCCCTGCAAGACTTCTTGGAAACCAATCTTAAAATGGAGAAGAAGCAGGAAGCTAACAGCAACCATATTGAAATGTGAGATATTTCCATCTTATAATTCTCTCAGATGGATCCATCTTCCACATGGCTAATCTAGCCTGGGTGCCAGTCTGTTTCTGCTCTCTTGCAGCACACACATTTCCAGATCCCCTCTTGCAAGACAGCAGAAAGGCTGGCACGCAGGTTAGATCTGACCACCAGACTCAGGATCACTGCCCCTTCATCCTACAGTTCTGCATGTGACAGTGGCTGACACTGCGTGCAAGTGTCCAGTGCTGTGACAGTGGCTGACTGTCCAGCTAGATCACATCTGATTATCGCTGCTCAATGACAAATTATTCAGCATGAATACCCTTCATACAACAGTAGGGTTGTATGATTCATGTTCTCCACACACACACTGAAGCTCTTGTCCTCGAAAGGCTATGCCAAAGAGTTTCCCCGGACAAACATTTTGTCTTATCCTCATAGCTACAGTAGGTCGGTGAGGCTTGTGTGTTTGTAGAGTGAATCATATAACCCTTCTGTCATAAGTATTAGTGCTTCTCTGTACCAGGAAACCTTCAAATCACTACAGGGATTGAAAGTAAAAGAGACTCAGTAAGCAATTTGCCATGCTAACAAAGGAGACACTGAAGTGAGGGTTAAAACTACACAACATCCCTGGACAACTTTCAATATTAAAGTTTTAAAGACAAACCAGTCAACACTCATTTCCAGATCCCAATTGTTTGGTTGAAAAAAAATATATATATATATATGCTCGTCTTTCCCCATTTTCTCTCCTCCTTCCTGTGCTTACAAAGTTGGATACCTAAACCATCTGTGAACCTCACATCTGGTGAAGAGTACTAGAGTTGAGTACACTAGCATCTAAAACACAGTGTTCAGGCTTGGAGTATTGAAGTATTCAATCATATGAAACAGTGTTAAAGCCATTAGCATGTGATTGTTTTACATATTAGTCTGAACTGTTTCACAATGCTGTTTGGTATAGGAAATATTAAACACCCAACCAGTAAAAAATAAATAAATAAAATGTAAACACCTGCTGCTACTTAGAGGTGTGACATGACGGTGCACTACTTTTCAGACAACAGTTTTTCCTTAAGAGTGGTTTTGGTAAATCCTGAGAAGTATTTTCATATTACTTACAACCTCATGCTAAACACATTAGCCAACGTTAGCTTAACCGTCTCGTTTGGGGGGGGGGGGCAACGATCCGGCTCAGGTTAAGAAGAGTGTTTTTGGTAAATCCTGAGAAGTATTGCTTTAGCAGTACCCTCCTGTCCCGTCTGCCTGGGACGGTATTAAAAACAAACAAAAATTTGGCCAGGAAGACCATTTCATTTCCCAAGACGCAATACACGACCAAATATGTGAACTCCTGCTTGGGTTCACATACTTGAGGTCATGTAGTGCATCATGGGCATTAAAATAGCAGCAAAGGGGGACCAATTCCATAACAGCCTCCAATCTTCTGGGAAGGCTTTCCATTAGATGGTGGAACATTGCTGCTTCCATTCAGCCACAAGAGCATTTGTGAGGTTGGGCACTGATGTTGGCCAGTTAGGCCTGGCTCGCAGTCGGTGTTCCCATTCATCCCAAAGGTGTTAGAAGAGGTTGAGATCAGGGTTCAGGACAGTCAAGTTCTTCCACACCGAGCAACAAACAATTTCTGTATGGACCTCGCCTTGTGCACAGGGGCATTGGCATGCTGAAACAGGAAAGGGCCTTCCACAAACTGTTGCCATAAAGTCGGAAGCACAGAATCGTCTAGAATGTCATTGTATTCTGTAGCGTTACGATTACCCTTCACTGGAACTAAGGGGCCTAGCCAGTACCTTGTATTTTTTTTTTACAAAAAATAAAGCCATTATTCCTCCACCAAACTTTACAGTTGGCACTATGCATTGGGCCAGGTAGCATTCTCCTGGCATCCGCAACATTCAGATTTGTCCGTCAGAAGAGAACGCGTTTCCAGTGCGCCAAAGTCCAATGGTGGCAAGCTTTACACCAATACAGCTGACACTTCCATCGCGCATAGTTCTTAAGCTTGTGTGCGGCTGCTCGGGCATGGAAACCCCTTTCACGAAGCTCCCGACGAACAGTTATTTTCGCTGACATTGCTTCCAGAGGCAGTTTGGAACTAGTAGTGAGTGTTGCAACCAAGGACTGAATTTTTACACACTATACCACGCTGCGGTCCAGTTCTGTGAGCTTGTGTGGCCTACCACTTCGTAGCTGAGCAGTTGCTGCTCCTAGACATTTTTACTCCACAATAACACTAACAGTTAACCGGGGCAGCTCTAGCAGGGCAGAAATGTGACAAACTGACTTGTTGGAAAGGTGGCATCCTATGACAGTGCAATGTTGCGTCACTGAGCTCTTCAGTAAGGTCATTCTACTGCCAATGTATATGGAGATTGCATGGCTGTGTGCTTGATTGTATATACCCATCAGCTAAGGGTTTGGCCGAAATCACTCATTTCAAGGGGTGTCTTCAGACACACATAATTCCAAAGCAACTAGGACAATTTCAGTTGATCAATGTATTTATAAAAGTTTTTTATTTTACATCAGCAGATGTCAAAGTGCTCATGCAGAACTCAAAACCTCAATAGAGCAAGCAATGCAGATGTAGAAAACTCCCTAGAAAGGAGGTAACCTAGGAAGAAACCTAGAGAAGGACCAGGCTCCGAGGGGTGGCCGGTCATCTTCTGGCTGTGCCCGGTGGAGGTAAGACTACATGGACATTTAAGCAAGATCGTTCAAGATATTCAAAACGCTCATAGATGACCAGCAGGGTCAGATAATAATCCAAGTGGTCATAGAGGGTGCAACAGGTCCAGGGGGGGGGGGGGGGGGGTGGAGAGAGCAAGAGGATACCTAGTCAGTTGCACAACTGAATGCATTCAACCGAAATGTGTCGTCTGCATTTAACCCAACCCGTCAAGATGTTATTGAAGGAGTTCAAGACCTGTCCAAGGTGGATGGTTGATCGTGACAACATTAGGCTATAGAGCAGGGATGGGCAGCTTTGATAGTGGTGGGGGCCAAACGATTTATATACACACACTAGATGACTCACAGGGGGTGCTGTTCTGAAGCCAACGCACCTCCATTTTTGGTACTCACCCACGATTATAAAGCAAATAGTTGGGAAGCTATAGAAATGCATTGTGATGTCTACATTCAATATATTAGACACCTTAATGCATACTTAAACATTAAAACAATATATATACTTCAAGGAAAATGAGTAATAATGTTACGGTCCCCACTTCAAAAAAAAAAAGTAAACAGTGGAATTCCATTCATTCCTATGGAGGACTGCTCCTTCTAGGGAGTGGCAATATGTCCAATCAGTGGCTTCATAGCCCCCCTTTTGCCATTACATAGCATTAGCAATCCAGAGTTCATTTACACATCATTGGTCTGCATACCCACACATGCAGAAAGAGCCAGCCCTAGCCTTTTGGGGGCCCTAGGCAGGCAAGGGCAATTACACAGCCATAATGCAAATACTCAAAAACAATTACATCCAACACAATAACCTATGCATTACTTTTTCTTTCTTAAAAAAAAAAAAATTATCAGCTTTCATAGGTTTGGTTAAAATTTGAGCCATGATTAAAATTTTCTCCAGTATATGGTAACTGTCAGAAAGTGACAATCTGCACTCTCAGTAAGTCAACTCTGACAATGGTGGTAACGGTTTGATTTGTTATCAAAAATATGAACTGTTTGTAGAGTGATTCAATTGGTTTTAGAACGGTGGCTACTGCATGTGAGAAAAATAACATGTGAAAAGTTCATTGCATTCAGTTTGGTGGGTTCCAAAGGACGGCAAGGTCCTAGAAACCTTAAATTAGTCCAAACTAGACCATGTTAACCACCTTCACAGGTTTCTTGAAAGTCAAGTTGGGGGAGTCCAAATGATGCCGATATATAGGACATAGCATTTGACCCTCTACCAGTAACAACAATGGAGTGTTTCTTTTAACACCGGTATGGAACAATATTGCTCTGCAACTTAACCTATATTAGCAGGCTTAATATAAAGCTTGGTTTGCCCAGTTTAGGCTGTGTTTAGACACGCAGCCCGAATCTGATCTTTTTGTCACTAATTGGTATTTTTTGACCAATCAGATCAGCTCTGAAAAAAGATCTGATGTTAAAACATCTGATTGGTCAATACCAATAAGTGGGAAAAAAATATCAGAATTGGCCTCCCTGTGTGACCGCAGCCTTAGTCTAAAATTAGACTGCATTAGCTAGGGAAAGTAATCTAATGAATAGCGGCAGTACACTAGCTGTAGGTCAGATACTCACGCCCTGGTCTTGGGGAATCCCATGGACAGCAGCACGTCCAGACTTGACCCATGTTTTACAGTGCCCGATCGATTCTGGCGCTGCCTCCGCGGGGTGACTTTGGTGTAAAGCTCTTCTTTAGCTGCCATCATAACTCTCACCGTTCCATTGGTATTTCAGTCCTCGGTTTCACTTACTTTCAGTAAAACCGGAAAGATGGAGGCGGCGGCAGACATTGAAAAAAAGCGGATAATTTGTGTTAAACGGAATTAGACTAGACTTGGCTACACATGAACGACAATCCCGTTTAGTGGATGGAATAAAGCGAACAGGAGGTTCTGTAGACAAATGTTCTGAACACAGAATGAACTAAGCAGCTTCCTGGTGAAACGCAGATAAAGTCATAACCATAGCTGCAGAAGGGGGGTCACTAGTCGGAAGTCACTTTTGCTCTCAACGTCGCCGAGTCGAATGCGCTGACTAGGATGTAAACCATTTTTTGCTGGAAGTTTCTTGCAATTGTTCGCTAAAAACGTTAACACATTGGTGTCCTGAAATTATTTATTCAATGTAACTATGCCTCAAATGTCTTATTTATGAATGGATTTTGAGTGAGCGTCGGGCCAGCCTGTCAAAAAGGTTGCAGCTCTCAACAGCACCGCCCCTTTTTCTTAAAGAGACAGGATTCACTTACGTCACATTTTTCTGTATGATCAAATGTATCAATTCACAGTGATTATACAGTGACTGCGCAAACAGAATAGAAGCTTACCCTCTCTCTGCACCACATGCACATCTACGGAATTAAGAGATTCCCGAATTACAAAAACTATTTAAGGATACTGGTCTGTAAATGTACAAATTGTATATCTTTAAAATGTTTGAGTCTGGAAAACAGTAAGCTACATGGGAACACATCTAATTGGCACAGGTCAGAGGGCATATTAACATTCTCTAATTAGCCCTACACCAAACAAAACATTTTATACAGTGTGCCTTAAGACTATTCTCTCTCAATCTAGGCTAAACTGATTATGGTAAAGGGTAGATAATACTCAACCGTACTGAAGGACCATGGATGATCTTAGCTAGCACCTTGTGGATACATTGTAAATAATAATAATAGCTCAAAGTCAAAGATATGGAAAATACAACCATTACAAAAATGGTCTTTCAGAGACTGTTCTTCAAATAGTATTTAATATTAGAACCATGTGTTACCTTATAAACAACAAATACATTAATCTGTCAAAATTGTAAAATGCTCAATAAAAAGATCTAGATTAAAACCTGACTAATTTTTGCGAATTAAATATCTTAAGTACGACTGCACCCATGTTCTTTGTATGATGTTGCTGTGAGCACAATATCCCAACTTTGGGATGCTAAACTTGATAACTTGCAAAGGAGAATGCACATCTCAACAAGTCTGGTTGCTAGTTTGTTACTGCGCTTGACAACTTCATGGAATTGTCATGCCAAACATATTTAAGTGTTTAATAGTGAGTGACAAAGAGCTGGCACGGCAGCACAAACCGATCTGGGACCAGCAACAAACAGTACAATGACTAATACAAACATTAGGAATGTGACCAAAATAGCATTTTACCACCTGAGAAACATTGCCAAGGTGGATCCGTTTCCATGCTTTTATTCCAAGCATGCTTGACCACTGTAATGCTCACCTGTCTGGTCTACCCAAGAAAGCCATTGGTCAACTGCAAAACATACAGAATGCTGCAGCACGGGTCCTGACCGAGACCAGATGGAGAAGCTACATTACACTGGTTTTATGGTCCATGCGTGTTTTAGAATTAATTTTAAGATTCTTCTATTGGTTTTTAAAATCCGTTCACAATTGTGCACCCAATACATGTAAGACAGGCTTTTAAAGTTATGTACCCAGTAGGTTCCTCTGGCACTGGCCTTTTAACTATCCCAATGCCTAGGACCAAGAAGCATGGAATGGCAGCCTTTAGTTACTATGCCCCCAAACTCTTGAATAGGGTGCTTTTTAGTCATTCAGTTCATTATTCTTCAGTGTTATGCTCTTGTCTGTTGTGTAGTAAATAGTTTATTTGTTATAATTTCTCCCCCTGTAAAGCACACGGTGTTGCATTCCATGTCAGAAATGTGCTGTATAAATCAAGCTCGATGTGAGTTGATCAAAACACAATGCCATTTAAAACCAACTACCGTAAACAACACATTTCACATTACAACTCACTGAACAGCATGGATATTCAAGGCACACAAGGTATGCGTATCAAACTGCAACCTATTCCCTACATAAATGCCCTAGAGCCAAAAGTAGTGCACTATATACAGAATAGGGTGCCATTTGGGATACAGAAGAGGCATGGGACAGAGGGAGCTGTGGTATTTCCAAAGCTTGTGTCAGGTTGAACAATCAAGACTTCACAAGTTGAATCCCTTATGAAGAAGGTTGTAGCTCAAAATGACACCAATCCCTATATAGTGCACTTCTTTTGACCAGGGCCCATAGAGCTCTATATTGGGCTAGCCTAGCGGTTAACAGTGTTGCGCAAGAAACCGAAAGGTTGTTGGTTCAAATCCCCTTCTACCCTTGAACAAGGCAGTTAACCCCCAACATATACTCCCCGGGCATCAATGACGTGGGTGTCGATTAAGGCAGCCCACCACACCTCTCTGATTCAGCGGGGTTGGGTTAAATGCAGAAGACATTTGTTGAATGCCTTCAGTTGTGCAACAGAGTAGGTATTCACTTTCCCCTTCCTTCTAGTGACTATATAGGGAATAGGGTGCAATTTGGAACGCAAGGCATAAAACGCATGTTCTATTGGGGTTAGAATTTTTTTTATGACCAGGGTTATGGAAATATTTTTGGGGAAAAGGAAAAGTTCTATACACACAGCCGCCACAAAATAAAGCAGACATACAGTAGGTGACTGCCGGTTATAGAAATATTAAAGTGGAAATAGTTTTTATAAACAGATGGAATTAAAAAAAGATTAAAATCAATCCACACCGAGCAGGTAAAATGGCCAGTGGTATTAGCATTTACCCCATTATCTCTCCTTCCTCCCAAAGTGTGCACTTTGCTTCACTGATTTGAAAGGAAATGGCTGGTATAAGGAAAACATGTGGAAACTCCCACTAGCCCATGCCGCTGCCAATCCAATGCTTTGAGATTTGTGGGAAGCACTGAACAAGAGCACACTTCAGGAGAAAAGGGAGATGTTATTGGGACGCAACCGCATTCATCGTTGTTGCCGTAGACTCCTGAGTATATCCTATGTTGCTTGCCCTGGCTATACCACGAAAGAAGACTTCTGTTTGAATTCCCCCTGAAACAGACAGAGAAGACTGCAATTACAAGACTACACCTTTTCACTGGAATACAAGACCAAAGGACAGCAACCATTAAGTCTTTAGAGATGGTCCTCTGCAGCTCAGTTGGTAAAGCAAGGCGCTTGCAACGCCAGGATATTGGGGACGACTCTCGGGACTACCCACACGTAAAAATGTAGGCACCTATGACTGAGTCGCCTTGGATAAAAGCATCTGCTAAATATTATATATTTCCTTGACAACCAAACCATATAATACACTACAATCGTAATAATCATCTAATTGTCAGAAATTGAATTTGAGAGCACAGAGAAAAAGCATATAGAAATGATTTTCATCACAATAATGTCTATTATCTTTTGAATAATCTTCTGCTTGCTAAAATGTTAAACATACCAGAGAAATGGAAGAAATACTATGGAAATTAATGTCTAAAAAGCACAAGACATGTTAAGACATTACAAAGAACGATGAAACTTACATCCTCTTCATCGCCATACTCCGATGTTGGCTGGTAGACCACTGAGGGTTTGGGTTGGCTGTAAGAGGAACACACCAAGTGAGCCTACAGTGATATCTATAAAGCCATCAGCCACTTTAACGTGTACTATATTGTACTTTTTACATGGTGTTCTCTTTTTATGAAATGTTACATAAAATCCTTAAATTAAAAAGCCCTCAGCAACAGGGGCTGAGGCAACCAAAGGAGGACATAGATGTAATTTGACACTAGCACTGAAAACCAATTTGCTAAGTCCTGCATTAACATGATCAGACAAAGTAATCAGTTATTAAAGAGTCCACTTACCTTGCACTCTTTTCTGTGAGGACAAAATAAATATGAGTGAGTTAAAATGTAGAGACATTTGTATGATGATTTGAATTTGAAGGTTATAACTTGCAGTTCATAATGTTTCAGTCACTGATCTGGGCCCGTATTTATTCAAATGTTTTTGAATAAGAGTTCTGATCTAGGATTAGGTCCCTTCTGTCCATGCAATCTTATTCATTATGATCGAATAGTCCAATCTGTTCCTAGATCAGCACTCCTACTTTGAGACGCTTTATGAATACAAGACCAGGAGTGGTTAGCGGGTGTGAACTCACTAGGCAGGTATCCTTTGCGGCGGGCGTACCACAGTCCAAAGCCTAGCAGGGCCAGGGCTAGGAGAGCCACGATCACCCCGGCAACAATACCTCCAGTGTTGATGTCATCTAGACAGAGAGAATGAGGAAAAATTGGGTAATTTCCACCAAAATGTTAGTTGATGCATCTTCCCGCACATTGATAAAACACTGTACTAGCAGACTAACTCAGCAAAAAAAAAAAAAAAGATAATTAGTAAAAAAAAACAAATAATTTCACAGATCATTGTAAAGGGTTTAAACACTATCCCATCCTTGTTCAAGGAACCATAAACAATTAATGAACATGCACCTGTGGAACGGTCGTTAAAACACTAACAGCTTACAGACAGTAGGCAATTAAAGGTCACAGTTATGAAAACTTACGTCACTAAAGATGCCTTTCTACCGACTCTGAAAAACACCAAAGGATAGAAGCCCAGGGTCCCTGCTCAACTGCGTGTTTGAATGTGCCTTAGGCATGCTGCAAGGAGGCATGAGGACCAGGGTAAAAAATTGCAATGTCTGTACTGTGAGACGCCTAAGACAGTGCTACAGGGAGTCAGGACGGACAGTTGATCGTCCTCGCAGTGGCAGACCACGTGTAACATCTGCACAGGATTGGTACATCCAAACATCACACCTGCGGGACAGGTACAGGATGGCAACAACAACTGCCCGAGTTACACCAGGAACGCACAATCCCTCCATCAGTGCTCAGACTGTCCGCAAAAGCCTGAGAGAGGCTGGACTGAGGGCTTGTAGGCCTGTTGTAAGGCAGGTCCTCAGACATCACCGGCAACGTCGCCACCTATGGGCACAAACCCACAGTCGCTGGACCAGACAGGACTGGCAAAAAGTGCTCTTCACTGACGAGTCGCGGTTTTGTCTCACCAGGGGTGATGGTCAGAGTCGTGTTTATCATCAAAGGAATGAGCTTACGCAGAGGCCTGTACTCTGGAGCGTCCGTCATGGTCTGGGGCAGTGTGTCACAGCATCATCGGACTGAGCTTGTTGTTAATCTCAACACTGTGCATTACAGTGAAGACATCTTCCTCCCTCATGTGCTACCCTACCTGCAGGCTCATCCTGACATGACCCTCCAGCATGACAATGCTCAGTCCCATTGAGCACATCTGGGACCGGTTGGATCAGAGGGTGAGGGCTAGGGACATTCCCTCCCAGAAATGTCCGGGAACTTGCAGGTGCCTTGGTGAAAGACTGGAGTAACATCTCACAGCAAGAACTGGCAAATCTGGTACAGTCCATGAGGAGGAGATGCACTGCAGTACTTAATGCAGCTTGTGGCCACACCAGATAATGACTTGATTTTTACCTCCTTTGTTCAGGGACACATTCAATTTCTGTTAGTCACATGTCTGTGGAACTTGTTCAGTTCATACAAATATTTACACATGTTAAGTTTGCTGAAAATAAAACTCTGAGGATATTTCTTTTTATGAAATGTATCTTTTCTAAACCTTTGAGTGCAAAGTTCATTATTCATTTCTAATAGTTTAAATTATTTTCTTCTCAGTTGTATTTGCTCATTTCACTTGCCTTGGAAAATGTAAACATACGTTTCCTTTGAATTGAAAGAGGGAGAGACAGATAGAGAAATTAGATACTCTCCCATTTTGACTTTGTGAGCCAGGGTAATGTGAAACAGCCTAGCATCCTTGTCATCGAGTGGAAAAAGAAAGTGAATGCACAATGGCATAAAGACCAAAGCAAGTAATGCTAATATTCGGGGGGTGCGTGTTACACACACGTAATGGAAATAAATAGTTTTTGCATATCCCAACTCTGAGACAACTGCAGGAAGTGGGGTCACGGCCATGGTCACCTGCCCCTGGAGGAATTAGGGTTAAGTGCCTTTGCTTTGACGCCGGTATTCGAACCACCAACCTTTCGGTTACTCGCCCAACGCTCTAACCTATCTGCTGCCCACATCTAGGTCTGGTTATTGTAAAAGCACTTGTGCGGATGTAAAAACTTTGATTCCAGGGGTTGTTAGGAAACATATCCACCAACCAAACCAGCATAACAATATTTTAAGAGTACATCATGTGAATCGGCTGCAACAGGATTATCTAGATTTACCGGTGTATGGTATGACCTACATTTGAATGAAGGAAACACTTTCCTAGATCGCTTTCACATTTTTGTATTAGGCCAGTAAGCTACTATCAAAACCAAACAAGAGTGATTCACATTAGGGATGGGGGTTGGAAATAATTTCTATATTCGAATAGTATCATGATTTATTTTTTGATATACAGTACCAGTCAAAAGTGAAACTATTCCTTCCAGGGTTTCTTCATTTTGACTACATTGTAAAATAATAGTGAAGACCTCACAACTATGAAATTTAACACATGGAATCATGTAACCAAAAGAAGTGTTAAACAAATCTAAATATATTTTGTATTTGAGATTCTTCAAAATAGCCACCCTTTGCTTTGATGACAGCTTTGCACTCATTGGCATTCTCCGATCCATAGAAAACGAAGAGCACTTACGGACTTCCATTCTGACAGCTTCACAGCGTTTCGCAGGGCCGGCATCATTCACAGCCTCACAGCTGTAGTCTCCTGTATCCATCTTAGAAGCCAAAGGAAACTCCTGCGGGGATAGAAAGAGACATTTACAAGCACTGATATTAAATAAAAAGGGTGGATACCACACAGTACTGTTGTGTTAGCCTGGTCCCAGATGCATTTGTGTTATACAGCCAACAGTCAGCCTGTTTGGCATTCCAATAATCATAGGAGTTTACTATTCAGCACACGTGTTATTAGCCGTAGCCTATTTAGCTAGCGCAAACCAGCTAAACTGCCACGATGGATATCAGAAATTGGCTTTGATAAAGTAGCCAAACAAAGCCAAAGTAGCAGGGGACACCTGGCTACTGTGTCAGGAGATGTTAAAAGTTGACAGCGCTGGAGTTCCTTGGGCACTGAATGCAAGTGTTCATAAAAAACACAGTAAGACGCGAGGCTACAGGGCTGCTGAAGGCAGTGACAGTTTACAGCCTCCTCAGTCTTCGTGATCCTTCAAACAAATTACTCCAGGCAAAAGCAACAGATCTTTACACTGAAGTAAGTGGTCCGCAGTGCATCGAGAAGTTGGTGTGACAGCAACTTCGAAACCATTTGGTAACAGTTCAGGTGCTCTAACGCACCACCAGCTCCAAGCAAATGACAATGTTATGCAAGCACAACTCCAGCAATACGTGGTAGACAGTACAGTAGGCCAGCAGGACAGAGGAGAAAAGACTGCATCGTTCTGACATTTCACCAAGAACAGAGAAGGCAATAGCCAACTGTGTGCCCTTGACTTTATAGAAGGTGAAACCACTGCTGGATCTAAGCAAAACCCGATTTGGTGGAAGCGGAGCTGTCGCTCGCCAGGTTTTGCGAACTGAAATCGCCCGCTAAGGCTCCAATGTGCTAAATCACAACGTGTCGCTGAACTCATGAACACCATCATTATCCATGTTTGAAGCATGCTGCATCTCACTGTAGTAGTCTGTTTTGAATCTCCAGTCACCTTTTGTTTACTGTAACTAGCCTGTATCAATCTGATATTTTGTTTACTAGGCCTACTTGGTATCGCTGCTTTGTTCGGTTCACATTAGAATACTGACAACTGCTAAGTTAAACTGCTATTCATTACTTTTGTTTTCATGCATGAATAACTAGGTTGCTACTTTCCAATGCAAGAACCCCCCCCCCCCCAAAAAAAAAAATGTGTGCCCCCTCACTGATTTCCACTGCCCCCTTAGTCCCTTTATCCCAGCGGCGGGTCTAGAAACGCCTGCGGTGGGGAGGGCACCAGGCCTGGGATAATCGTCAGCTGTGTCATGGCTACAAGTGATGGGCACACTTAAGGGATGAATGGTCTCTAGACAGAATTGGCTATTGCTGCTGTCAGATTGCAATTATTGACCAGATTATTACTTCCAAGAGGGTCTTCAATACAATAGCTAGAATGCAGTTACTTTTAAAACGTGATCTATTGGTTTTCAATTTCATTAAGCAGTTAGTTTTTAACCAGGCAAAGCGGGAAAAAAAAGTAGGCTGGTGACTATTGGTTACAAGCAAGCAAGTTGCCTGCGCGATGTGTTGCCTACGATCAGAGGCAGACCCGGAGCAGAGCCTGCACACTCAGCACTTTCTTCGCCACAGCTGCGTGTGCCAGTGTCCTTACTGCTAGCTAGAGAACAGAACCCTTGCTCCTCTGCGCACACAGTGTTGTTAATATTCTGCATATACAGTAGTAGCCTGTCCAGTCCAAATACAAGCACACAGGAAGGCGAGTGAGTCACCAATGGTCAAGAAGGCGAGTCTGAGGTCAGAGTCACAAGTCATGAAAATCATGACTGAATATAACACTGGACTAATTCCTTTAACCTTTTTGGGATAGGGGGCAGCATTTTCACTTTTGGATGAATAGCGTGCCCAGAGTGAACTGCCTCTTACTCAGTCCCAGATGCTAATATATGCATATTAGTAGTATTGGATAGAAAACGCTGAAGTATCGAAAACTGTTTGAATGATGTCTGTGTATAACAGAACTCATATGGCAAGAAAACACCTGAGAACAATCCAACCAGGAAGTGGGAAATCTGAGATTTGTAGTTTTACAAAACTTGACCTACCGAAAACACATTGAGATATGGATGAGGTTGCACTTCCTAGGGCTTCCACTAGATGGCAACCGTCACTGACTCACCTGAGTCAGTGGTCTGGCCGAGAGCCTTGGTCTCATGACGCACGGTCTCAGAGTTACCTCTCAGTGCCTTTCTTTTATTTTACCAGGTAGGCAAGTTGAGAACAAGTTCTCATTTACAATTGCGACCTAGCCAAGATAGAGCAAAGCAGTTCGACACATACAGAGTTACACATGGAGTAAAACAGTCAATAATACAGTAGAAAAATAAGTCTATATACAATGGTGAGCAAATGAGGTGAAATAAGGGAGGTAAACACAAAAAAAAGACCATGGTGGCAAAGTAAATACAATATAGCAACTGGAATGGTATATTTGCAGTGGAAGAATGTGCAAAGTAGAAATAAAAATAATGTGGTGCAAAGGAGCAAAATAAATAAATACAGTAGGGAAAGAGGTAGTTTGGGCTAAATTATAGATGGGCTATGTACAGGTGCAATAATCTGTGCGCTGCTCTGACAGCTGGTGCTTAAAGTTAGTGAGGGAGATACAAAAATCTCTGAAACTGGAAATGGGTAGTTCGTTCCAGTAATTGGCAGCAGAGAACTGGAAGGAGAGGTAGCCAAAGAAAGAATTGGTTTTGAGGGTGACCAGAGAGATATACCTGCTGGAGCGTGTGCTACAGGTGGGTGATGCTATGGTGACCAGCGAGCTGAGATAAGGGGGAACTTTACCTAGCAGGGTCTTGTAGATGACCTGGAGCCAGTGGGTTTGGCGACGAGTATGAAGCGAGGTCCAGCCAACGAGAGCGAACAGGTCGCAGTGGTGGGTAGTATATGGGGCTTTGGTGACAAAACGGATGGCACTGTGATAGACAGCCTCCAATACCTTACTCAACAAATTGGATGCAATTTTGTAAATGACATTGCCAAAGTCAAGGATTGGTAGGATGGTCAGTTTTACAAGGGTATGTTTAGCAGCATGAGTGAAGGATGCTTTGTTTCGAAATAGGAAGCCAATTCTAGATTTAACTTTGGATTGGAGATGGTTGATGTGGATCTGGAAGGAGAGTAACCAGACACCTAGGTATTTGTAGTTGTCCACGTATTCAAAGTCAGAGGCATCCAGAGTAGTGATGTTGGACAGGCGGGCAGGTGCAGGCAGCAATCGGTTGAAGAGCATGCATTTAGTTTTACTTGTATTTAAGAGGAATTGGAGGCCACGGAAGGAGAGTTGTATGGCATTGAAGCTTGCCTGGCGGGTTGTTAACACAGTGTCCAAAGAAGGGCCAGAAGTATACAGAATAGTGTCGTCCACGTAGAGGTGGATCAGAGATTCACCAGCAGCAAGAGCGACATCATTGACGTATACAGAGGAGAGTCGGTCCAAGAATTTAACCCTGTGGCACTCCCATAGAGACTGCCAGAGGTCCGAACAGACCCTCCGGATTTGACACACTGAACTCTGTCAGAGAAGTAGTTGGTGAACCAGGCAAGGCAATCATTTGAGAAACCAAGGCTTTCGAGTCTGCCGATGAGGATGTGGTGATTTACAAGAGTCGAAAGCCTTGGCCAGATCAATGGATACGGCTGCACAGTAATGTTTATCGATGGCGGTTAAGATATTGTTTAGGACCTTGAGCGTGGCTGAGGTGCACCCATGACCAGCTCTGAAACCAGATTGCATAGCAGAGAGAGTATGGTGAGATTCAAAATGGTCAGTAATCTGTTGACTTGGCTTTCGAAGACCTTAGAAAGGCAGGGTAGGATAGATATAAGTCTGTAGCAGCTTGGGTCAAGAGTGTCCCCCCCCTTTGAAGAGGGGGATGACCGCAGCTGCTTTCCAATCTGGGAATCTCAGACGGCACGAAAGAGATTGAACAGGCTAGTAATAGGAGTGTCAACCATTTCAGCAGATAATTTTAGAAAGAAAGGGTCCAGATTGTCTAGCCCGGCTGATTTGTAGGGGTCCAGATTTTGCAGCTCTTTCAGAACATCGTCTGACTGGATTTGGGAGAAGTAGAAATGGGGAAGGCTTGGGCGAGTTGCTGTGGGGGGTGCAGTGCTGTTGACCGGGGTAGGGGTAGCCAGGTGGAAAGCATGGCCAGCCGTAGAAAAATGCTTGTTGAAATTCTCAATTATAGTGGATTTATCAGTGGTGACAGTGTTTCCTATCTTCAGTGCAGTGGGCAGCTGGGAGGTGTTCTTATTCTCCATGGACTTTACAGTGTCCCAGAACTTTTTTGAGTTAGTGTTGCAGGATGCCAATTTCTGCTTGAAAAAAACTGAAGACAAAGGAATTCTCCGGTTGGAACTTTGATGTTATGTTAAAAACATCCTAACGATTGATATCATACATCGTTTGACATGTTTCTAAAGGACTGTAACGGAAATTTATGAGTTAGTCTGGACAGGATGAAAATCAATATATAAAAAATATTTAAATAAATAAAGAGATCTTTGTCCATCTCATGAAGATGGATTACTGGTGGCTATTTGGACATAAATGATGGAACAAAATCAGTCACTTATTGTTGAAACTGGGATTCCTGGGAGTGCATTCTGATGAAGATCAAAGGTAAGTGAATATTTATGGTGTAGTTTCTAACTTTGTTGATTCCAAAATGGCAGATATTCCTCTGGCTGTTTGGGCTCTGAGCACCGTACTCAAATTATGCTTTTTCCGTAAAGTTTTGAAATCTGACACAGCGGTTGCATTAAGGAGAAGTTTCTTTAAATCTGTGAATAACAGTTGTATCTTTTATCAATGTTTATTATGAGTATGTCTTACTGCCAATTATGTAAAAATAGGCCTACATAAAGCCAACAAATAAAACATTGCAGAAAATATCCTGATAAAATAAATATATTTTTAATCACATTGGCTGCACATGTCCTGCCTGCAACAAATATGAAACATTGTATCAACTATTAACTTGGGTCTGGCTCAAAGCTTGTGCTAGCAAACTTGCAACATTTTATAAAATATTCTGGGCATCATGTGCTAGTGAGTTTGGAACAGACAGCTTTAGGCCAGTTGCTCGACTTAACAAGCACCTCAAGTTTACTGCTTGAACTCCTTTTCTAGAATATTAGCTCGAATGTATTGTGGAGCTCCCAAAATGATTACAGGAACCTATTATTTCAGTCCAAGTAGAGCACTGATAAGTAATCAGGCAGGCATATTTTATGACATTTCCACTGGACCAGAGAATGGAAATTTGTTACAGTAGTTATTGAAAGGGAGAAAGCTGGAAAGATTTTTCAAATACATTGAGGAACTATTGTAATTCTCAATGGATATAAAAACGGAGACCTTGTTTGCTTACTGTTTGAGGTGAAGGAACACATTACTTTGAGAAGCTCCACAGGTGGTGGTGCGTTAAGCCAATCAGAAATAATCTGATCCCAAAATGGGCACATTTATGAGTCTATATTTGCGCACAGGCATGGTAGCCTATGGCCTAGTGCACAAGTAAAGAAATACAGTACGCTTTTAGTTGATGTTATAGGCTACTTAGCTAAATTGCCATAAACAATTAATGAACATGCACCTGTGGAATGGTCGTTAAAACACGATAGTCACAATTATGAAAACGTAGAACACTAGAGGCCTTTCTACTGACTCTGAAAAACACCAAAAGAAAGATGCCCAGGGTCCCTGCTCATCTGCGTGGAAGTGCGTTAGGAATGCTGCAAGGAGGTATGAGGACTGCAGATGTGGCCAGGACAATAAATTGCAATGTCTGTACCGTGAGACGCCTAAGAGAGGACAGACAGCTGATCGTCCTCGCAGTGGCAGACCACGTGTAACACCTGCACAGGATCGGTACATCCAAACATCACACCTGCGGGACAGGTACAGGATGCCCGAGTTACACCAGGAACACACATTCCCTGCCTCAGTGCTCAGACTGTCCACAATAGGCTGAGAGGCTGGACTGAGGGCTGTTGTAAGGCAGGTCCTCACCAGACGTCACCGGCAACAGCGTCACCTATGGGCACGTTTATCGTCGAAGGAATGAGCGTTACACCGAGGCCTGTACTCTGGAGTGGGATCGACTTGGAGGGTCCGTCATGATTTGGGGCAGTGTCTCACAGCATCATTGGACTGAGCCTGTCATTGCAGGCAATCTCAACGCTGTGCATTACAGGGAAGACATCCTCCTCCCTCATGTGGTACCCTTCCTGCAGGCTCATCCTGACATGACCCTCCAGCATGACAATGCCACCAGCCATACTGCTCGTTCTGTGCGTGATTTCCTACAAGACAGGAATGTCAGTGTTCTGCCATGGCCAGCGAAGAACCTGGATCTGAATCCCATTGAGCAGGTCTGGGACCTGCTGGATCAGAAGGTGAGGGCTAAGGCCATTCCCCCCCAGAAATGTCCAGGAACTTGCACGTGCGTTGGTGGAAGAGTGGGGTAACAGCTCACAGCAAGAACTGGCAAATCTGGTGCAGTCCATGAGATACTGAATGACTTACTTTTGATTTTGACCCTTTTGTTCAGGGACACATTATTCCATTTCTGTTAGTCACATGTCTGTGGAACTTGTTCAGTTTGTTTCTGTTGTCTTATATGCATACATAAACGCAGTTGACAGTGAGGACGTTTTTTTGTTGTTGCTGAGTTTAGTAAAACCCAAGATCATATAGAAAGGGCTCAAGAGGAATGATGTTCAGAAAAAGATAACAGCCAAGAGGGGGTACTCCACTGACAAAATTGCAGAGAACAAAAGCCAACAAAATTAATTCTAAGAATTAGGATGTAGAAACTGCCAAAAACAAATCTAGTAGTAAAGCCTAGACATTATGAGTGAGCTGGTTTCCAACAAAACAATGGTGGCTAATGAATTCAACTCATATTTTACCTATGTTGCCAATAAGTTGGTTAGCAACTTACCCACCACTTGTTTGGGAATTAACAACTCAAGAGCTACTACGCTAATCTGGGGTCCAACCCAACTCTTTCTCCTTTAAAAAAAAGTGTTTATGTAGGCAAGGTAGCTAAAATGCTAGTGGAGCTTAACTGCTCCAAAGCCACTGGCTTGGATGCTATACCAGCAAAGTTGTTGAGATGCAGCAGTTCAAATTGCCCCATGTATTACTCACGTAATTAACCTCTTGATCTAGGTACATTCCCAAACAAAAAATGGCCAGTCATTAATTTGCACAAGGACCAACCATGGGCACTACAGGCCAGTCTCCATCCTCACTGTCAAGACCAAAAACTAAGCGTGTGGTCCAAGAGCAGCTCTACTTGTAAATAATCTCATTAATGAATTACAGTCAAGGTTCATAAAATCATACTCTACCGAATCATACTTAAAAATGTCCACATAAGGAAGGACATTGATAATGTTGCAGCTTAACCTCAAGGCTTTTGATACAGTTAATCATAACATCCTACTTGCCAAGTCAGAGGCGCCGGGTTGGGAAGTACCACTCTTGAATGGGTTGTATGTCCTACTTGCTATTGAGGGAACATGTGGTTGAAGTAAATGGTTTGCCCTCCAAGGCTAAACCCATAAGCGGTGGATGGCCATATGGGAGCATGCTAAGGCTTCGGTTATTCCTAACTAGAGGTCGACCGATTAACTTGTTGAGTGTAGGGGGCAGTATTTATATTTTTTGGGATGAAAAACATACCCATTTGAAATTGCCTTGCTCTGCAAGGGCTGCGGCCTTTGTGGAGCGATGGGTAACGCTGCTTCGAGGGTGGCTGTTGTCGATGTGTTCCTGGTTCGACCCCAGGTAGGGGCGAGGAGAGGGACGGAAGCTATACTGTTACACTGGCAATACTAAAGTGCCTATAAGAACATCCAATATACAAATCGTATAGAGAGAAATTGTCCTATAACTACAACTTCTTCCCTGGGAATACTGAAGACTCATGTTAAAAGGAACCACCAGCTTTCATATGTTCTGAGCAAGGAACTTAAACATTAGCTTTTTTACATGGCACATATTGTACTTTTACTTTCTTCAACACTTTTTTGCATTATTTAAACCAAATTGAACAGGTTTCATATTATTGGAGGCTAAATAGATTTTATTGATGTATTATATTAAGTTAAAATAAGTGTTCATTCAGTATTGTTGTAATTGTCATTATTACAAATACATAAACAAATATTTAAACGTCCGATTAATCGGTATCGGCTTTGAAAAATCATAATCGGTCGACCTCTAGCAGTAACAGTCAAAAGTTGACAGCTACTAATTCCAGGGTTTTCCTTTAAATGTTATTATTTTCTACATTGTAGAATAGTGAAGATGTAAAAACTATGAAATAACATGGAATCATGTGGTAAACAAAAGAAGTGCTAAATTAAAATCTTATATTTGAATAATGTCAAAATAACCACCCTTTGCCTTGATGACAACTTTGCACACGCTTGGCATTCTCACAACCAGCTTCATGAGGTAGTCACCTGGAATGCATTTCAATTAACAAGTATGCCTTGTTAATTTCTTTCCTTCTTAATGTGTTTGAGCCAATCAATTGTGTTGTGAAAAAGGCAGAGGTGGTATATAGAAGATAGTCTTTTACCAAATAGGGCTATGTTCATATTATGGCAAGAACAGCTCAAATAAGCAAAGAGAAATGACAGTCCAGCATTACTTTAAGACATGGTCAGTCAATCCGGAAAATTTCAAGTGCAGTCGCTAAAACCAAGCGCTATGATGAAACTGGCTCATGAGGACCGCCACAAGAAAGGAAGACCAAGTTACCTCTGCTGCAGAGGACAAGTTCATTAGAGTTACCAGCCTCAGAAATTGCAGCGCAAATAAAAGCAGAGTTTAAGAAACAGAAACTGCTCACAGGAGAGACTGAATTAGGCCTTCAAATTGCTGCAAAGACATTACTACTAAAAGGACACCAATAAGAAGACTTGTTTGGGCCAAGAAACATAAGTAAAATACATTAGACCAGTGGAAATCTGTCCTTTGGTCTTATGAGTCCAACTGAGATTTTTCGTTCCAAACGTTGTGTCTTTGTGAGACGCAGAGTAGGTGAATGGATGATCTTCGCATATGTGGTTCCCACCGTGAAGCATGGAATAGGTGGTGTGATGTGTGGGGGTGCTTTGCTGGTGACACTAATTTATTTAGAATTCAAGGCACACTTAGCCAGCATGGTTACCACAGCAATACACCATCCCATCTGGTTTGCGCTTAGTGGAACTATCATTAGTTTTTTTTTTTCAACAGGACAACAACCCAACACACCTCCAGGCTGTGTAAGGGCTATTTGACCAAGGATAGTGATGGAGTGCTGCATCAGATGACCTGGCCTCCACAATCAGTCAACCTCAACCCAATTGAGATGGTTTGGGATGGGTTGAACTGCAGAGTTTAGGAAAAGCAGCCAACAAGTCCTCAAAATGTGGGAACTCCTTTAAGACTGTTGGAAAAACATTCCTCATGAAGCTGGTTGAGAGAAATGTCAAGAGTGTGCAAAGCATGGCTACTTAGAATATTTAGATTTGTTTAATACTTTTTTGGTTACTATATCATTCCATGTGTTATTTCATAGTTTGCATCATCACTATTCTACAATGTAGAAAATAGTAAAAATTAAGAAAAACCTGTCTTTTGCAGTTCTCATTGTCAGAGTGGAGAGGTTGTTTGCACAGAGCACAACATATACTACACAAGAGAAAAGTTTTGGTTCATTTCATTTAGGAGTTGTCAATTTAGTCATCGTCTTTTGTTCGGAGCGCTACTGTCAATGTTGAGTAAGGACGCGCACGTATAGAAGTAGGTCTATAGGCTACCTGGCCTGCGGGCAAATGCAGGTATATAAAACGTACCCTGATATTAAGCCAATCAGAAATACTGAACCACCACTAATGACCTGTGTAGCTTCTCAAAGTAATGTTTTCACCTCTAACTGCAAGCAAACAAAGTATGTTATTACATTCAATGAGAATGGATGCTATTGTCAATGTATTTATATATATTTTTTAATCTTTCCAGCTCTCTCCCTTTCAATAACCACTCAGAATGAAGGCTGAAAAAGTAATGAGTGGAGATTATGGTTCATTGCTTAGCTTGCTACATGTCTTGACAAAAGACTACACTATGCATGTGTCCATTTTAATAGAACATCAATACGACAACTGTTAGCCAGTTGGCTTGGGTGCTTGACTGTTAAACAGAACGCTCGGATCAACCCTTAGAGATGGGTGTGGCTAAAGCTTAAGAGGGTGTGAACGATGCTGAATGGTGTATACAAAGGAGAGCTCTCCAGTAGGTACCAAAACATTCAAAAGGTCATGTTGTCAAAAGTGACTTTACAAGTTGATCAACTTTCAAAGCAGAATTACTTTCTCACTGTTCCTCAAATGCAGGCTATGATATACCATTTTGTAGCCCTGTGTGTGTGCTTTTATCCAATGTAAAAAAACACAATTTCAAACACCATTCCATTTTTTGCTCCATTAGATCGAATCAAGGCTGTCGGTCACATATGCCAAACACTCATGAAAGAGGGCCACAATGGATATAAGTAGACTGCTTATCCTCAATAATTCTTAATCAGGTGCATAATTGTGTACGCAAAACGTTTTGTTCCAATGTGCTCCAATGAATATGACCCAGGTTAATGTTGTATAGGCCTAGCAATGAGAGTTGGGGTGAAAAGGACGCAGGAACACTGACCAGGTTGCCATTGACAGTGTTGATCTTGTAGGTGTAGTTCCTGAAGGCAGCGAACTTGCTGGGGTCCTCAGGGAGAGGGTTATTGTCTTTGTACCACTTGTAGGTAGGGGGAGGTGACCCCTGGGCATCATGGCAGGAAAGCAGCGCGCTACGCGCCGTTGTCACAGAGGTTGGGACCCTACACATAGGCATGGATGGAGGCACTGCAGGAAAACGTAATGTGTTACACTGACATCTTATTGTTGCGGTATCCTGAATCAAGTCACACACGATCATAAAATAGTCACATTACAAGGGAGTTTCTATCCTGTCTATAACATTTACAGGCAATATCATTGCTCAAACTCAGATTAACTCCGACGAAGATAATCCCTCAAAGCAGTGTCTAGCACTTATGTAATAATAAATCGGGTAGTTTGGGTCCTGGATGCTGATTGGCTGAAACAGCTGTAGGTACATCAGATAATATACCATGGGTATGACACATAAAACACTTGTTTACTGTTGTATTCATGTTGGTAATCAGTTTAAAGTAGCAATAAGGCACCTCTGGGGTTTTTGGTATATGGCCATAACACATTTAAGGCCTGTTCTCACTTAGTTAACAAATGATACAAGTCAAATCTCAATTTTTAGGGGGTAGATCAGCTTTAATATTGCAGCTTCCATCAATGTAATTGTCTGCATCATTTCGAATCCACTCACATTTTTGGTAAATATTTTTTTTTTTCGGGGGGGAAATGTAACACGGGATTCTTTATTTTTCCTATATTGAAGAATGTACAATGCTCAAACGCATTAAGGAAAGAAATTCCGTAATTAACTATAAGGCGGTGTGCTTGGCACTTGGCATTCTGTCAACCAGCTTCATAAGGAATGCATTTCAATTAATAGGTGTTATTAATTGAAATGCATTCCTTATGAAGCTGGTTGACAGAATGCCAAGTGTGTGCAAAGCTGTCAAGGCAAAGGGTGGCTACTTTAAACAAATGAAAATATTTGAAGTTCAACACTTTGATTCCATGCATTATTTCATAGTTTATGTCTGTATTATTCTACAATGTAGAAAATATAAAAAGAACCCTGGAATGAGGTGGTGTCCAAGCTTTTGACTGGTACTATATAATGTATTGTAAATATTTTCTCCTAACCCCACCACCCCTCCTTGGAGTTAACTAATGGAACACTGAGGCTTCCCCTTCGTTTATACATACGATATACATTTCACAACAGTGATCTTTAGTTTGTATTTAATCCAATCCTTCAGACCAAAAACAACCTAAATATATATTAGACAGTATCAAATTATCTAATGATTGTCTCGCAGTAAAATCTGCAGAGCTGACACGCTGACACGCTCGCTCGCACACATCAAAAAGTTCAAAAAGTTCTGAATCTGGCGTCATCAGTTCATAAAACAAAATATTTTGCAATCTATGTGGCACAGCTGGCAATGTGTCTAAATTAAACTGGTATACTATTAAATCACAATTTTCTTTAGCCAATTTTGGTCTTTTTAATGCAGGGCAGACTGACAAGTTCCTTACTCTTCTCCCCTCTTCCATTTTTGCAGCAATTAGTTGGTTGTAAATTTGGGTAGAGCAGATATTTCCATATTTTTGTTAGCTGCATGTGTGACTTAACTCCACCAGTCCTCTTATATTGTTGACAAAATATTAATTTTATTCCAAAACTAAATATGTTTGTTTTATCCATTAGTATATTGGAGTTTAACCATAATATTTGTTCCATCTTTTCTGGTGGATTAAACTGAAATAGCAACCAACTTTCTGGAGCATGTTTTTTTTATTTAAATTGTGATATTTGAGAATACATTTTTTAATAACCGAAAATGAGGTTGTAATCTGAATAAAAGGGGAAAAAGGCTGTTCTTGAACTTTGGCGAGACATTCTTATTATATAAATAGGCCCGTCCAATTTTGTCTGGCTCGCCATTTCCAAATAATATTTTTCCATAATAAAAAATAAAAAAACAAGTTGCTAGATATAGGCAAGGCCATACGCAAATACTTAAACTGGGATATGACTGAAGAGTTACTCAGGGTCATTTTTCATACAAAATGGACAGGTATTTTCCATTCTATGGTAGCAAGTTCTTATTTATGTTTATGCTAATTTCTATAGTGAGATCATATCCTGAAAGAAATTAAGACCGAGTATGTCCACATCAGTCAGACCATTTTATTGGTAAACTACACAGTAATGTAAGTCAAATTTTTTGTGATCTAATATGTAATGGTACACTTATAATTTTGTTGTAATCCAGAGAGGTTTGAAAAGTATCTAGATCCTCTGAGGCTGTGGAGGGATCCAAATTGTGGATATAAAAGAAAACATGAATCTGCATACAATGACAACTTTGTTTTTAACCCCTGGATTTCTAGACCCTTGAGATTGTTGGATATGATTTTAATAGCTCACATTTCAAATGGTCTTAATACATAGATACAGTGCATTAAGAGAGTATTCAGACCCCTTGACTTTTCCCATGTTATCCTAAAATATATATTTTTTTAATGAAACTCCTCAAACACACAAACCCCATAGTGACAAATCGAAAACCGGTTGAGACATTTTTGCAAGAACCCAATGGTCTGACAGAGCTCCATAATTCCTCTGTGGAGGAGAGACTCTCCCAGAATGACAACTCTCTGCAACACTCCACCAATCAGGCCTTTATGGTAGAGTAGGCAGACGGAAGCCACTTCAGTAAAAAAGGCACGTTAGCCAAAAAGGCCCAGAAATACTCTCAGACCATGATAAACAAGATTATCTGGTCTAATGAAACCAAGCTTGAACTATTTGGACTGGAGGAAACCTGGCACCATCCCTACAGTAAAACATGTTGGTGGCAGCATCATGCTGTGGGGATGCTTTTCAGAGGCAGGGACTGGGAGACTAGGCAGGATCGAGGGAAAGATGAACCGAGAAAAGTACAGAGAGATCCTTGATGAAAACCTGCTCCAAAGCACTCAGTACCTCAGACTGGGGTGAATGTTCCAACAGGATAACAACCCTAAGCTAACAGCCAAGACAACGTAGGGTTTATTATGGGTTATTGTGTGTAGATTGAGAAATGTTTCATCCATTTTAGAATAAGTAATGTAACAAAATGTGGAAAAAGTCAAAGGGTCTGAATACTTTCCAAATGCACTGTACATAAATTTCAGACCATTGTATAAGAGATTATCCAAACTTGAACTATTCCAGGCATTTTTATATAAATTCCAGGCATTTTTATATAAATTCCAGTTGTACTTTATCAAAAGTATTTTAAAAGTCAGCTATGAATACCAGGCCTGGTTTCCCAGATTTCAGTGTTCTATTGTTTATAGTACTTGTCTTATTTTATCTTCCATGTAAAAAAAAACCTGTCTAATCAAGACGAATAATGCATTTTGCTAGCATTTCAGGATCACAACACTGAAGCCTCAAATTTTTTTTAATGGACTGCATCTTTATATGTAACACTTGGGTCCCGTTTCAGTAATAATGAAAATCAGGCCTTCTTATTGAGTATCTGATAGTCTACAATTTGTTATAGGAGTGGTTTAAAAAAAAACATGCTAATAACAGTCCTCTAGATTGTACTTACCTAAAACGGTGAGCTTCACTTTGACCTCCCCAAACTTCTGACTACCAGACACCGCGCAGTAATACTCCCCATTATCTTTCCGCGTCACCTTACTGAACCTCAGCATCCCATCAAACTTAGTGACACGGTCGGCATATGGTGCTGAGAGAGGGAGGAAACATTATACTGGAGGAATTTGAATACAAGAATGGTCTAACCGTTAATGTGGATGAATATACAAGCTAATAATCACAAGCCCTACAAATACAAGAGGCCATACGTAATGCATTTCTTTGGAATCAACAGTCTGAAAAGTTTATGTACTTACTGGTAGGTTTCCCATCAAAAATGACATGAGTTGTAGAACCCTTCATGTCCTTAAACTTCCACTCAACTCTGGCATTTGCACCAAAGTCAGCAGAGTGAGTGCAGTAAAGATCAGCACCTGTAGAGAACAGTCTAATCAGTTTAAACCACAAAGCTGTGGGACAAATACAATAAAACATTTTCAATATATTCTGTATTCCTTCCTTGTAACAGACAAAATGTGACAGTTGAAAGCTTTTGTTTATTTCAGAAAAGCTCAACATGCCAATTGATAGCCAATTTCTATTCTCCAGGACTTACCTTCATTCT
This sequence comes from Oncorhynchus kisutch, assembly GCF_002021735.2. NCBI lineage: Eukaryota > Metazoa > Chordata > Actinopteri > Salmoniformes > Salmonidae > Oncorhynchus > Oncorhynchus kisutch. The sequence goes on along the minus strand of NC_034201.2, from coordinate 2,885,609 downwards.
CTTTAGCCCTCACATCTGCATTGCTGGTTGTGACTGTGAAGGCGCAGTCTATACCTGGGGAGAGAGCAGTAGAGAGATCAGAGACATTAAAGATGTGAAATTACCTAAGGGATGCATTGCAGCTTTGGAAATCAAACAAAGTGCTCAAGTCCTAACATCACCATCTACAATTAACATAAACACCTGCCGAGATGAATGTTTTGGTTTCCGCTGAACTTTAAAGCCTTTCCATTTTTATCAGGGAGTCATATCAATGACCTGCTCCGCTCTCTTTAAAGCCCTAAGAGCATGCCTGGTGATCTGCCAACCAATGGCCTGAAGCCTACAGGGTGTGGACTAGGTCTTCACGGGTCTGGGGTAGGAAATACTGTAGTTGGTCTAGGACATTTTGCACTAAGGTGAATTCATTGACTTAAGGCCTACCCAACATAGACCTAATTGTTAACCATAGGAGCAACTTAGTTGAGAATATTTGTCACTCTGGTCTAGACAGGTACGGTCTTAGTTGTCCTCGGATCAACTTTTTGGACCCGAGATGAACTTGTGTGGTTTGACTAGACAATCACTGGGGTGTATTCATTAGTTGTAGACCATAGCAAAACATTTCTCATAGTGAAATATTATTTTAGGGAGTGCACACAGCTATTCTGTGTTGAGCAGTTAAGAAACAGTTCCACCTGTTATGCTTCATTTAGAGTTATTCATGCAACTTCAGTTGGGCTATATGTTTAGATGTTTTATACATTTTAAGGGTGCATGATGCAACTAACCATGATTTGGAAAAAGTAGCATGAAAGGCAGCTTTGTTTTTTTGTGCAGGCTGTACACACTTCAGTCTCATTCACAATAACTACAATTTCCCAGCTACATCCCCTTTGTGTGGCTGTAATGCCACCTAAAAAATAAAAATAATCCATGCCTTTTACGTCCAGTGGCCATTGTATAATAATGATTTTAATTCCCTTCTGCTTGCCAAAGCATTGTTCACTCACATGGCTCACCGTGACCGGGTCACAGATATACATCCATTGAAATAGGTCTGAATTTGAAGCTTCCGCTTGGCGTTTCCACTCACTACAAAATATGGTAATGAGGGGAAGCCCAGCGGCGAGAGTAGATGGATTTTATTCTCATCGATTAAACATTTTATCTAAATACAGTTCCCAAAACTAGAATCTTATGAACAGAGTGGACAAAACGTTGTAGACTTTAGCCTTTGCCAAAGTTTGGCAAAAGCAAATTGAGTGATTGCACATGTGCACTTCAGAGTAGGCGTTCCCCAACTGAAATATGCCGATTTATGCTACAAAGGGACCATAGGATCTCGCAAACTCATGCTTGGCTCTGCCCACCTCCTTGCTTATGCTGCCCACTATGACTGATCTGTTCGCAATGGAAATGATAGACTGTTGTCCATCTTGGTTTATTTATAAAAATCTTTGAGGCTACAAGTGAACGCACATCAGGTATACAACTGAGCGCATCCTTATCCAGATCCGAGGTGCATATTGAAGATATTGGAAGAACACATTTTTTTTTCTACCAGCCAGATGAGTAGGGTAACTAACTAACACTTTTGTACATAGTGCTGGTCTGTAATATTGACCTTATTTTAGCGCCCCCAAAACATAATACTTCCAGGTCAACACCATTGTAAAGCACAATTTCTCCCCTTTCAGCAAAATCAACGACGAGCCCTTCAAGATGCCCGTCCCTGCACGATTGAAGGAAATTAGCTCCTTCGGGTCTGTTTTAACATGGCAGGTGGGGAAGTGAAACCAACTGTGTGATCGTGAAAGGTGTGGTGTATATAAAGATATATATATATCTATAGTGGTTTATTTACATTTTAGAGGTGATCAGTATTGACACACTTATATACATGTGTCAATACATACCTATTTGAATCAGGTTTTTAGGGCGGTGCTAAAGTTCAGAAGCAAACAGCAGCTGTCGCGGCTTTTTAAAGTCTTGATGGATTGCAAGTGATGACAAAAAATGAATGCATTCAGTTGTACAATTGACTAGGTATCCCTCTTACAAAAGGGACAAGGTAATATACGAGAGAGAGAGAAGGGCTAACCCTGGTGGAAAGAGGCTATACGGCACAAAATGTACTGCAGAGGGGTCCGTTTTTTTCTCATAATGTCTCAAATTAGGTTATTACTGTGTCAAGCCACGCAGAATCTAAAGTAAATACCCCGGATTTTAACAGTCCCATTATTTTTCATTTCAGCCTCATTTGAATGCTGCAGTTGTGCAAATTTGTAATCGCAGCAAAAGGTTGCGCTACAAAGTATTAACTTAAGGGGGCTGAATAATTTTGCACGCCCAATTTCTCCGTTTTTGATTTGTTAAAAAAGTTTGAAATATCCAATAAATGTCGTTCCACTTCATGATTGTGTCCCACTTCTTGTTGATTCTTCACAAAAAAAAATACAGTTTTATATCTTTATGTTTGAAGCCTGAAATGTGGCAAAATGTCGCAAAGTTCAAGGGGGCCGAATACTTTCGCAAGGCACTGTAGTTGAAGTGTACCTATGATGAAAATTACAAGCCTCATCTTTTTAAGTGGGAGAACTTGCACAATTGGTGGCTGACTAAATACTTTTTTGCCCCACTGTATTTCATGAAATGTTTTTAGAGCACAACTCATGAGCCCACCTCATGCACTGCTCACACCTAATCCAGTCCCCACCTGGAACTGAACAGGGGGAGAGATTCCAAATGAAAACCTCTTAAAAAAAAAAAATAGCTATGATGGCCAAGAAAAGCGACAAAAAGTTAAACCTAAATGTATAGTCAATAACACAATAGAAAGATATGTACAGTGTGTGCAAATGTAAAAGGGGGAGGTAAGGCAATAAAATGGGCACTGGAGTGATAGTTGTGCAAGTAAAGTAACTGGGGTGCAAAAGCGCCCCCCCCCCCCAAACAAAATACACAATATGGGGATGAGGTTCTTGGATGGACTATTTACAGTACAGTGATCGGTAAGCTGCTCTGACAGCTAATGCTTAAAATTAGAGGGGGAGATATAAGACTCCAGCTTCAGTGATTTTTGCAATTCATTCCAGTCATTGGCAGCAGAAAACTGGAAGGAAAGGCAGCCAAAAAGGTGGTGTTGGCTTTGGGGAAGACCAGTGAGGTATACCTGCTGGAATGCGTGCTACAGGTGGGTGTTGCTATGGTGACCAGTGAGCTGAGGTAAGGCGGTGTTTTACCTAGCAAAGACTTAGACGACCTGTAGCCAGTGGGTTTGGCGACAGATATCTAGCAAGGGCCAGCCAACGAAAGCAAACAGGTCAGCGGTGGGTAGTATAGGACTTCGGTGAGAAAACAGATGGCACTGTGATAGACTGCATCCAGTTTGCTGAGTAGAGTGTTGGAGGCTATTTTATGTAGGATAGTCAGTTTTATGAGGGTGTTTGGCAGCATGAGTGAAGGAGGCTGTTGTGAAATAGGAAGCCAATTCTAGATTGGAGATGCTTAATGTGAGTCTGGAAGAAGGGTTTAACCAGACACCTAGGTATTTGTAGATGTCCACATATTAAGTCAGAACCATCCAGAGTAGTGATGCTAGTCGGCCAGGCACTGCCAACAATTGGTTGAAGAATGCATTTAGTTTTACTAGCATTTAAAAGCAGTTGGAGGCCACGGAACAAGTAATGTATGGCATTGAAGCTTGAGATTTGTTAACATTGTCCAAAGAAGGGCCAGATGTTTACAGAAGGGTGTCATCTGTGTTAAAGGTGGCTCAGAGAATCACCAACAGCAAGAGACATCAATTGATATATACATTAAAGAGTCAGCCTGAGAATTAAACCCTTTGGCACCCACATAGAGACTGCCAGAGGTCTGGACAACAGGCCCTCCGATTTGACACACTGAACTCCAGCTGAGAAGTAGTATGTGAACCAGGTGAGACAGTAATTAGAGAAACCAAGGCTGTTGTGTATGCCGATAAGTATGTGGGGATTGACAGAGTCGAAAGCCTTGACCAGGTCGATGATGGCAGCTGCACAGTATTGTCTCTCATCAATGGGGGTTATGAGATCGTTTAGGAACTTGAGGGCGGATGAGGTGTACCCATGACCAGCTGGGAAGATTGCATAGTGGAGAAGGTACGATCGGATTCAAAATGGTCGGTGATCTTTTTGTTAACTTGGCTAGGTCTTGAAAAGTTTGGGTCTAGAGTGTCTCCCCCTTTCAAGAGGGGGATGACCGCAGCAGCTTTCCAATCTTTGGGGATCTCAGATGATATGAAAGAGGTTGAACAGGCTAGTAATAGGGGTAGCAACAATTTCAGCTGATAATTTTAAAAAGACAGGGTCCAGATTGTTTAGCCCAGTTGATTTGTAGGGATCCAGATTTTGCAGCTTTCAGAACATCAGCTGTCTGGATTTGGGTGAAGGAGAAGAAGCGGGGGGCTTGGGCAAGTTTCCGCGGGGGGGGTGCAGAGTTGTTGGCCAGGGTTGAGGTAGCCAGGTGGAAAGCATAGCCAGCCGTAGAGAAATGCTTACTGAAATTCTTGATTATAAAATCGGTGGTGACAGTGTTTCCTAGCCTCAGTGCAGTGGGCAGCTGGGAGGAGGTGCTCTTATTCTCCATGGACTTTAGTGTCCCAAATGTTTTTGGAATTAGTGCTACAGCGTGCACATTTGTTTGAAAAAGCTAGCCTTTGCTTTCCTAACTGACTGAGTATATTGGTTCCTGACTTCCCTGAAAAGTTGAATACCACAGGGTTTATTCAAGGCTAATGCAGTACACCACATGATGTTTTTGTGCTGGTCAAGGACAGTCAAGTCTGGGATAAACCAAGGGCTATATCTGTTCTTAGTTCTACGTTTTTTGAATGGGGCATGCTTATTTAAGACGTTGCTCTTTAAAAGTGCCTTCCTCAACCAGGCATCCCCTACTGACGGGATGAGGCCAATATCCTTCCAGGATACCCAGGCCAGGTCGATTAGAAAGGCCTGCTTGCAGAAGTGTTTTAGGGAACGTTTGACAGTGATGAGGGGTGGTCGTTTGATTGCAGACCCATTACAGAAGCAGGAAATGAGTCAGTGATCGCTTAGATCCTGGTTGAAGACAGCAGAGATGTATTTAGAGGGCAAGTTGATCAGGACGATATCTATGGAGGGTGCCCATGGTTACAGATTTGGGGTTGTACCTGGTAGGTTCCTTGATAATGTGTGAGAGATTTAGGGCATCTAGCTTAGATTGTAGGATGCCGGGGTGTTAAGCATATCCCAGTTTAGGTCACCTAACAGTAGGAACTCTGACGGTAGATGGGGGGGGGGGGGGGCAATCAAATCACATATGGTGTCCAGGGCACAGCTGGAGGCTGAGGGTCAAAAACAAGCGGCAACGGTGAGAGACTTGTTTCTTTAAAGGTAGAAGATCGAATTGTTTGGGCACAGACGTGGATATTATGACCGAACATCTCTGCAGTAGCCATCTATTTTACGCAAATGGCTGGGTAAAATAGCTAAAAGGCTATAAACTAACATTAACTGTAAAGCTATCAGTCACTCGTGGAAACACTTACAACTGCAATTATGTTATGTTAACTTTAATGTATTTTACCTCAGACGACCTGTTAGTAAGGTTGCTAGCTAGCACTCCTAGCAGCTCATGCTAACTAAAATCATCAAAAAGTCCTCACTGTCAACCGAGTTCATTTTCAGCAAACTTACATTGTGTAAATATTTGTATGAATATAACAAGATCCAACAGACAAACTGAACTAGTTCCACAGACATGTGACGAACCGAAATGGAATGATGTGTCCATGAACAAAGACAGGTCAAAAATCTAAATTAAGACAGTATGGTGTGGCCACCAGCTGCATTAAGTACTGCCGTGCATCTCCTCATGGACAACACCAGATTTTCCAGTTCTTGCTGTGAGAGGTTACCCCACTCTTCCACCAAGGCACCTGCAAGTTCCCGGACATTTCTGGGGGGGGGGGGGGGGCTGCATGGCCCTAGCTCTCCGATCCAACAGGTCCCAGACCTGAGATCCGTTTTTGTCGCTGGCCATTGCAGATCACCGACATTCCTGTCTTGCAGGAAAACACACACAGAATGAGCAGTATGGCTGGCGGCATTGTCATGCTGGAGGGTTATGTCAGGATGAGCCCGCAGGAAGGGTACCATATGAGGGAGGAGAATTTCTTGCCTGTAACGCACAGCGTTGAGATTGTCTGCAATGACAACAAGCTCAGTCCAATGACGATGTGACACACCGCCCCAGACCATGACGGACCCTCCACCTCGATAACACTCATACCTTCGACGATAAACACAAATCCAACTATCACCCCTGGTGAGACAAAACCGACTCATTAGTGAAGAGCACTTTTTGCCAATCCTGTCTGGTCCAGCGACAGTGGGTTTGTGCCCATAGGCGACGTTGTTGCCGGTGATGTCTGGTGAGGACCTGCCTTACAACAGGTCTACAAGCCCTCAGTCCAGCCTCAGCCTATTGCAGACAGTCTGACCACTGATGGCTGGATTGTGCGTTCCTGGTGTAACTTTACACATTCTACAGTCACAAGACGACTTCAGATGGGCCTATGGCATGTCAATGGCATGTCATCTACCGTTTAGATGGGTTAAATGAAAACTGAAATCCTGGACAAGTAAACAGAATAATGTTCCATACTGTGATGTTTTATGATGTTAACATTGATCCTGGTAGGTTAGCTACCTGCAGATTCATGCAGTGTAGTAATGTAATGAGTTGGGATTATGGGTAATCGTTTAGCTAGCTACATGTCTTAAAAAGACTCCATTATGAAAGTAACCATTTCTGGTGCATTCGTAAATTCAGTCTGGCCATCTACTCCGATTTCATATCACTTGTCAGTGTGCCAGAGCGCAGAATAACTGATGAATTTACGAACGCTCAACACAGGTTGAATATGGCTGGTGTCAGTAAACGTCGGCAAAAAAGAAATAATTGTTGCCAGCAGCAGTTAGTCACCAACACTCTGGATAACATGAAAACAGCCTAACCAGAACTGCTAGGGCAAGTAATGTTCAGTGAGCTGTTCTCTCATTTGTCTGGAAGTAGCTAGCAAGTTAGCTTGACTGCTGTTAGTGCAGAACGCTTGGATCAACCCTAAACTAGATGGGCGGGGCTAAAGCATAAGAGGGTGTGAACAATACTGAATGGAAGTAGACAAAGGGCTCTCCAGTAGTAGTACCAAAATATTCAAAGGCTATTTTCTCAAAAGTGAGTTAAGTTTATAAACTTTTCAAAGCAGAATAACTTTCCCATTGTTCCTCCAATGTAGTGCATGATACCATTTTTGCAGCTCCAAGTTTACTTTTATCCAATGTTAAAAAAGGTTGCTACATAAGACCATTTTGAGCCGGTCAGTCACATTACTAGACATCTTTGAAAAAAGTTGAGTAGAGCTTTTTTTTCCTCTCAAAAAGCAGGGGTATTTTATTTTGAGACTAGCATGAATAAGCTTAGTTAGTGATGATCTTAAGGGCCAAGAAATGGTCAACCTCCTGGCGCTGTAGCGCAGTGTGGTTATACTACACGCCCCTATCCACAACACTGGGTGGACCATTTCAGATTGTCAGTGATGTATACACCGTGGGAACTTTAAGCTCTTCACCTTCTCTACTGCAGTCCCATCAATGTGTATAGGGGCTTGCTCCCTCTTCAGGCTCCTGAAGTCCACGATCAGCTCCTTTGTTTTGTTGACATTGAGGGAGAGGTTATTTATTCTCCTGGCACCATTCTGCAAAGGCCCTCACCTCCTCCCTTTAGGCCATCTAGTCATTGTTGTAGTCAGGCCTACTACTGTTGTGTCATCCCCAAACTTAAATTATTGAGTTGGAGGCATGCGTGGCCACACAGTCATGGGTGAACATGGAGTACAGGAGGGGGCTGAGCAAACACCCTTATAGGGCCCCTGTGTTGAGGATCAGCAGGGCAGAGGTTGTGTGCAGTGCGATGGCATCCTTTTTGGATCTATTTGGGCGGTACGCAAATTGAAGTGGGTCTAGGGTGTCAGGTAAGGCGATATGATCCTTGACTAGTCTCAAAGCATTTCATGATGACAGAAGTGAGTTCTACAAGGCGATAGTCATTTAGTTCAGTTACCTTTGCTTTATTGGGTACAGGAACAATGGTGGACATATTGAAGCAAGAGGGAGAGCAGACTGGTCTGCGCATGTTCTTAGGATGTGGCTAGGGATGCCATCTGAGCTAGCAGCCTTGCGAGGGTTAACACGCTTACGACCACGGAGAAGAGCCCACAGACCTTGGGATCAGGGCGAGGTGGCAGCACTTAACCTCAACGCGGGCGAAGAAAGTGTTTAGCTTGTCCAGGAGCAAGACTGTCCACCACGTGATTGTTTTTCCCTTTGTAATCCCGCGACTGTCTGTAGACCCTGCCACATACATCATGTTTGAGGCATTGAATTGCGACTCCACTTTCTCTGTGACATTGATTGCTTTACGCAGGGAACTACACGGTTTGTATTTTGACCATATTCCAAATCACCTTGCAGTGGTACATTTTTTTAATATATATTTAACCTTTAATGTGGTGGTTTGCGCTTTAAGTTGAGCAAACACAGTCATCTATCCTCAGATTTTAGTTTGGGTAGGTTTTAGTCAGTGTGAACGACATCCCCTATACACTTCCTGATGAACTCAGTCATCGTGTATACGTCAATGTTATTCTCCGAGGCTAACTGGAACATATCCCAGTCCGAGTGATCAAAACAATCTTGAAGCATGGATTCCGATTGGTCAGACCAGCATTGAAAATACCTTAGCATGGCTACTTCTTTTTGAGTTTGAGCCTATAGGAAGGAAGGAGCCGAATGGAGTCATGATCTGATTTGCCCAAACGGAGTGGAGGAGAGGGCCTTGTAGCCATGCCAGAAGGGAGAGTAACAATGGTCTTGAGTTGAAGTGTGAGTACTACAGGCAAATGTGTTGATAGAACTTCATTAGCATTTTCCTCAAATTTGCATTGTTAAAATCCCCAGCTACAATAAATGCAGCATCAGGATAGTGGGGCAAAAAATTATTTAGTCAGCCACCAATTGTGCAAGTTCTCCCACTTAAAAAGATGAGGCCTGTAATTTTCATCATAGGTACACTTCAACTATGACAGACAAAATAAGAAAAAATATCCAGAAAATCACATTGTAGGATTTAATGAATTTATTTGCAAATTATGGTGGAAAATAAGTATTTGGTCACCTACAAACAAGCAAGATTTCTGGTTCTCACAGACCTGTAATTAAGAGACCTTTAATTAAGAGGCTCCTCTGTGCTCCACTCGTTACCTGTATTAATGGCACCTGTTTGAACTTGTTATCAGTATAAAAGACACCTATCCACAACCTCAAACAGTCACATTCCAAACTCCACTACAGCCAAGACCAAAAGGCTGTCAAAGGACACCAGAAACAAAATTGTAGGCCTGCACCAGGCTGGGAAGACTGAATCTGCAATAGGTAAGTAGCTTGGTTTGAAAAAAAATCAACTGTGGGAGCAATTATTAGGAAATGGAAGAGATACAAGACCACTGATAATCTCCCTCGATCTGGGGCTCCAAGCAAGATCTCACCCCGTGGGGTAAAAATGATCACAAGAATGGTGAGCAAAATTCCGAGAACCACAGGAGACCTAGTGAATGACCTGCAGAGAGCTGGGACCAAAGTAACAAAGCCTACCATCAGTAACACACTATGCCGCCAGGGACACAAATCCGGCAGTGCCAGACGTGTCCCCCTGCTTAAGCCAGTACATGTCCAGGCCTGTCTGAAGTTTGCTAGAGAGCATTTGGATGATCCAGAAGAAGATTGGGAGAATGTCATATGCCCCTGGCAGCGACTATAACAAAATAATTATCTTGGGAGATAATACGTCGATATTCTAGGTAAGGTAAACAAATGCACTTGAGTTCCGAAACATTATCACACCATGAGTAGTTAATCATGAAACATACACCACTGCCTTTCTTCTTCCCAGAGAATTCTTTATTCCTGTCTGCGCAATGTACTGAACCCAGCTGGCTGTACAGATGGTGAAAGTATATCCAGAGAGCCATGATTCTGTGAAACAGTATGTTACAGTCCCTGATGTCTCTCTGGAAGGAGATCCTTGCCCTGAGCTCATCTACTTCATTGTCCAGGGACTGAACATTAGCAAGTAATATACTCTGACTTGAAGTCCACTACAAATACAAAAATAAACATTCTGGACTAACGTTTAAAAAAAATTAAACTGCAAAATTGCTTAGGAGCTAGAAGCACAGCTTCCATGTCTGTCGGCGCCATCTTGAGGGAATGTCTGCATGGTCAATGCAGCACAAGCAACAATGACGACAACTATGCCGTTTTCACATTGCTTCTTAATATAAACCCACTAGCATTTTATAATTACACTATTAGTTTGTTTCTTACTTCTGCAAACTAGCTTGTCTTTTCTTAGCAAGTTGGGCCTAAATTGTGTTAGCGGCTAATGCTTGTCACTAGTTAGCCAACTAATAAATGTATTGAGTTTGTGCGAACGTAATTAGCTATACAGCCTGATAATACCAGTGATGGTGTAGACCTAAATCAGAACGATGTTTGTGCTTCTAAATCAAAGAGTAATACGCAAAGCATGAATGTTCGCAACATGAATAAAATTTCTGCTACATGAAGTAGCAAAGAAAAAACAAAATATAGCCAAAGATAACAAGGTCCCATAAGAAACATTTATCCACACTTTGGTTCCTACACAGTCACAATAACTCCTCCCTGGCCTTTATTCGTTGTCATGTCAAACACAATTCAAAGTACCCACTATTATATTTTAACTATGGAATTAGAATATTGATTCCATTTCCATGACTCCAACAGTACACCCAAGTGTTTTGCTCTAAAATCGCAACTAAAATCACAATTGCAACATTTGGTTAAAAAATAAGGCCTAGATTGTTTGCCCAGATCGTGCAGCCCCACATGGCAGTGTGGAAACGACCTCAACAGAGCAGGAAATGCAGAAATTGATAAATTGTTTTTGGTTGTAGATGAATTGAACATAAACTGGGTGGTTCGAGCCGACTGCCGTGATATCAGACCACAGGTATGACAAAACATGCATTTTTACTGCTCTAATCACGTTGGTAGACAGTTACTAATAGCAATAAGGCACCTCGTGGGTTTGTGGTATATGGCAAATATACCACAGCTAAGGGCTGTATCCAGGCACTTCGCGTTGTATCCAGGCACTCCGCGTTGTGTAAGAACAGCCCTTAGCCGTGATATATTGGCAATAGAATGGAGAAAGTACCATTGAAATCACTTGTATGTGTTGCCAACCTAGGGTGACGCAAAACTTTTATTCAAAAACAGTCATACCATCAAAAATGTGAAAATTACCATATGATATTTTGGCCATATTGCCCAGCCCTAATTCGCTGTAATATTGGTATGGGAATAATAATGCATTTGATTTTTTGAAGTGGTTTCTTGCATCAAACATTTTCAGCCACCTCCTTGTCTGAAGGACAAGTGGATAAACAGGTTAATGCCAAGCCCTGCATGGTTTTTTTTGTTTTTTTATAGACTCATGGAATGTAGGCCTACATTGACCACACAATGGCTGCTACTGTAGGCTGAATGATAGCTATTTACATGTTAAAATGTTACAGGATGCATTTTCTCCATTGTTTGATGGTAGGCCTCCATTATGATCAAATAGCCACAGTGGCCTACTTGATCACTGTCTGAAACTTAAAAAGTGAGTACAGCCTGTGTTCACAGTAAACGCGCACTGGAAGTTGCACAGAACTCACAACATTCAAGTTTGCGCCCAGCAAACCTGAAATTTGCTCAGTGGCAAAAAACAGAGGGAACATTGGTATGGGCCTCATCAGGTACATGGAGGACAGGATAGCTTAGCTCAGTTCTACACACTACTGCATCTGCAAAGTTGTATTAAAGAGGATATTTTATGTCCAGGGTACAGCTTGTACAGTAAAGCTCCCACTGCGCTGCTCAGTTAAAAAGCAATCTCAACATCTATCAATCTCAATTCATCAGCTTTTTATCTGAAGGTATCAGTGGTGACTGTGTGAACCGAGTTTGGTTTGCCCATTTAGATAAATGATTTGTCCAGATAAAAGCATGGGAACTAAGTCTACAGTGTGTAAAATGAAACCAGAGAATTCTCTCTTGTTTGCTTGTCGTGTGAGTTTCGAAGGTGGGGAGGAAGAGCTAGGGTTTCCAAGGTAAAGCAATAACCACATAACAGGTGTAAAGTATAGGTCCCCTTGCACAGATTTTAGGAATGTTTAAAGGCCTTCTGGACCAATATTTCATTCAACTCTTGAAACTAAGCTAATAGTCCTGAGGGCTGGTTTATTTGAAGCCAGTGTTGCACTGTCCTTTTATACAATCTAAAGAGAAGACAGTATTACTTTATTGATCCCAATGTGTTAAATTATTTTATCATCTCCAACACCTAATTAAAGAGATGAATGCACCTGCACCATGGTAGCCATACTTAAAATGGGTAAGAATTATTGTGTCCACAACTCTGAAAAAGTAATCTTCCATTCATTACTCAATGGTTATGACAGGAAAGTAAACAATTCAGCTGCAGATTAATAAAAAAAAAAATTAAAAACTTGCCTGGGAACCAAAAAAAAAGTGTCTTCGGATATTATTATTATTATTTTTTTAAATAGTTCCCTCACAGGTACTCAACAAGCCATAATGTTGAATACCGGAATACTTTCCTGTGGATAGAGTCTCACATTCCTACCGTCAGAATGACCAACAGCGGTAACAACCAGTAGAACATGTTTAAATGTCATTTTATTCAACATGCTGATTTGATGTATTTAGGATCCCCATTAGCGACAGCTAATCTTACTGGGGTCCGACAACGGAAGACAGTACAGGCAAAAAGGTAGAGAGGAAACTTTTCTGATCCAAAATACATTTTTGCCTGAGGTAGAATTCAATGCAATGGGAGTTTTCGATTCCAGGCAATCGAAAACCCCACGGAGAGAAGGATTTTCAGCGCCCAAAGTTGGCTTCGTGTGAACTACACTTCCTACACAGCTTTTTTTTGTTTTTGTTTACACAAATGTGTTCTAATCAAGCTAGAGAGCTAACGTTAATTAGCCCAGATAGCAGCATTCATCTTCCCTCAGTATTCTGTAAACAAGCGCTGTAACATTGAGAAAAGTCCATGTCGGAACACTAACCCTATAAAAGAAAAAAGCTATCAATAAGCTATTTGTTATTTATTACTAATATGAAAAGGTCCTTATGCTACCAAAAAACGTAGTTGTAGTTTGGTAATAGTTTTACATGAGTTATAATCAAGTTTGTCTTTCCAATACAATATACCGATTGAAACGTAATCGAAGACCAGAAGAGGAGTTTTGATCGACAGAAGGAGCACTCACCTGTTGCATGAAGGAAGAGAAACACCGATACCAAGCCGCTGACAAACATATCGGCTCTCGACAAATTAAGCCTTATTTGTTTTCAAAACTGGTGAAGTGTCCAATTTCGACAGTCACTTTCAAATCAAAACTTTTCGATTAATCCAAAATTCTAAGTATGGTTAAGTAATTGTTGAATCTGTGGCCCACTCTGATTGAAATATAATTTCGAAGAACAAAGAACCTACGCCCTACCGAAGGCACCTGTAGAACAGTATGACGATTCTTCTTTTAACTGCACCTGTAGAAAGGAATGATTCTTCTTCTTTTAACTTTTGTGGCAGACTACACCTATTGGTGTATTGCTGCCACCTATTGTACGGGGTATTGAAACAAAAAAAATATTCCATTGCGAGACATAATACAAAATACAAAAATAATCCACTTCTTCAGTGATAATAAGGCTCAGGGGCCTGTGTGGACTGGAACATTCAACTGGATTCCTTATTTAGCCTCGCTGTAAATTCCCTGACTCCCAAAAAATGTTCAGCAACACTCACAATGATGCCTTTTTTTCTCAGATATCTTCTTTGTTTGTGCTGTGCAGTTTATAACCAATGCAATAAACAAGTCCACATTTTTTAACATGCAACATGTCAGGATCCATTTGGTGAGCAACATTTACTGATAGATGTCTCTAATCCAATACCATGGTTTCTTCAAAATGACTCCCTTCTTCGACTCTTCTCACGGCCTCCGGATAGGAAACATGCTGGACAGCCCTTATTCTTGACACCTCGGTCTCCTTCACCTCCTTCAACAGGGCACTTCATGAATTCTGGTGCATGCTCGCCACCATAATTGCAGCATGTCTACATACACTTGACACATGTCCCAATAGTTTACATTATCATACTGCAAGGGTTTGGGCACAAAGGCTCTTACAGGATATCTCACATCACCCAAATGTACGTATGACGGGAAAGACTCTTCTTCAAATAACAAAATAAAGGATGACCATACGGGTCAGTCGGTGTGCACCTGTAACGGATGTGAAACTGCTAGCTAGTCAGCGGTGGTGCGCGCTAAATAACGTTTCAATCGGTGACGTCACTTGCTCTGAGACCTTGAAGTAGTGGTTCCCCTTGCTCTGCAAGGGCCACGGCTTTTGTGGAGTGATGGGTAACGATGCTTCGTGGGTGACTGTTGTTGATGTGTTCAGAAGGTCCCTGGTTCGCGCCCGGGTATGGGCGAGGGGACCGTCTAAAGTTATCCTGTTACACACTGCCTCTACTTCTTCAGTTGTATCCTCTGCACTCACTTCTAGCTCCACTCCAGAGATAAATAACCCCCTTGATAGGCATCCTGCTTTGCAGATCCACATACGACAAATTCCAATCCGATATCTTTTTCAGGTGCACAGGCTCTCACAGAATAGCAAATAAAACTTAACCCAAAGATTATGGATATACTGACAAGATTACATGTCTCTCCGCCCTAACAATGGGAGTAGTTGTCCACAAAGCCGCACAGTGGGCTCCCACCTATAGCTCCCACCTATCCTTTCTTTGGATTGGAGGATACATCTCATTATTGTAATCCTTTTTAAAATATTGACATCAACTGCCTGTATTCAATGGATAGAGATACTATACTACTAACCTCATGCAATGAATATGCATAACCATCTCGAGACAACTCCGATATAAAGTGTTTTTTCTCAAAGTTGCTGGGATGTCACATGTCCTACTTATATCAGTAAGCTCCTAACAATTTAAGCATAACGAAACTTCTATTCGATAAAAACAAACCTCACGTAGCAAATAAGTTATTCATTTTTTGTTGTTGACCAAATTCGCCACCCTCTCATTGACCTCCATACAAACACTCCTTGCTTGGGGGGCAAAATAGCGGAAAAACGCCAATTTGGGACTCTTTCTTCCTTGCCTGACCTGACTTTATCAGGAAGAAACTGTCAAAACTCAACGAGACAGACAGGGTATTTCCAATCTCGCCATTGCCACTGGGTCTACGTCTCACCAAACGACAAGCGTCACAAACACTGTGACGTATCTCCATGAGGTGGTTTGATTAATCCCGCCCGGGCGCCCGTGGAGACTTGTTTTGCATTGGCTGAAAGTTGATTGCATTCGATGTTGAACTGGGCCGCCTCCCGGTCGTGAGCCAGCTGCCCCGTTCAAAGCCCACGGCGAAGTCTGCTCAAAACAAAAGTGACGCAATTAAGCAAGTGTAGTAATCACTAGGATTGTTTCCCATTCAAAAGGGATTGCTTTTGATAAAAACGCTTTATCTGCCCTTCCAAATGAAAACTAATTAGACAATTCTAACGTTTATTTAACGAAAAATAGATGTATGTTTCTGGACGATGCATCATGCTGCCTTGTTGACAATATGACCGAGTGGTGCAGATTACTGTTCGATTTGAGAAGGGCGTGCATCCCTCCCTGCTTTCGCCCAATGATGTTACATCATGCCTGGTGGCCCGCTGCTCAGCATAATCAAATCCGCCCAGCATAAAGCCGTCTATTTGAATAAGCAGTTGAACTTGTTTAGAGTATTTACAGTATATTCTTTATACATACAGTCTTTGAAGTATAGCCTATGTGGTATAAAAAAAATAAACAAAGTGTTGAATTGTGCAATAATTTGTGTTTTTTTTCTACCTAATGTTATTTTTAGTATTACATATATTGGTTACTGCATTGTTGGGTTTAAAGCTAGCAAGAAAGGCATTTCACTGTACTTGTGTACGTGACATTAAAAGTTGAAACTTACAATCATTGGTGTCTACGCAATCAGCCCAGTCGGCAATTCACTTGTCTTCATCCTCCTATCAGGCTGCAAACTCAATTTAATGAAAAGGTCAAGCAGTCGAGCAGTGAATTTCAAACACAGATTCAACCGCAAAGACCAGGGACATTTTCCAATGCCTCGCAAAGAAGGGCACCTATTGGTAGAAAAAAGCAGACATTGAAAATCCCTTTGAGGATGGTGAAGTTATAAATTGCACCGAGTCACTACAAAGTTACAGGCATCCTTCCTAAATCAGTTGCCGGAGGAGAAGGAAACCGCTCAGGGATTTCACCATGAGGCCAATGGTGACTTTAAAACAGTTAGAGTTTAATGGCTGGGATAGGAGAAAACTGAGTTTAGAGATTGTTTTAATACTCACATGTACAGGGTTTCAGGTGTGATTAAAGGGTACAGTGAAAATCTTAGGCTCTGAGCTACAACATGCACGACTTAAGTGAAATAAAGTAATGAAAATGGTAATTTAAAAAAAGGTAACGTAGCCACTATCGTGCCTTCTTCACCATGGTGTCTGTGTAGTTATACCATTTCAGCAGAGGAATTTGAATATATTGACCGTCCCCACGGCATCCCCGTTGATAAGGATGGGGGCGTGTCCAGCCTGGTTCCTCCCGAAGTCCACAATCATCTTTGTTTTTCTAACGTTGAGGGAGAGGTTGTTTACCTGGCACCACGCCATCCGAGTTCCTACCTCCTAACTGTATGCTGTCTCGTCCTTGTCGGTAATCAGGCCTACTACTGTCGTGTTGTCAGAGAACTTGATGATGGAGTTTGAAATGTGAGGTCATGCAGTCGTGGTATGAAAGGGAATACGGGAGGGAACTGAGGATGCACCGTTGTGAGGGCCCTGTGCTGAGAATCAGTGTCGAGGAGGTAATGTTTCCTACGTTCACCACCCAGGGCGGTGAGTTTTATAATGAGCTTATAGGGCACAATGGCGAACCTTGGGGCTAGTAAATATCCTACTGCAAATTTGTTTTGAGTACCTTCCTTGTAATTATATTTCTGCTAAATGTATTTTATTTTATTCCATTGAGCTTTTAAAAAAAAGAAGTTTTTCCTTACTCTTATTCTTTTTATTGTCGCATCATGGTGATACTGATTGTTTGTCGGCACTGGCGGTTTGTTTGCATAGCAGGTTAGGAGAATTAACGTGGCATGTTAGGATAATTAACATAGCAGGTTAGGAGAACTAACGTGGCAGATGAGGATAATTAACGTAACAGGTTAGGAGAATGAGATTATTAAGGTTAGGAAAAGGCTTAGCTGAAATTCTATAATTGTCAACTGGTATCCCCGACACGACAACTAGATGGAGCTGTACTGGTAGCCACAACCATACAAACCATCAGTCTGGACAAACCATCAGTATCATAACACCTGCAAGTATTTAATTGTACTGTGTACCATGTGTATTCTGCATATGACAAATAAACTTGACTGACTTGAAAGTAATAAGGGCGGCAGGTAGCCTAACAGATTTTTGGGTCAGTAACCGAAATGTCACTAGTTTGAATCCCAGAGCTGATAAAGTGAAAAATCTGTCCATGTACCCTTGAGAGCAAGGCATTTAACCCTAATTGCTCCATGGTTGGCGTTGATAATTGCACACTCTGACTGTGAACCCACTCTCAGCATGGAATGGGATATGAAAGAAAAAAAAACATTTCCAATTCACAAGTGTATAATACATACTTCTACATGTGTGAAATAGGACAAATACAAGCACACCCACATAATTATAAATCTCACTCAATCAGCATAGCTGAATTCAAGGTATATTGTCCACTCATGATAGTGACAGATTGTTAATACCATAAATGAATACCATTTAATTTTCAGTGTCTGTAAATAAACAAGATATTTCTTTCAGACAAATTTAATAGAAATTACAGCAAATCAACCTATAACACAAAATAATATTAGAGGCTGAAGGTTGTATTAATGTCAGAAATAGGTTAGTCCAAATTTTGGAAAACTAAAAATACACAAAGAACCATCAAATTCATTATTTGCTCAATGACTGATACAAACTGATGTAGAACACCAGTGTCAGTCAGCTGGTAGTGAAACTGTCAACCAATAGACATGGTGTTCGGTTCAGTCTAGCATTTAAATAAGCCTTTTCATAAAATATTTTATTTCAAACATAAAAGGCATCACATTTTTTCTTTCATATAATGTGTGGCAAGAGCGTAGAAATACCCATATATGGGCAAGTTGTTTGAGGGGACACAAACTACATTTGATTTCAAAGGTGATAAAGAACACAGACATGAGTATTATGCTGTGTAGCTTAAGTGTTTTTCTAGGTAGGATGAATGTCCATGATCATGGGGTGTCCATACAATTGTCAAGGAAGAAAACATCACGGAGGACATCCAAAAAGAGTGCAGTCCAGATTTGTTGGAAGCAACCCTCTGCATACAACCGCCTCCACTGACCAATGTTGTCATATTCCAACAGCCCACAACATCCTAGACCTTGTTCGAATGTTTTCCAAATACATCCATCCTAGATGAAATTACAGATATAAGATGACTGGGTTGGTATCATTGGGACCCTACGTTTCACCTCTCCAATCCCATACAGATCAGTTACTACCTCAAGTGAGGAAAGGAGGGTGTATTTTCTGGCAATTCAAACAGAGCCCTCGTACAGGCACCTTTGTCACTTCTCCTTCACTGTGGATCTACACCTGCTGCTCCCACAATGCCATTCTGTCTCAGCTGGCTTCTCATCATCTGGTTCTTGGTTTTCCAATCATCAACCTGTGAGTGGGAAAAAGGAATATGTTAATGTGGTATGATTGTGAGTTGTCATAGTAACCCACATCACCAGCTCTTGATCAACACCTCTCACTACTATTAAGATTAATGTAATGCATCATCGAGGTTTCTTTGGCTATGTATAGATCTTTAGCATGTTTGAGAGGATCAGTCTGAGCAAGGTGCTGCGGATGAATACCTGGTCTACAGTTCCCCTGCAACTAGTAACTAGTCGTTATGTGGTCAAGGTTAGCAAATCTGTGCAGCACATTGCTCAGACAGATCCCCTTGAACATGGTGATTGTGTGTTTGAGTGGGAACAATCTGAGCTGCTGCAGTACCTCTTGTCTGAGCAACTGGTTGTCCATGCGTAGTCTCTCCAGATTCTCCAGGTCCTCCCCCAGTCTGGTGTTGCTCTGACGCAGCTCCTGGATGTAATCACAAGCCTTGGACAGGATCCCTCCTTTACTCTGTAGGGAACAGACAGGACAGGAGGACACCACACTGGTCACAGCACTGGCATCATGCCTTGATATATACAATGAACAAAATTATAAAACACAACATGTAATACGCTGTTTCATAGGCTGAAATAAAAAAAGAACCCAGAAATGTTGTATATGCACAACAACAAAAAAATAAGCTTTTTTCTCTCAAATTTGATTACATCTCTGTTAGTGAGCATTTCTCCTTTGCCAAGATAATACAGCCACCAGATAGGTATGGCATATCAAGAAGCTGATTAAACAGCATTATCATTACACAGGTGCACCTTGTGCTGGGTACAAAAGGCAACTATAAAATGTGCAGTTTTGTCACACAACACAATGTCACAGATGTCTCAAGTTGAGGGAGCGTGCAATTGGCATGCTGACTGCAGTAATGCCCACCAGCGATGATGCCAGAGAATTTAATGTTAATTTATCTACCATGCTTAGCTGCCTCCAACATCATTTTAGAGACTTTGCAGTACGTCCAGCCAGCCTCACAACCGCAGACGTGTATGCCGTCATGTGGGCGAGCGGTTTGCTGATGTCAACGTTGTGAACAGAGTGCCCCATGGTGGCGGTGGGGTTATGGTATGGGTAGGCATAAGCTAAAACAACAAACACAATTGCATTTTATCGATGGCAATTTGAATGCACAGAACTACCATGATGAGATCCTGAGGCCCATTCCTTTTAAGGTATCTGTAACAGTCATGTGAAATCCATAGATTAGGGTCTAATGAATTTATTTCAATTTACTGATTTCCTCATATGAACTGTAACTCAGTAAAATCTTTAAAATTGTTGCATGTTGCGTACATTTTTGTTCAGTATAATAATAATAATAATGCCATTTAGCAGACACTTTTATCCAAAGCGATTTACATAGCTTGCTACGGACCACCACCGAGATAATCAATCTCTGTTGAGGGAAGAACTGACTTTTACATATTGTGTATATTTAATTATTCTGAACGCAAGGTCAATTCTTGCAAATGTTCTCAAAATACTTACTTTTATGTTTGCTAGCTGGACAGGCAAACACCGCTGGTACTAAACTGTAAACCAATCAAAACTTGTGTCGTATGCCAATCACGTTATCCTTATCTAAGGTAGTAGACACCTGGTGACATCTTGAGAGAGAGCTTTGTCCGACAAACTCCTCAAGCAAAGTCTTATTATTTATTGGTAATCTAACTATTTAGTTCTAGAAACGTGACACCATCAATGCAAGCTGTGAAATGACTCCCAACTTAGAACACAGCAAGTAATCTAGTTAAAACAAATATATATATTGCTAGCTAGCAGGACCAGATAGTTTTTTCACTAGATAGCATGTCAAATTCAAATAAAGTTTTATTTGTCACATGCGCCGAATACAACCTTGCTTACTTACGAGCCCTTAACCAACAATGCAGAGTTTTAAAAAAGTACAAAAAAATTGCTAAATAACTCTGAAAAATAGTAACAAAATAACAATGACGAGGCTATATACAAGGGGTACAAGTCAATGTCCAGGGGTATGGGTTAATTGAGGTAAGAGCGTTTTAGCTATCAGTTTATTACAAGTAATTTGACTACACACATCTATAGGACAAGTAGTGTCAATCTAATAGTCATCAAGGCAGGACCCACTCATTTATTTCATACTGACAAATAAGAAATCCCACATTATCCCTGTCAATAGTTGGAGTAGGATGATTGCAAAGCACCCTGCCTCAGACTGTCAGGATGTTCATTTTCTAGCTCACAAACTACATTCCTTTGCTGTGATGATTTATTTGATAAATTCTTGTCTCTCACTTTTGTCTCACATGATCTATTATGCCCTACTATGTCCTAGTCCCATAGATCAACCAAGTGCTATTCACCAAGCATTGGCCGATTCACTCCTTCTGCAGTTTGAACTAGACCTGGCGTCACTATTTAGATATTGGGACCCCATATGAATACGCATTTGCCTGTTGTCTTTTCTTTGTGGGTTTTGTCTCGCGCAGTCTGCATTTTAGAGATGAAGAACACCAACCAACTATAGATACATGCTTGTCTGAACATGTTTATTCATTATCTCTCACTTGGGGCCTGGGCACACAAATGCTCCTAGCGAGAAGGGTGAATACTGAAGCATACGTTGATGACAGTTCTAGTCTCCATTAGAGGCCCAGGCTTTTGACATAGATGGCAAAGCTCTCATTTCCGGACTGCAACATTGTAAGATTGTGCCCTCTGCACTTGATATACATTGATTGGTAGGTTACACTATATTTAGATACCTCAAATACTGCCCATGACACCTTTGCCATTTGTCTTAGTTCTCAATAAATGGTGAAACACTATTTGTGATGGTGTTCTTTGTTCGAATATACAGTTTGAATGTACAGTATATGCATGAAACGTACATTGTGGAAAACGTCTCATACTCAGTCATAGTTAGTAGAATAATGAATGAATTGGCAAGACTTTGGCCCCCGTCAACTTCTAGAAGTATAGTAGGAAAGTTAATCATTTAAACCACCTAAATATACTTGAATTAATTGAACATTTATTTCCCAACTGCTTTTTCTATAATCCTACAGGTTCTTTGTCATTTCCATACCTTATATTCCAATGTATCCAACACTGGGCAGCTGCTATTTGAGAACTCATCTGGTTTAGAAATCAATCTTTGGTAATCTTATTGCAGAGCACATTGTACAATTGTTTTTATTGAATATTGTTTTGCAAGGTATGCTATATGTGCAGGCTATGCCATATGTATTGGCTAATATGCATATGAAGCTGATTTTAAACCTCCATTCTAGCAAACATTACATATTTCTATCTACATGCTTTTATGTGGGTTTCTATGCAAAGATAAGATGGCGCTGACAGACATGGCAGCTCTGCTTCTAGATCCGAAGCAACTTTGCAGTATTTTTTTTTGTGTGTGTGTGTGTTATTTCTTACATTGTTAGCACATAAGGTTTTTTGAGTTATTACATACAGCCGGAAAGAACTTTTGGACATCAGTCAAACTCACCAGAATTACGACCAGGAATACTACTCCCGAATTGTATCCTTTGTTTGTACCCGACAGGGCAATTGAACTTATCCCAGAGGCTGCTCCAAGACGCCGCCGGCGGAGAAGATGTATTCGGAGTGGACTTCCAGTTCAACTCAGGAGGCAGGCACACCATCCACCACTTCTAAGTATATTATTCGCTAATGTTCAGTCTCTGGACAATAAAGTAGACAAGTTCATATAGCAAGGGACGGTAAACAGGGACTATAACATACTGTTTCACGGAATCATGGCTCTCTCTGGATATACTTTCCCCATCCATACAGCCAGTTGGGTCCTCAGTACATCGCAAATATAGGAATAAAGAACTCCCCGGGGAGAAGCAAGGCAGTGGTGTATATTTCATGATTAACTACTCATGGTGTGACTGTGATAACATACAGAAACTCAAGTCCTTTTGTTCACTCGACCTAGGATACCTCACAATCAAATGCCGACCGTATTACTTCCCAAGAGAATTATCTTCGGTTATAGTCACAGCCGTGTATATTACCACTCATGCCGATACCACGATGGCCCTCAAGGAACTACACTTGACATTGTGCAAACTGGAACCCATATATCCCAAGGCTGCATTTATTGTATCTGGGGATTTTAACAAAGAAAATCTGAGGAAAACACTACCGAAGTTCTATCAACACATTGACTGTAGTACTCGTGCTGGAAAACCGCTCAACCACTGCTACTCCCCCTTCAGGCACACCTACAAGGCCCTCCCCCGCCCTCTCTTCGGCAAATCAGATCACAACTCCATTTTACTCCTCCCTTCCTATAGGCAGAAACTCCAACAAGAAGCGTCCGTGCTAAGGTCTATTCAACGCTGGACTGACCAATCGGAAGCCATGCTTCAAGAGTGTTTTGATCACGCGGACTGCAATATGTTCCGGGTAGCCTCTGAGGATAACATTGACGTACAGTGGGGAGAACAAGTATTTGACACACTGCTGATTTTGCAGGTTTTCCTACTTACAAAGCATGTAGAGGTCTGTAATTTTTATCCTAGGTACACTTCAACTGTGAGAGACAGAATCTACAACAAAAATCCAGAAAATCACATTGTATGATCTTTAAGTAATTAATTAACATTTTATTACATGACATAAGTATTTGATACATCAGAAAAGCAGAACTTAATATTTGGTACAGAAACCTTTGTTTGCAATTACAGAGATCATACGTTTCCTGTAGTTCTTGACCAGGTTTGCACACACTGCAGCAGGGATTTTGACCCACTCCCCCATACAGACCTTCTCCAGATCCTTGTCGCTGGGCAATACGGACTTTCAGCTCCCTCCAAAGATTTTCTATTGGATTCAGGTCTGGAGACTGGCTAGGCCACTCCAGGAACTTGAGATGCTTCTTACGGAGCCACTCCTTAGTTGCCCTGGCTGTGTGTTTCGGGTCGTTGTCATGCTAGAAAGACCCAGCCACGACCCATCTTCAATGCTCTTACTGATGGAAGGAGGTTGTTGGTCAAGATCTCACGATACATGGCCCCCATCCATCCTCCCCTCAATACGGTGCAGTCGTCCTGTCCCCTTTGCAGAAAAGCATCCCCAAAGAATGATGTTTCCACCTCCATGCTTCACTGTTGGGATGGTGTCTTGGGGTTGTACTCATCCTTCTTCTTCCTCCAAACACGGCGAGTGGAGTTTAGACCAAAAAGCTCTATTTTTGTCTCATCAGACCACATGACCTTCTCCCATTCCTCCTCTGGATCATCCAGATGGTCATTGGAAAACTTCAGACGGGCCTGGACATGCTCTGGCTTGAGCAAAACATAAAGCAAAATCTACAATGGAATGGTTCAAAAATAAACATATCCAGGTGTTAGAATGGCCAAGTCAAAGTCCAGACCTGAATCCAATTGAGAATCTGTGGAAAGAACTGAAAACTGCTGTTCACAAATGCTCTCCATCCAACCTCACTGAGCTCGAGCTGTTTTGCAAGGAGGAATGGGAAAAAAATTCAGTCTCTCGATGTGCAAAACTGATAGAGACATACCCCAAGCGACTTACAGCTGTAATCGCAGCAAAAGGTGACGCTACAAAGTATTAACTTAAGGGGGCTGAATAATTTTGCACGCCCAATTTTTCAGTTTTTGATTTGTTACAAAAGTTTGAAATATCCAATAAATGTCGTTCCACTTCATGATTGTGTCCCACTTGTTGTTGATTCTTCCTCCAAAAAATACAGTTTTATATCTTTATGTTTGAAGCCTGAAATGTGGCAAAAGGTCGCAAAGTTCAAGAGGGTCGAATACTTTCGCAAGGCACTTTACAGTGGGGCAAAAAAGTATTTAGTCAGCCACCAATTGTGCAGGTTCTCCCACTTAAAAAGATGAGAGGCCTGTAATTTCCATCATAGGTACACTTCAACTATGACAGACAAAATGAGATTTTAAAAAATCCAGAAAATCACATTTATTTATTTGCAAATTATGGTGGAAAATAAGTATTTTGTCAATAACAAAAGTTTATCTCAATACTTTGTTATATACCCTTTGTTGGCAATGACAGAGGTCAAACATTTTCTGTAAGTCTTCACAAGGTTTTCACACACTGTTGATGGTATTTTGGCCCCTTCCTCCATGCAGATCTCCTCTAGAGCAGTGATGTTTTGGGGCTGTTGCTGGGCAACACGGACTTTCAACTCCCTCCAAAGATTTTCTATGGGGTTGAGATCTGGAGACTCTGGCTAGGCCACTCCAGGACCTTGAAATGCTTCTTACGAAGCCACTCCTTCGTTGCCCGGGCGGTGTGTTTGGGATCATTGTCATGCTGAAAGACCCAGCCACGTTTCATCTTCAATGCCCTTGCTGATGGAAGGAGGTTTTCACTCAAAATCTCACGATACATGGCCCCATTCATTCTTTCCTTTACACGGATCAGTCGTCCTGGTCCCTTTGCAGAAAAACAGCCCCAAAGCATGATGTTTCCACCCCCATGCTTCACAGTAGGTATGGTGTTCTTTGGATGCAACTCAGCATTCTTTGTCCGCCAAACACGACGAGTTGAGTTTTTACCAAAAAGTTATATTTTGGTTTCATCTGACCATATGACATTCTCCCAATCTTTTTCTAGATCATCCAAATGCTCTCTAGCAAACTTCAGACGGGCCTGGACATGTACTGGCTTAATTAGGGGGACACGTCTGGCACTGCAGGATTTGAGTCCCTGGCGTCGTAGTGTGTTACTGATGGTAGGCTTTGTTACTTTGGTCCCAGCTCTCTGCAGGTCATTCACTAGGTCCCCCCGTGTGGTTCTGGGATTTTTGCTCACTTGTGATCATTTTGAACCCACGGGGTGAGATCTTGCGTGGAGCCCCAGATCGAGGGAGATTATCAGTGGTCTTGTATGTCTTCCATTTCCTAATAATTGCTCCCACAGTTGATTTCTCCAAACCAAGCTGCTTACCTATTGCAGATTCAGTCTTCCCAGCCTGGTGCAGGTCTACAATTTTGTTTCTGGTGTCCTTTGACAGCTCTTTGGTCTTGGCCATAGTGGAGTTTGGAGTGTGACTGTTTGAGGTTGTGGACAGGTGTCTTTTATACTGATAACAAGTTCAAACAGGTGCCATTAATACAGGTAACGAGTGGAGGACAGAGAAGCCTCTTAAAGAAGAAGTTACAGGGTTGTGAGAGCCAGAAATCTTGCTTGTTTGTAGGTGACCAAATACTTATTTTCCACCATAATTTGCAAATAAATTCCTTAAAAATCATACAATGTGATTTTCTGGATGTTTTTCTTCTCATTTTGTCTGTCATAGTTGAAGTTTACCTATGATGAAAATTACAGGCCTCTCATCTTTTTAAGTGGGAGAACTCCACAACATGGCAGGTTGGCTTGTTTTGGTGGCTGAGCGCTGTACTCAGATTATTGCTTGGTATGCTTTCGCTGTAAAGTTTTTTTGAAATCTGACACAGCGGTTGCATTAAGGAGAAGTTTATCTATAATCCTATGCATAACACTTGTATCTTTCATCACAGTTTATGAGTATTTCTGTAAATTGATGTGGCTCTCTGCAAAATCACCAAATGTTTTGTAGGCAAAACATTACTGAACATAACGTGCCAATGTAAACTGAGATTTTTGGACATAAATATGAACTTTATCGAACATAACCTACATGTATAGTGTAACATGAAGTTATGAGTGCCATCTGATGAAGATCATCAAAGGTTAGTTATTCATTTTCTCTCTATATCTGCTTTTTGTGACTCCTCTCTATGGCTGGAAAATGGCTGTTTGTTTTTTGTGACTAGGAGCAAATCGTTGGATTAACAAGAAGTTAATCTTTAAAATGGTGTATAATACTTGTATAATACTGTATATATAATACTGTATAATACTTGTTTGAGGAATTTTAATTATGGGATCTCTGTTCTTTGAATTTGGCGCCCTGCACTTTCACTGGCTGTTGTCAAATCGATCCCGGTATCGGGATTTGATCCCTATTAAGTCCCTACATCGCAAGGTGGGGAAGATTTTTTTTATTTACATTTAGCCGAGCTATCCTTTTGTAAAAGTTGAAGAGTCTATTGTCCTGCTAATAGCCCATCATCACTTTGATCGTGCTATAACATACTGTAGCACCATTACCAGGATCTCTATTCATTTAAGTGAGCAGATTAGGGCTTTCAGGAGGAACAGAAAATTGCATGTCAATTCATAAACCATGTGCCATGGAATCGGTACATCTAAAATCTCTTACCAACTATTTAGCTAAGTCATGAATCGCATTGATTTATCAAGACCAGTCCCCATGCTGTTCTCAGAGCAGCGCAAAATGGCAGTTGACCACATGCGGGTAGGGTATTGCTTCAAATCCTATTAGAACAATTGGATGACTTTGGGTGTTCCAGTAAGCAACAATTTGCTTACCTTCATTAGCCTACTTTATTTGAATATTTATGTAATTCAGTGATATTTATTCCCATAGTAATTCATCATGGATCCATAACAAAATAAACATTAGCATTTTGAAAGAGTATTTTTATGATTATTTTATTAACAAAAGCATGTTGATGAAGAAATACTGTACAGTATATGCTTTATCTGACATTTTGCGGTTGCATGAGGTCACCCACACGCACTTTAAACATTTGGATAATAAAGCATATTGAAGATAGAAGCCGCCTGTATATGTTTATTAGGCTACTGTGCAGTTTGACAAGTAAACATATCCTACAGTACATAGTAAACATGGTAAAGTGCCTAATTCCTTACATAAGGGAGAGCAGGCCATGTCCAGACTTTCTCGGTGACCTCAAGTACTTATTAACTCTTGTCTTTAATGCCTTTTCGGGTTGCATCAGTCATGGACAGAAACTTCTGAGACACAGTATTAATGATGAACACCTGGAGGTTCACTGGTAAGCCACATTTGCTTCAGGATCCATCTCAGTTGGTATTCTGTGGAACCATGCGTTTTATCGGTGCAGCCGGTTGTCTAGCCCTTTGTCCACTGATCTCCACGGATGGTTGTCAGCATGGTTTGTATGCTCTGCAAAAACACATTCACGTTTTTAGTACACAATTAGCGATTTTATTACACAGTATGCCTACACATTGATAGGCTATATACACTATTTTTGGGGAAAATACACTGAAACCCAAAATACCTTTAGTTTTGGTGATCCTCTCAGCTCCGGCTCATTTTCAAGTCCTCTGGTGGTTACAGTCCTAACCCTGGAACGGGTAGCACCATAGAAAGAAGCTGGCTTGATGAAAACTGTAAGCCAGAAAAGGGTCTGCTCGGACCAAAACACACTGCCACTCAGGTTTGCATTGCAAATGAGGGGATAAACTGGGTCAAGACGCCAGCAGAGTAAATAGACCTTTATGTAGTAAAAGAAAAAATTAATAAAAAGTCCTATAACTTTGCCAAGCCTACAAGCAAAGATGAACTGGTGAAGGCAATCAAGACGTTTTGGCTTGAGAAATTGACGATACAATTCTCCCCCTACCCTCTTCCTTGGCAAGAGACTATTGTCCTGCTAATAGTCCATAATGGGTGGATGGATGGCTTCTTTTGTATTCCAATGTATTGAATGAATGTATGAATTAGTCATTTACCATTCTCATTCTGGAACGTTGTTTCCAGAGTTCAATCTCATTTTCAAGTTTTAATTACGATATTTTGGAGATGATTTTGTTTTCAAATAACCGAAAGTAAGCGGTTATAATCTGAATAAAGGGAAACAATACATTTTTGAACATGGCGTGAGACAATATGCCCTTTTGTCGGGCTTGCCATTCCAAATAAAATGTCATATCTTTTTTGCTCATGTAATATAAACAGGTCGCTCTCCGCCCGATTCTCCGCCAATGCCGCATGACTCTCCGCCAATGACGTGACTCTCCGCCAATGATTAAAAGTTAGAGGATTGAAGGACTCTAAAATTAATATCTAAGGGGCATTTTACATTAGGGAAAATCTGGTCTGTGAGAATATCTAATGGGCTTTTATATAATTATTAACAAAGCGATTATTATTTACACTGCATTATTAGGATGCATTATGAAAGTAAAATGGTAATATTTTTCCTTTTAGAGACTATAATACATGGCATCCAGGTCAGGATAACCAATAATATACACAAAGCACTAACCCTGACTCTTGGTTATTAAGTGCTCATAGGTCCAGGTCTATATATTACTGGTGTTTTTTTTAACAAACATTGCTTATTTTAGTTAAATGCTATTCACAGACCGTAATAATTTGAGACCCAAACTTGCGATCAAATTGTAGAGTTGTGACTTTTAAACTCAACAACAAAAAAAACGTCCTCTTACTGTCAACTGCATTTATTTTCAGCAAACTTAACATATGTGTAAATATTTGTATGAACATAACAAGATCCAACAACTGAGACAAACTGAACAAGTTCCACAGACATGTGATTAACATAAATGGAATGATGTGTCCCTGAACAAAGGGGGGGTCAAAATCAAAAGTAACAGTCAGTATCTGGTGTGGCCACCAGCTGCATTAAGTACTGCAGTACATCTCCTCCTCGTGGACTGCACCAGATTTGTCAGTTCTTGCTGTAAGATATTACCCCACTCTTCCACCAAGGCACCTGCAAGTTCCCGGACATTTCTGCGTGGAATGGCCCTAGCCCTCACCCTCCGATCCAACAGGTCCCAGACGTGCTCAATGGGACTGAGATCCGGACTTTTCGCTGGCCATGGCAGAAAACTGACATTCCTGTCTTGCAGGAAATCACACACAGAACGAGAAGTATAGCTGGTGGAATTGTCAGGATGAGCTTGCAGGAAGGGACCCTCCACCTAGATCCCGCTCCAGAGTCCAGGCCTTGATGTAACACATCACCCCTGGTGAGAGAAAACCGTGACTCGTCAGTGAAGAGCACTTTTTGACACGGTGGGTTTGTGCCCATAGGCGACGTTGTTGCCAGTGATGTCTGTTGAGGACCTGCCTTACAACAGGCCTACAAGCCCTCAGTCCAGCCTCTCTCAGCCTATTGAGGACAGTCTGAGCACTGATGGAGGGATTGTGCGTTCCTGGTGTAACTCGGGCAGTTGTTGTTGCCATCCTGTACCTTTCCCGCAGGTGTGATGTTCGGATGTACCGATCCTGTGCAGGTGTTGTTACACGTGGTCTGCCACTGCGAGGACGATCAGCTGTTAATCCGGTCTCCCTGTAGCTCTGTCTTAGGCGTCTCACAGTATGGACATTGCAATTTATTGCCCTGGCCACATCTGCAGTCCTAATGCCTCCTTGCAGCATGCCTAAGGCATGTTCAAGCAGATGAGCAGGGACCCTGGACATCTTTCTTTTGGTGTTTTTCAGAGTCAGTAGAAAGGCCTCTGTAGTGTCCTACGTTTTCATAACTGTGACGTTAATTGCCTACCGTCTATAAGCTGTTGATGTCTTAACGACCGTTCCACAGGTGCATTAATTGTTGATGGTTCAATGAACAAGCATGGGAAATGGTGTTTAAACCCTTTACAATGAAGATCTGTGAATTTATATGGATTTTATGAATTATCTTTGAAAGACAGGGTCCTGAAAAAATGACGTTTCTTTTTTTGCTGAGTTTAATCACTTCTATTTTCTATTTTTCACTTCTAGACTATCAGAAAGAAAGTTGGTACTTGTTTATTTTGATCCAAAGGCATGAATGAGTGAGTCACTCAGTAGGTGCCGAGGCTATATGTCCACGCCATCAACTTGATTATTTAGCAAACATCACTTGCCTCTTATATTTCAGTCAACATACATCTTAAGAATATAACAACTTTTTTAAAGCTTCCAAATGCATAATCAGTGCTCTAACTCCCCCTTTCGGTGGTCTGGAGCAATGAAGCAGTGACGCAGGGTAACGTACTAAACCACAAATGACCTAAGTCCCACGGCATAATCTCAAAACTTTAAATTGAGGAACCACTGCATGTAGCAGGGTCTACAGATAATCACTGACTACGAAAGGAAAACCAGCCATGTGGACACTGACGTCTTGCTCCCGGACAAGCTGAACAGCTTCTTTGCCCGCTTTGAGGATAACACAGTGCCATCGACGTGGCTGACTCCCCAAGGATTGTGGACTCGTTCTCCATGGCCAACAAGAGTAAGCTATTTAAGCATGTTAACCCTCACAAGGCTGCCGGCCCAGACGATATCCCTAGCCGCGTCCTCAGAGCATGAGCAGACCAGCTGGCTGGAGTGTTTCCGGACATATTCAATCTCTCCCTATCCCAGTCTGCTGTCCCCACTTGCTTCAAGATGTCCACCATTGTTCCTGTACCCAAGAAAACAAAGGTAATTGAACTAAATGACTATCGCCCCATAGCACTTACTTCTTTCATCATCAAGTGCTTTGAGAGGTTAGTTGAGGATTATATTACCTCCACCTTCCCTGACACCATAGACCCACTTTGATTTGCATTCCACCCCAATAGATCCACACATCATGCAATCGCCATCGCACTGCACACTGCCCTATCCCATCTGGACAAAAGGAATACCTATGTGAGAATGCTATTCATTGCCTATAGCTCAGTATTCAACACCATCTGGGGTCTGAACCCCGCCCTGTGCAACTGGATCCTCAACTTCCTGACGGGCCACCCCCAGGTAGGAAACAACACCTCCACTTCACTGATCCTTAACACAAGGGCCCCACGCTCAGCCCCCTCTTGTACTCCCTGTTCACACATGACTGTGTGGCCAAACACGCCTCCAACTTAATCAAATTTGCAAACGACACAACAGTAGTAGGTCTGATTACCAACAATGACTAGACAGCCTACAGGGAGGTGGGGGCCCTGGCAGAGTGGTGCCAGGAAAATAACCTCTCCCTCAACAGAACGAAGGAGCTGATCATGGACTTCAGGAAACAGCAGAGGGAGCACGCCTCTATTCACATCGATTGGACCGCAGTGGAGAAGGTGGAAGGCTTCAAGTTCCTCGGCGGACACATCACTGACAATCTGAAATGGTCCACCCACACAGACAGTGTGGTGAAGAAGGTGCAACAACGCTTCTTCAACCTCAGGAGGCTAAAGAAATTCAGCTTGGCCCCTAAAACGCTCAAACTTTTACATATGCACAATTGAGAGCATCCTGTTCCTCCGCCTGGTACGCAACTGCACCGCTCGGAACCGCAGGGCTCTGCCCAACGCATCACTGGGGCACACTGCCTGCCCTCCAGGACACCCAATATGCTGTAGGAATGCCAAAAAGATCATCAAGGAGTTAATCACTCGAGCCACGGCCTGTTCAACCTGCTACCACCCAGAAGGCAAGGTCAGTACAGGTGCAGCAAAGCTGGGACCGAGAGACTGAAAAACAGCTCCTCTCTCAAGGCCATCAGACTGTTAACTAGCCATCACGAGCCAGCTAACCCTCGGTAACTCAACTCTGCACCTTAGAGGCTGCTGCCCATATACATAGAATATAGAATCACTGGTCACTTGAATAAGTAATGTTCACATACTGCTTTACTCAGTTCATATGTATATACTGTATCCTAAATGTATTTTGGTTAATGCCACTCCCACATTGCTCATCCTAATATTTATATATTTCTTAATTCCATTCTTTTACTTTTAGATGTGTGTATTGTCAGACACTACTGCACTGCTGGATCTAGGAACATAAGTATTTCTGTACACCCACGATAACATCTACTAAATATGTGTATGTGACCAATAAAATTTGAGTATACAGTTCAAAACAAGTTATTTCCATGACAGCCTGACCAGGTGAAAGCTATGATCGCTTATCGATGTCACTTGTTAAATCCACTTCAATCAGTGTAGATGAAGGGGAGGAGACAGGTTAAAGCATTTTTAGCCCTTGATATAGTTGAGACATGGATTGTGTATGTGTGTCATTCAAAGGGTGAAAGGCCAAGACAACAAATGTAAATGCCTTTGAAAGGGGGTATTGTAGTAGGCGCCAGGCACACCGGTTTGTGTCAAGAACTGCAACGCTGCTGTGTTTTTTACGCTCAACAGTTTCCTGTGTTTATCAATTTTTTATTTAACTAGGCAAGTCAGTTAAGAACAGGGTTTGGCCGGCAGGGATGTCCTTGTCCCATCGCGCACTAGTGACTCCTGTGGCAGGCCGGGAGCAGTGCACGCTGACACGGTCGCCAGGTGTACGGTGTTTCCTCCGACACATTGGTGCGGCTGGCTTCCGGGTTAAGTAGGCATTGTGTGAAGAAGCAGTGCGGCTTGGTTGGGTTGTATTTCGGAGGACGCACGGCTCTCGACCTTCGCCTCTCCGAGTCCGGGCGGGAGTTGCAGCGATGAGACAATTGGATACCACGAAATTGGGGAGAAAAAAGGGTAAAAAAAAATAATAATAATATTATATGTTATTCTATTCTTTTGAAAACACATTTTATTTGTCTTGTTTCATACGACCTGCCAAATCAAATTAATAATTGATTTCTTTGTGATGGTGTATATCAATGGATTTATTAAAATAGACTCCCGCCCACATATGCACACCCCTACTTCCTCTCCTCACCCACATGCATGTGGGAGGTACAAAAGGCTTATGCCGGCAAGAATGTGGTAAAAATGGGCCCGTTTGAAAGTGGGGTTCATAGAAACATTTCCCACATTTGAATAAGTTCTACAGGCAACATACTGTAATTACTGTGTGAGCGCATTCATCTTAGTTAGCTAGTTGAGAACTGCTTTTTAGAAGAAAACAGATGTAGTTATCTGAAGTTTTTTGAGGGAGAAGGGGGGTGCTGTGGGAATAATCAAGGAAGAAGGACTAGAAAGAGAATCTCAGAAATGCGTCCATGTGAAAACGTATACCAGTTGAATAAAATATGAAGACTTGACTTGAGTACCTGGGAACTCACCTGCCCATTCTTCGTCGCATCCAGGGTGCAGTCTGGGATGGTTTTGGACAGCTGGACGATCCAGTTGTTTATCTTATCTCTGCGTCGGCGCTCAACTGGGGACCGATTAAAAAGGTTATAAAATGTCTTGAACAAATATAAAACAAGACTTCACAGATCAACATCCTTGAACATTTTGAAGGTCACAGTACTGCTGTATATTCAAGTACCTTCATTGTGTTGGGCTCGTCTCTTGTCATCTCTAGATGTACGAGGAGGCTCTGACTTGCTGTAGAATAGAAAAAGAGGATTCAAAACAGTAGCCCAATGTACAACATGTAGACCTATCACCACATTCACCAGGTATGAAATACTATTGGCAATGTCATGTTATTTTAACTATGGTCGTGTTCATTAGGTCACGCAACAGAAAACATTTTTTAACATTTTGCAATGGGAAACCAAATTTGCTTTTCTTATTGGACAACCCCAGTTCCCTTGATGAAGGCCCGAAGGCCTAGTCAGTGATGGGTTATGTAATATCATAACCTGGACAGAGGGGATGTGATGTTATGTGTTAGATATCTTTGTTGAGGGTGCTATGGACCTCTGGTTTGTTCCGCCCAACACGTCCTGTGGGGACATCATCACATATAGCTGACCTGGAAGACACAGGGCACTATTAAGCAAACAGACAATGTACAGATTGACTGACTATCTCAGCTGGCCCAAATTCTCTCCCTCCACCTTGCCCTTGGACCTAACCCTTCGGTTTTTGCAGATCTGAAGTTTCCTGATTAGGTATAACCGGAAAAGTGCTATCTTGCTTACATCTTACAGATATGCCAACATTGAAGGATGGGGCATTGAGCTAATTGGGACATGTTTGAATGACATAATTTCAACTGACCAGTGGGTGTGCTCTGAGTGAGCAGTGTTTCTGGCGCTTGAACATTCTCAACCATGGTAGTCTGTGTGGCATCAGTGACAGGGTAGTAGTAGTGAGTCTCTGAGGCTTCCCCCTCCAGTCCCTCAGACTGGGAAAACACCGCCTGACAGACAGACAACACACATGACAGATATTTTAGATAGCAACAGATCCAACTAATAAACTGAATGGACAGCTGCTTGCATGCACAATAAAGTGTGTGGGGAAAGGAAATGATGGGTGAAACTTTATCAAGAGACGCACTCCAGCCAAAGGGGATTATATATGTGAGACAAAGCAAACTTGTGCATTTTGTGTGTGTGTGTGTGTGTTTCAACACCATCCAAGGGTTGTACCTGTGTGACAGTCTGTGTCGTTGCGGGGAAGCCCGTCACCACGCTAACAGCAGAGGCACCGTCTGTCTGTCCGTCCACCTGTCCATCAGACACCTGGATCACCCGGTACGTCACCTGAACAGAGGGGGGTGGGTCAGTAAAGGGATGGCTAAGACAGAATCTGGTTCTTCAACCTTACAAATGTGCAAACATCAAAGGTTTAGGGCCAAGGGGGAGGGAGAAAATTGGGACAGACTGAGTGTGTGTGGCATGCAAAGTCCCTTCTACCTGCCCTGAGGGAGGGTACAACTCCCCTACCGGCAACCCGCCTCCTTCGGTCTTGAACAGGTACTTGATTGGTTGATCAGACGAGAAGGTGGCTGCAGACTGGATGGTGGTGATGGCAGTTGGGTCGTCGGCTGTGGCAACAGCACCTGAGGGCGAGACCGGAGAGTCTTGTAGTTTTTGTATTCTTTTTTATTTTATTTAAGTCAGTTAAGAAAAAAATTCTTATTTACAATGACAGCCCACCCTGGTCAAAAACTCTCCCCTAACCCGGACGACGCTAGGCCAATGATGCGCCGCCCTAGGGGAAGCCCGATAACGGCCGGTTGCGATACAGCCCAGGATCGAATCCAGGTCTGTAGTGACGACTCGAGCACTGACATGCAGTGACTTGGACCGCTGCGCCACTCGGTCCCCCAAAGTAATAAATCAGATCAACCTGACTAACCAGTTTTTACATTAACATTATACATGAGAGACAACTTGGCAGATTTTTTTTTGCCCTAGCACTACACAGCTGATTCATATAATAAACTAATCATCAAGCTTTGATTATTTGTATCAGCTGTGTAGTGTCAGGGCAAAATCCAAAATGTGCACCCCTTGGGGTCCCCAGGATTGAGTTTGGGAAACTATAGGCCCTAGGCCCATGGCTATGACAGCATGTGTACTTGCATAGATCACAGCCTGAATCATTTCAGTAAACACACATCACATTGACCATTCATTGAAGCAATGCAAAGAACATATATAGTTTACACTGAACAAAAGTATAGAACGCAACACGTAAAGTGTTGGTCCCATGTTTATGATCTGAAATAAAAGATCCCAGAAATGTTCCATATGCAAAAATGTTTTATGTAAACAAATTTGTTTACATCCCTGTTTGTGAGCATTTATCCTTTGCCAAGATAATCCATCCACCTGACAGGTGTGGCATATCAAGAATCTGACTAAACAGCATGATCATTACACAGGTGCTGGAGACAATAAAAGGCCACTCTAAAACGTGCAGTTTTATCATACAGCACAATACCACAGATGTATCAAGTTGAGGGAGTGTGCAATTGGCATGCTGACTACAGGAATACCCACAGGTGCGGTTTCCAGAGAATTTAATGTTCATCTCTACCATAAGCCACTTCCGGCGTTTTAAAGAATTCGGCAGTACGTCGAACCGGCCTCACAACTGCAGACCACGTGTATGGCATCGTGTGGGCAAGCGGTTCACTCATGTCAATGTTGTCAGAGTGGCCCATGATGGCAGTGGGGTTATTGAATGGACAGGCATACCGTAAACTACAGACAATGAAACACATTTGCATTTTATCTATGGTAATGCACATCATGAGATCCTGAGGCCCTAAGCTAACATGCCGCCCCCAACTGCAACTCAGTAAAATCAATGAAAACGTTGCGTTTATATTTTTGTTCAGTCTATAACAAAAGTAGTTAATTCTCACCATTATGATAAATCATAGAATACTCTCTATGGCGCTCACCTTCATCGATTATGGGCACGTCACCGTCGTCATCCGGGCTCTTCTGCTGCCTGTGGTACAGGGGAGAAGGCGGCAACAGTCAGCCAATAGTTAACTGGACAACATAAAACAAAAGGTTGATTGCCCATTAACGAAAGCTTTTTCTGCCACACTTACCCCTTCATCTCGGTTTGCTGCCCTATGCCTTTAAAAAAACAGCAGCGGCGATTCTGTCCGCCACAGTTTCACCTATAACGTTATTTACCAGAATCAAAAAATTAGGTCTATATTAAAACCAACAATGAAAAACATTGCCATGTTTATCTCGCACTGCAAAGTTAACTGGCTTGCTAGCTAATTAAGTACTCGATACAGTCCACAACAATTACGAATTAGCTAGGCACCCCTCGTAAATATAGATATTTAAGCAGTATTAATTGACAAATACATATGAGTGTGTGATGGCAATATGTTATAGCTACGATACCTACTCAAATTCAAACCTAAACCTCAAACACTGGACGGCAGGGCTCGAAAATGGTTAGCTAGCTATCTATCGTTAGCAATGTAAACAAGGCGAATGTGCTAGTTAGCTTGCAAACAACCAATCCGCGCTAGAATTCGTTAGAGAAGCATGGGAGATTTCCCCAACTCGCTAGCTCATCATACCGACACATTTAATGAGTATTTAATCCAATTGAAGTCAAACTAACCCGTAAATATTGTAGCGCAGCTAGTCCACCCATCCATAAAACAAAGATTCTCTATTATATTGACAAGATAGTCGAGTGACCGCTCTACATGTCCTCAATAACTAACCCAAGACCGATCACAGCCTGTCGTTTCCAATATAGTAATGGCGTCTTTTTGTAGGTACTAACTCCGCCATGGTGCGTTGTACATAGCCTATTGGGAAAATGAATTGTGTTTTTGTAAGGGTTTTGGATAAACGCCAAATATAAGGTATGTGGTAAACATAGAACAAGAAGTTATCCTAAACCTATGTTCATCTTCATCAGCTAACATCACTTTTTGTGAATTTTGAACCACTTTTTTAAAAAGCACAAAGGCTAAATAATTTATAAAGTTAATGTTATCTAACTAAATATCAAACTTTTAAGATCTCCTAAACCTCAGACCTAATTTCTGGCATAAATCCCGAAACCCTATTCTTTCCCCATTAATTTTCCACATAGGAATTGCTGAACAAAACAAAGGTAATTCATTTCTGGGATTCATTATTATGAGCTGTATTGAAGCAAATTACTCATGGTGGCTTTTCCACTGCACTGCCCTGATTTTCACAGTTCCTCGTTTTGTTTCCAATTGCTCACGGCCCCTGGAACCAAGCAGGATATTC
This sequence comes from Oncorhynchus kisutch, assembly GCF_002021735.2. Classification (NCBI taxonomy): domain Eukaryota; kingdom Metazoa; phylum Chordata; class Actinopteri; order Salmoniformes; family Salmonidae; genus Oncorhynchus; species Oncorhynchus kisutch. Next base: position 2,847,313 of record NC_034201.2, on the reverse strand, counting down.
AGCCTCGTTTGATATCTTCGATGAGGTTTAAAGGTGGTTGGCATCCAACAGATGTTGCACTACCAACTGCACTGGAGTATAACTCCCTAATACTTTGCTTGGAAAAAAGGAAATAAATCAACCAATACCCTATCATCTAACCCTACACTCATTAAAAACCCACCTCCCTACTCCACTAAATCCACAAATGTAATCAACAAGGCTCCATTTTCGGCATGTCGGGAAAAATAGTATGAAGCTAGCAAACTTAATGATGGTGTCATGCTTGGCCACACAGCCGTGGGTGAACAGGGAGGACAGGAGGGGACTAAGCACGCTCCCCTGAGAGGCCCCCATTTTGAGGATCAGCGTGACAGATGTGTGGATAGCGCAAGGGCTGAGGGGGTAAAAATAACGTGTTTGGACTGCAGCCAGTGAATCTTCCCCTTCAGTTGGTCCACTTTCACATTTACCGCTACCCCAGTAATCACTCCTTTCAATGGCACCCTTTTCGTGAGCGCAAAACGATTCACATATCTTGTCCCCAGTCATTTGGCTCAGAGCGCCTGCTCCCTCTAACCTGCAGGAACACAAATAATTATCACAAGACCACTTCGGGTTACTTTCACCGATTCCACAGCACCCAACTCTGTTTTCACCCACCCTGAAACCACAAATGGATAAGCCAAAAGGCAAGGGTCCAATTTTTCCAAAGATTTCACTCCTACCGTTTGTTTGATATCTGGTACTAACCTCAAACCAAGTAGGCCGGTGGGTGGGGTTACAAATGGCCGTACTCAATGATTGGTCTCACGCAATGATGTCACAGTGTTGCAAATGTTGTTAATACTCTGAAGCAACACAAACATAGGCACAGACACATGCGTACAAACACACATATACACATGTAAACATAGATTTTGTGATGTGTATATGTGGTAGTACAGTATGGGCCTTTGGGCACACACTTAATATGTTGTGAAATCTGTTGTGAATGTATTGTAAAGTAAAACATTTTTTATCTGCCTTAATTTTTCTGGACCCCAGGAAGGGTAGCTGCTTCATTGGCAGCAGCTAATGGGGATCCATAATGAATACAAATACAAATTGAGACAGGGGCTCCATTTTCAAAACATAAGGTAAATCTGACTACAAACAGTGCAGCTACACTAAGCAATAACTCTAAAGCTAAAAATGAATAATGGAGGCAGCAAATTGGTCAGTTGGAGATGTTAAAGGCTTTTGAGCATCTGGGCAGACTCCAGCATGGTCCATGTACTTTTTTGGCCAATTAATATTTCCTATTAGAGGACAAGATAAAAATCGAGTATAGAGGATACTTCCTATTTCTGTAATCTCGGCAAGGCCTAACAAAAGGAAATTAATCATTTTATAATTTTTGTAGTTGGGGGAAAAAAATGGATGTCAACAAATTACGACAAAATGTATCACTTTTTTTTATTTTTCATACCTGGAAGTAGACACCCCATGTTGCAATAATATAATATTCACGGTGCATATCGGGTCTGGGTTGAGCTGCAGTGTCGGCAGCACAGAAGAAAGGATTAGACATTTATGTGACGGGAAGATAAAAATATTAACGTTACCTAAGATGTTTAAATAATCATGAAGTTACCATGCCAATAGAACGAACTCAGTAACAACTGAACAAAGTTGGCTTGCACTACCTGGCTAGCTAGCATTAGCCAGCTAACATTAATGCTGACTAGCTAGCAAGCTGGCTAACTGACTAGCTAGCAGGTGGTGCAAACCAATTAGCTAGCAGGCTTGCTACCTGGCTACTGGCTATAGTCATGCTAACTAGTGGATATTAGTTTGTCCCTCATGCTAGCTAGATTAAGTAAGTCTCTCAACGTTAGTCTCTCAACCTGCTGCAAGATAAAGCAGCCCGGCCAGAGGTACCTGCTGTAGAAAGGGGAGATTTCTACATTAATTTCTGTAGCTAACTTAGCTAGATCTTCAGTCAGGCTGGTGCTTATTGACTAAGTAGGCTAATAATTAAGTGTTTACTGTAAATGGTTACCTATCTGGCCCTTTGCGTAGCTATTTTCTTACATTCAATACAACAATATCCAGTTAAGCTGTGGGGTGTGGGGGTTCAGAATGTACCCGCAGGAGAAGGACACAGTATGGTGTCTTGGAAATTTTCACTAGGGACTCAGTCAAACCTAAATTAATCATCCTTTATTATCAGCAAACTGGAGAGGTTCCAACAAACTTAATGCACCATAGCACGTTGGTCGGGAGCTCTGCCGGAGCAGTTCCATTATTTCTCTTATATACTGCTTTCACAGACAAGTTATAATTGCACAATTTACATTATTAATCATTAATTCGTCATTAACATTTGGTTCCTGCATGTGCCTGACCAATACCTCACAAGGCTTCTTCTCTCCAAACTGAGACCTTGAAACTGAGATATCCCCTTTGGTTCCCAGAACAATGTTCTGGAAGTACTGCCAATTGGTCTGAGGAGGAGGTCACAGTCACCTGCACAAACCAAGATAGAGGGAGAGGAGATGTTTACAATTCAATGCTATCGCTAGAGACCACAACATTTTCCCTCACATTGCCTCGTTTATCGTAAAATTTTAAGGTAACATATCGGCGACCTCGCCGCAGAGTTACAGGGTCAGGGAGTCAGAGGGCTAATCCTTAGGGAGAAATCCCAACCACCCAGCAGACACAATCTGGTGAGATTTGTATTGAAGCAAGACAAAAACAAAACAAACAAAAAAACAACAACAGCAATACACTTCTTCATATAAAATACCTTATCCTTTACGCAATCAAGCTCTCTGTCTGTAAGGTGTCATAGAAATTCATAGTACTGAGAGAGACTTTGTCTTTTCTTCAAACAATCATCTTAATTTAAAATGGATTAATTATTGCAATAATGAAGCTGTTCGACACACACCTCGAAGTGTGTGTTGCCGAGAGTTTAGCCTTTAATGAAGTAAAAAACCCAGATATTATATAGGCGACCCAAAAATCCTTAGTATTGGCTGGTTCCACCCCCATGCAGATCAGGGGGCATCATAAGCTACTTCAGGTACACCCTGTTGTTATCTGGGGGCTCACGAGTGGCACTACGGTCTAAGGCACTGCATCTCAGGAGGCATCACTACAGACACCCTAGTACGAACCCAGGCTGATTCACAACCTGCCGTGATTGAGAATCCCACAGGGCGGCGCACAATTGGCCCAGCGTTGTCCGGGTTTGGCCGGTGTAGGCTGTCATTGTAAATAACAATTTGTACTTGACTGACTTGCCTAGTTAAATAAAATACGAAATAAAAAAATCTGCATCTGGTGCCATTTCCCAGATGCCAGGATGATTAGGATCAATGGGGGTTTTGTTCTACTACATTCAGGCTATCTCTGTTACACCCACCACATCTTGTCTATGGAATGCAGACTGTAACTCTTTTGTCAGCTCAAGCCTCAGAGGCCTAACTCAGAGGTCAGAAGTCATTCAACCCCATAAGTGAGTGTTTCTTTCCCTTTTCTTTCCCTGTACTTCAGACTCTTTTTTAAAAAGATATTTCAAACATTTTGTCTACCAGGTTTACATAGGGTTTTTCAGTACATTTCTTATCAAGAGAATTTACATGTGAGCAACCAAAACTCGGACAATAGATACTTCAGAAAATAATGTGTGTGCCAACCCGTGAAGAGCCCACTAAAACACAATAAATCAAACACGGTTTCAACACCACTAACAAATAGGTTGTTTGTGTGTGGGTACTGGCGTGTGTGGTAAAATGCATGGTAAAAATAAACAAAATGGCCATCTTGTTCAGGAAGTCTTGATTAAACCAAGTGTCTACAGAATCATACTTCAGACACATCAGATGATAGTGTAATGTAATATATGATAGTGTCCCGTTAAGCGGAATAGTAAACAATCCCAGAGACCCTTTCTTGTAATCTTGTCATTTTGACCTATTGCATTGACATATGTAATGACTGTCCCTGTGACATCAACTAGTCAAAATATGAAACCTGTTGTTTAACAAATCTGCGAAGTCCTTCAAAAAGTTAGTGCTGGCTTATCAACTCGATATTCAGTACTAAAAACATTTACTTGGATCTACTTAAATTCTGGATACAATGCCACGTAATGGAAACAGATTATTGTTTTATATTACATTACATTCTTAAATCACTGGTATTACCCAAACTATAGAATTGAGTGGTAATAATTGGAAATGGTAAAAAACGTATCATTATTCATTCCTATGTCCCAAATGTCCCCTGTGTCCTTTACAAACTGTTTGAGGTAACCTCTACAGGATCTGTTTGAGTTAACCTCTACTGGATTGTTTTTTTTACACTTGTTAGGAATGATGCTCTCAAAGTGTGTCTCCCATTTCTCTCGTGTCGTGTGGTATTATCTTTCTCTCTCTTTCTCTCCAGGATACATTAGGGGGAAGTAGTTTTTCGGTTTAATTCAATGTTTAAATTTGCTTCAAGTGTGGTTTGTACTGAAAGTTGACACTTGTATGGAGGGATGTGTGTGGGGGAAGGAAGTACATAGATGGAAATGCAGTCACCATCCACTTCAGATAGCATTTCTTGTTTTTTTAGGCCTGTTTAAAACATTTAAGGTAACAAACTTTGATTGAAGTGTGACACAGGCTGTATTGTTATGTATATCTTGGTACTGTATGTACAGTAAGGTATCTAATATTGTTAAATCTGACATGGTTTGAAGTTACCATTATTAATCCTGCGTCAAGTCTCATATGGTGGAAATGTACCAGTGTTGTACCATTTTTTTATCCACTAGATGTGAGAGTTTTTCTGTACCTCTCGCGGCATGATTTATTAATTATTTGACATTCTAATAAATTAACTGTTGACATTCTAATAAATTAAGTAGACTAGACTCCTTATTTATCCCGCCCCCCAGAAAGACCATCATGTAAAAGCGCGGTGATCCTTATATATAATCATCCTATCCTGCCACAATGATTCAAAACCTGCTTTCTTATTTGTACATAGAGGTTATGGAGAGGGCCAGTGGGGTTAAGTAACTGATCTTAACATAGATCTTGGTAGTCAGCTAGTGAAGAGGTCCCTATGTAATCACGTCACATAGCCTAGTGTAGTCGTCTCCCTACTGAATTTGAATCGTGGAAAAGCCACATAATTTTTTTTTATAAGAAAAGGCAAAAGAGGTTGACATTTTTCAAGTCCAAAAATCCAGAGAAAGATGTTGAATTGAACCCAGAACGAGCCAAAGAACTGTTAGTGCCGGAGGAGAGGAGTGAGGGGCAAATGGTTCCTGATGGCGATGCTAATTCTGACAGTTCAGCATCACCACCGGCACCTCCACTAGCTAGTAGGCCTACAATTCTCTTCCTCTAGAACCATAAAATGTAAGGATGGGAGAGAAGGAGAAGTGTTTTAAGTAGGATGTATATAACTGTGATGGTGAGAAATGTTTTGCTGTCTGAATAGAGCTGTTTCAACCCTTTGGGAAGAACTAAACTTGGTTAAGCTTCTCTAGTGTCCGTGAGTTATTTACTCTGAAAAATAAGAACCTAACAGTTGGCGTTGTCGGCAGGATTCCCCACGATTTTTTATCAAACCAAAGAGTCCAAATCAGTGGAACAGGAGCCGGCACAGCAATAAGGTAGGCAAGTTCCTACACCTGTTACCACTCTTTTTGACATCTTGGGGAGATGAGAATCGTAGGCTGAATAATTATAGGATACGGACTTAGGAAGCCTGGGTTTATTTAAAAGGCCCATAGTGTTATTACCTGTCATAGATTTATAGTAAAAGGTAAGTCCCGGAAGGTAAGCCCAAACAGGTCGGTACCTGTTTAGAAGGTAAGTCCTAGGGGATAAATCCCAGTGGGTTAGTACCTGTGATTACTATACAAAAAAGGCTGAGGCCCGGAAGGTAAACCTGAGCAGTTTAGAATCTGCAAAAGGTAAGCCCTTGTGGGTAAATCCCAGCGGGGTTGGTTCCCTGCATAATCTAGAAAGGGGTGTGAGCCTAGGTGTAGTGGCTGTGAAGCAGCTAGATGTGTGGACAATATTAGAAAGTATCAGTAGAGAGCAAACGAGCAGTTGGTACAGGACTATCGGGATGTGAATTGATGAACGATAGGATAAACAAGCACTAATAAGGTACAAAAGTGTCCAAATGATTAATAGACTAGACTGTTATTAATTAATGCTGGGGGGGTGACGCTGAGACAAGAAAACAAAAATGTCTTCTAAAGACCAGGATACACCCGGGGAGGGAGGAAAATAAAATGAAAATGTTACCATAGTCTTAGAGGCACTAAAAAAAGCATATAATCAAAACCAAGAACCAAATAAATGGCGGGGAAAATTTGTGAAATTGGACAAAATTGGAACACAAATATATTTAAGAGAATATTTCATATTCAAGAGCCTATGGATGCAATCGTACTGTGGAACACTGATAAAACTAGAAAAAGAGAAAAAATAAAGATCTGCTAGGTAAAATGGACCAGGTGTTAAGGTTTAGCAGGGATCGGACCAAAATGCAGCGTGGTTATCTTCATACATCTTTAATAAAGATAATGACAATACAATACAAAACAATAAACGTAACGTGAAAAATCTAAACAGCCTTATCTGGTGCAAACAAACACAGAGACAGGAACAATCACCCACGAAACACTCAAAGAATATGGCTGCCTAAATATAGTTCCCAATCAGAGACAACGATAAACACCTGCCTCTGATTGAGAACCACTCCAGGCAACCATAGACTTTCCTAGACTACTCTACTATACCACAATCCCATAACCTACAAAAACCCCAAGACAAAACACACCACATAAATAACCCATGTCACACCCTGGCCTGACCAAAATAATAAAGAAAACACAAAATACTAAGACCAGGGCGTGACACCAGGCAGCAGACAAGAATGAGGCGACAAATAAAAAACTAGGAATATCCGAAGGGCATGCACATAGATTAGATGAACAGAAACAGGAATTGGCTAATGAGCTAGAAAAAAGTCCAAACCTAAATCAAGAGTTAGAGAAAGACCTCGAGGATAGGCAAAACCAAATGAAACAACTCAGGGTTACGCTTCAACAGTATCAGAATACGTGTAGAGGAGTGTATGCAATTGCAACTCCTCCACCGTTCGGGTTTGAAACCTGTTATCAAAATGGCTATCGCAGGGGTGGTAGATCAGCATTCTCACTGGGATGAAATAGTACAAGCAGCGTTGAGAGTAGAATCTAATTCCATTTACTCCACAGCAGTACGAGTGGTTAATGCTGCCACAGTGAAAGTCAACAGTGGTTACAATGGTCCAAATAAGATAAAGAAACCGAGAGGGAAGGGTAGCAACCCGGTGATAAGGCACAGAGGGTTAGCTCCCTGTTTTAGGTGTGGGCCTATCGGGCTTTGAAATAATGAATGTATGGTGGTACTGGAATCTGCTACTTTGTGAGGAAATGCTTTTACTACCTTGGGAGTAAAAGTGTTTGCTTCTTTGTCAAAAGAGCAGCAGTAAACCCTCTTAAAAGCAGCAGGACATTTTGCCTAACATTTTGCCTAGCAGTACATGGCCTCCGTTCGATCAATAGTGGTTCATAGAGATTACGTTTTTTTATGTGAAAGGAGTCGTAGGAGGTCACGTCTCACACAACTTTCTAATAGATACAGACGCTCAAATATCACTAATTCCATACAATAAAAAAATTGGCAAAATTTGCGACAGGGAAAAGTATCACGTTCAGCAAGGTAACATGTCATTAAACCTAGGACCAGTGACAATACCAGGATAATTTTACATGGCTATGGGAATAGAACCGATTTTGGGGTTGGATAATCTTTGCGAGATGCCGGGGGAGTGGATTCTGAAAGGTAACAAATTAAAATTGGCAGTAAGAACGGCGAAAGCAGAGCAATTGTTGTTTCAGGACCATCCATTATGGGCAAAAGACGCATTAGATTGTGGTCTAATCAAAGGTTGCACGCCTGTTGTGGTTGAGGGAGAACCGCCATCACCAATGAAGCAATAACCTATTAAACCAGAGGCTGAGAAATCGGTGGCGGAGTACCTTCCAATATTACTTGAACGTGGCATAGTGATCCGCGGACCAGCTCGATGCAACAGCCCTTTATACCCAGTAAAAAAAAGGACTAAAATGGCGTATTACTGTGGATTTTCGAGGCCTAAATGAACATGCAGTGAAAATCACACCAGTGGTAGCAGATTTGGCAGACCTATTGGCATCTATTCCCTCAGATTCAAGATGGTACAGTCTGTTAGACATGAAAAATTGATTTTGGTCTGTGCCGGTGGCTGAGGAGTCACAACACTGCTTCGGGTTCTGTTACCAGGGGGAGCAATTTACGTGGGCTAAAGTACCGATGGGATTCACAAATAGTCCCACTTGGTATCATTCTGCATTGAACAATCATTAAAAGGATGTATGTTTGAAGGTTCTGTGTTGGTACAATATGTGGATGATTTGTTATTAGCATCAAAAGACAAAAAAACTCATATGCGAGACCTCACCACAATGGTAGACTATTTGGTGGAACAGGGTCATAAGGCATCATATGAGAAAGCACAACTAGCAAAGCAAGAAGTAACATATTTGGGGGTTGTGATTTTTAAGGGCACAAAACACATTACCCGGGATCGGATAGAAACCATGCGTTCTTTGGCACGGCCAAACACTCCTCGCACGCTCACGAAAACTTTAGGAGTTTTCAATTTTGTTAGACATTTTATTCTGTTATTCTCTGAAATAGCCACTTACAGAGTTGACGAAAGGTGGGAAGGGTCCCCATGAGAGGATAGAGTGGAATCAAGAGTGTGAGGAAGCGTTTCTCGAGAAGCAATTGTGTCAAACGACAGCATTGGGATTGCCAAACCTAAGATTACCTTTCAAAACTTTTGTTAATGAACAAGAAGGACATTGTAACGCGGTGGTTACGCAAAATCATGGGGGTAGAGAGAGACCAGTAATGTACTGGAGTAAATTGCTAGACTCAAAAGGAATGCAAAAGGAATGCCACCGTGCCTTAGGGAGGTACAGGCGACTGAAATGATGTTGCATAACACGGCTTCCATTACAATGGGTCAAAAAATAGATTTTGTATGTTCCACACGCAGTAGCAACCATAGTGAACAGCATGAAAGCACAACATGTTACTAGTGCAAGATGGACAAAATGGGAGTTAACGTTAAAATGGGGAAAATCTACAATTTCATAAGATTAGTGCTTTGAATCCTGCGCCGTTAATGCCTGGGGAGGGTGAATCGCATACATGTAACCCAGATCAGATTACTCCAAAACCTAGGCCTGATTTGCAAGAGACAGCATTAGAATCGGGAAAAGTATTGTATACAGATGGCTCTAGTTACATAACCACAGAAGAGAAGAGAGTAATGGGGTATGCTGTGTGTGATGACAGAGGAATAGTGAAGGCAGGCCCAATGTCAGCCTCGGTATCAGCCCAGGGGGCGGAGTTACATGCATTGGCCGAGGCTTGTAGGTTGTCGGAAGGGGAGAATATAACAATATACATGGATTCTTGGTATGCATTTGGGGTAGTTCATGATTTCAGTACATTGTGGTCACAAAGAGGCATGTTAACAGTGACAGGAACACCAATAAAAAATGGACTGGAGGTAGAGGCATTATTAGAAGCATGTCAGTTACCCAGTAAATTAGCAGTGGTGAAATGTGAAGCTCATACTAGTCGCACAGATAAAATTGCCATAGGTAATCGTAGAGCAGACGAAATGGTTAAGGCGGCTGCCTTGGTGAGAGAAAGTGTTAGAGAACCACATGTAAATATTGTGAATACGAAGGCTGGGATTGCTGCTGTAAATATTTTAGACTCACAAACTAGCAAGATGGAAATGTGGGAGTGGTTAGAGCAGGGGTGCCAAGTAGACATTGAAGGGTTATGGTATAACACTAACACTAGAAGGCCAGTGGCACCAAGTGGGATACATGTTACTCTTCCTGAAATGTATCACGGACCAACTCATCAATCGGCTGTGAACATGTATTCTCAGTTCAAGAAGACGTGGTGGTGAAAGGAACATTTCGGGACTGGGTTAAAAGATGTGTGATATGTGCCCAACATAATATTGCACCAACAATGCCTACTCCTGCCCGACAGCAACCCTTTCCGGAAGGACCATGCAGATTCACTTTATAGGGCCACTTCCTCAAAGCAGCGGGAAGACCCATGCATTGGTGATGGTGGACAGATTTTCAAGATGGACAGAAGTATTTGTAACTTCCACAGCATCAGCGAACTTTGTGGCACAAACTCTGTTGAGGGAAGTGATACCGAGATGGGGCTTTTTTCGGACATTAGATCCGATCAAGGAACGCATTTATCTTCTAAAGTGCTACAAGCGGTATGTAAGGCATTGGGAATCTCCCATGCTTTTCATTGTCCGTATAGGCAGCAAGCGGCAGGGATACCCAAATTGGTCTACACGGACATGTTCTGGCCTGGTTTAGATCTTATCTGTCGGAAAGATATCAGTTTGTCTCTGTGAATGGTTTGTCCTCTGACAAATCAACTGTAAATTTCGGTGTTCCTCAAGGTTCCGTTTTAGGACCACTATTGTTTTCACTATATATTTTACCTCTTGGGGATGTTATTCGAAAACATAATGTAAACTTTCACTGCTATGCGGATGACACACAGCTGTACATTTCAATGAAACATGGTGAAGCCCCAAAATTGCCCTCGCTAGAAGCATGTGTTTCAGACATAAGGAAGTGGATGGCTGCAAACTTTCTACTATTAAACTCGGACAAAACAGAGATGCTTGTTCTAGGTCCCAAGAAACAAAGAGATCTTCTGTTGAATCTGGCAATTAATCTTAATGGTTGTACAGTCGTCTCAAATAAAACTGTGAAGGACCTCGGCGTTACTCTGGACCCTGATCTCTCTTTTGAAGAACATATCAAGACCATTTCGAGGACAGCTTTTTTCCATCTACGTAACATTGCAAAAATCTGAAACTTCCTGTCCAAAAATGATGCAGAAAAATTAATCCATGCTTTTGTCACTTCTAGGTTAGACTACTGCAATGCTCTATTTTCCGGCTACCCGGATAAAGCACTAAATAAACTTCAGTTAGTGCTAAATACGGCTGCTAGAATCCTGACTAGAACCAAAAAATTTGATCATATTACTCCAGTGCTAGCCTCTCTACACTGGCTTCCTGTCAAAGCAAGGGCTGATTTCAAGGTTTTACTGCTAACCTACAAAGCATTACATGGGCTTGCTCCTACCTATCTCTCTGATTTGGTCCTGCCGTACATACCTACACGTACGCTACGGTCACAAGACGCAGGCCTCCTAATTGTCCCTAGAATTTCTAAGCAAACAGCTGGAGGCAGGGCTTTCTCCTATAGAGCTCCATTTTTATGGAACGGTCTGCCTACCCATGTCAGAGACGCAAACTCGGTCTCAACCTTTAAGTCTTTACTGAAGACTCATCTCTTCAGTGGGTCATATGATTGAGTGTAGTCTGGCCCAGGAGTGGGAAGGTGAACGGAAAGGCTCTGGAGCAACGAACTCTGCCTGGCCGGTTCCCCTCTTTCCACTGGGATTCTCTGCCTCTAACCCTATTACAGGGGCTGAGTCACTGGCTTGCTGGGGCTCTCTCATGCCGTCCCTGGAGGGGGTGCGTCACCTGAGTGGGTTGATTCACTGTTGTGGTCATCCTGTCTGGGTTGGCGCCCCCCCCTTGGGTTGTGCCGTGGCGGAGATCTTTGTGGGCTATACTCAGCCTTGTCTCAGGATGGTAAGTTGGTGGTTGAAGATATCCCTCTAGTGGTGTGGGGGCTGTGCTTTGGCAAAGTGGGTGGGGTTATATCCTTCCTGTTTGGCCCTGCCCGGGGGTGTCCTCGGATGGGGCCACAGTGTCTCCTGACCCCTCCTGTCTCAGCCTCCAGTATTTATGCTGCAGTAGTTTATGTGTCGGGGGGCTGGGGTCAGTTTGTTATATCTGGAGTACTTCTCCTGTCCTATTCGGTGTCCTGTGTGAATCTAAGTGTGCGTTTTCTAATTCTCTCCTTCTCTCTTTCTTTCTCTCTCTCGGAGGACCTGAGCCCTAGGACCATGCCCCAGGACTACCTGACATGATGACTCCTTGCTGTCCCCAGTCCACCTGGCCATGCTGCTGTTCCAGTTTCAACTGACCTGAGCCCTAGGACCATGCCCCAGGACTACCTGACATGATGACTCCTTGCTGTCCCCAGTCCACCTGGCCATGCTGCTGCTCCAGTTTCAACTTCCACCTGACTGTGCTGCTGCTCCAGTTTCAACTGTTCTGCCTTATTATTATTCGACCATGCTGGTCATTTATGAACATTTGAACATCTTGGCCATGTTCTGTTATAATCTCCACCCGGCACAGCCAGAAGAGGACTGGCCACCCCACATAGCCTGGTTCCTCTCTAGGTTTCTTCCTAGGTATTGGCCTTTCTAGGGAGTTTTTCCTAGCCACCGTGCTTCTACACCTGCATTGCTTGCTGTTTGGGGTTTTAGGCTGGGTTTCTGTACAGCACTTTGAGATATCAGCTGATGTACGAAGGGCTATATAAATACATTTGATTTGATTTGATTACGAAGCGCCAGAATCGTTCGATTAAGGAGAAATTGGTCGAGACTTTAGGTACCGAAGGGAAAGACTGGGTTACGAATTTACCCATGGTACTGATGTCAATGATCCCGCAGCATAATGGGTGAGCTAGAATTCGCCATGATGGCTGAAGCGGAGCTAAAGTGAGAGAGGAAGAGTAGAGTTCACTGTAGACAAGCAATTGGGGTGGGTCTGGGAGCGATTTTAACCGTCACAGTTTTAGTGTCGGTTGCTCTGATGGTTAATGAACCATGTAAAGACGATAGATTGACTATTAACATAGAATGGGTTGCCAAATATGAAGACACGAGAATGCATTGGGGTAAAGTCGATACTAACGCTATAACTACTAAACAGGTCACTAATCACAATGGTATGGTGATATGGATGGAGCCATTTGATAACAGAACTAGCACATTGAACATAGGTTGTTCTAAACAAGGTGTGGTTTTATTACAGACAGGAGTGTGGAAGGAACGTAATAATGCTGAGAGTTTACAGAAAATATCTAGATTTTCTCTGTTGCCACAAATAGACATCATGTGTCAGGGTTCAAGATCAGCTGTAGCTCAGTTGATAACTTTCAGATTAATGTTACCCGAACTTAAAACATTTCAGAAGGTTGATAGCATGGACACAACCATTGCTGACTATGGAACAGCAAAGGATAGTGTGGGGGAAGTGCTATCTCATAAAAGGAGGTTGTATTCACCAGTAATCCCCTTTAGTACAGCAACTAGGGGAGTGAAGTGGTCAGGGAAAGTTTTAGACACCAGTAGACCACGAACCTGGGGAAAGATAGCTTGTTGGTGTAATTATACTCTGGACAACATCCTAAGGGGGGAATATGGGAACCAAACTATTCTTACTGTCAAGTGACAGGGGGAAGAAGATGCATATGAGCAGATGAAGGCATACTTACAGACTCATTTAGGGCCTGAACTAGTGACAGAGACAGACATACATCAATGCAGATGGTATTATGGAGGGATCAAGGGTCAGTCCTACGGAGTGTTAGTTGCAGATTCTGGCAGGACCGATATCAGTGCATTCTATTGGGTCCCACAAACCAAGGCATTAACGTTACAGGGAATTGGCAGAGCAGAATATAACATGACTGGGGTGGAAGTTTGTGTCGCTAGTAAGTTAAGGAAGTTGGTACTAGAGTCTCTGGGGAACGATGCCACTCCTCTATGTATATTGGTACAGGAAATAGCTCGTAGGAAAGGGAGGACGGCTAGTTGTGTACAATATAGGGACTATTATGAAGAGGAAATTAACGTTACACATACCCAGATAATGGTGAAAGTAGCAGAGATAGTGTTGTCATTTCAGACACTGTTGTCAACTTTAAGGAATGAGTTTGTCACAGAAGGCATAACAATTGAAAGTATAGCAACCGATCCCTGTATAAAGGACACCACATCACCAGAAGGAAGGTTTGCTGTGATAATAGCATCACATCTCCTGCAGAGTGCGATTAAGAAACGTGACTGAGTTTTGTACGATTGTATACTCTTCCAACGCCACTAATCTCCCCCCCCCCCATTTCTGACAGATAGTAAACACTTGACATATCTCTCAGTAGATTGGGACCGAACCACAGTAAACGGAAGGTGTCAGAAGGTGGTTCCTTATCAGCCATTGGGGTCCAAAGTCTACTCTGTAACAAGGGTGTTTACAAACGGGTGGGGGGTAGATCGGCCTTGGGATGAGAGATGTGTACCTAACTTGAGCACAGGGATGTATTATACGCAGGTACCAACTGTAGCAGAACACAGGTCATTAGAGATATTGGTGGCTAAGGACCAAGGAATAAACTGGGAAACAGGTAGGGGGTATCTGAAAGGTCCAGTCCTAGACCTATCAGTAAACCATGAAGATAATAGGAGAGCAGGAGACAGATTCCGAGCAATAGCTATTCTCACAGCAGTCGCTGTAGGGACAGTAACAGAAGGAGCAGTAGTAGTAGTGCAGGAAGCTATATTGACTGCATGGAACTGGACTACAGCGCAAATGAGGGGAATAGTGAAATATGCGTCAGGAGCAGTGTTAGTAATAGCAGGGGTTACTTTGGTGATATTGTTAGGATATCGTGTGCTGAGGGCATGGATGTTAAAATGACTACACAGTGTTGAGTTACCTCAAGATGAGGTAAAATTGATTAAGGCTACCGCACGTATATATCAGGTGGCTATGGAGGTAGATGATGGGGAGCAAAGTGAGAATGACATGGCTTGGGAACACCTCTTGGATCCTGTAGTCTGACGGGGAAGAAAGGGTGTAAGCATCAGGAAGCTTTTTAGCACTTCCATTTTTGCCAAACTCAGCAGAAAAGTATCCTGAAGGCATAGTCAGGCTAAGAGAGAGTGGGAATTGTCATGTTATCAAACTTTGAGTTGTCATTCACGTTTATTGCATTCTCCCCGCTGTAACTGTGATGGTGAGAAATGTTTTGCTGTCTGAATACAGCTGTGTCGACCCTTTGAGAATAATTAAACTTGGTTAAGCTTCTCTAGTGTCCGTGAGTTCTTTATGCTGAAAAATAAGAACCTAACAGTACATTAAATTAACCTCCTATGCATCAGACATTAAAAAAAACAACGAAGAGCCCTCAGAAAGAATGTTTTGAACATGCCTGAACCATATGTAGGCTGGGCTATTGATTTGATTTTATCCCTCTTTTAATGTGGTCTGGACGGGGGCTACGTTGTCACTTACTCGGGATATTTTGAGTTGTTTGGGAACTCGGCTGGGGTGTTCAGAGATGATTATTTTATGTATACCATTTATTTTCCTTTTATGTGAACGAAGCACGAACGAAACTATTATCCACCTTTAGCCAGAGATGACTTGCACTAAAGGTGGATTACTGTTCGATGACTAGCACCTTAAATCTATTGACATGGAACTGCCATGGTCTAGGTCATGCAATAAAACGGAAAAAGGTACTATGTGCTCTAAAAAAGGAAAAAGCAGACATCGCGCTATTACAAGAGACACACCTCTGTGATGCTGAACATGCCAAACTCCGCAGAGCTTGGGTGGGACAGGTCTATTTCTCATCTTTCAAATCAAACAGTAGAGGGACAACCATACTTATCCATAAGAATGTTCCATTCATAATTGACAAAAACATATCTGATCCGGAGAGGAGATTTATTTTGATAACTGGGTCACTGTACGGACAACCAATTACTATCTTAAACATATATGCCCCTAACACAGACACTCCTGCTTTCATGTCAAAAATGATAACCCTGTTCAATGAGCATTGTGTTTCCTTTGGCGTGGTGGCCGGAGATTTTAATTGTACCTTTAACCTGTCACGTCCTGACCTTAGTTCCTTTTTATGTCTCCGTTTTAGTTTGGTCAGGGCGTGAGTTGGGGTGGGCATTCAATGTTTTCTGTTTTGTGTGTATTTTTGGATTTTGGACGGTAAGGGACCCTGGGCACAGGCTCGGGAATATCGCCGCCCCAGGGAGGAGCTGGAGGCAGCTAAAGCCGAGTGGAGGCGTTATGAGGAGTTATCACGGCAGCGCAACAGGGATGAGAGGCAGCCCCAAAAATATCTTGGGGGGTGGAACACAGGGAGTGTGGCTAAGTCAGGTAGGAGACCTGAGCCAACTCCCTGTGCTTACCGTGGCGAGAGGGCATCGAGCCAGGAGCAATGAAGCCGGCTCCAGTGTGTCTCCTCGGCCCGGGTTATATGGCACCAGCCCTACGCACGGTGTCCCCGGTTTGCCAGCACAGCCCAGTGCGGTCTGTTCCACCCCGCCGCACTTGCCGGGCTACGGGGAGTATCCAGCCAGGACAGGTTGTGCAGGCTTGGTGCTCGAGACCTCCAGTGTGCCTCCACGGTCCGGTCCATCCGGTGCCTCCTCCACGCACCAGGCCTCCTGTGGCAGCCCCACGCACCAGGCTGTCTCTCCGTCTCCTCCCTCCAGGTGCTACCTCCTGTCCAGCGCTTCCAGAGCCTCCCCCCTGTCCGGAGCTGCCAGAGCCTCCCTCCTGTCCGGAGCTGCCAGAGCCTCCCTCCTGTCCAGAGCTGCCAGAGCCGCCCGTCAGACAGGAGCTGCCAGAGCTGCCCTTCACGCCGGCGCTGCCGGAGTCGCCCGCCTATTTGTATGTCCAAATCCGCAACATGTTAACATGGATCAGAAACAGACAAGAGTCAACGTGGATTCAGATAGAAGCCCAATCCTGTGGTTCATTGCCACTAAGCTCAATTATATTCATTAATAACTTAAGTGAAGGGGGCAACATAGCCAAAACCTTTGATTTACAGCACCCTACTAGCTTGGAGGGACTGTAAGAAATACCTGGGCATTTCCTCCCAAATATGTTCCCACTCGCCCATTGTAGGCAACCCAGACTTGCCAAAAGTCCTGAAGGATGCCAACTTTAATCTTTGGCATACTCTAGGAATCAGGACCTTTTCAGACCTATTTCATCAGAAAACCACTACACTGAAATATTTTCCAGAGCTCTGGAGTGAATTCAATGTGCCAAGATCCCATGTATTTTATTTATCTTCAAATTAGACATGTAATTTCCTCATTTACTTCCAAGAGGGGGTTTAGAACTCAGTTGAATGAAGATGAAACCCTTCTTGTCACAGCACAATCCATTAAAGGCAAAATATCTTATATCTATGGACTCCTTTCTGAGAAAGGAGGCTCCTCCTTTACTCCTTTGAAAATAATCTGAGAAAAGGATCTTGGTCTGACTATCAGTGATGAGTTATGGGCAGAGGTTTGCGACAGGGTATACTGCTCCTCTACTAATGTAAAAATGAAAGAATCTAATTACACATTTTTGTACACATTTATTACACTCCTTTGAGACTCCTTTGAGACTCTGAAAACGGACATCTCTCCTAACTGTAAAAGATTTACCTCTGAAAGTGGAACCTATATGCATGTATTTTGGCAGATTTTGGCAATCTATACATACTGCTGCACAGAAAATACTAGATGTACAGTTTGATATGACCCCATGTATCTATCTTCTTAATGCCCAGCAGGACTGTTCTTGATCCTGACAGAGAAAATTTGCTTATGACTATTACATACTTTGCTAAGAAATGTATTCTTCTATTGTGGGCCTCTAATACCCCTCCTACATTTAAAATGTGTCATCTCAGCTAAAGCTGGAAATAGCTAATAAGAACCTTGATAGTGCTGCTGCAAGTTATACTGTATATATATATTTATATTTATTTTCAATTGTTTAATAATTATATATTATTTATTTTATTTATTTTTATTTAATTTTAATTTTTTTAGTCTGTCACATCTGTGAATGTGGAATATGTTTTGTTGGTTGATTGAAAAACAAGAAAACTTTAAACTTTAAATTGAAAAAATACATGTGAATTGTATTGCTCTCAAGAAAAGGGTGCCATTGAAAGGAGTGATTAATGGGGTAGCAGTAAATGTCAAAGCTGACCAACTGAAGGAGAAGATTCCTGGTGTTTGTGATGCTCGTCGCTTGGTGCAACACAGACAGGGTGGCGTGAGTGGTGAAACAGAAGTCATTGTCTGTTCTTTTGTGTTTTGATATTTAGTCTTTTCCTGACCAAGTGATGTTAGGATATAAGTTATCCTGCATTGTTACAGCTTATGGGCATGTGGCAGCAGTGTGTAGGAGGGAGGTTCCTAGGGTGAGAAATGTGCAAAAGGGCATGAGACAAAGGAATGTGTAATATTGAGGAAAGTAGTGGTATGTGTTAATTGTAGGGGTGCCCATGGGACTGGGGATCAGAAATGTCCTGTGCGAGAGAGGCAGGTTGAGGTTTCCAGGGTCAGAGTAGTGCAGAAGTTGTCATATGCTGAGGCAGTGAAGAATGTAGAGGAAGATGGATCAAGGGGGAGGGATCCTGAGAGGAGTGGTGTGAGTAGTATATCTTTACCAGTACAGAGTGAAAGGCCAGCAAGTGATATATATTTCAGTAAGATTTATAGTAATGGTTATCAACTGTACTGCAGGGATGGAACGTAGGTTGCAGAACATTGAGGTTGTGGTGGCAGCTGCAGAGAGGTATTTGGGTGTCCGAGACTTGACATCAGAAGAGTTACAGGGTGTGTTGAGTGGTGGTGTCCCATTCTTTCAGGTTGTTGGCATGAGGTAGGACTAAATAGATTTAAATAGTGGAGTAGGGTGGTGTTATTATTATTATTCTTTTGTGAGTGTCATGTTATGGTATTTGTTTACTTATTTTTAAAAATTCAAGCAAAGTATAAGGGAGTTGTACTCCAGTCTAGTAGGTGGCGGTAATGCAACAATTATTGGATGCCAACCGCCGTTAAACCTCAAAGAAGAAGAATTTCTCAGTCAATTAATAACACCATCAGCCGACAAGAAATAGAACGTAAACTCACTCACTTTTGTACATCGCCTTGGTCTGTACAACTGACCTTATTTTAGCGCCCCAAAAACGTAATACTTCCAGATCAACTGTAATGTCAATACCATTGTAATACACAATTTCACCCATTTCCAACAAAATGAATGACATGACCTCCAAGCTGCCCGTAACTGCATAATTCAAGAAAGCAATAAGATCCGTCGGGTCTTTTTAAAAATGGCGGGTGGGGAAGCGAAACTAATGCGTGGTAGTGAGAAGGAGAGGAGATGTGTGGGAAACCGTTTTTCACTCGATCTGTCCAACTTATCACCTTATCGCATCTAAACTGTAAATAAAACACTATAAAGAGTTTATATAATGTGTCATTACATACCTATTTGAAGGTTTGTGTCGAATTTGAATTGGGTTTTTAGGGCGGTGCTAAAGTGATCTTCAGAAGTAAACAGCGGCTTTGAGAGTCATGATCACTTACAGTAATGACGCAAAAAATGACAAGATATCCGCCTTACCCCCGTCACTGTACATTTCTTGTTTTTAAACGATGAGAGAAGTGCTACACATGGTGGAGAGATTGTAAGACAGAAATAGTTGCTTTATGTGTGCTGTACGTTACGGTATGACACGTCACGATGTAACGAAGGGTCCATTTTTTTCAACTTTTCTCCAATACTATCGATCAACGCCTGAATAGAAACGTAGTTCACACCCAGTCAACACAGTCGCTACAGTCCCATTAGTTTTCTTTGCAGCCTCGTTTGAATGTCGCGGTTGCTCACATTTGTACGGAATGGGGTGAGTTTACGTTAGCTACAGAAAGTAGTGGAGTTATCAGACCTTTCTGCAGCAGGTAGCTCTGACCGGTCAGCTTCATCTTGTAGCAGGTTGAGGGATTAACTTACTTTCACTAGCTAGCATGACTATAGCCAGTAACCAGGTAGGGCTAGCCAGCCAGCTAGTCAATAGCCAGCTAATGTTAGTGCTAGCTAGTCAATAGCAACCAGCTAGTCAATAGCCAGCCAGTTAGTACTAGCTTGCAAGCAAACTTTGTTCAGTTGTTTGATCAATGGTATTTGTTTTCCATTATTCCATGTCCAATTTTGACTATAAATTAGAAAACGAGTCGTTTTCCATTTTTCCAGTCTCCATTTTGACCGATGCAAACCTGTGATGTCTACTCCGTGGATGCTGGACTCGACACAACCAACAGCGATATTTGAAGCCATGATGTCAGCAAGCAGCGATGATCAACACAGTAATCCTGTCACGGTCTTCCTCCTCTTCATCTGAAGAGGAGAGGCGAGAAGGATCAGAGGACCAAAATACGGCGTGGTATGTGTTCATAGTGAATATTTAATTAAAGAAAGTACTGAACACTGCATACAAAAACAATAACGACCGTGAAGCTACAAATGAGACCTGTGCTGACACAAGCAACTAGCATAGACAATCACCCACAAACAAACAGTGCAACCCAGGCTACCTAAGTATGATTCTCAATCAGAGACAACTAATGACACCTGCCTCTGATTGAGAACCATACTAGGCCGAAACATACAAATCCCCAAATCATAGAAAAACAAACATAGACTGCCCACCCAACTCACGCCCTGACCATACTCAATAAATACAAAACAAAGGAAATAAAGGTCAGAACGTGACAATTGCTAGATGGCTAGCAATGTCTTTAGTGCAGCTAACTACAATAGCTGTAGCGTGTGAGAGTTTGCGATGCGATGTGAACCAGGGTCAGTAACTTGTCATACAAACATACATGGAAGACTTAGCTACATGTTTGATGTTTGCCAGAGTATCCGATTTACGTTATACTGTTTGTATACTTTCAGAGGTCATTCCTGAATTTACGGACTCAGAAGTAGCTGCAACATGCTCGAATGGTGAAGCCACAACCTCAGAGCCCTGCACCCCGACACCCAGGGTCCATCGACACAATCAATGCTCCTGAAACCCATGAACTCTGCACCCCAAGGGTCCATTCTCGGTTGGTGAACAGTTCAATGTTAATTGTCATGTTCATTTGTAGCCCAAATCACACAATTTCTTCAACAGGGCTTATCAACAGAGGGCTTTTGTCATGGCAGGGTTATGTTCTTAAACATTATTTAAGGAGACATTATGAATCTAGGAG
Source organism: Oncorhynchus kisutch (assembly GCF_002021735.2). Taxonomy (NCBI): domain Eukaryota; kingdom Metazoa; phylum Chordata; class Actinopteri; order Salmoniformes; family Salmonidae; genus Oncorhynchus; species Oncorhynchus kisutch. The sequence continues at coordinate 2,826,158 of NC_034201.2, read as the reverse complement.
TGTTTATATAAAACTGGATTACAGATTAAAGTCATCATATTCTGAGCCAAGACTTGTATTATTTGCATCATTGGCGTATCTGGTTGGTCCCACACTGGCCTTTGGTGGACAAGATTTAATACATTTGCTGAGACAATCCATGGTTGGCAAACAAAACTGCACTCAAACTGGCTGTCCTCAGGTTTGCTATGTAGTCTGTACCTTATAATTCCTGTACTGTAAATCTCATATCATCTGCTGGTTGAGAGAATGCCAAGAGTGTGCAAAGCTGTCATCGAGGGTGGCTACTTTGAAGAATCTCAAATATAAAATATATATTGATTTGTTTAACACTTTTTTGATTACTACATGATTCTGTGTTATTTAATAATTTTTATGTCTTCACTATTATTTTACAATGTAGAAAATAGTAAAAATAAAGAAAAAGCCTTGAATGAGTACGTGTGTCCAAACTTTGGACTGGTACTGTATATTTTCCCAGGGAAGAGAACACACTTGGAGCACAACCAGCGAATACCTGATCTTCATGAGCGTGACCGAGGCCTCATACCTGAAGACACTTGAGGCCCAGCGTCTTCTTCTTCTTCTTAGACCGTCATTATAAAATAATTATTTGTTCTTAACTGACTTGCCTAGTTAAATAAAGATCAAATAAAAATGTTTAAATAATTATTCGGTGTTTTTTTTTTGGTGGTTGCCATCCAACGTTATGGTGCATTATTGCCATTCACTGTGAGGCCCAGCATCAGCAGCAGGATCAGCACTTCAATCAGGTGTGTGAAAATGAGGCAGCAGCCAGGGTGACTGAGATGGCCCAGACAGCCTCGTTTAACAGCTTCAAAGCTGTATTTGGAAAGTTTGTCCAGGCCATAAAAGGACAAAAGACACCAGCAACAGTCTCGTCACTAGACTAAACAGGACTAAACTAGCTGAAGTTGTATGTAAAAAAAAGAAAAAAAATCATTATTCACTTAAATTTGCGCTACATTAAAAGCATTGTGAATGTGGCTATCAATTACTGTTCATTGAATTTAGCATACTGTTAAACAATGAAAATAATGTACATTTTGGAGCATTAAACTTCTATAAACATGCTTACTTAATTAAACATTGGTCAAAAATAGAAGATACAATTGTGTAGTGGGTAAAAAATAACAGGTCTAATAGTAAAATGAACATAAGGCAGTATATAGTAGTACTTTATTAATCCCCAAGGGTAAATTCATGTAATAAGGGGTAACCAAAAAATGGAGAGAACCACTGAGTTAAGGGACCAGGGCTCAGTCTGTCATGCTAGTAGTTCTGTTGTTGGGTTCTCATGGGGACTGCAAAAGAACCCTTTTGGAACCCTTTTTTCTAAGAGTGTAGCCTATATCTGCAGACCAGAGATGCGGTAAAGAGGTCAATGGAATGCAGACCGTGGGAGATAGAAGATGGATGCCGGATTGGCCTACATTCAACAAATCTGATCTAACAAAGTGGATATTCGTGAAATCCGTCATGATTGATGTTATTGTAACAGGCTCACAATGGGGTTGCTAAAGTCAGATTTTGATATATTTGGCTGTTTTCACTGCGTAACATTTAGAAGGTTTAGAAGAAGTGGCTGCTAAATGCTAACTCCTGTTCATATAAACTGGTAGCATAGCTAGCATACAGAGATAGGTTGTGGTAATCGTCGTTTTGAACTGCAATCTATACTATTTAGAATGCAAAATTACAGAGACGGCATACAGATACTGTACTTTCCCCCTCCAACTCTCCCTCAATCATATGTCAACAACATATTAATTGGACTATTGTTTTCCATAGATTACCTTCCTCAGAACTGCACAGAAAAGCTATAAACTATATTAGCATTGATCTTATCCATGATGACTCAATATCAGCAGTGTGACATTCAGGATAAACTATTATCTCTTGTATTGTGCTCTCATGACAAAAACACCAAATGTTATCTTACCCAACAGGCAGACAGCTGTGGCTAGGATGTACATGATCTTCTCTAAAGCAAAAAGACTATAAATACAAAACAAAGCAGAATATGGAAGATCAAAATATGTTCAGTTTAGTTACATTTGCATCTAAATGCATAAATTCCCCAAATACAATAGGTTAATCCACTATTCACTACTCTACGTCGACAAGTTATGATCAAACGAGATCTGTGTGAGCAAATGTGTTAAGAATGTAGCACAAACCTCAAAGGCTGGGGTCAGGACAGATAAAAACAAAAAACAGGTACCTGCATGTTCCAAGATCTGTTTATTCATTCACATGCGCAAACATGCCATTTTACAAATATGTTCACCAGACTATTATTATTGTGATGCAACTATATAAATTGTGAAATTTTACATTCCCGAGGAAAAGCCAGTCAATGATATCTTCTCCCCATCCCTAAAATGGACAAGACTCTGCCTGTCCCCGGTCTCGATTACATCTCCAACCTTGTATAAAGTCATAGGTTTGTAGCTACAGTAACGGTAGGGGAATAAAACGTCAAATGTTTCTACATTCTTCTTTCATGCCAAGTTGTATTGTTAATTTCATAAATGTGTTTTACACAAAACTATTTATTATTGTTAATTCAGTTAAATATTGCTTGACACAATGCACACATGAAAAATGTGCTCGAGTCTATAACTAAACAGATTATGGTTTAGCCAATGCAAAGTAATTATGTTATTAATCGATGATAACACAATTAACGATGATAATAACACTGCATAACATTTAGAAGGTTTAGAAGAAGTGGCTGCTAAATGCTAACCCCCATTCGTATGAGCTGGTAGCATAGCTAGCATACAAAAATCGGTGGTGGTAGTCAAGGTTGTTTTTAACTGCAATACAGTTGATTGGTGACGATGACATGTATTCGGGTCGACATCCATACAAGCATTATACTCAGATTTTTCCCATTAACATAGTGTCAAATACACATATGAACTAAATGCCTAAATGTATGTACATTTAGCTGGGGGGGCAATGAGGAGATTCAGGATCTTTTCACCACACGTTTCCATGGCATTTCCATTATTTGGGTCGAGTTCCATTGACCTCTGTACGTTATCTATACTAGCAGACCATATTCTAAGACCATATTCTAAGACCATATTCTAAGCATTCTAAATAGTATAGATTTTAAAGGCACAATTCTGTGTGAGTGCAATTAGGCTACATTAACGAGATAATGATAAGCTATATTTTTCATGATTATGTTGAACAGCTTTGGAAAAGGAAACAGCAGCTATAATGGTTTTATAATGGTTCTTCACAGCCACTTGGCTTCCAGCAGCAAAACAAGTGATGTCACAGTCAACATCAACATGCTGCCATGCTCACTCCACGCTGAACACTGGAGGAGTAGCTCTAAGAGAGAGAGAAGCAAACACACGTTGAAGTGAAGGACTCGACAGGGGCAGCCTTTCTCACACAAATCTTTGGTCTATTAGGAACGTGAGGAACTTTTTACTTCCCTATCACTTCACCATTTTCACTGAAAAGCAAATGATAACCACAGAAACATGAATTCTATTGACATAGATCAATTGTTCTGTTTTCATATTAGGGTACCTAGGGAACTGAACTTACAGTTACTCTCAAATAGCAATGTAGACACACAGTTTCATGAATGCAGAAATGAAACTAATACAAGTTTGATAAAAGACTTACTCTTTTCCACAGTGGAAGTTTTTGACACCGTCTCTTTCTGCTTGATGGTGCAGGTGAAGTTTTTGGGCTTGTCGTCGGAAAAGCCAGTGAGGTTGAGACGGCAGATGGAGATGCCTTCCATGATGGCGACAGCACCACGGTTCTTGAAGGTGGGGTCCTGACTCTTAGCAGGGTCTGTGCTGCCCACCACATTGTTCTCCTGGGTGTATGTGCAGGTAGGAACTGGTGTCGCAGCTGTCAGCTCGTATTCACAGTCCATCCTCAGGTTTTTCTCCTTCGTCAGGCAGGAGGTCAGCTTAGTCACCTTCTGGGCTGAGGCAAAACCTAAATCCCAGAGACGGCATACAGATACTGTACTTTCCCACTCCAACTCTCCCGCAATCATATGTCAACAACATATTAATTGGACTATTGTTTTCCATAGATTACCTTCCTAAGAATTGCACAGTAAAGCTATAACCTATATTAGCATTGATCATATCCATGAGGACTCAATATCACCAGCGTGACATTACTATCTCTTGTGACAAAGCATTGTGCTCTCGTGATGAAAACACCAAAGGTTATCTTACCCAACAGGCAGACAGCTGTGGCTAGGATGTACATGATCTTCTCTCAAGCAAAAAGACTATAAATACAAAACAAAGCAGAATATGGAAGATCAAAAGATTACACCCATTTGTACGTGCATCACTCATTCACACGAGCAAATGTGTCATTTTAGAAATATGTTTGTATTATATCTATTATTATTGTGATCTCAGTATGCAACTTTAGAAATTGTAAAATGTTACATTCGTAGGGAAAAACCAGCCAATAAAATCTTCTCCGCATCCCTAAAATGGACAAGTCTCTGCCTGTCCTCGGTCTCGATTACATCTCTAACCTTGTATAAAGTCATAGGTTCGTAGCTAGAGTAACTGTAATAGGTGAAAAAACGTAATGCCAAGATGTATTGTTCATTTCATAAATGTGTTTTAAATAAAACAATTATTATTATTGTTACTTCAGTTAAATATTGCTTTATACAATGCAGACATCAATAATGTGCTCGAGCCTATAACATACAGATTATGGTTTAGCCGATGTGAGTTACTTATGTTATTAATCGATGATAATACAAGTAATGTCTCTTACCTTAACGCTGAAGGAGTTGAAGCTGTGCTCGGTTGTGTGATGTTAGGGGTGGATAATGTCGGCTCTCAATGAGATGCAGAGAGAGGGTTGGGAGAGCCAGAGAAAAAAGGAGGGACGGGGTGTGTCAATGTTGTTTATCAAAATGACATTGCACAGTTTAGACTGCACACTAGAGGGATTGTGGGAGAACACTGGTAGGCTGCAGGTCTACCAAGGTCTATTTATCTATTGGCCACAGCATGCATTGTGATAAATATTCAGCCCATGACTGTGCTGTATTTCCTGAATTGTGTAATAGCATTTTTATAATAATTCGTCAAATATTATATCTTAATTCCCTGGCCATCTCTTCAGCTCTCTGTCCTTCCTCACTTGGCCTAAGTGTGTAGCAAATTATTGAAGTAAACAGTCATTATAAGGCCTTCTACTTTTCCATAAGGTGGTTGCAGAGGCCATTTCTGAAATTATGTATGCCCACAGGGACTCAACTCCAGTTATCAGACACCACATAGTTCCTGGAATCAATATCCTGAATTTAATGGGCTAGTTCAAGTGTATAGTTTAGTGACAACCAATATAGACGTTTTCATTTGCCGTCCAAAATGTTCCTTTTGTGCATAGATATGGTAGGCTTTATCGATTTGTTTTAAACATACAAGATGCAATGTCGCCTTAATAGACTCTTTTCCTTTTCAAATCTGAAAGCTCCATCACTAGATCAGATTGTTTTATTTAACATGTTGAAAAGTGCAACAAAAGTTCATGTAAATGAATTTAATGTTCCAGGGGCACACAATACGATTTCAGCACCACACTGCCATGGACAGTGCCCTAGGCTTGTGGAGCTCGGCCAGTCGTTGACAGATGTCTCCAGCATCCACAAAAAGCTCTCTCCATAAATGTAGGCTATCTGTTGTTGTTTACTATCATTAAATGTGAAGACTGTTATTTGATCAAATCTATTCTGTATGTGTAATTGTTATTACGTGATTAAACTAATAATGTAAACTTAATTAACTAGGAAGTCGGGGCACCATGGAAAATGTTGATTTACAGAGCAATTGTAACGGTTTTCTTGACTTGAAGGAGAGGCGGACCAAAGCGCAGCGTGGTTATTTTAATAATTTTAATAAAGCACTTCACATGAACAAACTAACAAAAACAAGAAACGTGAAAACCCAAAACAGTCCTATCTGGTGTAAACACAGAGACAGGAACAATCACCCACCAACACACAGTGAAACCCAGGCTACCTAAGTATGATTCTCAATCAGAGACAACTAATGACACCTGCCTCTGATTGAGAACCATACTAGGCTGAAACATAGAAATACCCAAATCATAGAAAAACAAACATAGACTGCCCACCCCAACTCACGCACTGACCATACCAAATAATGACAAAACAAAGGAAATAAAGGTCAGAACGTGACAGCAATGATATTCCGAATATAACTCTTCAGATATTTTAATATCTGATCGATTCATCATTCTCATTAAAATGTTATTATTACCTTGTTAGGCTCATTAAAAATGTCGTAAAATTCTTGGTTATCTGCATGAACGCTAGCATAAATTATGAATCAGCGATATACAAATTGGCTTAATAATTTATTTACCAACTAAATAATCACAGAAATACATGACAGACAAACAGTAGATATTGGTTACTAACAATGATAGAAAAGTCCCTAGTGGGTTAAGCCGATATGACAGCTTAGTAGACAAAAGGAAAGGGTGGGACTGAGAAAGAGCGGGAAAGACAAAATGGATTCATTACACACAGTCTATACATATATTAATTGAAATGCTAATCCTTTGCACATGAAAGGCCGCTCATTTCCGAATAATTGCAATGTATATATATTTACGCCCGTATGTCGTTGTTGTCTTCTCTGTTGGAATCCTTGATCATCCTGTAGGGTTCATCAGAGTCTCTGGTTAACTTTAATTGAAATCACAGTCTTTCGTGGTTGTAGGTGGTTAGAATAGATACTTCAGAGTACCATTCAGAAAGTTGCTTCAGCAGTTGTCGGTATTGTCATTATAGGTTTACGTAATTTCTAGCTGCAGACTCGTAATACGTGTACTCTAGAATTTGCTCCTTCTGTAGTGAATCGATAGTCTCAGAGTTTAACCATTTGCAACCTTAGCTTATACCGTGGTTTGCATGGTCTTAACCATTCGAGACGTCCTGCTTACCGTGGGTCTCTTTGGCATGAAATGTACATTTTGTCATGGGTGGTTTTATACCTTAAAAAAGGGTAGTAGAAAAGGGCAGTTCTATGACGCCGACGTAAATCCTATGCTCACGTGGGCGTGGCCACTGACTAGCTAATCTTTATATGAAAACCCATATTTTCTCATTTAGAAGGTTAATTAACATCACATTACATCTTTTCACAAATTGTTAAATGACATATGTTTCACAATATTTAGATGGAAACCTGACAGCTGGGAAATGTACAATTTGTTAGATACCTTTATGTGTGTTTCCTGTCCTCCATGAGATCACCAAATGAAACACTCATAACTGTGTCCTAGTGTCCACGGAACATTCGCACATTCTCAAAGGTAGAAATAGAGCCTCCCCTCAGGGCAAAAATCATTTAAAACATTCATATCATTGTATATTTTGCAATAAAATGTAAATTCTTACATTAGTTGACAAATATACACTATATATAACAAGCATGTGGACACCCCTTCAAATGAGAGGATTCGGCTATTTCAGCCACACCCGTTGCTGACAGGTATATAAAATCAACCATGCAGCCATGCAATCTCCATAGACAAACATTGGCAGTAGAATGGCCTTACTGAAGAACTCAATGATACCGTCATATGATGCCGCTTACCAAACAAATCAGTTTGTCAAATTTCTGCCCTTCTAGAGCTGCCCTGGTCAACCGTAAGTGCTGTTATTGTGAAGTGGAAACATCTAGGTGCAACAACGGCTCAGCCGCTAAGTGGTAGGTCACACAAGCTCGCAGAACGGGACCGTTGAGTACTGAAGTGCGTAGCACGTAACAATTGTCCGTCCTCGGTTGCAACACTCACTACCGAGTTCCAAGCAATGTCTGCACAAGGACTGTTCATCGGGAGCTTCATGATATGGGTTTCCATGGCCGAGCAGTCACACTCAAGCATCGGTTGGAGTAGTGTAAAGCTCGCCGCCATTGGACTCTGGAGCAGTGGAAACACGTTCTCTGGAGTGAGGAATTACGCTTCACCATCTGGCAGTCTGACGGATGAATCTGGGTTTGGTGGCTGCCAGGAGAAGGATCCCTGCCCGAATGCATAGTGCCAACTGTAAGGTTTGGTGGATGAGGAATAGTGGTCTGGAGGTGTTTTTCATGGTTCGGGCTAGGCCCCTTAGTTCCAGCGACGGGTAATCTTAACGCTACAGCTACAGAAACTGTAACTCGACTGAGGGACCTCACAGATAATTGTATGTGTGGAGTACAGAGATGAGGAACTCAAAAATCATGTTAAACCCTAATTTTCCACACAGAGTCCATGCAACCTATTATGTGACTTGTTAAAAAAAAATATTTCTCCTGAATGGATTTAGGTTGGCCATGACCCCGTTGACTTTATGGTGTATTGTGTGTAGGCCAGTGACAAAAAAATCTCAAATTCAGGCTGTAACACAACAAAATGTGGAAAAAGTCAAGGGGTGTGAATACTTTCTTAAGGCACTGTATGTCTTACTGAAACGTAGTTGGATCATGATGCTATGCACGTAGTACTCAGTGGATTCTCCATGCAGGATTGGACAACGGCTTCGAGGAATACGAAGGGAGGAGTGCTTTTTTCATAAATAAAAACTGGTGTGCTGCTTCAAGTGTGAATGAAATCTAAAGCTTTTGCTCACCTGGATATTGGATACCTCATGGCAAGCTGCAGATTATTTTATCAACCAAGAGAGTTCTCATCCATAATTATCATGGCTGTCTACATCCCTCCACAAGCCAACACCACTCTGGAACTCAACAAAATGTATAGGGCCATAAACAAACAAGAAACGGGGGTAGACTTAAAACCATCCTACCTCCCTTTTACCCACACTTCTCCTGTGCCACTAGGGGCACTAAACCACTTTTATTCTACCCTCGTCCTCCCTTTGGCGAATCTGACCATGACTCCATTCTTCTGCTTCCTCTTTACAGACAAAAGCTCAAACAGGAACTACCAGTGATGCGCTCAATACAGAAGTGGTTGGATAAAGCAGAAACGAGGCTACAAGATTATTTTGCTAGTACAGACTGGAATATGTTCCGTGGTTCCTCCGATAGCATTGAGGAGTTTACCACAACAGTCACAGGCTTCATCAATAAGTGCATAGACGATGCCATCCCCACAGTGACTATAAGAAAACCATGGATTACAGGCAATATCCACCCTGGGCTAAAGGCTAGCGCTACCGCTTACAAGGAACGGGACACGGGCACGGACATGGACACATACAATAAAGCTACGACCTCCGACAATACATAAAACATGAAAAGAACAATATAAGAGGAAGGTGGAATCCTTTCACTCTGGCTCCAAAGCTAGTCGTATGTGGTAGTGCTGGCAGATGATGAAACCCAGTCATCATTTGCCCAGCGATGCAGAGCTCCCAAATGAGCTAAATGCCTTTTATGCTCACTGTGCCTTGTGTAAAAGCCACTGTTTTTCTGTATGACTGAGTGATCTGATGTGAGCAAATTGTTTAAACAGGTTTACAACCACAAGGTTGCCAGGCCAGACGCAATACCAGGGTACGTTCCCAAAGAATGAGCAAACCAGCTGGCAAGTGTCTTCTTGGACATTTTCAATCTCTCCTTGTCCCAGTCTGTAATCCCAACATGTTTCAAGCTGACCACCATTGTCCCTTTTCCCAAGAGCCTAAATGACTATCGCCCTGTAGCACTCACATCTGTAATTATGATTGAAAGGCTGGTCATGACACACATAAACACTATCATCCCAGTTACCCTAGATCCAGTGCAATGGGCATACTGCCCCAACAGATGACACAATGTTAATTACACACTGCCCACTCCCACTTGGACAAGAGGGGAAATTACTATGGAGAATGCTGTTCATAGACTACAGCTCAGCGTTCAACACCATGGTCTCTGGACTCATGTACATACAATGTATTCAGACCCTTTGACTTTTTCAATTTTTTTTACTTTACAGCCTTATTCTGAAATTAATTAAATAAAATTTTAATGACTGTCAAGTTCTGACCATAGTTATTTTGTGTTTTCTTTGTTTTAGTGTTGGTCAGGACGTGAGCTGAGTGGGCATTCTATGTTGTGTGTCTAGTTTTCCCATTTCTATGTTTGGCCTGATATGGTTCTCAATCAGAGGCAGGTGTTAGTCATTGTCTCTGATTGGGAACAATATTTAGGTAGCCTGTTTTGTGTTGGGTTTTGTGGGTGGTTGTCTTCTGTCTTTGTGTCTATGCACCAGATAGGACTGTTTCGGTGTTTCACATTTGTTGTTTTGGTATTTTGTAGTGTTCACGTTTATTTGTCTTTATTAAACATGTTAAACACTAACCACGCAGCACTTTGGTCCAATCCTTCGTCCACAGAAGAAAGCCATTACAATGACAAAGCGAAAACAGGATTTTTAGACATTTTTGTAAATAAAATACATAATTTACTTAAGAATTCAAACCCTTTGCAATGAGACTCGAAATTGAGCTCAGGTGCATCCTGTTTCCAATTATCATCCTTGAAGTTTTTCTTGATTGGAGTCCACCTGTGGTAAATTCAATTGATTGGACATGATTTAGAAAGGCACAAACCTGTCTATATGAGTTCCCACCGTTGACAGTGCATGTCAGAGCAAAACCCAAACCATGAGGTCGAAGGAATTGTCCGTAGACCTCCGAGACAGGATTGTGTATTATTGTTTACGTTTCGTATCATTACATCCTGTGATGTTATTCTCAAGGATGTCTCTTATTGCCACTTATTCTGTGCGTCCTAACATTGGTCTACACAACATCTGGGTTCTGCTGGACTCCCCGGGGTCCTCAGATGTTCCCCTGCCTCACCTACATGGAGCACAACCTGGGGGTGGACTGAGTTCCCAGGACCTCAGACTGGGGGCGAAGGTTCACCTTCCAACACGACAAAGACCCTAAGCACACAGCCAAGACAACGCAGGAGTGGCTTCTGGACAACTCTCTGAATGTCCTTGAGTGGCCCAACCAGAGCCTGGACTTGAACTCGATCGAACATCTCTGGAGAGACCTCAAAACACCTGTGCAGTGACGCTCCCCTTCCAACCTGACAGACCTTGAGAGGATCTGCAGAGAAGAATTTGAGAAATTCCCCAAATACAGGTGTGCCAAGCTTGTAGCACCATACCCATGAAGAATTGAGTCTGTAATCGCTGGCAAAGGTGCTTCAAAAAAGTACTGAGTAAAGGGTCAAATCAAATGTTATTGGTCACATACACATGGTTAGCAGATGTTAATGTGAGTGTAGCGAAATGCTTGTGCTTCTAGTTCCGACAATGCAGTAATATCTAACAAGTATTCTAACAAATTCACAACAACTACCTTGTGCACACAAATGTAAGGGATGAATAAGAATATGTATGTAGAGTTGAAGTCAAAAGTTCACATACACTGAGGTTGGAGTCATTAAAACTTGTTTTTCAACCACTCCACAAATTTCGTGTGAAAAAACTATAGTTTTGGCAAGTCGTTTTGCACAAATCTACTTTGTGCATGACAAAAGTAATTTTTCCAACAATTGTTTACAGACAGATTATTTCACTTATAATTCACTGTATCACAATTCCAGTGGGCCAGAAGTTTACATACACTAAGTTGACTGTGCCTTTAAACAGCTTGGAAAATTCCAGAAAATGATGTCATGGCTTTAAAAGCTTCTGGCTAATTGACATAATTTGAGACAATTGGAGGTGTACCCGTGGATGTATTTCAAGGCCTACCTTCAAACTCAGTTCCTCTTTCCTTGACATCATGGGAAAATCAAAAGAAATCAGCCAAGACCTCAGAAAGAAAATTGTAGACCACCACAAGTCTGGTTCATCCTTGGGAGTAATTTCCAAACACCTGAAGGTACCACGTTCATCTGTACAAACAATAGTAAGTATAAAAATCATGGGACCACACAAGCCAAAGAACACAATCCCAACCATGAGGCACGGGGGTGGCAGCATCATGTTGTGGGGGTGCTTTGCTGCAGGAGGGACCGTGCACTTCACAAAATAGATGGCATCATGAGTCAGGAAAATGATGTGGATATATTGAAGCAACATCTCAAGACATCACATCAGTCAGGAAGTTAAAGCTTGGTTGCAAATGGGCTTCCAAATGGACAATGACCTCAAGCATACTTCCACAGTTGTGGCAAAATGGCTTAAGGACAACTAAGTCAAGGTATTGGAGTGGCCATCACAAAGCCCTGACCTCAATCCCATAGAAAATGTGTGGGCACAACTGAAAAAGCGTATGCGAGCAAGGAGGCCTACAAAACTGACTCAGTTACACAGGAGGAATGGGCCAAAATTCACCCAACTTATTGTGGGAAGCTTGTGGAAGGCTACTCGAAACGTTTGACTATTTAAAACTATTTAAAGGCAATGCTACCAAATAGCATTGCGTGTATGTAAACTTCTGACCCAGTGGGAATGTCATGAAATAAATCATTTGTTCTCTCTACTATTATTCTGACATTTCACATTCAGAAAATAAAGTGGTGATCCTAACTGACCTAAGATAGGGAATCTTTATTATGATTAAATGTCAGGAATTGTGAAAAACGGAGATCAAATGTATTTGGATAAGCTGTATATAAACATCTGACTTCAACTGTATATGGATGAGCGATGGCCGTGCGGCATAGGCAAGATGCAGTCGATGTTATAGAGCAGTATATACATATGAGATGATTGATGTCGGATATATAAACATTATTAAAGTGGTGTTTTTTAAAGTGACTAATGATAGCCATAGGCAAGATGCAGTCAATCGTATAGAACAGTATATACATATGATATGAGTAATGTAGGATATGTAAACATTACAGTATGTAACAGTTGTGCCGTTATTTAAGGTGACTAGTGACATCTTTATTAAGTCAATTTATTAGTGGCCGGAGATTTGAGTCTGTATGTTGACAGCAGCCTCTCTATGTCAGTGATGGCTGTTTAACAGTCTGATGCCCTTGAGATAGAACCTGTTTTTCAGTCTCTCAGTCCAAGCATACACCTGTACTGACCTCGCCTTCTGGATGATAGCGGGGTGAACAGGTAGTGGCTCGGGTGGTCGTTCCTGTGATATCTGGTGCTGTAGGTGTCCTGAGGGGAAGGTAGTTTGCCCCCGGTGATGCGTTGTGCAGACCGCACTACCCTCTGGAGAGCCTTGCGGTTGAGGCGGTGCAGTTGCCATACCAGGCCATACAGCCCGACAGGATGCTCTCGATTGTGCCTCTGTAAAAGTTTGTGAGTTTTTAAGTGACAAGTAAAAATAATTCAGCCTCTTGCGCCTTCTTCACCATGCTGTCTGTGTGGGTGGACCATTTCAGTTTGTCTGTGATGTGTACTCAGATGAACTTAAAACTTTCCACCTTCTCCACTACTGTTCCATCGATGTGGATGGGGGGTGTGCTCCCTCTGCTGTTTCCTGAAGTCCACAATCATCTCCTTTGTTTTGTTGACATTGAGTGAGAGGTTATTTTCCTGACACCACACTCCGAGGGCACTCACCTCCTCCCTGTAGGCCGTCTCGTTGTTGTTGGTAATCAAGCCTATCACTGTAGTGTCGTCTGCAAACTTGATGATTGAGTTGGAAACGTGCATGGCCACGCAGTCATGGGTGAACAGGGAGTACAGGAGAGGGCTGAGAACGCACCCTTATGGGGCCCCAGTGTTGAGGATCAGCGAAGTGTAGATGTTGTTTCCTACCTTCACCACCTGGGGTCGGCCCGTCAGAAAGTCCAGGACCCAGTTACACAGGGCGGGGTCGAGACCCAGGGTCTCAATCTTAATGACGAGTTTGGAGGGTACTATGGTATTAAATGCTGAGCTGTAGTCAGTGAACAACATTCTTAGATAGGTAATCCTCTTGTCCAGATGGGATATGGCAGTGTGATGGCGATTGCATCGTCAGTGGACCTATTGGGGTGGTATGCAAATTGGAGTGGGTCTAGGGTATCAGGTAGGGTGGGGGTGATATGCTCCTTGGCTCCTTGACTCTCAAAGCACTTCATGATGACAGAAGTGACTGCAACGGGGCGATAGTCTATTAGTTCAATTACCTTAGCTTCCTTGGGAACAGGAACAGTGGTGGCCAACTTGAAGCATGTGGGGACAACAGACAGGGATAGGGAATTATTTAATATGTTCGTAAACACACCAGCCAGCTGGTCTGCGCATGCTCTGAGGATGCGGCTAGGGATGGGCCTTGCCTTGTGAGGGTTAACACATTTAAATGTTTTACTCACGTTGGCCACGGAGAATGAGAGCACACAGGCTTTGGTAGCGGGCCGTGTCAGTGGCACTGTATTGTCCTCAAAGCGAGCAAAGAAGTTGTTTAATTTGTCTGGGAGCAAGACGTCAATGTTTGCGACGGAGTTGGTTTTCTTTTTGTAATGTGTGATTGACTGTTGACCCTGCCACATACGTCTCGTGTTTGAGCCGTTGAATTGCGGCTACTTTATCTCTATACCGACGCTTTGCTTGTTTGATTGCCTTACGGAGGGAATAGCTGCACTGTTTGTATTCGGTCATGTTTCCAGTCGCCTTGCCATGATTAAAAGCAGTGGTTTGTGCTTTCAGTTTTGCGCGAATGCTGCCATCAATCCACGGTTTCTGGTTCGGGAAATGTTTTAATAGTTACAGTGGGTATAACATCTCTGATGCACTTGCTAATAAACTCGCTTACCGAGTCAGCGTATACATTAATGTTGTTGTCTGAGGCTATCCAGAACATATCCCAGTTCACGTGATCGAAGCAATCCTGAAGCGTGGTATCCAATTGGTCAGACCAGCGTTGGACGGACCTGAGCACGGGCGTTTCCTGTTATAGTTTGTTACAATCTCTGTCTCTCTGGAAGGCAACTCGTGCCCTAATTTTGCCCTCCTTGTTATCTAGAGATTGGACATTGGCGAGTAATATGCTCTGGAGCGATGGATGGTGTGCTCGCCTTCTGAGTCTGACCAGTAGGCCGCTCCGTCTGCATCTCCTGCGGCGGCTGCGTTGTTTTGGGTCAGCCTCTGGGATAAGATCCCATGTCCAGGGTGGAGGTCCGAACAAAGGATCCGCTTCGGGAAATACGTATTCCTGGTTGAATGTTGGTAAGTTGTCATCAATTTAATATCCAATATTTCTTCCCGGTTGTATGTAATAACACTTGAGATTTCCTGGGCTAACAATGTAATAAATAATACTTACAATAATACATAAAAACAAATAACTGCATAGTTTCTTAAGGACCTGAAGCGAAGCGACCATCTCTGTCGGTGCCCTCTTAAATCTGAATAATACTTAAGTCTGAATACTTATGTAAATGTGATATTAAAGTTTTATATATACATATATATTTCCAGTGGGGAGAACAAGTATTTGATACACTGACGATTTTGCAGGTTTTCCTACCTACAAAGCATGTAGAGGTCTGTAATTTTTATCATAGGTACACTTCAACTGTGAGAGACTGAATCTAAAACAAAAATCCAGAAAATCACATTGTATGATTTTTAAGTAATTAATTTGCATTTTATTGCATGACATAAGTATTTGATCACCTACCAACCAGTAAGAGTTCCGGCTCTCACAGACCTGTCAGTTTTTCTTTAAGAAGCCCTCCTGCTCTCCACTCATTACCTGTATTAACTGCACCTGTCTGAACTCGTTATCTGTATAAAAGACACCTGTCCACACACTCAATCAAACAGTCTCCAACCTCTCCACAATGGCCAAGATCAGACAGCTGTGTAAGGACATCAGGGATAAAATTGTAGACCTGCACAAGGCTGGGATGGGCTACAGGACAATAGGCAAGCAGCTTGGTGAGAAGGCAACAACTGTTGGTGCAATTATTAGAAAATGGAAGAAGTTCAAGATGACGGTCAATCACCCTCGGTCTGGGGCTCCATGCAAGATCTCACCTCGTGGGGCATCAATGATCATGAGGAAGGTGAGGGATCAGCCCAGAAATACACGGCAGGACCTGGTCAATGACCTGAAGAGAGCTGGTACCACAGTCTCAAAGAAAACCATTAGTAACACACTACGCCGTCATGGATTAAAATCCTGCAGCGCACGCAAGGTCCCCCTGCTCAAGCCAGCGCATGTCCAGGCCCGTCTGAAGTTTGCCAATGACCATCTGGGTGATCCAGAGGAGGAATGGGAGAAGGTCATGTGGTCTGATGAGACAAAAATATAGCTTTTTGGTCTAAACTCCACTCGCTGTGTTTGGAGGAAGAAGAAGGATGAATACAACCCCAAGAACAACATCCCAACTGTGAAGCATGGAGGTGGAAACATCATTCTTTGGGGATGCTTTTCTGCAAAGGGGAGAGGACAACTGCACCGTATTGAGGGGAGGATGGATGGGGCCGTGTATCGCGAGATCTTGGCCAACAACCTCCTTCCCTCAGTAAGAGCATTGAAGATGGGTCGCGGCTGGGTCTTCCAGCATGACAATGACCCGAAACACACAGCCATGGCAACTAAGGTGTGGCTCCGTAAGAAGCATCTCAAGGTCCTGGAGTGGCCTAGCCAGTCTCCAGACCTGAACCCAATAGAAAATCTTTGGAGGGAGCTGAAAGTCTGTATTGCCCAGTGACAGCCCCAAAACCTGAAGGATCTGGAGAAGGTCTGTATGGAGGAGTGGGCCAAAATCCCTGCTGCAGTGTGTACAAACCTGGTCAAGAACTACAGGAAACGTATGATCTCTGTAATTGTAAACAAAGGTTTCTATACCAAATATTAAGTTCTGCTTTTCTGATGTATCAAATACTTATTGCATGCAATAATATGCAAATTAATTACTTAAAAATCATACAATGTGAATGGATCTTTGTTGTAGATTCCGTCTCACAGTTGAAGTGTACCTATGATAAAAATTACAGACCTACATGCTTTGTAGGTAGGGAAACCTGCAAAATCGGCAGTGTCAAATACTTGTTCTCCCCACTGTGTATGTATGTATGTATGTATGTATGTATGTATATATATATATATATATATATATATATATATATATATAGATATATATATATATATATATAGATATAGATATATATATATATATATATAGATATAGATATATCTCTATATATATATATATATATATATATATATATATATATATAGATATAGATATAGATATATCTCTATATATATATATATATATATATATATAGATATAGATATAGATATATCTCTATATATAGATATATCTCTATATATAGATATATCTCTATATATAGAGATATCTCTATATCTATATATATTAGCAGAAATGTCGTCACCTGTTTTTGCTTTGTGATTATTAAGTATTGTGTGTAGATTGATAAGGGGAAAAATAACAATTCAATTAATTTTAGAATAAGGCTGAATTCTTTCCCGAATGCACTGTATCTACCTTGTACCTCTCTCTGCACGTTGGTCTTGTACTGGTGCTCTCTGTATATAGCTCCCTTCTTTTGTATTTTATTTTATTCCTTGTGTTATTGTTTTTAAGCTCCGCATCGTTGGGAAGGGCTCTGAGCAAGTATTTCATGGTAAAGTCTAAAGCAGGTGTATTAGGCGCATGCGATAAATACAATTTGATTTGATCATACTAATTTGAGTGTCGTGTATTTATGTTTACTGTTACCTCTACTCTATGAGACCAGGCTGGACTGCACAGCAGCCATATAATCGCCCACGCCCTCCATACTCTGGGACTGTATCAGCCAATGACTGTATATACGAAGGTATCAGCACGCTAGGCCACTTCGCATCTCCTTGCGGGATAGCCTATGCTGTATCAGGACAGGACGTCACGGCTTTGACCTAGGGCAAAGAAGCACGAGTTACCCACTTCCATCAGGTAAATGCGACAGATTTATTTGATTGACTATTTGATAATGTTATATGCTGTAATTCTACAATTGGGTATAATGCACCATCGGAAATAGTAGGCTCTAGCAAATCACCCTTTTCGAGACGCTTTCAAGGTGTCCTCTATTTAAGCTCTCTATAAGGCTATGCTGTAAACGTGCTGTTTCATAGAAGCCGGTTTGGTGCAGTGTTATTGAAGACGAGACCGCATGGGCGTAGGCTTGTCTCCCCGCAGGCTCTTAGGATTTATGTTGGTCCGGTTTAGACGAAAATATTATGTAGATTGTGCTGGCTGTGTGGGCTCTTTAGCCTACTCTACAAAATAGATGTCATTTTTGCTACAATGCCGAGTTTTAGCCCAAATATTTTTTTCTCCTGTTGGGATCATCATGAAAGAATTGTGCTCTTGATAAGGCATGCAATGTGTAGTTTTTTTTTTAATTTAACTTCTGGTTCTTAGTAGGGATGTAAGTCTATACCACTATTCACAGTGGTCTTTGTTGAAATTTGGCACGCAGAGCATCTGAACGTACTTCAGTTTACCGGGCCGAGCACACACGAGCCAGCAGGTGCCATGGAGTCGCATCTCTCTGCCACCGCATATCTCGTCCTAGGTAATGCACTCACTCTGCATGGCAATAATCTTTTTTTTTTTTTTTTGGGGGGGGGGGTCTAATCTTCCTTTGGCTATGAACTATTTCCTCTGTATTATTGTTTACATTTCTTATCAATACATCCTGTGATGTGATTCTCAAGGATGTTTCTTATTGCCTCTTATTCTGTGTTTCCTAGCATTGGTCTCCACAACCTCTGGGTTCTTCTGGACTCCCCGGGGTCCTCAGATGTACCCCTGCCTCACCTACATGGAGCGCAACCTGCGGGTGGACTGTGAGTTCCCTGTGGAAGACAACCCTGCACACCTAGGCCCCTACTGCGAGTACAAGCAGGACAGCCGACTGGTGGGATTTGATTGTTTTTGATAGATTTTCGTTCTCTTATTTTTCTCTTTATTTACACTGAGTGTAAAAACATGAGGAACACCTGCTATTTCCATATCATAGACTGACCAGATGAATCTAGGTGAAAGCTATTATCCCTTATAAATCCACTTTAAATCAGTGTAGATGAAGGGGAGGAGGCAGGTTAAAGAAGGATGTTTAAGCCTTGAGAGAATTGAGGCATAGATTGTGTATGTGTGCAATTCAGAGGGTGAATGGGCAAGACAAAAGATTTAAGTGCCTTTGAACGGGGTATGGTAGTAGGTGCCAGGCGCACGTACTGGTTTGAGTGTGTCAAGAATTGCAATGCTGCTGGATTTTTCAAGCTCAACAGCTTCCCGTGTGTATCAGGAATGGTCCACCATCCAGCCAACTGTGGGAAGCATTGGAGTCAAAATGGAATGCTTTCGACACCTTGTAGAGTCCATGCCCCAACGAAATGAGGCTGGTCTGAGGGGAAAAGGGGTGCAACTCAATATTAGGAAGGTGTTCCTAATATTTTATACACTCAGTGTATATTAATTAATTAATTAATTAAATTATTTATTTTATTGCATTTAACCTTAATCTTCCCCAATATGCATTTAGCAGCGGCACACTGTTGATTTTAGACGTTTAAGTGTGACTAAACCAGATAGAAAGTATTTCGAAAATATAATGGTATCAAGGCACAAGGAGAGACCCAAATGCAGACACAGGAGACAGATGGCGGGAGTCTTACAATGTTTATTAATCCAAAGGGGTAGGCAAATAGAATGGTCGTGGACAGGCAAAAAGGTCAAAACCAGATCAGAGTCCAGGAGGTACAGAGTGGCAGACAGACTCGTGGTCAAGGCAGGCAGAATGATCAGGTAGGCGGGTACAGAGTCCAGAAACAGGACAGGGTCAAAACTGGGAGGACTAGAAAAGGGAGAATAGCAAAAGGAGTATGGGAAAAACATGCTGGTTGACTTGACTAAACATACAAGATGAACTGGCACAGAGAGACAGGAAACACAGGGATAAATCCACTGGGGAAAACAAGCGACACCTGGAGGGAGTGGACAATAACGAGGACAGGTGAAACTGATCAGGATGTGAGAAATGGAGCAATATATTTAAAAATAAGATCATTAACAATCACCAAAGGGAAAAACTAGACAGACAGTGAGAATCTAAAATACCAAAAATGTCATGAGGCCCCCATTGATTTTGTTACAATGTTTGAGTCACTCAGATAGCATAAGAATAGCATCTGCCAATTGGCAAAATGTATAGAATTACAGGTAATTTGTTTTGAAACTATCAAATGTTCTCTACGCCCCATAACATAAGCTGTAGAATTGCAAGAAATGAGCTTTAAAATGCCCACTACCACGCTAACTTTGCCACTGTTGCTGAAAATAATCACAGTGGAACACTGAAGCAAGTAAATGAAGAAAAAAAAATCTCATTCACAATAGGTGGGCAGCACCTACCCCAACGCTGTGTCCCTGGTGTCCACAGACAACCGGAGGAGGGCCAACGTGAGCCTGGTCAACCCCACCGTGTGTCGCCTCACCTGGGCTCCGATGGCGGACGATAAGCCCTACACCTACACCTGCAGGGTGTACCAGGGGTCTACCTGGAAGGAGAACAGCATGGCCGTACACCAGCGTGAGTCATCATGGGTACAGGGAGGAGCAGGAGGAAGGACAACTGAGATAGGAGTGGGAAGGAGAGGGGAGTCAATGTAGTTGATGGTGCAAACATATACACTTACAAACATAAATTATTGCAAAAAAATGCAAACTTATACAGCATTGGAGTTGTTCGGTGGGTTGCCCAAAGATATGAATTTACTCAATCAAATACGTAGTAGGGTAGACAAGAATTATGAAAGTATTTCCAAGAAATTCTCTTTGTGGATCTCTTTGTGTACATGTAGACCTATTTGTTCTTGTTTTATTGCATTTTGAAAGGCATTTTAATATTTTTTGTCTGGAAAATGAGTATGAAATCAAAAACTAGTAGCGAAGTATAATTGAAAGAGAAGTGTGATGACATGATCTTTCAGTAATGACTCTTGATGTGGTAGATAATATTAGCATTTTTCTAAATGCAATTTTCTTTGTTGCAAGGGTTTGTTTGTTGTGTTTGTGTACAAGTGTTTAAATCTGATGGTCTGTTTTTGTCTGTCTAGGAATTCTTCCAATCTGTTCAGCCCTCAGCGTGATGTTCCATACCGGGCTATTTCTTCTGTCCCTTGTGATGTCACTTCCTGTAACTACAGGTCTCCTCTCTCCCTGACCTCCTTTCAATGTACAGATAGCTAGATGTTATTAAATGTTTTTAAACCGATTTTCATATCATTATTATAGTTCACAATAATAACTATAATTTACTGAGATCATAGACAATGTGTAATGAGTGTGAAACAGTGCTACGTTGGAGGCTGTGGCTCCATATTCACTGTTTTCTGAACACTTCAATGATCACTTCAAAAACTGATCCATCAGACTAGTTCTTATTCTGTACTATCTATTCTCTATACTTTAGGCTTTGCTTTTGGAGTATCAGGTGAGAATCCTATCAAACAATTTCTTTATATCAGACAAACTTTCAGGACTTCCAGACTTTCACGCTCATATCAGCCCTTTGGCTCAGGTATGCTAGTACTGGAATGGATGGTCATATCCTAAAGAGATTCACAATGGCTATGTTTACACAGGCAGACCAATAGTGATATTTTTCCACTAATTGTTTTTTTAAACAATCAGATTAGTTAAAAGCAGCCTTTGTGTAAAGATATATATAATTATATATATTTTTTAAATTTTTTATATTATCCTTTATTATTTTACCCTAACACTACCACCCCTCCCCTAATTGGAGTAAACTAGGGTTCAACAACACTTAGGCTTCTACTTCCAGTTTATACATACTATATACATTTTACGGACATAGTATATTTTATAATAGTTCTATTTAGTTTATTTTTGTCCCATCCTTCTGCTATCCTCAACTCCGCCCATCTATCTCTGAAGACCATCCAGTTTCGATTTTTTATTTGCCATATCATTTTAAACTGTGCTGTTTCACTAAAGTTCTGAACCTATATACATTGTACGGACACAGTATATTTTACAATAGTTATCTTGTTACTTTTAGTACAACCCTTCAGCTTCATTCAACCCCTCCCATCTATCTATGAACACCCTCAGGTTTTTTGCAGAGTTAGCTCCAGGTAAATGTTGCAATTCTTCAGTACCAAAACAAATGATCTAATGATTCTGTCTCTTCACAGAAAAATCTGCAGAGCTGGGATGGTTGTATAATCATTTCAATTATTTAACTAAGTTTTGAATCCAGCGTAATTGTATATATCAGTTCATGAATCATGAATTCATTAGGCCTATGGATTTTACATGTCTTGGCAGGTGCACAGCCATGGGTGGGCCTGCGAGGGCATAGGCCCACCCACTTGGGAGCCAAGCCCACCCACTGGGGAGCCAAGCCCACCCACTGGGGAGCCATGCCCAACCAATCAGAGTATGTTTTTCTCCACAAAAGGGCTTTATTACAGACAGAAATACTCCTCAGTTTCATCAGCTGTCCAGGTGGCTGGTCTCAGACGATCACGCAGGTGAAGAAGCCGGATGTGGAGGTCTTTGTTGGCGTGGTTACACGTGGTGTGCGGCTATGAGGCTAGTTGGATGTGCTGTCTAATTCTCTATAATTACGTTGGAAGCGTCTTATGGTAGAGAAATGAACATTAAATGATCTGTCAACAGCTCTGTTGTACATCCTGCAGTCAGCATGCCAATTGCACACTTCAAAACTTGAGACATCTGTGGAATTCTTTTGTGTGACAAAACTGCACATTTTAGAGTGGCCTTTTATTGTCCCCAGCACAAGGTGCACCTGTGTAATGACCATGCTGTTTAATCAGCTTCTTGATAATACACACCTGTCAAGTGGATTGATTATCTTAGCAAAGGAGAAATGCTCACTAATAGGAATGTAAACAAATTTATGCACAACATTTGAGAGAAATAAGCTTTTTGTGCATATGGAACATATTAGATCTTTTATTTCAGATAATGAAACATGGGACAAACATTTTACATGTAGCTTTTATATTTTTGTTCAGTGTATAGTGCACAGCTGTATATTTTTTGCTCCGTAAATGAAGCTGGTCTACTTTTTTTTATTCAATCACAATTTTCATTAACCTATTTTGGTCTTTAATGAAGGGGCGACAGACAAGTTTGCAAACACAGCCTTTGTGAATCTCTTTAGGACATGATCACCCATTCCCATTGTAGCATCCCTGTAGCATTGACGAGATAGTGGGGGTGAAAAGTAAGGCCAACACTACCGTATCAGAGTGTGTATTTGGCTCACAGCCCCTGATTCTGGGGCACTTAAAGCTGCAATATTGTATGTAACTTTTTGGGGGACCCAACCAAATTCACATAGAAACGATTTCTATGCTTCCCGTGCTTAAGTTTATTTTTGTATCTTTTACGTTTGGTTTTGTACACCAGCTATAAAGAGCTGATTATACATTATTTTTGTACTTTAAAAATCACAGTATTTCAGATGGTACAATGATTATCAATACTTGTTTTGGCACATAAACTGAAATTAGGGCAACTATAATTTTAGTAACCAGGAAATGGCAGAGGGATTTCTGCCTATTGCACCTTTAAGGATTTCCTCTGAATTACCATTAAGATAATGGATGAAATGGAAATGAAAGTTGGAAGTTGACAATCCCATGCTATTGATTGGCTAAAATATTTAGGTGTCAGGTGGTATGTTGTAACTATTCAATAATTGGTTAATGATCAACTCTTGCCTTTTATTTCAATCTCAAAGTATTGAGAAACCTTTCATAGACGCAAAGAAATCTGATGCTCTCTCTAGTTTGAAAGTTTTGTTTACGTTTTGTCATTCCCACATGTTCTTGTAGATTTCATACAGTAGAAGCTTGAGCTTAGCTAAATTGTATATCAAAGGAAACATTACTCTTAGTGATATCCCCTGTATTGCATAATTACCGATTGCTGATTAGCCATTGAAAGTTCAAGACATGTCATGACTGTGTTAAATGTTTTGATACTCAGCTTCACATGGCACATTATTAGTTATTGTAATAATGTATTAAATCCATAGGCAACAATTATATTCAACATTTTGTAATGTTATTTTTTAGAAAATTATTAAGTGGAATTGCTTACAGATGTATCTTGCCAAAAATGATTGATCAAATTGTACTTTCACTGCACCATAGCATTATTTTGGAAATAATTATATAGGTTATTACAAGTAAAAGTATTTCATATGCTTTGCAGATTAAAAAATTATTGTAGCAATTTTTTTTAGGACTCATCATGGAGGTCATTCTAGATCTTTGCCCTCAAAAACCTCCAATCACTGTGAATGAGATCAGAGTCTAGAAGACCACACTGAATTTGAGGCTGTTTTAGGACAAGCACAAATGATAGAAAAGCTATTTAGATAATAAGATCAGGTGGTGAATGAATGAGATAGTTAATTTGATTTACTACCATAACTAACTAAATGTTTCTGGACAAAAAAATGATTAACTGAAATTAGCACTTGAAATGGACCAGGGTCTCTGATACACACTACCATCACGTGTCCTGATAGAAGTTAGTAAGTTGATAGTTTGTTGATGTTAGTTTTTAGTATGTGCAGAATGAAAGAACATGTAGATGGGTTAAATATGTCTTGTTGATGATGTCATTAGCTGCTTTCCATTCTCTTCCTTTTTCATTCTAATGCTCTTATTGCTCCCACGCACAGCTCACACTGGCACTGCACTAGCTATTTGCACATGCTTCAAGTGCCTAGGCTTTTTGAATGCTGCGTTATTGTTCATATCAGTATCTGTGTCCTTGCAGACAATTCTGCTTCTCTTACACGGCACACCTTACTTAGCACATATCCTGTGTGCTGTACCTTTTTTGTTTTTGTCACCACGCACTGAAATCTCATTGTAGTTTGACTGCTTTGCAAAGTGGGATTTGTGAATGTGATGTGTACACATTAGTTTGCCAAACCAGTGTTTTCTCTCCTTTCTTTCTTGCCACTGAATGTGTACAAAATGCATCAGCAAGAAATAAAGGTATAACAGTAAAAATGGTATTTTTTGTCTTGCTAACATTTCAGCATCTTCAATTTATTTCCATGATGTTCACTGACAATCTACTGTATATATGCTATTGGTAAGTCTGGTGTTGGTACAGTATACATTAATTTCAGAATTTGGAGGAAGTTATTATAGAATCATTCATCTCTCTTTGGAACATCAAACTTTTGTGACCAGGTCATGTGTTTTGTTCTCGTCCCTGGGGCCCATGCCTCAGGGCTCCAGTACTGTGACAATGCAGTCTGACACTAGAGAAGAGGAGCACACCTTCACTGTGGATCAAACCCATACGCTTCTGTAATTGCTGAGGGAGCTGAGGTTACTGCCTGTGTTTCTGTAGCAGAGTTGGAGCAGACCGTATGCCACTAGATGGCGGTCCAATATGAAAATAAACATGGTTGAGAATAGTATTGAGAATTGTGCCATTACAGACCCAACATGCCCTATATACACTATACAGTGCATTCGGAAAGTATTCAGACCCCTTCCCTTTTTGGACATTCTGTTACGTTACAGTCTTATTCTAAAATTGCTTAAATACGTTTTTTGTCCTCATCAATTTACACACATAATGACAAAGCAAAAACAGTGCAATAATATCTAACAATATACAAGAATAAACATGATGGAATGTATAGACATTATGGACAGTATATGGATAGAATATGTAGTATATCTGAAGAATACATAGGATAGAATAGTATATGTTCTCATCAATCTACACGTAATGACAAAGCAAAAATAGGTTTTTAGATTTTTTTTGCAAATGTATTAACAGTAAAAACAGAAATAGCTTATTTACATACAGTGGGGAGAACAAGTATTTGATACACTGCTGATTTTGCAGATTTTCCTACTTACAAAGCATGTAGAGGTCTGTAATTTTTATCATAGGTACACTTCAACTGTGAGAGACGGAATCTAAAACAAAAATCCAGAAAATCACATTGTATGATTTTTAAGTAATTAATTTGCATTAATATGCAAAGATTATTAAAGTGACCAATGTTCCATTATTAATGTGACCAGTGTTTCATGTCTATGTGTCACGACTCCGACCGAAGGTGGCACCCCTTCCCGTTCGGGTGGCGCTCGGCGGTCGTCGTCGCCGGCCTACTAGCTGCCACTGATTCTTTCCTCCCCCTCCTTATGTGTTTATTGAGTACACCTGTTTTGAGTTGGGTATAATTAGTGAGGCTTTATTAGTCAGCCGGCCCGCCTGGTTCTTTGTGCGGGATTAATTATTGTGACCTTCTGTTTTGTAGTAGAGGAACGTGTTTGTTCCTGGTCGTGTATTTTGGTTGTTAGAACCCTGTGTTGCGTTTTGTGCATTAAAGAGCACAACATTGCACTCTATGTTTCCTGCGTCTGACTCCACACCCACGACACCCGGAGCGTTACAGAATCCCGCACCACGAAAGAATGGAGTCAGCAGGAGCAGCAGCCAACCCTCTCCCATCGATGGAGGAAAGGGTCCTACATCATACCACCGTTCTCCATCGGATTGGAACGGCTATGGATCAGGTGATGGAGAGAATGGACCGATGGGAGAGAAGTAGTCTCCTCTCTCCACCTTCGGCTCCCCCAGCTCAGGACTCCCCATCTCCCGACTCCAGCACCCTCCGTCTTACGCTCCCGAGGGTTTATGATGGAGCGGCGGCGGGGTGCCAAGGGTTCTTACTCCAGCTGGAACTGTACCTGGCCACCGTTAGACCCACTCCCTCGGGAGCGGAGAGGGTGAGTGTCCTCATTTCCTGCCTCACGGGTCGTGCTCTGGAGTGGGCGAACGCAGTCTGGAATGGCCCAGACTCAGCGAAGGAGCACTACCCAGAGTTTTCCCGACGTTTCCGAACCGTGTTTGACCACCCTCCAGATGGCCGAGCGGCGGGAGAACGACTATTCCATCTCAGGCAGGAGAAGAGGAGCGCCCAGGATTACGCATTGGAGTTCCGGTCCTTGGCAGCAGGATCTGGGTGGAACGACAGGGCCCTTATCGACCACTACCGGTGTAGTCTCCGGGAGGACGTCCGCAGGGAGCTAGCGTGTCGGGACACCGCTCTTTCCCTGGATGAGCTGATTGACATGTCCATCCGACTGGACAATCTGCTGGCTGCCCGCGGGTGTTCGGAGAGGGTCCTGTGTGTTCCACCACCCAGCACCTCCACTCCCGTTTCGATGGAGTTGGGAGGGGCTGTGCCGAGGGGTACCGGAGGAGGAGGCTCCCCCTGCACCAGCTGTGGTCGGAGAGGACACACGGCCGATCGGTGCTGGGGGGGTCCGTCTGGGAGTCGAGATGGCAGGCGGAACACTTCTCGGTCACCCCAGGTGAGTCAGCACCAAACTCACCCAGAACCCCCTGTTGGTCATATGTTTGTCTTGATTTTTTTTCCTTAAAATTTTCCCCTCTTCCCAGCATAGGGCGCTAGTCGATTCAGGCGCAGCTGGGAACTTTATGGATCGCGGACTCGCTATTAAATGAGGTGTTCCGCTTGTGCCGATAGATTCTCCCTTTCCTGTGCACTCCCTAGATAGCCGGCCATTAGGGTCAGGGGTGGTCAGGGAGACCACGGTTCCACTGGACATGGTAACGCAGGGGAATCATAGGGAGCGTATCAGTCTCTATATTATTGATTCGCCTGCGTTTCCAGTGGTGCTAGGGATTCCCTGGCTGGCCCGGCACAATCCTAAAATTTCGTGGAGACGGGGTTCTCCAGGGGTGGTCAGAGGAGTGTTCTGGAAGGTGTCTGGGAGTTTCCATCGGTGCCATGTCGGTGGAGAGTCCAGACCAGGGTCCCACGGTGTGCATTCCCCCCAAGTATGCCGATTTGGCAATCACTTTCAGTAAAAAGAAGGCGACTAAATTACCACCACATCGACCGGGAAGGGATTGTGCGATAGATCTCCAGGTAAACGCTGGGCTTCCCAAGAGTCACATGTACCCATTGTCCCAAGAGGAGACGTTGGCTATGGAGACATATGTCACGGAGTCTCTGGGACAGGGGTACATTCGGTCCTCCATCTCACCCGTCTCCTCGAGTTTCTTTTTTGTGAAGAAAAAGGAGGGAGGTTTGCGTCCGTGTATTGATTATAGAGGTCTAAATGCCATCACAGTGGGGTTCAGCTACCCACTACCTCTCATTGCTACGGCAGTGGAATCATTTCAGGGAGGGCAGTTCTTCACAAAATTGGATCTCAGGAGCGCGTATAGTCTGGTGCGTATTCGAAAGGGAGACGAGTGGAAAACCGCATTTAGTACCACATTGGGCCACTATGAGTACTGCGTCATGCCGTATGGGTTAAAGAATGCTCCAGCCATTTTCCAATCCTTTGTAGACGAGATTCTCAGGGACCTGCACGGGCAGGGAGTGGTTGTTTATATCGATGACATTCTGATCTACTCACGCCGCGCATGTGTCTCTGGTACGCAAGGTGCTTGGTAGACTGCTGGAGCATGACCTATACATCAAGGCTGAGAAGTGTGTGTTCTCCAAATGAGCCGTCTCCTTTCTGGGTTATCGCATTTCCACCTCGGGGGTGGAGATGGAGGGTGACCGCAGTAAGGCCGTGCGTAATTGGCCGACTCCGACCACGGTAAAAGAGGTGCAGCGGTTTTTGGGTTTTGCCAACTACTACCGGAGGTTTATCCGGGGTTTTGGCCAGATAGCGGCTCCAATTACCTCACTGCTGAAGGGGGGCCCGGTGCGGTTGCGGTGGTCAGCAGAGGCGGACGGAGCTTTCAACAGGTTGAAGGCGCTGTTCACGGATGCACCCATGTTGGCGCATCCGGACCCCTCTCTAGCATTCATAGTGGAGGTGGACGCGTCCGAGGCTGGGGTGGGTGCCGTGCTATCACAGTGCTCGGGTACGCCACCAAAACTCCGCCCCTGCGCTTTCTTCTCGAGGAAGCTCAGCCCAGCGGAGCGTAACTATGATGTGGGGGACCGGGAGTTGTTAGCGGTGGTCAGGGCTCTGAAGACACTGGCTTGAGGGGGCTAAGCACCCCTTTCTCATCTGGACCGACCACCAAAATCTGGAGTATATTCGGGCAGCTAGGAGACTGAACCCACGTCAGGCAAGGTGGGCCATATTTTTCACCCGATTCCGGTTCACGTTATCTTATAGACCGGGCTCCCAGAACGTGAAGGCGGACGCACTGTCCCGCCTTTACGACACGGAGGATAGGTCCACCGAACCTACTCCCATCCTTCCCGCCTCAAGGCTGATAGCACCAGTGGTATGGGAGGTGGACTCGGACATCGAGCGGGCGTTACGGGCTGAACCCACGCCTCCTCAGTGTCCGGCGGGGCGGAAGTACGTGCCGCTTGGTGTTCGGGACCAACTGATTCGGTGGGCTCACGTCCTACCCTCCTCGGGTCACCCTGGGGTGAGGAGGACAGTGGGGAGCCTTCGGGGGAGGTATTGGTGGCCTACCTTGGCTAGGGACGTTAAGGTTTATGTCTCCTCCTGTTCGGTATGCGCCCAGAGTAAGGCTCCTAGGCACCTTCCTAGAGGGAAGTTACAACGGTTCTCTAAGTCCTGCCGTCTCCTCCCGTTGCCCGGTATCCCTACAGCCCTACAGACTGTGGAGGCATTATTCACCCACGTCTTCCGGCACTACGGGGTGCCGGAGGACATCGTTTCTGATCGGGGCCCCCAGTTCACGTCCCGAGTATGGAGGGCCTTCATGGAGCGTCTGGGGGTCTCGGTCAGCCTGACCTCCTGTTATCACCCCGAGAGTAATGGGCAGGTGGAGAGAGTAAACCAGGAGGTGGGTAGTTTCTGCGGTCGTATTGCCAGGACCGGCCAGGGGAGTGGGCAAGATACATCCCCTGGGCCGAAATGGCCCAGAACTCACTACGCCACTCCTCTACTAATGTGTCCCCCTTTCAGTGTGTGTTGGGGTACCAGCCGGTCCTGGCACCGTGGCATCCTGAATAGAACTAAGCACAGGACAAATCCTAGAGGAAATCCTGGCTGTGTAATAAAGGCAATGGCACCATTGCATCTCCAACAGCTATCCTCTGCTAGTTGAGGTAATAAAGTCAGCAAAAAGTAAATTCCCCTTTTTCAGGAGCCTGTCTTTCAAAGAAAATTCGTAAAAATCCAAACAACTTCACAGATGTTCATTCTAAAAAGGTTTAAACACTGTTTCCCATGCTTGTTCAATGAACCATACACAAATAATGAACATGCACCTGTGGAACGGTCGTTAAGACGCTAATAGCTTACAGACGGCAGTTAATTAAGGTCACAGTTATGAAAATTTAGGACACTAAAGAGGCCTTCTACTGAATCTGAAAAACACCAAAAGACAGATGCCCAGGGTTCCTGCTCATCTGCGTAGGCATGCTGCAAGGAGGCATGAGGACTGCAGATGTGGCCAGGGCAATAAATTGCAATGTCTGTACTGTGAGACGCCTAAGACAGAGCTACAGGGAGACAGGACGGACAGCTGATTGTCCTCGCAGTGGCAGACCACGTGTAACAACACCTGCATACCCGTGGGAAAGGTACAGGATGGCAACAACAACTGCCCGAGTTACACCAGGAACTCACAACCCCTCCATCAGTGCTCACACTGTCCATAGTAGGCTGAGGGAGGCTGGACTGAGGGCTTGTATGCCTGTTGTAAGGCAGGTCCTCACCAAATATCACCAGCAACAACGTCGCCTATGGGCACAAACCCACCGTCGCTGGACCAGACAGAACTGGCAAAAAGTGCTTCACTGACGAGTCGCGATTTTGTCTCACCAGGGGTGATGGTCGGATCCGTGTTTATCGTTGAAGGAATGAGCGTTACACTGAGGCCTGTACTCTGGAGCGGGATCGATTTGGAGGTGGAGGGTCCGTCATGGTCTGGGGCGGTGAGTCACAGCCTCATCGGACTGAGCTCGTTGTCATTGCAGGCAATCTCAACGCTATGCGTTACAGGGAAGACATCCTCCTCCCTCATGTGGTACCCTTCCTGCAGGCTCATCCTGACATGACCCTCCAGCATGACAATGCCACCAGCCATACTGCTCGTTCTGTGTGTGATTTCCTGCAAGACAGAAATGTCAGTGTTCTGCCATGGCCAGCGAAGAGCCCGGATCTCAATCCCATTGAGCACGTCTGGGACCTGTTGGATCGGAGAGTGAGGGCTAGGGCCATTCCCCCCAGAAATGTCTGGGAACTTGCAGGTGCCTTGGTGGAAGAGTGGGGTAGCATCTCACAGCAAGAACTGGCACATCTGGTGCAGTCCATGAGGAGGAGATGTACTGCAGTACTTAATGCAGCTGGTGGCCACACCAGATAGTGACTGTTACTTTTGATTTTGACCCCCCTTTGTTCAGGGACACATTATTCAATTTCTGTTAGTTACATGTTGTCACGCCCTGGCCATAGAAAGGCTTTTATTCTCTATTTTGGTTAGGCTAGGGTGTGACTAGGGTGGGCATTCTATGTTCATTTTCTATGTTTTGTATTTCTTTGTTGTTTGGCCGGGTGCTTTCTCTGATTGAGAACCATAGTTGTTTTCTGTTTTGTGTCTGCACCAGACAGAACTGTTTCGGTTTCATTTCGTTCTCTTGTTGTTTTTGTCATTCAATGTTCTGTTCTATTAAATAATCATGAACACTTACCACGCTGCGCTTTGGTCCTCACCTTCTTCCACCAACAGCCGTTACACATGTCTGTGGAACATGTTCAGTTTATGTCTCAGTTGTTGAATCTTGTTATGTTCATAGAAATATGTACACCTGTTAAGTTTGCTGAAAATAAACACAGTTGACAGTGAGAGGACGTTTCTTTTTTAGTTTATGTAAATGTAGGTAGAGTTAAAGTGACTATGCATAGATAATAAACAGAGAGTAGCAGCAGCGTAAAAGAGGGGTCTGGGTAGCCCTTTGATTAGCTGTTTAGGAGTCTTATGGCTATGGGGTAGAAGCTGTTAAGAAGCCTTTGGACCTAGACTTGGCGCTCCGGTACCGCTTGCCGTGTTGTAGCAGAGAGAATGGTCTATGACTAGGGTGGCTTGAGTCTTTGACAATTTTTTGATCTGTTTTAAAAAAAAGTCATTTTACTGTTCACTTGGATAATTGGAGATGGAAGGGAGTTCCATGCAATCATGGCTCTGTATAATACTGTGTGTTGCTGTGAATTCGTTTTGGACTTGGGAACTGTGAAGAGACCCCAGGTGGCATATCTTGTGGTGTATGTATGGGTGTCTGAAGAGACCCCTGGTGGCATGTCTTGTGGGGTATGTATGGGTGTCTGAAGAGACCCCTGGTGGCATGTCTTGTGGGGTATGTATGGGTGTCTGAAGAGACCCCTGGTGGCATGTCTTGTGGGGTATGTATGGGTGTCTGAAGAGACCCCTGGTGACATGTCTTGTGGGGTGTGTATGGGTGTCTGAAGAGACCCCTGGTGGCATGTCTTGTGGGGTGTGTATGGGTGTCTGAAGAGACCCCTGGTGACATGTCTTGTGGGGTATGTATGGGTGTCTGAAGAGACCCCTGGTGACATGTCTTGTGGGGTATGTATGGGTGTCTGAAGAGACCCCAGGTGACATGTCTTGTGGGGTATGTATGGGTGTCTGAAGAGACCCCTGGTGACATATCTTGTGGGGTATGTATGGGTGTCTGAAGAGACCCCTGGTGACATGTCTTGTGGGGTATGTATGGGTGTCTGAAGAGACCCCAGGTGGCATGTCTTGTGGGGTATGTATGGGTGTCTGAAGAGACCCCAGGTGGCATATCTTGTGGTGTATGTATGGGTGTCTGAAGAGACCCCAGGTGGCATGTCTTGTGGTGTATGTATGGGTGTCTGAAGAGACCCCAGGTGGCATATCTTGTGGTGTATGTATGGGTGTCTGAAGAGACCCCTGGTGGCATGTCTTGTGGGGTATGTATGGGTGTCTGAAGAGACCCCTGGTGGCATGTCTTGTGGGGTATGTATGGGTGTCTGAAGAGACCCCTGGTGGCATGTCTTGTGGGGTATGTATGGGTGTCTGAAGAGACCCCAGGTGGCATATCTTGTGGGGTATGTATGGGTGTCTGAAGAGACCCCTGGTGGCATGTCTTGTGGTGTATGTATTGGTGTCTGAAGAGACCCCAGGTGGCATGTCTTGTGGGGTATGTATGGGTGTCTGAAGAGACCCCTGGTGGCATATCTTGTGGGGTATGTATGGGTGTCTGAAGAGACCCCTGGTGGCATGTCTTGTGGGGTATGTATGGGTGTCTGAAGAGACCCCTGGTGGCATGTCTTGTGGTGTATGTATGGGTGTCTGAAGAGACCCCAGGTGGCATATCTTGTGGGGTATGTATGGGTGTCTGAAGAGACCCCTGGTGGCATGTCTTGTGGGGTATGTATGGGTGTCTGAGCAGAAAGTTATTTGATTATGCAGACAATCTGGAATTTTCATCACAGTAATATTTCTCATGAAAACTAGAAGATAAATCTCTAGTCAATCCTCAACCAGGAAAGACTGGCATACATCCTGGCGTCCACACAAAACATGAAACATCATGTAATACAGAATATTAATAGACAAGAACAGCTCAAAGTCAGAACTACATGCCTTTTAAAAAAGGCAAACGTAGCCTACATATCAATGCAAAACCAAAATATACACTTCCTCGCCTAACACAAACTATCTAGATCAAATTGGGGAGAGGCACTGTGCCATGAGGTGTTGCTTTATCTGTTTTTTAAAAATCTGTTTATTAGAGCAAACAGGTTTGCTGTTTATTTCTCGGCGAAATGAGTGGACCAAGGCGCAGCGTGGTAGGCGTACATCGTGATTTTATTGATGACACCAAAAAATAACAAAGACAAAAAACAAAAGCGCACAGTTCTGTCAGGCAGAAACACTAAACAGAAAACAAGATCCCACAAAATCCAAAAGGAAAATGACAACTTATATGTGATCCCCAATCAGAGACAACGATAGACAGCTGCCTTCCCTGACTGCCCCCCCCCCCCCCCCCCCCCCCCCCCCCCACCCACACACACACACACACACGGCCAAACACAAAGAAATAGAAAACATAGACTTTCCCACCCTAGTCACACCCTGACCTAACCAAACATAGAGAATAAAAAGGATCTCTAAGGTCAGGGCGTGACAGGAACGGAGTTGCAATAATGCAATAATGGCTCTATGTAAAATGCTTTCTTGAATTTGTTTTTGATTTGGGGACTGTAAAAAGACCCCTGGTGGCATGTCTGGTGCTTTAAGTGTGTGTGTCAGAGCTGTGTGTAAATTGATTATGCATACAATTTGGGATTTTTAACACATTAATGTTTCTTATAAAAAGAAGTGTCTCCTCAACTCTTAGCCAAGAGAGACTGGCATGCATAGTATTTATATCAACCTTCTGACTACAACGAATAGCAAGACGTGCCTCTCTGTTCTGGGCCAGCTGCAGCTTAACTAGGTATTTCCTTGCAGCACTGGACCACATGACTGGAGAATAATCGAATTAGACAAAACTTGAACCTGCTGAACTTTTGGAGTGTGGTGTCAAAAAAGCAGAGCATCTATTTATTACGGACAGACCTCTCCCCATCTTTACAACCACTGAATCGATATGTTTTGACCATGACAGTTTACAATCTAAAGTAATGGCAAGTAATTGATTGTCCCTCAATATTTATCCGTCATTGTCATCATGGATTCACACACAGAACTGATGTCTCTCAATGACTTACAGATTGCTGTCATCTTGCCATTCTCCTGTTTCAACTCATTGAGCTGACTCTGGGAGAACTTCAAACTGTTCTTCAGGTCCTGTACCTCTCTGGTCAGGTCGTCCATTCTTTTATTAGTTGACTCCACCAGTATTTGGACAAAACACTTGAAGCTATTTTCTTGTTGTTGTAACAACTGCTTGTAGAACAATTTTTGTTCGTTTAAAAGATCTTTCATGTGTGATAGAGAGACACCACTTTCCTCAATGATATTCCTGCCGGCTTTGGTCTTTGTCAAGGTAGCTAGCAACGTAGGTTACAGTGTTACTCCTTGCGGCTCCAGACAGGGCAGGTCACATGGAAGATTGAAAACAACAAACAGCAGGGATCTAGACAGCCACAATCCGCTGTCCCAGCCACAATGGCTAACCACGTTGCAGGCTGCTTTCAAGCCCTCAAGAAAACCCAGCTAGCTTGATAAGCAGCTAACTAGCAGCTAGGCTAGCTGAAACAGCAAATACCTCCTCAGACCCATCCTTAGTCAGCAGGATCCCTGGACAGACACTAGCAGTCCCAGCAACTGATGCCAACTGCGTTGCAGGATTCAAACTAAAAAGTTAGCTAGCTACTAAGAAATTTCCAATACACTTTCAAAACAACAAAACCAAGCTCTTCCTCGTGCTGCGTTCAAGCGGAAGTGGTGATGTTAGTTCTGCATGTGCATTTAAGAGCAATGTGTGCTGCTCTGTTCAAATCAAATCAAATCCAATTTTATTTGTCACATACACATGGTTAGCAGATGTTAATGTGAGTGTAGCGCAGTAATACACTCACAGTAATGCAGTAATAATCCAACAAGTAATCTAACTAACAATTCCAAAAAAACTACTGTCTTATACACAGTGTAAGGGGATAAAGAATATGTACATAAAGATATATGAATGAGTGATGGTACAGAGCAGCTTAGGCAAAATACAGTAGATGGTATCGAGTACAGTATATACATATGAGATGAGTATGTAAACAAAGTGGCATAGTTAAAGTGGCTAGTGATACATGTATTGCATAAGGATTCAGTAGATGATATAGAGTACAGTATATGAGATGAATAATGTAGGGTATGTAAACATTATATTAGGTAGCATTGTTTAAAGTGGCTAGTGATATATTTTACATCATTTCCCATCAATTCCCATGATTAAAGTGGCTGGAGTTGAGTCAGTGTGTTGGCAGCAGCCACTCAATGTTAGTGGTGGCTGTTTAACAGTCTGATGGCCTTGAGATAGAAGCTGTTTTTCAGTCTCTCGGTCCCAGCTTTGATGCACCTGTACTGACCTCGCCTTCTGGATGATAGCGGGGTGAACAGGCAGTGGCTCGGGTGGTTGTTGTCCTTGATGATCTTTATGGCCTTCCTGTAACATCGGGTGGTGTAGGTGTCCTGGAGGGCAGGTAGTTTGCCCCCGGTGATGCGTTGTGCAGACCTCACTACCCTCTGGAGAGCCTTACGGTTGTGGGCGGAGCAGTTGCCATACCAGGCGGTGATACAGCCCGCCAGGATCGATTGTGCATCTGTAGAAGTTTGTGAGTGCTTTTGGTGACAAGCCAAATTTCTTCAGCCTCCTGAGGTTGAAGAGGCGCTGCTGCGCCTTCTTCACGATGCTGTCTGTGTGAGTGGACCAATTCAGTTTGTCTGTGATGTGTATGCCGAGGAACTTAAAACTTACTACCCTCTCCACTACTGTTCCATCGATGTGGATAGGGGGATGTTCCCTCTGCTGTTTCCTGACGTCCACAATCATCTCCTTAGTTTTGTTGACGTTGAGTGTGAGGTTATTTTCCTGACACCACACTTTGAGGGCCCTCACCTCCTCCCTGTAGGCCGTCTCGTCGTTGTTGGTAATCAAGCCTACCACTGTTGTGTCGTCCGCAAACTTGATGATTGAGTTGGAGGCGTGCGTGGCCACAGGAGAGGGCTCAGAACGCACCCTTGTGGGGCCCCAGTGTTGAGGATCATCACGCACCAGACATCCTGGTCCGTGACTGGGCTGGTTTTCTTCTTGTAGTCCGTGATTGACTGTAGACCCTGCCACATACCTCTTGCATCTGAGCCATTGAATTGAGACTCTACTTTGTCTCTATACTGACGCTTAGCTTGTTTGATAGCCTTGCGGAGGGAATAGCTGCACTGTTTGTATTTGGTCATGTTACCAGTCACCTTGCCCTGATTAAAAGCAGTGGTTTGCACTTTCAGTTTCATGCGAATGCTGCCATCAATCCACAGTTTCTGGTTAGGGAATGTTTTAATCGTTGCTATGGGAACGACATCTTCAACGCACGTTCTAATGAACTCGCACACCGAATCAGCCTATTCGTCTATGTTGTTATCTGACGCAATACAAAACATATCCCAGTCCACGTGATGGAAGCAGTCTTGGAGTGTGGAATCAGCTTGGTCGGACCAGCGTTGGACAGACCTCAGCGTGGGAGCTTCTTGTTTTAGTTTCTGTCTGTAGGCAGGGATCAGCAAAATGGAGTCGTGGTCAGCTTTTCCAAAAAGAGGGCGGGGCAGGGCATTATATGCGTCGCGGAAGTTAGAGTAACAATGATCCAAGGTTTTTTCAGCCCTAGTTGCGCGATCGATATGCTGATACAATTTAGGGAGTCTTGTTTTCAGATTAGGCTTGTTAAAATCCCCAGCTACAATGAATGCAGCCTCAGGATGTATAGATTCCAGTTTGCAAAGACTCAAATAAAGTTTGTTCAGAGCCATCGATGTGTCAATGTTTTGAGACACCTGCAGCTTTGCTAGGTCTTTTTTTGCTCCACTTGACCATATTACCAGACAGTAATAAGATGGGACAAGACCAGAGCCAACCTCTTCAGGATTCAATTTTCACCTAAAATGACAAACCCAAATCTAACTGCCTGTTGCTCAGGACCTGAAGCAAGGAAATGCATATTCTTGATACCATTTGAAAGGAAACACTTTGAAGTTTGTGGAAATTTGAAATTAATTTGGGAGAATATAACACATTAAATATGGTAAAAGAAAGAGCTGGCAGCAAGAGAAAGGCCATAATCTATTACTCCAGCCCAGGAGCAATTTCGATTTTGGCCACTAGATGGCAGAAGTGTATGTGCACAGTTATAGACTGATCCAATGAACCATTGCATATCTGTTAAAAATATTGTATCAAGACTGACCAAATGTTCATAATTGGTTTATGAATACATTTTCAAGTTCATAATTGTGCACTCTACTCAAACAATAGCATGGTATTATTTCACTGTAATAGCTACTGTAGATTGGACAGTGCAGTTAGATTAACAATCATTTCAGCTTTCTGTCCATATCAGATATGTCTATGTACTGGGAAATGTTCATGTTACTTACAACCTCATGCTAATCACATTAGCCTACGTTAGCTTGACCGTCCCGTAGGGGACACGCTGGTCCTGCAGGTGTCTCAACTTGAACAGTTGATTTGTGTGTAAAAAAAAAGAAGAGTTTTTTTTTATAGCAGACATACTCCTCCCCATCTTAACAACAACTATGTCATTATGACTTGACCATGATAATTGACCATCCAATGTTATACTGTACCTAGATGTTTAGCTTCCTCAACTTGTTCAATGGTCATACCTTTTTTGCACCACTGCAGTTGAGGTTTAGGTCTTAGAGAATGTTTTGAACCAAATATAATGCTTTTAGTTTGAGATGTATTTAAGGCCAGTTTATTATTTATCACCCATTCTGATACTAACTGTAACATCTTATTTAGAATGTCTGTGAGCTCACTGGTTTTGGGTGCTGACATGTAGTGTGGGGAATCATCCGCATACATAGTCATTCAAGCTTTGTGTAAGACCAGTGGCAAATCATTTGTAAAAAAAAATAGAGAAGAGTAACAGCCCAAGGCAACTGCCTTGAGGGACCCTGCACTGTACATACAGTACCTGATGTTAGAGAAGCTTCCATTGGCAAGGTGGGCTTCCCAGCCATTTTGACAAAAAACTTTGCAGGTGTCTCAAATATTGATTCTGTGGCAGAGTATACTTAACAGAAATCTGGGCAAAGCTTAAGAATTTCTTAGTACTCCCATCAAATAGATCCAAAAGACAATTGATCTTTACATATTGGCATTGTCCCAAAATATGGATTCGCCCCCAATTAAGATATGCTTATTGTGCCGCAGAGGGTCCTAAGCAATTTATAAAGGTGCTAACCTCCTGCTCTGTACAGTTTACCCCAAAAGGTTCTGGTGTTTGTAACAGTGGGGTGACTCCCCCACAAACAACAGACTCCATCTGGAAGCAGCCTGGTTTAGACCTTCCCTTCCAACTTGGCAACAACATACTGAAATGTTTGACATTGATAGCCCAGTGCTGTCCTGTGTTGCTCAGTTGGTAGATGATGGTGCTTGCAACGCGAGGGTTGTGGGTTTGATTCTGAAGCAGGACCAGTATGAAAATGTATGGAATTAATACTGTAAGAGTGTCTGCTAAAAACATGTACATGTAAACACAATAGTACCATTTCAAATTAGGAAGACCAAATCCAAATTTCACTGGGGGAGCCTGAAGTTTCTTAATTCCTAAATGGTGCTGTGAGTTACCCCCGAGAATGTATAGCTCATGCCTGTCAATATCTTTAAAGTAAGAATCTGCAATATTCAGAGGGAGATGAGCTAGAAGCTGGTGGATTACAGGTGCCAGCATAATTTTAATAGAGTTCATTTGAACCCATAATAAAATATATATGTTTTACCATCTAGGAAAGTCGTTCTTCATTTGAAAAGTAAGGATTTCATATTTTCTCTGACAATATCCCCTTAGCTGGGGGTCTTCAGAATACCAAAGGATTTCATACCCTTAGGGGACCATCTACATTTCCATTGTTTGAAGAGAGTGGATGGGCAGAAGCCAGATAAAGGAAGAGTCTCAGATGTATCCCAATGAATACGATAACCAGATAATATTGTAAACTTAACATTCTATAGTAAAGCAGATACAGAAATCTCAGGTTGAGATAAGAATAGTAACCGGTCATCTGCAAAGTATAAGGTTATGCTGATTATTGCCCACTATAACTTATGAATAAGCAGGTTCCCTCTCAGTTTCCGGGCTAAGCGTTCTAGAGCCCAGAACTTAAAGGGCACCCCTGCCTTGTGCTTTTAATTAACTGGAATCGGTTGGATGTAAGACCATTCTTTGAGACACAGGCGTAAGGAGTGTCATAAAGTTATTATCCAAGTTCTCTCCAACACCAAAACGAATAAGAGATTCAAAAACGTATATCCATTCTACACAATCGAAGGCCTTTGCAGTTTCTAACTACAAAGCAATAGTTGAAGAGCTTGAGTCCTGGACAGCACACTGCATGCTAACCAGACTTCTGAAGTTAACTGAAAATACAGCAGGTAGGCCATCTACCCCAGGAGACTTATTAGAAGGTGTATTCTTGACAACCTGAAAGATCTCCTCAACTCCAAGTGGTGCATCTAAATCCTCCCTATCCTCAGAGAGTTGTGGTAAATTCAGGTCTGCAAAAAAAGCTGTCAAACGTTTGTTTGTCCAGTACCTTGTAATATATCAAATGTGTTGTAGAAGCATCTAAACTCCACATTTTTCTGTTTAGATGAAGTAGAAATGGCCAAAAAATGTATCTGTATGCCAGTTATATGGTTCCTACTATTTTGTTGCTTCAGTCGGTGTGCCAGCAAGCGGACAGGTTTTTCTCCCAGTAAGATTGATTAATATGAAATAGTGCATACTCTGCTTTTTTTATGGTACAATCTATTCCACTCATACTTAGTAGCAATTATAGCTTGTTCTGTCTCTGTTTTGGGAGCATAAAGTGTCAAGTGCCTTTAGCTCACTCTCTAGTTTGGAGTCTCGTCTTATTCTTCAATAAAGCATAGGATATAATCCTCCCTCTCAAATATGCTTTAAGAGTATGCTGTCCTTTCTCAAAGAGATCCCAGCTAGCACATTTGGTTCCTTGGAAGTTGTGGGTATGTAAGTTTTAGGATTCCCATTGGTTTTGGGAACGAAGCCATACATTTCCTGACCAGTAAAACTGAACTTCTTTAAAACGTTCTGAGAACGGAAGTGAACATTTTGCCTGTTCTGGGAACGTCAATTTTTAGGTTGCAGCGAGGTTCTGAGAACATTTTACTATGGTTTCCTAAATGTTTTGCTGGGAAGTTTTATTAATGTTCTGAGAAGAAAACATTCTCTAAATGTGAATGTTTGAATGAAATTTAAAGGTTATTTGGAGGTTTTACCTCTTAAGGATCTTTTATTTTCTTTCTTTCAATTTTCACCTAAAATGACATACCCAAATCTAACTGCCTGCAGCTCAGGCCCTGAAGCAAGGATATGCATATTCTTAATACCATTTGAAAGGAAACACTGAAGTTTGTGGAAATTTGAAATTAATGTAGAAGAATATAACATAATAGATCTGGTAAAACCAACTGTTTTTTTTTGTACCATCAATTTTGAAATGCAAGAAAAAAGCCATAATGTATTATTCCAGCCCAGTTGCAATTTAGATTTTGGCCACTAAATGGCAGCAGTGTATGTGCAAAGATGTAGACTGATCCAATGAACCATTGCATTTGTGTTCAAAATGTTGTATCAAGACTGCCCAAATGTTCCTAATTTGTTTATTAATAACGTTTCATGTTCAAAACTGTGCACTCTCCTCAAACAATAGCATGGTATTCTTTCACTGTAATAGCTACTGTAAATTGGACAGTGCAGTTAGAACAGGTATTTAAGCTTTCTGCCAATATCAGATATGTCTATGTCCTGAGGAATTTCCCTGTTACTTACAACCTCATGCTAATTGCATTAGCCTACGTTAGCTCAACCGTCCCTAACCCAGGGGACCCACCGATCCTAAAGAAGACCCCTTGAATTATGAAAAATGTGCAAATTGTTTACTGCTATTAGCCCACACAAATGCCCTAAATAAAATCTAAAGGAAGTTTGTTCTGAAGTGTCTGTCCTATATCTGAGAGATACTGTATAAGAAAGATCAGAAAACATTTGTCATTTTTTGTACATGTATTTAACCCCTTATTTTTGGCACTAAACAATCTCTATATACAGTATGCTTCCATAAATGGTTTCAACTGGTTCTAGGGGACCTTCAGACGAGTCTTATGAGGCCTGCGGGCATCCAGAGCAAAACAATGTGTTTGTTGTGTTTGTGAGAGTCTCACGAACACTATTGGTGTGTAGCTCAAACCGTTCGGACACTACTTACAGAAGTTGTCAGATCGGCTGTATAGACATCAGATGATTCCCAAGACACTTGTGGGGGTAGTAGAGCACCATCGTGTTCGGGTGAGTCTCATGTTTTTAATTAATATCCTAATTACATTTCTGCAGGGGTACGGACATCAACCTTATGGGTTAATTTTTTTCTTGTGGCTTTTATGGAAAGTTTTCTTAATGTTCTGAGAACATGACTTTAAAATAGAACCATGAGGAAACCTGCAGAAAACATTATTCTAAAGTACTGAAATTCCCACAGAAGAATGTTGCTTCTTAAAGTTCTCTGAACTATTTGAGAATATTACCAATGTCAAACCAATTGGAGAACATTCCTAGACCATTGCCAAAATTTAAACGCAATGTAATCATGTTTGAACATTTAGGAAACATGTTAAAGTGATAAAATACCAAGAAAATATATATTTTTTGTCAAGTTACTTAAATGTGCTGATAACGTTCCAAAGCCAAGCAACTATCCTGCACCATTTCCAGAAATGTGTGGGAAGGTTTGTATGCAAAATAACCATAGGACAACCACACTCTCATCAAGCTCTAAGAAACATATGGTTCTCAGAACGTTATGTGCTAGCTGGAAGATATTTCATCCCTAATAATCTTGATGAATATACTATCTTTCAACAGAGACATGCTTAAACTCCTTCGCAGACTCTTATGAGTCTGCGAGAATTGGGAGAGGCAAATAGCACAGGTGCGTGGTCCGAAATCACTATATTACCTATGGTAGAACTGACAGTGATATCCACTGGTGACTGAGATAAGGAAGTAATCAATCCTAGTGTAAACAATATGAGGAGGGGAAAAAATAATAGTCCCTCCAATCTGTGTGCATTGAACTCCAGATGTCGTTTAAACATAGGTCTTCAGCTAGTATTTTTTATTGCAGCTGCAGATTTACCCTCCACACTATTTCTCAGCTGAGACTTGTCCAGATCTTGGTCTGGGATCTGATTGAAATCGCTCCCCCCGATATTATTGAGATGTCTCCCAATTCTAAAACAGTTTGTGATAACCCATAACAAAAATCGAG
The DNA here is from genome assembly GCF_002021735.2 of Oncorhynchus kisutch. NCBI lineage: Eukaryota > Metazoa > Chordata > Actinopteri > Salmoniformes > Salmonidae > Oncorhynchus > Oncorhynchus kisutch. The sequence continues at coordinate 2,783,115 of NC_034201.2, read as the reverse complement.
CATGTTTGCAATAGGTGCATATATATTGCATAGAACAACTGATGTTCCCATCAAGAGCCCACACACTACTCTCAGAACATTAGTTTCTGTAAAGTTGACAGACTTGTGTATGAGAGCAGATACCCCTTGTTTTACCTGTACCTGGGCTAGAGAAAGCCTTTTATTCAAATGTGTCTCCTGGACAAAAGCTATATCAGCTTTAGATTAATTGAGATATGCTAACGTTTTCTATTTCTTGATTATATGATTATCCCCTTTGAAAATTCCAGCTGGCTACTTTTTATTCAGCTGTCTGTAAATAACTAGGTTTCTATCCAATTGGCAACAGATTTTCATGCAGATATTTTAAAATCGTCATAAAAACAATGTGCACATTTTCCCACCAGATAAGAAACTATGCGTGATGACGTAGTGCACATAAAAATACTCTTTGCGATTAAATTCCCATTTACCAAATTTTCATCTCTACTGATGGTTTTCTCACCAAAAATGTTGCGTTATATAGCGAGTGTGCCGAAAGCCCGCAGTATGCTGTTGGCTACAGCGCACTTCTAGCCTACATGTTGACATTATTACGGACAAAAGAGCAAACGCAAATGTGTCACCAGAATAAGAATAAGACTCGATAATGACTGGAAAGGAGCATCAAGCTCATCACCATGCAGTTTCACCACCATGTGAAGTTCATCATAATTGATTTAATCTGTAGTTTAACAAACGGCATGCTTTCCAGATGATTCGTAGTGGGAGGACCACACGACATGTCATCGCGTGACTCCAAATTTACTTCGATATTATGGTTATTATATCAATACCTGCGCATAATGTATGTATGTACATATGTTATATCTGTACAGTATATGAGTACATCAGAAAATATATGAAAATACATATAAAAACGGAACACATATCCAACAGTAAAACTAAGTAAAATCCCAGCCAAACCTAAGGAGCTGAGGAGAAACAACACAAACCAAGACCTACAGTGCATTCTGAAAGTATTCAGACCCCTTGACTTTTTCCACATTTTGTTAAATTACAGCCTTATTCTAAAATGGATTACAATAAATTGTTTTCCTCATCAATCTATACACAATACACCATAATGACAATGTGAAAACAGGTTTTTCTAATGTATTAAAAACAGAATACCTTTATCTACATAAATATTCAGGCACTTTTCTATGAGACTCGAAATGTCTATTGATCATTCTTGAGATGTTTCTGCAACTATGGTAAATTCAACTGATTGAACATGTCACGCCCTGGCCTTAAAAACTGTCATGCCTTAGTTATCTTTGTTTTCTTTATTATTTTGGTTAGGTCAGGGTGTGACATGGGGGATTTATGTGTTTTTTCCTGGTCTAGGGGTTTTGTATGTTTTTGGGGTGTTTTCTTGGTCTAGGGGTTTCTGTAAGTCTATGGTTGCCTAGATTGGTTCTCGATTAGAGGCAGGTGTTTATCGTTGTCTCTGATTGGGCACCATATTTAGGCAGCCATATTCTTTTGGTATTTTGTGGGTGATTATTACCTGTGTCAGTGTTTTTGCCACACGGGATTGTTTCGTTGCCAGTTCCACAGTTGACAGTGTATGGCAGAGCAAAAACCAAGCCAAGGAGTTAAAGGAATTGTCCGTAGAGCTCTGAGACAGGCTTGTGTCGATGCACAGATCTGGGGAAGGCTGACAAAAAATGTCTGCAACATTGAAGGTCCACCAGGATAACAGTGGCCTCTATCATTCTTAAATGGAAGAAGTTTGGAACCACCAAGACACTTCCTAATGCTGGCCACCCGGGTCAAACTGTACAATCGGTGGAGAAGGATCTTGGTCAGGGAGGTGACCAAGAACCCGATGGTCACTCTGACAGAGCTCCAGAGTACATCTATGGAGATGGGAGAACCTTCCAGAAGGACAACCATCTCTGCAGCACTCCACAAATCAGGCGTTTATGGTAGAGTGGGCCGACGGAAGCCATTGAAGATTGAACTCTTTGGCCTGAATGCCAAGCGTCACGTCTGGAGGAAACCTGGCACCATCCCTATGGTGAAGCATGGTGGTGTCAGCATCATGCTGTGTGGACGTTTTTCAGCAGCAGGGACTAGGAGACTAGTCAGGATCGGGCAAAAGATGAACGCGGCAAAGTACAGAGAGATCCTTGATGAAAACCTGCTCCAGACCTCCAGACTGGGGTGAAGGTTCATCTTCCAACAGGACAACGACCCTAAGCACACAGCCAAGACAACGCAGGAGTGGCTTCAGGACTTATCTCCGAATGTCCTTGAGTGGCCCAACCAGAGGCCGGACTTGAACCTTATCTAATATGTCTGGAGAGACCTGAAAATAGCTGTGCAGCGATGCTCCCCATCCAACCTGACCGAGCTTGAGAGGATCTGCAGAGAAGAATGGGAGAAACTCCCCAAATACATGTGTGCCAGGTTTGTAGAGCCATACCCAAGAAGACTCGAGGCTGTAATCGCTGCCAAAAGTGATTCAAAAAAGTACTGAGGAAAGTGTCTGAATACTTATGTAAATGTTATATTTCAGTTTTTTTTTATACGTTTGTATAAAATTCTTGAAACCTGTTTTTACTTTGTCATTATGGGGTATTGTTTGAAGATTGATGAGGAGAAAAAAACTATAGAATCCATTTTAGAATAAGGCTGTAATGTAACAAAATGTGGAAAAAGTCAAGGGGTCTGAATACTTTCCGAATGCACTGTAAATGGAATTTATAAATTTAAGAATCACCCAAATTTGACTCTCCGACAACCTGACACTTTATGCATCTGCAATACCCATTTCAGTTATAGTAGGCTTTTTGAAGACTTTCTGTCACATATACAGTGGGGAGAACAAGTATTTGATACACTGCCGATTTTGCAGGTTTCCCTACTTACAAAGCATGTAGAGGTCTAATTTTTTATCATAGGTACACTTCAACATCAGAAAAGCAGAACTTAATATTTGATACAGAAACCTTTGTTTAGACCAAAAAGCTCTATTTGTGTCTCATCAGACCATATGACCTTCACCCATTCCTCCTCTGGATCATTGTAAAGGCCGTTGTTGGTGGAAGAAGGTGAGAACCAAGGTGCAGCGTGGTATGTGTCCATATTTATTAGAATGAACACGGAAATAACCAAAATAACAAAGAGAAACGACCGAAAACCGTTCTGGCTGGTACAGACACACAGACAACAGAAAATAATCACCCACGAAACACAATAGAAAACAGGCTACCTAAATATGGTTCTCAATCAGGGACAACGATTGACAGCTGCCTCTGATTGAGAACCATACCAGGCCAAACACAGAAATAGCAAATCATAGATAAATTAACATAGACAACCCACCCAACTCACACCCTGACCATACAAAAACAAAGACATACTAAAAGAACTAAGGTCAGAACGTGACCAATCATCCAGATGGTCATTGGCAAACTTCAGACGGGCCTGGACATGCGCTGGCTTGAGCAGGGGGACCTTGCGTGCGCTGCAGGATTTTAATCCATGACGGTGTAGTGTGTTACTAATGGTTTTCTTTGAGACTGTGGTCCCAGCTCTCTTCAGGTCATTGACCAGGTCCTGCCGTGTAGTTCTGGGCTGATCCCTCACCTTCCTCATGATCATTGTTGCCCTACGAGGTGAGATCTTGCATGGAGCCCCAGACCGAGGGTGATTGACCGTCATCTTGAACTTCTTCCATTTTCTAATAATTGCGCCAACAGTTGTTGCCTTCTCACCAAGCTGCTTGCCTATTGTCCTGTAGCCCATCCCAGCCTTGTGCAGGTCTACAATTTAACCCTCATGTCCTTACACAGCTGTCTGGTCTTGGCCATTGTGGAGAGGTTGGAGTCTGTTTGATTGATTGTGTGGACAGGTGTCTTTTATACAGGTAACGAGTTCAAACAGGTGCAGTTAATACAGGTAATGAGTGGAGAACAGGAGGGCTTCTTAAAGAAAAACTAACAGGTCTGTGAGAGCCGGAATTCTTACTGGTTGGTAGGTGATCAAATACTTATGTCATGCAATAAAATTCAAAATATTTACTTAAAAATCATACAATGTGATTTTCTGGATTTTTGTTTTAGATTCAGTCTCTCACAGATGAAGTGTACCTATGATAAAAAAATGACAGCTTTGTAAGTAGGAAAACCTGCAAAATCGGCAGTGTATCAAATACTTGTTCTCCCCACTGTAAGTAGAGCCCTGTATTCTGGATGATCATGTCACATGACCTGGATTTTAAACTTTATTTAAATGTCCTGAGAACATGATTTTAAATACACTATACCGGTCAAAAGTTTTAGAACATCTACTCATTCAAGGATTGTTGTTTTTTTATTTATAAAAAAAAAGCATTTTCTACATTGTAGAATAATAGTGAAGACATCAAAACTATGAAATAACACATATGGAATAATGTAGTAACCACAAAAGTGTTAAACAACTCAAAGTATATTTTAGATTCTTCAAATAGCCACCCTTTTCCTTGATGACAGCTTTAAACACTCAGCTTTGCAGACCAGAGGATGGCCTTTAAACAGGTGAAAACAGATTTGAAATGGTGGGTGATTGAGTTAGTTCTGCATTTCCCTGCTATACTGGAGATCAAGCACAAGTTTGACTCACCAGATGAAGCATCAGCCTTCATCCAGAGATGCACCACCAGGGAGGACTGTTGAATCCAGAATTCAGTTTGAATCAGGACCATCAAGGACTGTCAAATAAGTTATTTATTTTAGCCATTGCTATGATTATTTCTTACCATGTTGGTTTAGAATGTAGGTAGAGTTATTGGGCTACTGGAACGAGTCATCTTTTTCTTTTTTCTTTTATAGCCCACGCCTCTCTCATAATTTAAGTTACTGGAGTTGGATTTGTGGAGGGGGGTCTAATTTTCAGAAATGAAAATTAGACCAAAACTTAAAGCAATTGTCGGAGGATGGTGCTGGGCCATCTGTCTTATAAAGACATTTTGATGAAGAGGCTTTAAGCTTTATTTTGGTGTATTACACTTGTGATTTTATGAAAGTTAAATATTTCTAATAATTTAATTTGAATTTCGCCGTAATATTAAGAAAACATTTCATAAAAAAACAAAAGAAAACATTAATGACGTTCAAAGAATGTTCTAATAATGTTATTTAATTATCAGCTTTGTATTAGTTAAGACCTCTTTGGGCTAGGGGGCAGTATTTTTACATCCGGACAAAAAGCGTGCCCAAAGTGGACTGCCTGTTACTCAGGCCCAGAAGCTAGGAAATGCATATAATTAGATCAGGATAGAATCTGAGTAGAAAACACTCTAAAGTTTCTAAAACTAAAACTGTTACGATAATGTCTGTGAGTGTAACAGAACTGATATGGCACGCGAAACCCAGAGGACAAACCATCCAAAAAAACAACAGTCGAAGTCCTCCCAGATTGCAGTTCCTAGGGCTTCCACTAGATGTCAACAGTCTTTAGAAAGAGTTTCAGGCTGGTTTTTGGAAAAATTTGCTAGAAATTGTAGTTTTTCTAAGTGGCTCCCATTTTGGCTGTCATGTTTCCACGCACGTGGATGAAGCATGTTCTTTGTTATTTATCTCTGGTAATGAACCTACTATTCTCCGTCTTAATTTTATAATTTATTTTGTATTAGGGTTCCTAAGGTTTGATTTATAAATGTTGTTTGACTTGTTTGGATAAGTTTATTGGTAACGTTTGGGATTCATTTTGTATGCATTTTGAAGGAGGGAAACCGGTGGATTATTGACTGAAGTGCGCCAGCTAAACTGAGTTTTTATGGATATAAAGAAGGACTTTATCAAACAAAAGGACCATTTGTGATGTAACTGGGACCTTTTGGAGTGCCAACAGAAGAAGATCTTCAAAGGTAAGGCATTTATTATATTGCTATTTCTGACTTTCGTGGCGCACCTGCCTGGTTTAAATATGTTTTTCATGCTTTCGTATGCGGGGCGCTGTCCTCAGATAATTACATGGTGTGCTTTCGCCGTAAAGCCTTTTTGAAAGAAGTTAAGCTTTATTTTGATGTATAACACTTGTAATTTCATGAATGTTAAATATATATATTTCTGTAATTTGAATTTCGCACTCTGCAATTTCACCGGATGTTGTCGAGGTGGGTTGCTAGCGGAAAGCCTGCGCTAGAAAGGTTAAAAAACAAGGCATGTTGGCTCTATACTGATGGCGCAGCGGACAAATTCCCATGGATAGACAACTGAAGACCTTGGGTTCAAATCTTACTCATTGGTTTAAATCTCACTGATGTTCTGCCACAATATATAAATATATTTTTGCATGATTAATGCCTAAGGAAATTAGTTTCCATGTGTCCTATTTCTGCTTGGTGTTCAAAACAGTTCAACTAAGCTAGCAATGTTGTTGAAACATGTTCTCAAAACGTTATTTATCTACCTTCATATATTCTATAATTTCCGTTCTGAGAATGTTAATAAAATCTTCCAGGAAAACTTTCAGGGAACCATAGTAAAATGTTCTCAGAACCTCCCTGCAGCCTACAAATAAATGAACATTCCCAGAACAGGCAGAATTTTTACCGCCGTTCTCAGAACGTTTTACCCGTCAGGTAACTCATGGCTTTGTTCCCAGAACCAATGGGAAACTAAAAACGTATTTTCCCTCAACTTCAAAGGAGCCAAATGTGCTAGCTGGGCTGCCATGTCACCTTTCTCTTCCTCTCACTGCCTGGAAAATATCCTCCTTCCCCTAACGCAGCATGTTGACCATGTTGTTCCAGCATGGTCGGAATCTCCTGTAGGTAGGGGTATCATGTTCTTGTTTTCTGCCATCTCAGGACCACCCAAGATTTTAATATTATCTCTGTTATCCAAATGATACATTTTTTGCATTTCCTTCTGGATTTCTTCTATCTGGTCTTTCATTGTGATGGCGACATTTTCCAATGTTGCTATATGGTCCTTTGCTTCGCCAACACGGTTGCTCAGCGTATACATTTTCCCTTCATTTTCTCCATCGTGGTCTTATTTTCGGATTATTCTTATTTTGCAGGGACACACAAATTGCTCCGATTTCTGAGGCAAGAATGCTCAGTGTGGGCTCGCCAGTGGCAGTATCTGGCTTGGCTGGCCTATCTGGCCTTCATTTTCTTGCTAAACTTGGGTGGTTGTGTCAGCAGTGAATCCTTTGCGCACTTTGATTTACGGCTATCCCGGATACATTTATTTAGTTGTTGTAACAAAGCTGCCTCTCGCTTGCATGAGGATAATTATGCGCCAAAATGGCTAAATATCATTGTCAAAATCAATTTAGTGTCGAGTTCCCCAGAGGTCCTCAACTACAAAGCCACCCTCGTCGAGAGCACACGTGCCCTACCTCTTTCTCAACCTCTACTCTCTGTTTCTGAAAATGAGCTTTGAAAGTAATCACTGTCCACCAAAAGGCTGAGGGAGAGTCACAAAACACATGACCAAACAAAATTACAATTTGAAGTGTAAAATAAGACATTGAGAGACTTATTGAACTGACCGTGTGTTATTTTGATTTTCTATAGCCTTTAGCTGCAGGCTGTCCTTCAATGAAGTGGTGTGTTTACTAAAGGTCTGGCAGTGGACCAATGATATCACACTCTCTAGACAACAGTTTGGTGATATAGAACACTTTTAAAACCATCTGTGAAAATCACTTAACCCCCAATTTACTGTTGACTTTTCACTAAATAGCCAGGTGTATTGCAAAGAGCATGAGCAGTGGTTTGTGGGACTAGTGAAGAGGTGTGTGTTAACCCTTACTAATGATTTATCTCCAGCAGCATCTGTTGAATGGTCCATTCACCTCTCTTCCTGCTGTTCATAGTAAAGCCTAAACTCCCAACAGAGCTCATAACAGCCACTGAATGTTGTTAGAGCTGGCCATCATCAATAAAGACAAACATGACAGATAATTATAACCAGGATTAACCGAGCATATGAATCACCATAATCACCAACATTGCTGTTACAGTTTTAAGAAAGAGTAATAAGCTCATGCCAAGTGATTCAATTCAGATTAAATGGCGCTACAGTGGAACTACAACTTCTCCACTGCTGAACGTTTTATTTGTTAATTAAGACTTCAAAGTAACAATATTTATTTACAATGTATTTACAAAACCAAGTCAAATTAGACATAGTGTTTCATACAAAAAGGTGCGAATATGTTATTATAATACAATAAACGTAATACACAAAAACATACATCATTCATATTTGACAGATGTACATGGTTAGGGACTTCAATAGTCCCTGTTTATAGATATACTGTAAATAGACATGAAAACAGTTAAAAATTATTGCAAGTTACCAGTAAAGGTTTATATATTTAAGGCAACACTAAGCCAACGTGGGGACACATAACATATTCATTAAATACAGGATATAAAATACTCACAATAACAAAGTAACATCAAAAGTAGAGTAATTTCTCTTTACCACAGGATTGTGCCATTACTTCAGTTACGATGAAGAGTTATAGTACAGGGACTGGAACACGACAGACTAGAGGGGGAATAGAGGAGCAACCAAACAAAACATGGAAAATAGAAAAGATGGAAACACATGTTGTTGCTCTTGCTGTCAATGACAACCAAGTATGTAGACTCCCCTCTTTGAAGTGCTCTGCAGAACGATGGAGTGTCTCATTACGTGTGTTGTGTATTGCTTTCTACTGCAGCATCAAATACAGCACAAGGTGGTCTGCTCATTTACTTTTCACTTATGACAGAGTGCATAGCTAGCCTACAGACTCTGTCCCCCTGATATTCTCCCTTGCTCTGAGTCTCAAAAGTTTGGTGATGACAAGTGTTGTTTCAAGTTGTCATCATGGCCGTCCTCCCTTGATGCCATCAGTACGGGTACTGCTTCCGTCTCTTCCCAGCAAAGCAGGCCATCCAGGTACATAACATCATGGCTGCTGCTGCCCCTGCTCCTGTGCAGTAGAACGCCCAGCCAATCTCACAAGAACCTGGATACAGACAGACACAGACAGGAGACACAAACAGTGAATTAAAATCAGAGCTGTGATCAAAGTGAATGACTTGTTTGCTTATCAACATGTGACTTGAATATGATGATGTTGTGTGGATGTGACTGTGTGTAGATGTTTGACCCGTACCAAGCTCAAACTGGTTGGATCTGTTGCTGCATGTCTGTCGGACTTCCTCACTGTCCCAACCTAGAGGGTAGAGTGCACACCCCGACCCAATCAGCAACGCTGTGCAGAGAGAGAGAGAGAGAGAGCATGTGCTAAGCTATGTCATAACAAACCCATCATACAGTGAATAGTGCAGCTTGCATTATTCAAAACCACTTAAGTTAAAAAGATAACACGTTCCACTATGTCACATGATTTCCTGAGATGGCACTTTCATCAAGAGCCAACGAACACTTCCCAACATATTAATGTGGGCAGTGAAGGCAACAGTTTTACTCTAGCATTTAGGATTTGACATCAAATGTGTTATATGAGGAAGCGGTACAGAATGTCACCTTTTATTTGAGGGCATTTTCATACATATCTGTTTTACCATCTACAAATGAATGCATTTTATTTATCTAGTCCCCACATTTGAAGGTGCCATAAGAATTTGGACTAATTCACTTATAGTATTATATTTAGCATTTGGTCCCATATTCTAAGCACGCAATGACTACAGCGTTGGACCAGCGTTGTCCGAGTTATCAGAGGGTTTGACAGGGAGGGCTTTGATTGGCTCATCGCGCTGTAGCGACTCGAGGGGGCTTTGCTTGGCTCATCACGCTTCAGCGACTCCTTGTGGTAGGCCAGTTGCCTGCAAGCTGACTTCAAGCTGACTTGAACAGTGTTTCCTCTGACATATTGGTGCAGCTGGCTTCCGGTGTTAAGCGAGCTGGTGTGCAGTGCGGCTTGGCAGGTCATGTTTCAGAGGACGCATGACTCGACTTTCACCTCTCTCAAGCTTGATTGGGGAGTTGCAGCAATGAGACAAGATCGTAATTGGATATTACAAAATTGGGGAGAAAAAGAGGGTAAAAAAATAATGTAGTGTCATTTTGGAATTTACTATAGACGCAACAATACGTTTTGATTGGCCAATGCATCTTAACTATAGTGAGTTTTTCCCCTTCCTCTTTTTCCGTCAATACTCCATTTTCTTGAACAAAATTTGACACCTCAGCTGAGAACTTCATTCCCTAAATGGTCAGCCGATGGCACCACGTCCGTTTGCTAGTTTTCTTTCAAAAAGGGGGTTCGAAATATTAGCACTATGCCATAAGCGAGACCTCAGGAGACATTTAAGAAATTACACTCGAATCACGGGAAAGGATAAAATATCAGAAGTGCCTTCCGTTTGAATACCAGAGAAAGTTGTTGTTGATGTAATTAAAACAAATATTTTCTCTGCTGTCTTTCCATAAAAAATATATATAAAAGCTTAATTAAATGGGGAAAGGCAAATGCTAATAATTATATTTTGCTGGAGGAGAAACAGAAAAGATAGACACAATTAGGTTTATAGATCATACAGTCTCAGTTAACGTGAGAATGTAGAATGTCTTGATTGTCTATGTTGAGGAATGTGACGTTGTTCTCTTGTCTAGACTAATTGGCACTGTTAGCAACCAGTAGCTAGTGGCACAAGTTATGAGCTAACTAGCTAACTACATAATGTTATATTCTGACATCATTGACGCTAAATATATTTTGTTAAATTGTTAGCAATATTCACAATTGAATTCAAATCAGAATGCTTCAATTTAATATGTTTCTGTTAGCTTATGTTGTAGCTAGGTAGCTAGCTAGCTAACTGTTGTTAGCTAGAAGGCTCCAGAGTTGAATGACCCTTCTCAGCGACCAACAACTAGCTCGTAACATTATAGCCACAGCTACCTCTCCGACCGGTGATGGCCACAGAGGAGGAATGCCTCTGCTGTCAGGAGTGTGTACAAGGGCAGGGACTGCTAACAGGAGGAGCGTGCATGCCTCCTCGCCCACCCCAGCATTGGACCCCACACTGAAAGAGGCATACTTTCCACCTTCCACATGCTGAAGAGGAACTGTAGTGAGCAGCCCAGACCAGAGGGAGCGTGAGGACAGATGTCCAAGTTCCTTTGCTGCGCATAAGTTAGCTAATGTTAACTAGAACCAGTCTAGCTAACTAGCATTAGTAACTTATCACTCCCTGATCAGTTTCATCTGTCTTTGTGATTGTTTCCACTCCCCTCCAGGTGTCGCCCATCTTCCCCATTATCCCTTATGTATTTATACCTGTGTTCTCTGTTTGTCTGTTGCCAGTTCATTTTGTTCCTCAAACCTACCAGCATTTCCCCCCTTGCTCCTGCCTTGTCTATTTTCCTGTTTTTGTCCTTTCTGCCTGCCCTAACCCTGAGCCTGCCCTAACCCTGAGCCTGCCTGCTGTCCTGTACCTTTGCCCTCTACTCTGGATTACCGACCTCTGCCTGCCCTGACCCTGCCTGCCATCTGTTACCATTGCCCCACTACTCTGGATTACCGACCTCTGCCCTGACCTGAGCCTGCCTGCCATCCTGTATGTTTGCCTGCCTGTGTTCGAATGAATACACTTTTGTTACTTTGACATTGTCTGTACCTGGGTCTTACCTTCAAACGTGATAGTAACTAGCTGGCAGTAGCCAGCTAACTAGCCACGGTAGCTAGCTAGACTGGTTCTACCTAGCTAGCTGACTTGCATCACCAGGTCACGTTAACGTTACATTAATTCATTTCCATACGATTAGCTAGCTACATTGTGAAAAAGTAATGAAACAATTTAGCTAGCTACCAAACAAACTTTCCCATACTGATGTGCTCACCTTTCTGAAAAGCCCATGGTTTTGTATAAAGACATGTTCATTCAACGTTTTGGGTGGAGGATGTAGCATTACTGGAAGGAATGTCACTTTTTATTTTCACCCATTCAAACCTACCCATTCATTTTAGAAAATCCCCCAGCCCCACATATTACAACTATCAATGGCAATGATGGTATCGTGAGAGACAGTATCTGTTACCATGTGAGTGACATGAATGTCTTGCTATCTATGGTGCCTGACAGATATTTGTTTAATTCTTTGTAGACAATTGTGCCTGCCTACTAGTGCCTGGAGTGGGCCATGCGAGTATAGCGGCTGGGGCCAGACAACTTAAGTGGTGCTGTTTTGTCAGCTGCACCAGGAGCAAATTCCCCTCTCCTGGTGGGCACTACGTGGGGTTCCTGGAGGTTGAGGAGTCGCAAGATATATAATATATTAAATGTTTAATTAAACAAAAGTATAAAAACAGGCCAACTGCACGTCCTTGTCATTATTCGATTCTGAATGGACACAGGTAGAGGACAAGAGAAACCAAGTTGAATCTGTCTAACAGGACCTCAAACAGGTACATTTAAGTTCTTGGCCCCTACGAAGACCATGTAATTACCCAATTGACAGTTACAACCAATACGATCAGACCCTTTTTTCCAATTTTTGCCTAAAATGACACCCAAATCTAACTGCCTGTAGCTCAGGACCTGAAGCAAGGATATGCATATTATTGATACCATTTGAAAGGAAACACTTTGAAGTTTGTGGAAATGTGAAATTAATGTAGGAGAATATAACACATTAGATCTGGTAACATATAATACAAAGAAATAAACATGCCTTTTCTGTTTTTAACATTTTTTATCATCTTTGAAATTGAAAGAGAAAGGCCATAATATACAGGATCAATATCATGCCAAATGTATTTGCAAATGTAAATCACCAATCCACAAATATAAATCACTTTCCACAAATTTAAATCACTAATCCACAAATGTAAATCACTTTCCACAAATGTAAATCATTTCCCACAAATGTAAATCGCCATCCACAAATGCAGTTCACTATCCACAAACACATTTTGATTTGAATTTGTAAATCGAGGGCCTTAAGTAAAATGACTGCCATAAAGATGTGCACATAGGAGAGATATGCGCAAACATGACAGATATGGCAAACCTGCAACTCCATATTTGGAAGAGTTTAGGTCACCAGACTTTTGTCAGGGATTCGACGACAAGAAAAAGAGGAAGTTATCATACGTAAAAAAAGGTTCTCATGGTAGAAAGCGATTTGTAGTCGTAGAAAACAGTTGTCACGCGTAGAAAAAAGTTATCATGCATAGAAAGCGATTTGTGGTCGTAGAAAAGTTGATCCCATTGATGCTGTTGACCAGGATCACTGGTTGGTGCAGAAAAAAGAGGGTGAGTGTAACCGGTGTGAAATAGCTAGTTAGTTAGCGGTGCGCGCTAATAGCGTTTCAATGAAGTAGGTGTTTTCCTTGCTCTGCAAGGGCTGTGGATTCTGTTGCACAATGGGTAACGATGCTTTGAGGGTGACTTGTCTGTGTGTAGAGGGTCCCTGGTTCAAGCCCAGGTTGGGGCAAGGAGAGAGACTGAAGCAATACTGTTACAAAGTCTGAACCCATGTCCTACACCTCCCCTCTACCTTTTGCATGCCTCTCCTGGGCAAATGGTTAGAGGCCTCAGGAATACTTATGTCTCCTTAATGCTCATTTTCTGTGCAACATGAGACAGCGGATGGATTATAATCACTTACAATGTATGATTTATCCTTCACATTTAGTGGTGCTATCACACTGGCCAGCTAATTCAACTATTTGGGTGATGAACGGGTGTACACCGCAATAGTGTTGCAAATATAGAGTAATCTAGGGCTAGGGTTTTGATTATTTATGTTGGACATAGTATGGGTACATATATGGTTAACATATTATGGTTACAATACTATAATTTATGCAGCCTTGAAAAGCAGGCATCAAAATGGCCGAACGAGAGGCTACCAGCAGTAGCTAATGCTATCCATGAACATTTCTAAATATATTTTCACAATACTTATTATAATGCAAAACCATTAAAATTGTAATCTACAAAAATATTCTCTGAATAAATTGTGCATTCATTTTAATATAATCATATTTTCAAAATAGCCCGTCCACTGCATGTTTAAATGTGAACGTTTTTTTTTAACCTACATAGTCTACATAGCTAACGTTAGGTTATGCTAGCTATTTAAAACCTTATAGAGCAGATAATCTATCTATATAATAAGTTGTGACATTATAACATCACTAGCTAGTATCTCAAATGATTGTAATTTACCTGGCTTGAAAATACGTTTGTGGTGATGTTGTGGATCCACTTTATACTTGCCAGCTTCTGGCTGAGTTTTCCACAGCAGTTTTCTCTAAAACTATCGCGAGCAAGTAGTTAGTCGAAGAAGAAGAGTGAATGAAGCTGCTATAGAGAGCAGCCCCCTCTGGTGGCCTAAACAAGCACAACGCGATTGAGATGTCAACCCGTAGGCTCTGCTGCCCGGTCTTTCTTGCCAAGTAAAATATTTCACTTTGCGGTCTGTTTTAACGCACAGTTAAAAACGGGGACATTTCCGGGGACAGCTCCAGCCGAGGACAGGCCACCAAAAACGGGGACAGTCCCCGGAAACGGGGACATCTGGTCACCCTAATGTACTCTTCCTTGGCAAATAAAGGTGTGGTTCAGGTATGAATCTCTGTGAGACATTCTTTTTCAGTCATATCCAATACCAGGTGTATCAAACTCCATTATTTAATTAAGAACTAATTCTAATTTACAAGAACAGCCTACTCCTTCCTCCCCATTGGGGGATTGAACCCCTGTCTCCTGCGTGCCTGCAATATGGAAGACCGTCAAATCGGAGGGCATGCTGTCCGGTCCTCTGGCAGTCTCTATGGGGGTGCCACAGGATTCAATCCTCGGGCCGACTCTTTTCTCTGTATATATCAATGATGTTGCTCTTGCTGCGGGCGATTCCCTGATCCACCTCTACGCAGACGACACCATTCTATATACTTCTGGCCCGTCCTTGGACACTGTGCTATCTAACCTCCAAACGAGCTTCAATGCCATACAACACTCCTTCCGTGGCCTCCAACTGCTGTTAAACGCTAGTAAAACCAAATGCATGCTTTTCAACCGTTCGCTGCCTGCACCCGCACGCCTGACCAGCATCACCACCCTGGATGGTTCCGACCTTGAATATGTGGACATCTATAAGTACCTAGGTGTCTGGCTAGACTGTAAACTCTCCTTCCAGACTGATATCAAACATCTCCAATTGAAAATCAAATCAAGAATCGGCTTTCTATTCCGCAACAAAGCCTCCTTCACTCACGCCGCCAAACTTACTCTAGTAAAACTGACTATCCTACCGATCCTCAACTTCGGCGATGTCATCTACAAAATTGCTTCCAAAACTCTACTCAGCAAACTGGATGCAGTTTATCACAGTGCCATCCGTTTTGTCACTAAAGCACCTTATACCACCCACCACTGTGACTTGTATGCTCTAGTCGGCTGGCCCTCGCTACATATTCGTCGCCAGACCCACTGGCTCCAGGTCATCTACAAGTCCATGCTAGGTAAAGCTCCGCCTTATCTCAGTTCACTGGTCACGATGGCAACACCCATCCGTAGCACGCGCTCCAGCAGGTGTATCTCACTGATCATCCCTAAAGGTAACACCTCATTTGGCCGCCTTTCGTTCCAGTTCTCTGCTGCCTGTGACTGGAACGAATTGCAAAAATCGCTGAAGTTGGAGACTTTTATCTCCCTCACCAACTTCAAACATCTGCTATCTGAGCAGTTAACCGATCGCTGCAGCTGTACATAGTCTATCGGTAAATAGCCCACCCATTTTTACCTACCTCATCCCCATACTGTTTTTATTTATTTACTTTTCTGCTCTTTTGCACACCAATATCTCTACCTGTACATGACCATCTGATCATTTATCACTCCAGTGTTATTAATCTGCAAAATTGTAATTATTCGCCTACCTCCTCATGCCTTTTGCACACAATGTATATAGACTCCCCTTTTATTTTTCTCTACTGTGTTATTGACTTGTTAATTGTTTACTCCATGTGTAACTCTGTGTTGTCTGTTCACACTGCTATGCTTTATCTTGGCCAGGTCGCAGTTGCAAATGAGAACTTGTTCTCAACTAGCCTACCTGGTTAAATAAAGGTGAGAAAAAAAAATGCTTCTCAAAGATGCCCTCTGGTGGTCAAACTAGCAATAACAAAACAAAATGTCTGACAAATAGATAACGTGCCACAGAATGCTGCAGCAGCCCACAAGGTGTGCCGAAACATTTAGAGGATCCACTGTATGACTTTCTGTGTGACACAGTCCCTTCAGAAAGTACACTCTTGACTTTTTCAACATTTTGTTGTGATTTAGTCATTCTTGTCAACAATCTACACAAAAAAAGTTATGTCAAAGTGGAAGAGAAACTCTAACATTTGTAAAACATTCATGAAAAATAAAACATCTCTTGATTACTTAAGTATTCAACCCCCTGAGTTAATACACGTTAGACTCACCTTTGGTAGTGATTACAGTGGTAAGTCTTTCTGAGTAAGTCTGTAAGAGCTTTGCACACCTGGATTGTATAATAATTGCCAAATTGGTTGTTGATCATTGCTAGACAGACATTTAAGTCTTGCCATAGTTTTCAAAGCAGATTTAATTCATTCACAGACTTGGTAAGGAACTCCAGTGTAGATATGGCCTTGTGTTTTAGGTTATTGTACTGTTGAAAGGTGAAATCATCTCCCAGTGTCTAGTGGAAAGCATTTAGGATTTTGCCTGTGCTTAGCTCCATTCCAATTATTTTTTATCCTGGAAAACTACTCAGTCCTTAACGATTACAAGCATACCCATAACATGATGCAGCCATCCCAATGCTTGAAAATTGTGTGAGTTGTACTCAGTAATGTGTTGTATTAGGTTTTGCTCTACACATAACACTTTGTATTCAGGACAAAATGTTAATTCTTTGCCACATTGTATGCAGTATTACTTTTGTGCCTTGTTGCCAACCAGATGCATGTTTTGGAATATTTTTGTTCTGTACAAGCTTCTTACTTTTCACTCTCTCAATTAGGTTATTATTTTGAAATAACTACAATCTTGTTGATCCATCCTCAGTTTTCTCCTATCACAGTTGTTGAACTCTGTAACTGTTTTAAAGTCACCATCGGCCTCATGGTGAAATCCATGAGCGGTTTTCTTCCCCTCTGGCAACTGAGTTAGGAAGGACACCTGTATCTTTGTAGTGACTGGATTTATTGATACACTATCCAAAATGTAATTAATAACTTCACCATGCTCAAAGGGATATTCAATATCTTTTTTTTTTTTAACCATCTACAAATAGGTGTCCTTCTTTGCGAGGCATCGGAAAACGTCCCTGGTCTTTGTGGTTGAATCTATGTTTGAAATTCACTGCTCAACTTTACAGATAACTGTATGTGTGAGGTACAGAAATGAGGTAGTTATTCGAAAATTATGTCAAGCACTATTATTGCACACAGTCAGTCCATGCTACTTATGTGACTTGTTACGCAAATTGTTACTCCTGAACGTATTTAGGCTTGCCATAACAAAGCTGTTGACTACTTATTGACACAAGACATTTCAGCTTTTCGTTTTTAAATAATTTGTTTAAAATCCTAAAAAATAATTCCAATATGGTGTGTGGTGTGCCATGGTATGGCCAGTGAAAAAATAAATCTCAATTTAATCCATTTTAAATTCAGGCTGTAACACAACAAAATGTGGAAATAAGTCCAGGGATGTGGATACTTTCTGAAGGCACTGAACTGTGCATGATCCTGCCAGCTGTAGCTTATTGCTTTACCACATGAAAGGTGTCAGGATTGTTTTTGTGAAATGCTATAGCTACTTCACCACGGTATCTTACTTTATGTGCAGTAAATGTCCCTCTAACTGACTGTGTATTTTTTTAACAGTGATGGTAGTAGCTAAACCAGACTGAAAGTGTTGATTTGGAGGTGTGATGTTGTGAGGATGTGGGTGAGATGATAGTGGAGGCCCAAGCAACTGGAGCATGTGGCAGGAGGACTTGGGCCTGTGTCCCAAATAGCACCCTATTCCTCATGTAGTGCACTACTTTTGATCAGGGCCCGTAGTACTCTGGCTTAAAACTATTGTACCCGATAGAGAATAGGGTGCCATTTGGGAGGCACACAGACACTGGGGTCTGGGTTTATAGCCTGGAGTCAAACACAGAAACACCACAGATAGTCTGCATGGTGATATGCTGTTTGTCTTTGACTGTCTGTCTGTTACTTTCGGGAGGTTGTAAGAAGTTACAGATGAAAGCATGAATGCAGTGCCACCAGTAGTAGGCTATATCTAACAAACATATAGTCATGGGAATGGCTTTTATTCAGAATATTCTGAAACCCTGACCTGAAAAGAAGAAGAATTTATGTTTTACTCTTATTGAAAAGCAAATTCATTGGGAGCTTAGGGAGAGGTATTTTATTTAAGAGCCCTCTGAAGAACTTTTCGAATATAACTCAGCCAGCTGACACAAGTTGAAACCACTCACATGCATAGATAGATACATTGCAATGTCTTGTATTCAAATCATCCTCTTAGTTTGCTGCCACCCCCGGCCCACTATATCATTGTCTTTCTCTAAGCCCCTTTTGTCTGTATGCATCAAATCCTTTCTATAGACATTCCACACATGCCTAAGTGTCTCCCTCCATTTCTTATGAATACAACCCCAGAAAATCCAGTATGTAATTTTATACTCTTTACAATTGAATCTCAAATCATTCAAGGCATTTTCATCTGGGTTAAAAGGCTTTGTGAAATGTCCACAGGAAGTATATGAGAGCAGGAGAGAGTAGTAGGAGAGAAATGCCTGTCTGGGAATAAACCACAGCCTGAACATGACCTATAGGTCATTATGCCCTGAGGGATGCCATAAAGGAACAAGGTGATACAATAGAGAGGTAGGGTGAACGTCATCAGATAATACAGATAACAAAACCAAAGTGGGAAAAACAAAGAGGGCGAAAAAAGAACAAAATAGAACAGATAACAATCACAGAATATTAAAAGGGACACTTCATTATTTTAATTAATCAAACATTTTCTTAGGACCTTTTCTTATCTTTTGGACTACAAAACATAGAAAACGTAAGTTTTTACTTATGTAGACACTGGTATAGTGCTTGAGATGATAGGAAGTTAAAAAGTGGTGGTGTCCCTTTAAATGGTTTCTGCATAGTGTGAAGGATTAGGGAAATGTGAGTCACGTCTAATTAACATTATACTGACTTTTGAGTGATTTGGTAAACATTTATCTACAGCACCCTACTAATCAGCACCCTACTCCTTTTAGTGGAGTCATTAATAGTCTTGCCTTGTTAAATAAAAAGTGTGTGGGGGGGGGGAGTATTGGAAGGAGAACTGCCTGATGACCCACTAGAACAGCTGCCCTCTCTGCAGTGAGTGTATTCAAACGTCGAGCCGTTTTTGTGTCCCAGAGAGAGTTCCTACCGACAGCTCTCTGATCTCACTACAGAACAGGTGGCATGCTGTCGGGCAGCCCTCTGTCGGAGTCGCTCGACAGCACAACCAAACCTTAAAACTGTTCACTGAACTTGACGTCTCTACAGAAACAGGTGGTGCACCGCACCGTTAAGAGGCTCTGCTGTCGAAGACTAGCTTGACAGGACCTTAAAAACGGTTCAATCAACACAAGAGCCCCAAACAACACCGAGACAGCTGGAATGACAACTGTGTGACGTTTAAAACACTACCGTAGACCACCGACTCCACCTGATACTTGAAGAGTATTCCGCACAAGACCTTCAGGTCATCACTAGAGAATCCCGTCTCTCAATACTTTAAAGAAACCATGCAGGCCATTTCTGTGTGAATGCTAGGACTATGTACTTTCAATCAATCTGTCACATTTATTTATAAAGCCCTTTTTACATTAGAATATGTCACAAAGTGCTATACAGAAACTCAGCCTAAAACCCCAAACAGCAAGTACACGTAAAATCAAATCTAATGTTATGTCACATGCGTCGAATACAAGTGAAATGTGAAATGTTTACTAGCAAGCCCTTAACTAACAATGCAGTAGTTAAGCCTAGGGCTGAATACTGCCCCCTTTGGAGGAAGTGCGTGCCCATAGTAAACTGAATTTTTTTTTCCCCCAAAATTGCTAATATATGCATATAATAATTATTTTTGAATAGAAAACACTCTAAAGTTTCTAAAACCGTTTAAATTATGTCTGTATGTAAAGTAGAACTCCCAGGGCAGCCTTTCTTCCAAACACCCTGTTGTCAACAGAAAAGTTGGGACAACTTTGACGTCATCGCCCCCACCCTTCCCAACCAGCTACGGATCCAGGAACAGTTTCTATGTGTTCAGCGCGATGTCTGCTTTCAAATGATCCTTGTGAGAATCTCGCGCGCCCCCGTCCTTTGGCGGGCTAAAACATTCGGGTCACGCGAAAATACATGCACTCTATTGCGCGCGTCGGTCTCTTTTTCCATGAAACACCAATTGACGTCGGTTTGTCTGTTGGCGCTGATCTTTGTTTTACATGATTAAAACATCCTAAAGCTCGATTCTGCACTTAGTTTGACCAGTTTAGTCGACATATAATATGTAATTTTTAAGTTTTGATGCGCAAGAGTGCGGGACCAGAAGTCATTTTGGGTGCATTTCAGCTGAAGCTGTTGGCATATGCTAATACAGAGACACACAACTTGAAACCAAACGATGTATTGGGTAAGTATAACTCCTTCCACGTCTTCTGATCGAAGAACATCAAAGGTAAGGGAATATTTATGTGGTTAATTTTGGGTTTCTGTGCTCTCCAAACGTAGAGTAGACATACTGCTAATATCTGAGCGCCGCCTCATATTATAGCCTAGTGAACGAATTCTGTAACGTTAAAAATAAATGTAACACAGCGGTTGCATTAAGAAGAAGTGTATCTTTGTAACTATATGTAGAACATGTATATTTAGTCATGTGTATTGCTTGTTATCTGACGTTATCTGTCGGAGCTATCATCATTTCTCCGGACATTTGAGTAGCATTTTTCGAAAATGTCGTCATTGTAAACAGAGATTTATGAATATAAATAGCATATTATTGGAAGAAAAAAATGTACTGTGTAACATGTCCTATTACTGTCATCTGATGAAGATTTTCAAAAGGTTAGTGAATGATTTATTTTTTAATCCTGCTTTTATCATTTTATATTTTCTGGGACAAAATGGCCGCCTCTTGTCTTTTGTTTCGGTGGTGGTCTAATATAAATGTGTGGTGTGTTTTCGCCGTAAAACATTTTAGAAATCTGACTTGCTGGGTAGATGAACAAGGTGTTTATCTTTCATTTGAGCTATTGGACTTGTATAGGTGTGGAGGTTAATATTTTCGCATTTTGCGTTATGGTAATGAGCTGAGCCTGTAGTCACGATCCCGGATCCGGGATGGGTAGTATCAAGATTAAGAAATATATTTATTTAAATATTTACTAAATAAACTAAAGTCAAAAAGTAACACAAGAAATGTTCATAACAATAACGAGGCTATATGCAGGGGGTTACGGTACTGAGACAATGTGCGGGGGTACAGGTTAATCAAGGTCATTTGTAAAGTGACTATCCATAGATAATAAACAGCGAGTGGGGGGAGGGTGTCGATGTAAATAGTCCGGGTGGCCATTTTATTAGATTAGTTGTTCAGCAGTCTCATGGCTTGGGGGTAGAAGCTGTTAAGGAGCCTTTTGGTCCTAGACTTGGGGTTCCGGTACCACTTGCCATACGGTAGCAGAGAGAACAGTCTATGACTTGGGTGACGGGAGTCTGACAATTGTTTGGGCCTTCCTCTGAAGGTCCTGGATGTCAGGAAGCTTGGCCCCAGTGATGTACTGGGCCGTATGCACTACCCTCTGTAGCGCCTTATGGTCAGATGCCGAGCAGTTGCCATACCATAGGGTAATGCAACCTGTCAGGATGCTCTCGATGGTGCAGCTGTAGAACTTTTTGAGGATCTGGGGATCCATACCAAATCCTTTCAGTCTCCTCTTCACAACTGTCTTGGTGTGTTTGGACCATGATAGTTTGTTGGGATATGATAAGGAACTTGAAACTCTTGACCCGCTCCACGGGTCATGGTCCGGGGGCCAAACACGCCCGTCAATGTTAATGGGGGCCTGTTTGGCTCTCCTTTTCACAATCACAATCAGTTCACATTCAGCTCCTTTGTCTTACTCACATGTAGAAGCATCTTTCACACCGCCCTCCTCTCGTTAAAACTCACCAAAACAGGCCTACTCCACTCACAAGACTAATTGTATGTATAGTATGCAGTGAGCAATGCAGAGTGGGGAAAGATCATTATTTTTTACTCAATACAGCTGTACACTGTACAGCTTGAACTATTAACAACTTGACACAAGCTAACTTTTTCACCATATAACAAGATAATATTTTCACCCAGCATGAACTCTGACTCAACTTTCTACATTCTTCTTTAGCCCTCTCAAAGATAAGGGAATGATACAGTGTTTGCATTAAGCACAGCAATGTGAATGATAATAACAAACCAAGGATATGCCTTTGAGAGCATGTGGGGGAGAACAATGATAATGATGATAATTTATCCCTCTAAATTAGCTAGAGGGATAAGGATTATAATAGTTGGGCTAACTTACCGTGATTATGGTAAGACTTTTCCATCCTCAGTGTCTGACACATTTCAGCTTTGCTACATCGCTGCAAAAGTAATTTCCCACAACCAATCTATCGTTGTCTGATTCATTTTTGAAGACTTCATCTTTGAAGACTTTCTAAAAATACTAATTAAAGGTCAATTGTCATTGTCTATTGGCATTGCCTGCAGCAACGAGTGTATTATAGTGTTTCCCACAACCTTCTTTTCACTCTAGGAGAAGAGTCCATGGGGAGACATGGAATGAGGATGGGCCAAGGGCTGGAATGTAGGGAAGGAAAACACAACCCCCACAATTCTGTCTGGGGAAAAATAATTTAGCTGAACATCAAAAGCAAAATGGATTCTAAACTCAGCAAAAAAAGAAACTGCCCTGTCTTTCAAAGATAATTCGTAAAAATCCAAATAACTTCACAGAAATTCATTGTAAAGGATTAAAACATTGTTTCCCATGCTTGTTCAATGAACCATAAACAATTAATGAACATGTACCTGTGGCACGGTCGTTAAGACACTAACAGCTTACAGACGGTAGGCAATTAAGGTTACAGTTATGAAACGTAGGACACTACAGACACCTTTCTACTGACTCTGAAAAACACCAAAAGAAAGATGCCCAGGGTCCCTGCTCATCTGCGTGAATGTGCCTTGGGAATGCAGATGTGGCCGGGGCAATAAATTGCAATGTCCGTACTGTGAGATGCCTAAGACAGAGCTACAGGGAGACAGGAGGGACAGCTGATCGTCCTCGCAGTGACAGACCATGTGTAACAAAACCTGCACAGGATCAGGACATCCGAACATCACACCTGCGGGACAGGTAGTGGATGGCAACAACAACTGCCCGAGTTACACCAGGAACGCACAATCCCTCCATCAGTGCTCAGACTGTCTGCAATAGGCTGAGAGAGGCTGGACTGTTGTAAGGCAGGTCCTCACCAGACATCACTGGCAACAACGTCGCCTATGGGCAAAAACCCAGACAGGACCTTCAAACCAGACAGGACTTGCTGGACCAGACAGGACTGGCAAAAAGTGCTCTTCACTGACGAGTCATGGTTTTGTCTCAACAGGGGTGATGGTCGGATTCGCGTTTATCGTCGAAGGAATGAGCGTTACACCGAGGCCTGTACTCTGGAGCAGAATCGATTTGGTGGTGGAGGGTCCGTCATGATCTGGGGCGGTGTGTCACAGCATCATCGGACTGAGCTTGTTGTCATTGCAGGCAATCTCAACGCTGTTCATACAGGCAAGACATCCTCCTCCCTCATGTGGTACCCTTCCTGCAGGCTCATCCTGACATGACCCTCCAGAATGACAATGCCACCATCCATACTGTTCGTTCTGTGTGTGATTTCCTGTAAGACAGGATTGTCAGTGTTCTGCCATGGCCAGGGAAGAGCCCGGATCTCAATCCCATTGAACACGTCTGGGACCTGTTGGATCGGAGGGTGAGGGCTTGGGCCATTACCCCCCAGAAATGTCCGGGAACTAGCAAGTGCCTTGGTGGAAGAATGGGGTAACATCTGACAGCAAGAACTGACAAATCTGGTGCAGTCCATGAGGAGGAGATGCACTGCAGTACTTAATGCAGCTTGTGGCCACACCAGATACTGACTATTACTTTGATTTTGAACCCCCAGTGTTCAGGGACACATTATTCCATTTATGTTAGTCACATGTCTGTGGAACTTGTTCAGTTTATGTCTCAGTTGTAGAATCTTGTTATGTTCATACAAATATTTACACATTAAGTTTGATGAAAATAAATGCAGTTGACAGTAAGAGGACGTTTCTTTTTTTTGCTGAGTTTATAATGGTTGGAAAAGGATAGTGCTCCAAATTTGGTCGGAAATAATGTTCAAAGGACATTACAACCTCATTATTTCCTCGACCTGATATGAATATGCCTAATGCATACAAAATCCTCAACTTTACTTGCAATTTATCAGGCTGTAGCAGATAAGATCTGTCAGGTATGCCAGTGCCAATGGAACCACTTTGAAGATTTTGCTTCCCTGAAATAGATCATGCAGCTGCTTAAGCGAATCTTGACAAAATTATTACAGAACAAGTGCACAATATTGCTCACACAGAACCCCGAGGGCACCTAACGGCACTACTGTAGTTACGCTATAACATTTCTCTGACAGCCATCTGCTTACTGTATGAATCAGCTTAAATAAAGAACTGATATGCCGTCATAGCTGCTCTGATGTTGCCCTTTTATGAAGCTGCCAAGTGCTATTTTTGGATACAGGAAGAGGACCTTGTCTTAATGGAATAAGATACACAGTGACATTATTCATGTATTTTAACTGCCTAGCAACTCCCTTTGGAGATTCCAATTCCAGCCTGTTTTGATTAGTGACATTCTATACATTCAGCAGAACTGAGGTGACTTTCACAATAACAACACAATCGTGTTCTCTCCGAATTCACAACAACATGTTGTTAATACAGCTCACTTCAGATGGCTCACCTACGATAACCTTAGTGTTTGTGCTAACTGAACTGCCAAACAGGGCATGAAGTCATTACAATTTGGAGGGCACAGAGGAGCTGTAGCAACCCTTCACTGTTACCCAACCTTAACCTCATACTGACCTGGAACAGTCAAAACAGCTCACTTCCTACCTTGCTATTGTCTCAGAACCTGGTGACCTCACCCCATTGGGAGAGGGAGGGGGGGGGGGGGGGTGAGAGAAGGAGATCTATTGTCAGCCGCAAAAACATCATTTGTTCCAGTCACAAAGCAGAACACACACCCTTTAGATTAGAAAGGTGAGGCCTCAACTCCACACCTGCTTGCTCACTTCACAACAGAAATGTCTTTCTGCTGAAAAGGTCAAGTGTGGAATTCTAGTGCCACTGACCTACAATTCCTTGTCTTTGTTATGTTGAAGTGATTGTTTTACCCATTTCTATATTGGGGTGAATTTTTTTATTTATTTTATTTCACCTTTATTTAACCAGGTAGGCTAGTTGTTCTCATTTACAACTGCGACCTGGCCAAGATAAAGTATAGCAGTGTGAACAGACAGCAACACAGAGTTACACATGGAGTAAACAATAAACAAGTCAATAACACAGTAGAATTAAAAAAAAAAAAAAAAAAAAATTAAAAGAGTCTATATACATTGTGTGCAAAAGGCATGAGGAGGTAGGCGAATAATTACAATTTAGCAGATTAACATTGGAGTGATAAAAGATCAGATGGTCATGTACAGGTAGAGATACTGGTGTGCAAAAGAGCAGAAAAGTAAATAAATAAAAACAGTATGGGGATGAGGTAGGTAAATTGGGTGGGCTATTTACCGATGGACTATGTACAGCTGCAGCGATCGGTTAGCTGCTCAGATAGCAGATGTTTCAAGTTGGTGCGGGAGATAAAAGTGTCCATTTCAACGATTTTTGCAATTCGTTCCAGTCACAGGCAGCAGAGAACTGGAAGGAAAGGTGGCCAAATGAGGTGTTGGCTTTATGGATGATCAGTGAGATACACCTACTGGAGCGCGTGCTACGGGTGGGTGTTGCCATCGTGACCAGTGAACTGAGATAAGGCGGAGCTTTACCTAGCATGGACTTGTAGATGACCTGGAGCCAGTGGGTCTGGCGACGAATATGTAGCGAGGGCCAGCTGACTAGAGCATACAGGTCGCAGTGGTGGGTGGTATAAGGTGCTTTAGTAACAAAGCGGATGGCACTATGATAAACTGCATCCAGTTTGCTGAGTAGAGTATTGGAAGCCATTTTGTAGAGGACATCGCCGAAGTCGAGGATCGGTAGGATAGTCAGTTTTACTAGGGTAAGTTTGGCGGCGTGAGTGAAGGAGGCTTTGTTGCGAAATAGAAAGCCGATTCTAGATTTGATTTTGGATTGGAGATGTTTGATATGAGTCTGGAAGGTGTCTAGCCAGACACCTAGGTACTTATAGATGTCCACGTATTTTAGGTCGGAACCCTCCAGGGTGGTGATGCTAGTCGGGTGCAGGCAGCGAACGGTTGAAAAGCATGCGTTTGGTTTTACTAGCGTTTAAGAGCAGTTGGAGGCCACGGAAGGAGTGTACTATAGCATTGAAGCTCATTTGGAGGTTAGATAGCAGTGTCCAAGGAAGAGCCAGAAGTATACAGAATGGTGTCGTCTGCGTAGAGGTGGATCAGGGAATCGCCCGCAGCAAGAGCAACATCATTGACATATACAGAGAAAAGAGTCGGCCCGAGAATTGAACCCTGTGGCACCCCCAGAAACTGCCAGAGGACCGGACAACATGCCCTCCGATTTGACACACTGAACTGCCTGCAAAGTAGTTGGAGAACCAGGCAAGGCAGTCATTAGAAAAACCGAGGCTACTGAGTCTGCCGATAAGAACATGGTGATTGACAGAGTTGAAAGCCTTGGCCAGGTCGATGAAGACGGCTGCACAGTACTGTATTTTATTGATGGTGGTTATGATATCGTTTAGTACCTTTAGCGTGGCTGAGGTGCACCCGTGACCGGCTCGGAAACCAGATTGCACAGCGGAGAATTTACGGTGGGATTCGAGATGGTCAGTGTTCTGTTTGTTGACTTGGCTTTCGAAGACCTTAGATAGGCAGGGCAGGATGGATATAGGTCTGTAACAGTTTGGGTCCAGAGTGTCTCCCCCTTTGAAGAGGGGGATGACCGCGGCAGCATTCCAGTCCTTGGGGATCTCAGACGATATGAAAGAGAGGTTGAACAGGCTGGTAATAGGGGTTGCGACAATGGCGGCAGATAGTTTCAGAAATAGAGGGTCCAGATTGTCAAGCACAGCTAATTTGTACGGGTGCATGGTTTTGCAGCTCTTTCAGAACATCTGCTATCTGGATTTGGGTAAAGGAGAAGCTGGGGAGGTTTGGGTGAGGTTGGAGTAGCCAGGAGGAAGGCATGGCCAGCCATTGAGAAATGCTTGTTGAAGTTATCGATTATCATGGATTTATCGGTGGTGACCGTGTTACTTAGCCTCAGTGCAGTGGGCAGCTGGGAGGAGGTGCTCTTGTTCTCCATGGACTTTACAGTGTCCCAGAACTTTTTGGAGTTAGAGCTACAGGATGCAAATTTCTACTTGAAAAAGCTGGCCTTTGCTATTCGATGCTATTGCAGTCCGCCACAGAATGTTTTTGTGCTGGTCGAGGGCAGTCAGGTCTGGAGTGAACCAGGGGCTAAATCTGTTCTTAGTTCTGCATTTTTTGAACGGAGCATGCTTATCTAAGATGAGGAAGTTACTGTTAAAGAATGACCAGGCATCCTCAACTGACGGGATGAGGTCAATATCCTTCCAGGATACCCGGGCCAGGTCGATTAGAAAGGCCTGCTCGCAGAAGTGTTTTAGGGAGCGTTTGACAGTGATTAGGGGTGGTCGTTTGACTGCGGACTCGTAACGGATACAGGCAATGAGGCAGTGATCGCTGAGATCCTGATTGAAGACAGCGGAGGTGATTTGGAGGCCCAGTTGGTCAGGATAACGTCTATGAGGGTGCCCTTGTTTACAGATTTAGGGTTGTACCTGGTGGGTTCCTTGATGATTTGTGTGAGATTGAGGGCATCTAGCTTAGATTGTAGGACTACCGGTGTGTTAAGCATATCCCAGTTTAGGTCACCTAACAGAACAAACTCTGAAGCTAGATGGGGGGCGATCAATTCACAAATGGTGTCCAGAGCACAGCTGGGACCTGAGGGGGGTCGGTAGCAGGCGGCAACAGTGAGAGACTTATTTCTGGAGAGATTCATTTTTTAAATTAGAAGTTCGAACTGTTTGGGTATGGACCTGGAAAGTATGACATTACTTTGCAGGCTAACTCCTCCCCCTTTGGCAGTTCTATCTTGACGGAAAATGTTATAGTTGGGTATGGAAATCTCAGAATTTTTGGTGGCCTTCCTAAGCCAGGATTCAGACACAGCAAGGACATCAGGGTTGGCAGAGTGTGCTAAAGCAGTAGGTAAAACAAACTTAGGGAGGAGGCTTCTGATGTTGACATGCATGAATCCAAGGCTTTTTCGATCACAGAAGTCAACAAATGAGGGTGCCTAGGGACATGCAGGGCCTGGGTTTACCTCCACATCATCCGCGGAACAGAGGAGGAGTAGAATGAGGGTGCGGCTAAAGGCTATCAAAACTGGTCGCCTAGAGCGTTGGGGACAAAGAATAAAAGGAGCAGATTTCTGGACGTGGTAGAATATATTCAGGGCATAATGCGCAGACAGGGGTATGGTGGGGTGCGGGTACAGCGGAGGTAAGCCCAGGCACTGGGTGATGATAAGAGAGGTTGTATCTCTGGATATGCTGGTTGTAATGGTTGAGGTCACCGCATGTGTGGGAGGTGGGACAAAGGAGGTATCAGAGGTATGAAGAGTGGAACTAGGGGGTCCATTGTAAACTACAACAACTATAACTAACCTGTACAACAGCATACAAGGCATATTGACATTTGAGAGAGACATACAGCGAGGCATAAAGTAATCACAGGTGTTGATTGGGAGAGCTAGCTAAAACAACAGGTGAGACAACAACAGCTAATCAGCTAACACAACAACAGCAGGTAAAATGGCGATGACTAGGCAGAGAGGGTCGGATTAACTACAAACTGAGCCTGAGTTCGCAGCTGGGGCCGACAGATAAAAAATAAATAAACAGAATGGAGTACCGGGATTAATGGACAGTCCAGTAGGCATCAGCTATGTAGCCAAGTGATCATAGTGTCCAGGGGGCAGCAGTAGATGGAACAGGGGAGCCCCACGACGCTAGCGACACAGCGTTTAAAGTTAGTAGCGTCTGCTCCGACAGAGGCCGGATGAAGGCACAGCGGATGGAGTATTCGTCGGCAGACCAGTCGTGGTGGTGCGGCGGGGCACCGTGTCGACAGAGAATCCAAGCCAGATGGCAAAAGAGGTATTGAGGAATTTAGTTTGCTAGCCGGGAGATGTGCCTGGCTCATGGCTAACTGGTGCTAGCTTCGTGGCAGTGGCGTTAGCCACTATATCCAATCGGTAGCAGTGGTGATCCGGTGCCAAGGTCCAGAGTTTACTGTTCTTAAAGAAAGCAATTGATGAGGCAAGCTAGGTTAAATGTCAGATAGCTAGGAAGCTAACTAACGTTAGCTAACTAGTTAAGGTTTAACACTGTGGTTTAACAGCATTGTAGCTAAGTCTAGGGCTCCCGAGTGGTGCAGCGGTCTAAGGCACTGCATCTCAGTCCAAGAGGCATCTGCCACAACTTTGTGTCAGCTCTGCTTCCCCTGGGATCTAAAGGTATGGCACCACACTCCCAACAGTCATGTATAATGACCTCTTAAGGAGCAGCCCTTTTTTTCTCTCCAATTCTCGCCTAAAATTACATTCCCCAAATCTAACTGCCTGTAGCTCAGGACCTGAAGCAAGGATATGCATATTCTTGATACTATTTGAAAGGAAACACTTTGAAGTTTGTGGAAATATGAAAGGAATGTAAGAGAATATAACACATTAGATCTGGTAAAAGATAATACAAAGAAAAACCAAACAGTTTTTTTTTGTACCATCAGCCCAGGTGTAATTTAGATTTTGACCCCTAGATGGCAGCAGTGTATGTGCAAAGTTTTACACTGATCCAATGAACCATTGCATATCTGTTCAAAATGTTGTATCAAGACTGCCCAAATGAGCCTAATTGGTTTATTCATACATTTTCAAGTTCATAATTGTGCACTCTCCTCAAACAATAGCATGGTACAGAGCGTACAGGTCGCAGTGGTGGGTAGTATATGGGGCTTTGGTGACAAAACGGATGGCACTGTGATAGACTGCATCCAATTTATTGAGTAGGGTATTGGAGGCTATTTTGTAAATGACATCGCCGAAGTCGAGGATGGGTAGGATGGTCAGTTTTACAAAGGTATGTTTGGCAGCATGAGTGAAGGATGCTTTGTTGCGAAATAGGAAGCCAATTCTAGATTTAACTTTGGATTGGAGATGTTTGATGTGAGTTGGCTCTAGCTTGTTGATATCTGATGAGACACCCTATGTGATTTGACTCTTGTATTATTGACTGTATTCAATAAAACTTCCAATGCCAAATTGAAATAATTTGTGATTCTCTAATTGATAGAAAATTGTAGATCCCAATCAGACAATTACTATAAAACAAATGTGTTTTCCTCCGCGCAGTGTTTGGTGAGCGCATGGTGTTGTCCTAAATCCTCCTTTGAATGCTGTGCGTCCATCCTCACCCCCTTGATCACTGCAACGTATTATCTGGTCTGCTGGGAGGGTCCTTGACTGCCACCTGCCCTCCATTGAGGTCCTGCACAACTCCAGGGAAAGGAAGCGTGCAGGAAAGATCATCACCGGCCTTTCCACACCCTCTTCCAAAGACTACCCTCTGGCAAAAGGTTCAGGTCAATCACAACGAAAACCTCCCACCACCTGAACGGTTTCTTCCCCCGTGCCGTGGCCCTTACCAACCAGCCACGATGATCCTCTCATCCATAGACTTTGCACTATGCTCAAGTTTAGCTAACTAAACATGCGGCTTTGCAGTGCATCGCATTTCACAGAGGGCCATCAATTGCTTTAAAATGTGGTGAATTAAAACCATCAAATGTTGGAATGCTTCTCAAGTTAAAATACTGCACTATTAAAGGGATAGTAGGCTAGCTGTTCCTGGAGACTTCCAGTCATTGCAATAATGATAATTAGCGATGGCTTCAGAAACTACCTTCAACTTCCATTAAACTGCATGCTGAGCCATAATAATGATATCCATAAGTTCATCTTACTCTGGGTAAATAGAAAAAGGGCTTGATTGAAAAAAAAACAGACCACTATCCCTTTAAAGAGCAGTCTTGATAATAAAACGTAGTGAAAGTGTATTTATGTTAGTCATGACTTGGATATCACAATCTTCCCTGCTTCTATCTTAACAGTCCCGACATTGCTGCCATGTAACGTTAGGAAAAAGATTGTGATAAATTCACTACTGCTTTGCAGTTTTAAACCAAGTCAGGATTTGACATAATCCACCAACTGCCTCCCCCTGAAACTGAGTGTAAGCACCTTCTGTGTATATTTCTGTACATATAGACAGTACTGTAGCTATGCCTGCATAATGAGGTGAGTGTGTGAGAGAGAGGTAAGTAGCCCACCACAAAAATGTTGTGATTAAAATGATTTTGCAAAAGACCACTCACTCTCTCCCTTAGAATACCACAGAAATAAAGCTTTCCTCTCAGAAAGGGAATACGACACAAATAGAACTCAGCTGTAAAGTAGACTTGAGCCTTAAAGAGATTCCCCAGACAGATTTTGATGGCCTCTGTGAACAGAACAGTCTTTCTGACATCTTTGTATGTCTTCCTGTTTTATGTCTCTCTGTGAAGTCTGTATACAATGAGTGTACAAAACATTATGAACAGCTGTTCTTTCATAGACTGACCAGGTGAATCCAGGTGAAAGCTATAATCCCTTATTGATGTCACTTGTTACATCCACTTCAGTCAGTGTAAATGAAGAGGAAGAGACAGGTTAAAGAAGGATTTTTAAGCCTTGACACAATTAAGATGGGCCAATATCCCTGTCGAATGATTTCGACGCCTTGTAGAGTCCATTCCTCGACTAATTGAGGCTGTTCTGAGGGCAAAAAATGGGTGCAAATCAATATTAGGAAGGTGTTCTTAATGTTTTGTAAACTCAGTTTACAGTGTGCCTCCAGTGAGCACTGAACAGCAGATAGAGTTACCCATACTAGACATGAAGGATCCTTACAGCCAGGATCTCTGGTACAGGAATATGATAGGGGACAATGTTTTTAATTCACCACTAGTACCTATAGAAACCCACATCTGGACATACTTGAGCTCCAACACACGAGGTGGTGCAGCCAAAAGCACCACACCTAGAAAGTAGCTTGGCCTTCTCTGTATGGGGGACAGTGCTCTCTTTCTCTTAAAAAACCCATCTGAAACATCTGGACTCACTCAAGCTCTAACTTAACACAATGTAGCTAGTGGAGCCAAAAGCACCACAACTAGAAACACATTGGTAAAAAGGTAAAGAGTGGGGAAGCCTGCAGATGTAAGAAAATCTCATTGATTACAGGACTCAATGAAGCAAATGATGACATACAATGTGGACACCTGCTTGTCGAACATTCCATTCCAAAATCATGGGCATTAATATGGAGTTGGTCCCCCCTTTGCAGCTATAACATCCTCCACTCGTTTGGGACGGCTTTCCACTAGATGTTGGAACATTGTTACAGGGACTTGCTTCCATTCAGCCACGAGCATTAGTGAGATCGGGCACTGACGTTGGGCGATTAGGCCTGGCTTGCAATCGGTGTTCCAATTCATCCCAAAGGCGTTCGATGGGGTTGAGGTCAGGGTTCTGTGGAGGCCAGTCAAGTTCTTCCACACCGATCTTGACACCATTTCTGTGTGGACCTGGATTTGTGCACGGGGGGACTGTCATGCTGAAACAGGAAAGGGCCTTCCCCAAACTGTTGCCATATCGTTGAAGCGTGATTCATCACTCCAGAAAATGCCCAATGGCAGTGAGCTTTACACCACTCCAGCCAATGCTTGGCATTACGCATGGTGATCTTAGGCTTGTGTGCGGCTGCTCGGCTATGGAAACCCACTTCATGAAGCTCCCGACGAACAGTTCTTGTGCTGATGTTGCTTCAGGAAGCAGATTGGTACTCGATATTGAGTGTTGCAACCGAGGAGAAATGATTTTCTGTGAGCTTGTTCTGTGAGCTTCTGTGAGCTTGTGTGGCCTACCACTTCCCGGCTGAGCTTTTGTTGCTCCTAGACGTTACTGCTTCACAAAAACAGCACTTACAGTTGACCGGACCAGCTGTAGCATGGCAGGAATTTGACAAACTGACTTGTTGGAAAGGTGGCATCCTATGATGGTGCCACGTTGAAACTGACTGAGCTCTTCAGTAAAGCCATTCTACTGCCAATGCTTGTCTATGGAGATAGCATGGCTGTGTGCTCGATTTTATACACCTGTCAGCAACGGGTGTGGCTGAAATAGCTGAATTCACTAGTTTGAAGAGATGTCCACATACTTTTGTATATGTGACTCGTTTCAGGAAACCAGGTGTATGTCGCATGTCACTACTTTACAGGAGACCATTTGAACATAAACTTTTTTCATTAAAATGCGTTTTTGGGCAGAAATGCCTTTTGTAACATATGATCTTTCATGTGCCTTAATAACAAACTTGTATGCAATCTGTAAATACTAATAAAATTGTTAAATTACGAGCCTAGTTGGTTTAGCCACAGAAAAAGGCGGCAACCTTCCCACTAGCCATGATTGGCTGAGATAATAAGTGGGCTGGACATGCCGAGAGATGAGTTCGCATTGGTCTGCCATGTAGCATGCTTCTGTCTATCTGAGCTGGTCAGTATGTGTAGGTAATCCTGTCTAACGCAGCATTTTTAAATAATATATTGCGTAGTAGAACTGCACAAGCATTGTCAACATGCATGTGTAAAGTTACATTGTCTGACATTTTTTCATATATACTATTGATTTTTGTTGTTGGTACATTAGAAATAATTGATGTTGAGTCATCAAAATTGAATGATCATATCCTTAAAATGTTTACTAATGAATGTAGCAACAGTTAGGTAGATACAAAAAACATTCAATTAAATTGGGAAACTGATGCCAGAACACCAATACGCCATACAGTAATACCAGTAACGCAAAGTGAAACCAATGACAAACATAAGATTATTTCAAACAAATGTTATCAATTTATTAGTAATATTTTTAATTACAAATCATTTCAGATTTCACAAGATGAATTGATTTAAAATGAACAATAAAATGAGGGTTATTGTTCAAAGATTAAGATCAAAAGATGAAGCCTATTGACTCAAATGTGTCTTTCATAACACAACATTGTCAAACAAACATATAAAATGTATGTCCACTAGAACATTAGAAACACAAACATTGAACATAAACTAAATCTGGTTTCCTAACCACACCGATACAAACATTTTGTATGCAGTAAAACATGTTCATGGAATTTGTCCTGTATTGTTCTTCACTTTTACTTCAGACATGTTTGTCTTTGCCATGTTATTGTGTCACGTCCATCTCTGAGCCAATCTCCATTGCTTTCTAGCTACTGACGGCTTCTTCACTAGTATCCAGTTCACATATGCCACTTTCACACATTCGGGTGCTCCTCCAAGTACTTCCAGATACTGTGACAAATTTGAACTGATCTTTTGTTCACTTGCATTGGCTCTCGCATCAGACACAATCGGGTCATCCCCATACCAGTTTATATCATCTCTTGGGCTTGGCAAGTAGAACTTGTTGACTCCATTCCTGTGCATGCACTTTACTTTGACATTATGTTCTTCAACCTACAGTACAATGCAAGGGTATGGTTGTTCATCATAGTTCACGATACACCACTGTCCACTGTGGTGAGACTCGATGACATCTGGACGAAGTGGAGCTGAGGTATCCAGGTCGATGACATCTGGTTGTTGTGGAGGTGAGAGATCACGACCATTAGCCGGCATTGTCGGGAGGGTGACTTCTTGGAATCCGTAACATGCGCAATCCCACATGCCTTCCGCTGCATGGCAGAGACAATTTATGTCTCTATATTTCAGGATGCCAGGAGTGATTACTTACAACCTGGTGCATTCGCATGGTTCCTTTTATGGTAACCAGAGATACCTCCTCTGTGCCTTTGTTTCCACCTCTTCCTCGCTGACATAATGCAACTGTATTGAAGCCCTTCAGGTAAGATTCTGTGCAAACTATGTAAATGTTAACTTCCTGACTGATGTCTTGAGATGTTGCTTCAATATATATTCACATAATTTTCCCTCCTCATGATACCATCTATTTTGTGAAGTGCTCCAGCCCCTCCTGCAGCAAAGCACCTCCACAACATGATGCTGCCACCCCCGTGCTTCACGGTTGGGATGGTGTTCTTCGGCTTGCAAGGCTCACCCTTTCCTTCAAACATAACGATGGTCATTATGGCCAAACAGTTCTATTTTTGTTTCATCAGGCCAGAGGACATTTCTCCAAAAAGTACAATCTTTGTCCCCATGTGCAGTGGCAAACCATAGTCTGGCTTTTTTTATGGCAGTTTTTGAGCATTTGTACCTGTTTCCTCCACCATCTTCACAAGGTCCTCTGCTGTTGTTCTGGGATTGATTTGCACTTTTCGCACCAAAGTACGTTAATCTCTAGGAGATAGAACGCGTCTCCTTCCTGAGCGGTATGACGGCTGTGTGGTCCCATGGTGTTTATACTTGTGTACTATTGTTTGTACAGCTGAATGTGATACCTTCAGGCGTTTGGAAATTGCTCCCAAGGATTAATCACACTTTGTTTTCTAAGGTCTTGGCTGATTTCTTTTGATTTTCCCATAATGTCAAGGAAAGAGGCACTGAATGTGAACGTAGGCCCTGAAATACATCCACAGGTACACCTCCAATTGACTCAAATGATGTCAATTAGGCTATCAAGCTTCTAAAGCCATGACATTTTTGGGGGGAATTTTCCAAGCTGTTTAAATGCACAGTCAATTTATTGTATGTAAACTTCTGACCCACTGGAATTGTGATACAGTGAATTATAAGTTAAATAATCTGTCTGTAAAGAAATGTTGGAAAAATGACTTGTGTCATGCACAAAGCAGATGTCCTAACCGACTTGTCCTAACCAAAAATATAGTTTGTTAACAAGACATTTGTGGAGTGGTTGAAAAAACGAGTAAACTTACGACTTCAACTGTATATTGTGTGGCAGGGCCATCACTGAATAAATTAAGGTGTTGCACAGCAGGGTACTGGTGTTTTATCATGTCCAGAATGGGGTCCAGGTGAGCCCATATGGTTGCTGGATAATGCCTTCTGCTGGGTGAGATGGTGCAGAAGAAGATGGGGGGCTCCTCTGCCACACAGAGGACACCAGTGTGGAGCATCACTTGCTTGTGTGAACCCCCGAAGTGAACTGACTGGATCTCTGAAGCATACTTGCAAGTGATGTGTGATTTAGAATATTGAAACAGTTATAAAATGCAAAGTATTTTTTTATATAATTGTTGAGGGTTTTATAAAACATTACTTTGAGAAAAAAGTTTGTGCTGTTATTGATTGTCACTGGCGTTACCAGCAAGAACAGTAACACCAGTGACGATAACACCAGTGACAAATCTGCAGACAAGATGGCATATCTAAGATGGCGGCCACTGTAGCTCAAATCACACTTCTTAAATTGTAAATAAATCACTTAATCATGCAATTGTATAAATAATTTTAATCCAATTTCCTTTCCCCTTACTATAAACTGTATAACACAAGTGACACATCTTAAGTCCTCACATGAAATTACCAAGTTAATCATGAAATTTGATTTATCTGTTAATTTACCAGGTAAGTTGACTGAGAACACGCTCTCATTTACAGCAACGACCTGGGGAATAGTTACAGGGGATGAATGAGCCAATTGTAAACTGGGGATTATTAGGTGACCATGATGGTTTGAGGGCCAGATTGGGAATTTAGTCAGGACACCAGGGTTATCACCCCTACTCTTACGATAAGTGCCACTGGATCTTTAATGACCTCAGAGAGTCAGAACACCCGTATAACATCCCATCTGAAAGATGGCACCCTTCACAGGGCAGTGTCCTCAATCACTGCCCTGGGGTATTGGGATATTTTTTAGACCAGAGAAAAGAGTGCCTCTTACTGGCCCTCCAACACCACTTCCAGCAGCATCTGGTATCTCATCCAGGGACTGACCAGGACCAACCCTGCTTAGCTTCAGAAGCAAGCCAGCAGTGGTATGCAGAGTGGTATAGTGGTATGCTGGCAAATTGTTGACATATTAAGAGAGAGTGCACACTCACCATGTGCTTTTCAAAACAGTCCCGTCTCAAAAGAACCTTTGACCCAGGAGGAACTTGGCAAGGATGTTCCATTTTTTTAAAGTTGTGGGTTTCATACGTTTTAACACAAGTGACATGAAATTGAGGGACAGCTATTACTTGTATATTGTGTTCTCTACAATATATAAAAACATTTGTTTGCAATATAACTGTCTTACATATGTTTTATTAATAATAAAACACTTAAATAAGGAATGGGGTGTGGCTTTCAGATAGTTATTTTTAGCCACCTGTGAGAGTAAATGTCACTCCTGTTAACATGATAACTATACAACAGAACAGATTAAGGTTGAACTAAGGTTGAGCTTGAACTAAGGTTGAGCTTCCATAACGTTCCCTAAAAGCCTATGTAAATCTGTTAAATTATATGCAGTATGTACACTTCACATAATGAACAGGAATGACATACTACTTGACAATCAGAGAACTGATACTGTGTACTGGTTGTTAGGTTGGGATTGGCGTGGGGAGTCCGTGGCTGGCTTTTACATTTTTGGAGGAATTCCTCATGTCTTACCCATTGGTTGAAAGAAGGTGGATCCAAATCAGATGTTCGGTACTATATTTATTTAATATTATCTGAATCCTATAAATGAAAATGGCCAATTTGGGTGAAATCATTTAGCTTAATTTCTCTGAGATAAAATTTAATTTCAACAGAAATAATGTTTCAAGAATGCCAATCTTACCGGTTTCTAACTACATAAATAATTTCGGGAACATTCTGAGATGGTGGGTGTAATGGCTTGCTGAAGTGACATACAATTGAGGCATGAAGCAGACAGCAGGGGAGCTGGCAGGCCATGTGGTCACAGAGGAACATCCAGCCAGCCAGAGCCTGTCGAGGATGCGTTCCAAATGCATCCCAAAAAACTAGATCACCTTTACCCTACACACAGATATGCATACAAAGCTCTCTCTTGCCCTCCATTTGGCTAATCTGACCATAACTCTATCCTCCTCATTCCCTTTTACAAGCATAAACTCAAAACTGGAATTACCAGTGACGTGCTTAAAACGGAAGTGGTCCGATGGAGCGGATACTAAGCTACAGGACTGTTTCACTAGCACAGACTGGTATATGTTTCGGGATTCATCCGATAACATTGAGGATTTTTACCACCTCAGTCACCATCATGGTCCACACACACACCTTCCTATATTTACATATTACCTCGTACCCCTGCACATCGACTCGGTTACTGGTACCCCATGTATATAGCCAAGTTATCGTGGTGTATTTATTTCTTGTGTTATTATTTTTCTATTTATATTTTTCTCTCTGCATTGTTTGGAAGAGCCTGAAAGCATTTCCCTGTTACTCTACACCTGTTTCCGAAGCATGTGACAAATAACAGATTTGAAATGGCACCCTTTTCCCTTTATAGTGCACCACTTTTCATCAAAAGTAGTGCACCATAATAGGGAATAGGATTCTATTTGGTATAGTCCCAGAGACTTACGACTTCAACACCTAAAACACCCCATACCAGAGATTATAACACTCGGCTCTCTACTGCAGATCTGCATAATGCTGGGAAGAGAAAGGAGAAGAGAAGGGCATGATTCCTCTGATCAAATCCCACTATTGCAGACATCTACAGTATAGTCAGTGTATCTTATAGCACTACGTATTTTCTGTTATATTAATTTGATCCCAGTGCATGTAAACAGTTTAACTTCCAAACTAAAATGTAGATCTTTTGGTGAAAAAACTAACTGGGAAGGAGTTTGACTGTGTCTATTGGAAAAGATCAACACAACGTGCCAGAGAAACGAGCAAGGGGATTGTGAATGAGTGGGAGAAGATAACTTCAGTATGTACTGATAATGAGGTGTTCATAGATTAGGAGGTGTGTGTGTGTGTGTGTGTGAGAGAGCGAGGGAGAGAGAAGGGGGTGCAATGATGCTGGAAGGAAACGTAGTGTGACGGTATACAGTGAGTCTGTGACTACGGTTTTAGAGGCTGGGAATAGATACGTGTGAGTGGGAAAATTAGGTCAAGACTGACTGAACTGAGCAGTAGCGGCAGCACTACAGAGCACAGCATGTGTTGATGTTTTTTTTTTTACAAACCTCTGAAGTGCCACAGGCCACAACACACCGGCAGAATAGGTGCCAGAAGAAAATTTGGTGTTTACATCCGGCACTGTATAAGACTTCTTACACTATCTTATGGGGATGGCATCCTTTTAACTAAAGCAAGAAAATTCTCTCTTTATCTCGTCTCACTTCGGTTATGGGCACTGTATAAACAACACTAACACTAAAGGGCATGATTCAATCCAATGTCAAGTGCGCTACACGGCACGATGGGATTGTATCCCGACCTAAATACCAAACACTGAATAACATGTAGTTGCTGGTTTAACACTGAGTGGATGTCCTTCAATCAGGCAGGTAGCCATAACTCCTCTCGTCTGCCAAAACAATGTTGAGGTACTCTCATTTAGCCCGCACAGTTCTGTTTTAGAATCAGGACACCCCCTGCGAGGATTCTTAATTATTGTGCCTCAAGATGTCTCACCACTCTGACTCATACATATTCATTTTTCTTTCTTTATGGTTTCTTTTTCACACCCTTCGGCGAGTCTTTGAAGTTGTATTCTGAAATTGTCAGTCTGCAGCTCAGATGAAAGTAGGGAGCCGTCTTGCTTTTGCCTGTTTTTTTGTTGTCAGAGGTTGTTGTTGTGTTGTAAAGCTCAGCTCTTTACGTGGAGAAGAAGAAGAAAAAGAGGGAGACTGCTTCAACTGGTATCAACTCCAGTCTGATGGTGGAAGAACAGAACAGTTTCCAAGCCACATAGGGGAGTGTGATTTGGATAGAGTATCTCCAATCTTCAAACCATGACAGAGTGTAATTGGGTTTCTTCCTCCTGGTCTGAAATGACATCTCCTTTGCAGTGCCTCTCTCCCCAACGTGGTCTCGTGGTCGTATTATTCTGTACGCAAATCCGAAACACTACGTTTAGTATGATATGTTACGTTTCATATGGTATGTATTCATTTGTGGATGTCCGTCACCCATTTCTTACAAACAAAAATACAAATACAACATGTAAAGGGTTGGTCCCATGATTCATGAGCTGATTATTTTTTTGTTTATGCTTATTTCTATCAAACATGTGGCACGTGTTTACTGTACATCCCTGTTAGTGAGCATTTCTCCTTTGCCAAGGTAATCCATCCACCTGACACGTGTGGCATATCAAAAAGCTGATTAAACAGAATTAAGTTTACACAGGTGCACCTTCTGCTGGGGACAATAAAAGCCTACTCTAAAAAATGCAGTTTTGTCAAACAACACAACGCCAAATTTTGAGGGAGCGTGCAATTGGCATGCTGACTGCAGGAATGTCCACCAGAGCTGTTGCCAGATAATGAAATGCTAATTTCTCTTCCATTAGCTACCTCCAACATTGTTTTAGATCATTTGGCAGAACGTTCAACCGGCCTCACAGCCGCAGACTACGTGTAACCATGCCAGCCCAGGACTTCACCTGGGCTGATCATCTGAGACCAGTCACCCGGACAGGTGATGAAACTGAGTATTTCGGTCTGTAATAAAGCTCTTTGTGGTGAAAAACTCATTCTGATATGCTGGAAGGGTTAGCTAACATGCTAAATAGTTGCAGAGTAGCTAAAAAGTAGTAAGTAGTTGCAAATTAGCTAAAATGCTAAAGTTGTCAGTGATGAGATTCTAACTCGCAACCTTTGGGTTGCTAGACGTTTGCGTTATATACCCACCAACCACCCACCCACCTTTAATTTTGCCTTAAGTAACCATTTGTCTTATGTAACCATTCCAAACGTTAAATAGTACATGTAAATGCAGGACATTAGTATAATGTGTTACTTCTAGTCTCCCCCATCGTAGTACCCTTCTCCGCATTTGCGGTGCCTCTCTCCCCCATTGCGGTGCCTCTCTCCCCCATTGCGGTGCCTCTCTCCGCAATGGGGGAGAGACTTCACGGTTGTCAGCAGGCCCCGATAAGGGATGCTGCTGGGTTTCTCACGCTCAACAGTTTCCCGTGTGTATAAAGAATGGACCACCAACCAAAGGACACAAATCACTTTTAATCTTTTAATAATTTTAATCACACACATATTTTAATACAGGCTTAACACCTAACAAACACTTTGCACTTTTTATACACTTTTAACATAGGCCAGGTCCTGTTGTTGCATCATATCTCATCGGTAAGCCATGCATTACGCCTGGGAAGAAAACAATGACATTTTCTCAACTTGCCACTTGCTCAACCATTAGCTCAACTCACCCAAAGGCAAATATTTGGACTATATTAGCCAACACAGCTACAAGGATGCACTTTCATGCCAGGTTTAGGTTTAGGACTTCATATTGAATCTTATAGAGACCCCAATTGATGTATAGAACAGTCTTATAATTATCTACTTTGGTTTAGATACAAGCATCATGAAACCTTGAACACAAATGAATTTATGTTTTTTGGACCTAACCTGCTTACCACTTTTCCCCATGTGGTTTCTTCCTTCACAAACTCCATGAAATGACGGCCACTTCCTAAATATTTGGTCAAATGATGAATTTTCTGTATGGTTTCCTAGAAACAAGAGTGGCTCAACTTACCCAACTCTCCCCTACAGTAAGGTACTACCCAGAAATGATTTTAGATCAATATAAAAATGGCTGCATTGGGCCTTTAGGTAGGCAGGAATGGGTTAAGTTACAGCTTCATATGTTGATTTATTCACTGTACCCTAGTCAGTGTAAGATCAGCTTTAAGTTCATCATAATTTAGCTTGGAAGAGAAAGTCTTGAGCTGCACAAGCATGGCACACTAAAAAAGGTCCAATGCAGCCATTTTTATCTCAATATAAGAATTTCTGAGTAACAATTAAGTACCTTACTGTGATTGTTTTCAGTTCAAATGGCCAAAAAGAAACAAAAATAGCTTCTTAGCTAAGATCAATTTCTCAAGCAAGAAGTTTGCTAGGAATGTCTGGGACTGGTCTGAGTGGTGAGGGAAAAAAAGAAGTTGGTCAGAGAAGTTTGGAAATCTCTTTCTTATTGCTATATTAACTAATTTACTGCATGGTGATGTCAAAAAAGGCTGACATTTCAGGTGGTCTTTTCAAACAGACCTGACACTAAAAGGGCATGGTCATATTTTATTTAAAATTTCACAGTATTATTCCAATCTCATAGTGTGGAAATGTACACTGAGTGTATGAAACATTTAGGACACCTGCTCTTTCCATGACATGGACTGACCAGGTAAAAGCTATGATCCCTTATTGATGTCACTTTTTAAATCCACTTCAAACAGTGTGGATGAAGCGGAGGAGACAGGTTAAAGGATGATTTTTAAGCCTTGAATACATTTTTGTCATTTATCCTTCACTTAACTAGGCAAGTCATTTATGAACAAATTCTTATTTACAATGGCGGCCTACCAAATGGCAAAATGCCTCCTGCTGGGACAGGGGCTGGGATAAAAATGTAATTAAAATATAGGACGAAATCACGACAAGAGATACCACACCACTACATAAAGAGAGACCTAAGAAAACAACATAGCATTGCAGCAACACATGACAACACAGCATGGCAGCAGCACAACATAGCATCAGCCCAACATGGTAGCAGCACAAAACATGGTACAAACATTGGGCACAGACAACAGCAAATAAGGCAAGAAGGTAGAGACAACAATACATCACGCAAAGCAGCCACAACTGCCAGTAAGTGTGTCCATGATTGAGTCTTTGAATGAATAGATGGAGATAAAACTGTCCAGTTTGAGTGTTTTTTGCAGCTTGTTCCAGTCGCTAGCTGCAGTTGAGACATGGATTGTGTGTGTGTGCCATTCAGAAGATTCAAAATATTTATTGTAAGTGTGTTTGAACGAGGTATGGTAGTAGGTGCCAGGCACACCAGTTTGTTTCAAGAACTGCAATGCTGCTGGGTTTCTCACGCTCAACAGTTTCCCGTGTGTATAAAGAATGGACCACCAACCAAAGGACACCCAGCCAACTTGACAACTGTGGGAATCATTGCATTCAACATTGGCCAACATGCGCCAGCATCACAGCTTTCCACACCTTTAAGAGTCCATCTCCAGACAAAAAATAATAATAATGTATTTGACCTTTATTTAACTAGGCAAGTCAGTTAAGAACAAATTCTTATTTACAATGATGGCCTACCCCTCTGCAAATTGGGGGGGGGGGGTGCAACTCAGGAATAGGAAAGTGTTCCTAGTGTTTGGTATTCTCACTGTATAGAAAACACAGGAAAATCATGTTTTTGACTCCAATGGGTCTTTAAGGAGGCGAGAGTAAGAAAAAGGGAGCAATATAGACTTAAGTTTGTGGGTTTAAGAGGGAGAGGGATATAAATGATGTAGGATTAAAAAGACAGCAAAGGATGAGCTTTAGAGAAATCAGAAGTGGGAGAAGAAACGTTAGGAAGAAAAACAGCAAACGTATGCTACGTTTGTGTAAAGCCTGTCGCATGCATCCCAGTCGAAACAGTTTGAGCATATATTATGATGACATTTTTGTTCCTTTTGATGTTAGGCAGGGGGGGGTTGTCGGCTGTTTGCGCACACATTTTTTCTTGAGCAAAGTCGAAGTTCGGTAGCCGAAGTCTATGCCCTTTCATTGGTGATCGGTCAACAGTAGGGGTGGGAACTGTGGACGAGATTCTTCAATTAAGTGTTTGTTGTCATTTAACGAGAGCACAGCAGCAGCTACGCCCTACTGTCTGCAGTGCACTACTAGATTTCATGAAGTACTGTACCAAATATCTTAGCTAGACGTAAAATTGTGGAACTAAGACATCCTCTGAAAAAATGTCAACATTTATTACAGATCTCTTGATTTATCTTAGATAAATTCAGATTATTTTGAGGAAGCATTACTGGCTATGTTGTTGCACGGTGGCTCAAGAGATAAACAGCAGCAATATTGCAGTTTTTTCCCAAGTTTTTCAAGCAAAGGTCTTTAGGGA
The DNA here is from genome assembly GCF_002021735.2 of Oncorhynchus kisutch. Taxonomy (NCBI): domain Eukaryota; kingdom Metazoa; phylum Chordata; class Actinopteri; order Salmoniformes; family Salmonidae; genus Oncorhynchus; species Oncorhynchus kisutch. Next base: position 2,738,541 of record NC_034201.2, on the reverse strand, counting down.
GTATGCGAGCACATACAGTCACTTCACCTAGCCAAGTTCTGCTAGGTGCAAACTGAACCTATGGATGCGGATGACTCTTAAGAATCCACCCCTTTTTTTCCATTTTAGCCTAAAATGACCCAAATCTAACTGCCTGTAGGTCAGGCCCTGAAGCAAGAATATTCTTGGTACCATTTGAAAGGAAACACTTTGCAGTTTGTAAAAATGTGAAAGAAATATAAGAGAATATAATAGATCTGGTAAAAGATAATACAAAGAAGAAAAAAAAACATTATTTTGAAATGCAATATAAAAAAAATTGAAATGCAAGAGAAAGGCCATAATATAATATTCCAGCCCAGGCGCAATTTAGATTTGTATGTGTGTATGTGCACCCCTACTCTGTCCCTGACCACAGGGTAAGAGAATAGTAGTCAACCAACCCAGCACCTTTCCATTTAGCCTTCTAGAACCCCTACACCTACAGAACACTGACCGCAGAGTAAAGAACTTCAGACAGTCACCAACCAAACTGTTATTACCAAGGAGAATAAAACATCTACTGTGATTGGCTTATGAAAGCAGGACAGTGTGTGCAGCAGCAGTGTTGACAGACAGTCATGAGGGGAAATTAGAAAGTTGGTCACGAGGCAATTTACAGCTGTTAATTATGCAACGCAACCACTCTGCATATTTAACAACCTGCCTGAGAGGCAGTGATTTACTCCATATTGGATTGGATGTCTAAATGACTGTACTGTGGTGTGTGTGTGTGTGTGTGTGTGTTTGTCCGGTTCACTTGCCTGAGTGCGTATGGGGTTAGGATTCTGAACAATGTCTGAGACTTACCTCCTTGTCTGAGACTAACCTTGACAGCTGTAGAGAGAAAGGGATCAACTGAAGTAAAGTTGTCTATTTGCAGGCTATAATATAATGAAAGCCAATAGATTTTCCATAGAAGGTGGTTGGTCAGAGGAGGCATAATGCCACTGGCACGTCCGTGAGGCTGGAGAACAAAGGAGACTGTGTAGCTTTCAAAGATCTCCCTCTGGGCTGAATCCAGCCTGCCAGTAGCCCTACTGTGCCCCTGGACTAAACAGATTGGTTCCAATACATTTGCCATGCTCTCTGGACTCAACCCTTTTACAGTGACTTTTACTTGTTAAGATGGTTCTAAACGTCCCAATTGGTGATGTTTGTATAATTCAACCGGCAAGTAACTGGAATTTAAGCAAAGGGTGATGATGCAATATTTAAAAAATATCTCTGAATCTCACATTTCCATGATTGCTACAAGTTGGCCTCATTGCTGTATTCCTATAAAGACTGTTGATAAAAGGGTGGATTGGAATCTGTCTCAAACCTTGGGTGTTTGTGTAGTGATTATATCTTCAGACTTTCACAGAGTCTGCCTGCTGCTACAGCAATTCAGCTCAGGAATGACGGTATTAGCAAACGCAAGATGTTGTCTGGGGAATATGTTCAGATTAAACAGAACCAGAATGAGGCAGGGAAACACTCAAAGTGAAAAACATGTCAAGGATATAAAAACCTATAATGAAAGATCTTATCAGCACAACAGATCCGTTTCTTCTTGCCAACTGATTGCTAAAAACTGCAAAGCTAAATCATTTGCGGATGCGGTATTGTGAGTGTACCCATAGATATCAGCTTTCCCTGCACACATAAATGAATTGACAAGATCTAATGTCTGATAGTGAAAATGAGAGCAGTTGCAAGCAGCAGCCAACCAAAACAGTATATAGAAGCCCACCCTAAGCACTGGAGCATTGCCTGCCCTCACAGCCACATAGCAAGGCAGCATAACCTATTATGTGGCCATGGAAAGTGGCAGCTGTAGGTGGCTTTATTTTCTGGAGTGGTGAGATGGTGTGGGTGGCAGGGAGGGTTTAGAATGTCCTGCACTCTGACATTCTATGTGAATTCCAAGGCATTACAAACATTCCGTAGGCAGACTCAGAGGCCCCTGACAAGCTCTCCAAAACCCACAAGAATGGAAAGGACAGTGACACCATGACACACATGCATATGGAAAGTATTCAGATCCCTTGACTTTTTCCACATTTTGTTACGTTACAGCCTTATTCTAAAATGGATTAAATAGATTTGTTCCCTCATCAATCCACACACAATACCCCATAATGACAAAGCAAAAACTGTTTTTTTTAAATATCACATTGACATAAGTATTCAGATCCGTACTCAGTACATTGTTGAAGCACCTTTGGCAGCAATACAGCCTTGAATCTTCTTGGGTATGATGCTACAAGCTTCGCACACCTGTATTTGGGGAGTTTCTCACAATCTTCTCTGCAGATCCTCTTCCAGCTCTGTCAGGTAGAATGGTGAGCTATTTTCAGGCCTCTCCAGAGATGTTCAATCGGGTTAAAGTCCGGGCTCCAGCTGGGCAACTCAAGGACATTCAGAGACTTGTCCCAAAGCCACTCCTGCATTGTCTTGGCTGTGTGCTTAGGGTTTTTGTACTGTTGGAAGGTGAACCTTCGCCCCAGTCTCTGGTTCTGAATGCTCTGGAGCAGGTTTTCATCAAGGATCTCTCTGTACTTTGCTCCATTCATCTTTCCCTTGATCCTGACGAGTCTCCCAGTCCCTGCCACTACAAAACATCCCCACAGGATGATGCTGCCACCATGCTTCACCATAGGGATGGTGACGGGTTTTCTCCAGATGTGACGCTTGGCATTCAAGCAAAATAGTTCAATCTTGGTTTCATGAGACCATAGAATGTTGTTTCTTATGGCCTGTGAGTCTTTAGGTGCCTTTTGGCAAACTCCAAGTGAGCTGTTTAAAAATATATATATTTATTTATTTATTTCACCTTTTGTTTAACCAGGTGGGCTAGTGGAGAACACGTTCTCATTTGCAACTGCGACCTGGCCAAGATAAAGCAAAGCAGTGTGAACAGACAGCAACACAGAGTTACACATGGAGTAAACAATAAACAAGCCAATAACACAATAAACAAGTCAATGACACAGTAGAAAAAAGAAAGTCTATATACAGTGTGTGCAAAAGGCATGAGGAGGTAGGCAATAAATAGGAGTGAATAATTTAGCAGATTAACACGAGTGATTAAATGAGCAGATGAGGATGTGCAAGTAGGGCGACGAATATGTAGCGAGGGCCAGCCGACCAGAGCATACAGGTCACAGTGGTGGGTGGTATAAGGTGATTTGGTAACCAAACGGATGGCACTGTGATAGACTACTCAGCAAACTGGATGCAGAGTATTGGAAGCTATTTTGTAGATAACATCGCCGAAATCGAGGATCGGTAGGATAGTCAGTTTTACTAGGGTAAGTTTGGCGGCGGAGGAGGAGTGGCTTCGGTCTGGCCACTCTACCATAAAGGCGTGATTGGTGGAGTGCTGTAGAGATAGTTGTCCTTCTGGACGAGTCTCCCATCTCCACAGAGGAATTCTGGAGCTCTGTCAGAGTGACCATCCGGTTCTTGGTCATCTCCCTGACCAAGGCCATTCTCCCCCGATAGCTAAGTTTGGCCGGGTGGCCAGCTTTAGGAAGAGTCTTGGTGGTTCCAAACTTCCTCCATTTAAGAATGATGGACGTCACTGTGCTCTTGGGGATCTTCAATGCTGCAGAAATGTTTTGGTACCCTTCCCCAGATCTGTGTCTCAACACAATGCTGGCTCAGATCTCTACGGACAATTCCTTCAACCTTATTGCTTGGTTTTTGTTCTGACATGCACTGTCAACTGTGGGACCTTAAATAGATGTATGTGTGTGCCTTTCCAAATCCTGTCCAATCAAGTTGTAGCAACATCTCAAGGATGATCAATGGAAACAGGATGCACCTGAGCTCAATTTTGAGTCTCATAGCAAAGGGTCTAAATACTTATGCAAATAAAAAATAAAACAACTTTTGTTTTGTCATTATGGGGTATTGTTTGCCTAGTCAACAAGTGGACTAGGCTGAGGCCAATCAGTAGTTTATTGCGTAGTCATGCGGGCGCGTTGTTCCTTCTTTTTCCTCTGTAATGAATACCCTATGGTCCAGTTGGAATATTATTGAAGATTTATTATAAAAAGACCCTAAGGATTGATTGTAAACATCGTTTGACATGTTTCTACAAACTGTAATGGAACTCTTGACTTTTCGTCTGGATTTTGCGCTCACATTGTGCCTTTGGAATAGTGAACTAAATGCGCGAAAAAAACAGAGGTATTTGGACATAAATATGGACGTAATCGAACAAAATGAACATTTCTTGTGGAAGTTGGAGTCCTGGGAGTGCATTCCGACGAAGATCAGCAAAGGTAAGTGAAGATTTAAAATGCTATTTATGACTTTTGTTGACTCCACAATTTGGCGGGTAACTGTATGGCTTGCTTTTGTGGCTGAACACTGTTCTCAGATTATTGAAGATTGTGCTTTTGCCGTAAAGCTTTCATTGTAAACCCAGTGTTGAGGATCAGCGGGGTGGAGATGTTGTTTCCTACACTCACCAGCTGGGGGCGGCCCGTCAAAGACCAGGACCCAGTTACACAGGGCGGGGTTGAGACCCAGGGTCTCGAGCTTAATGTCGAGTTTGGAGGGTACTATGGTGTTAGATGCTGAGCTGTAGTCGATGAACAACATTCTTACATAGGTATTCCTCTTGTCCAGATGGGTTAGGGCAGTGTGCAGTGTGATTGGGTCGTCGGTGGACCTATTGGGACGGTAAGCAAATTGGAGTGTGTCTAGGTTGTCAGGTAGGGTGGAGGTGATATGATCCTTGACTGGTCACTCAAAGCACTTCATGATGACGGAAGTGAGTGCTACGTGGTGGTAGTCGTTTAGCTCAGTTACCTTAGCTTTCTTGGGTGGCAGGTAGCATAGGTTAGAGCATTGGACTAGTAACCGGAAGGTTGCAAAACTGAATCCCCGAGCTGACAAGGTAAAAATCTGTAGTTCTGCCCCAGAACAAGGCAGTTAACCCACTGTTCCTAGGCCGTCATTGAAAATAAGAATTTGTTCTTAATTGACTAGCCTAGTTAAAAAAATTCAATTGGGAACAGGAACAATGGTGGCCCTCTCGAAGCATGTGGGAACAGCAGACTGGCATAGGGATTGATTGAATATGTCTGCGCATGGTCTGTGCAGCCAGCCAGACAGCTGGTCTGCGTATGCTCTGAGGATGCGGCTAGGGATGCAGTCTGGGCCGGCAGCCTAGTGAGGGTTAACACGTTTAAATGTTTTACTCATGTTGGCTGCGGTGAAGGAGAGTCCGCAGGTTTTGGTAGCGGGCCGTGTCGGTGGCACTGTATTGCCCTCAAAGCGAGCAAAGAAGTTGCTTAGTTTTGTCTGGGAGCAAGACATCAGGGTCCGCGACGGACCAATCTTTATCTCCTAACATATTTGCACAAATTGACTGTAGGTATTTCCTTAAAAAGTAGATACAAAACATATGTTTTGGCCACCCACGAAATGCATGTATAAACTGTTAAATACATGACACATGAGATATGAGCAAGCATACAGATACTGTACATATACCATTTACTACAGTATATACAATCCCCCAAACACGTGTACAGTAAACTGCCTACTCTTCAATCTGGTGCCACCAAGTCTCCTTTTGCATCTACAACTCTCTTTCTTATTGGTCTGTTAACTAATTTACTGGCTGTTGATGTCACTAGGCAGGCCAAAACTCCATTCCACCAAAACATGCTTAAATTTCAAGCGGTCTTTTCAAACAGCTCTTACACTTAAGACTGCGAAATGGTCATTTTCACAGTATTATTCCAACCTCAGTGTGGAAATATCTATCAAATACAGGGAAATCAAGTTTTTGACTGCAATGGGACTTTAAAAAAACACACCCTAAAAATATCTACAATATTGACATTGTAAGGCACTGGAAGAACTTAAATCAATAAGAAAGACATTTACAAACCTTTCTGTCACTAACAGCTAGTTTTCAGTTTTCCCCTCCCCACTCAAACCACTCCCAGACAGTCCTAGCAAAATTCTTGCTTGAGAAATTGCTCTTTGCTAAGAAGCTCTTTTTGTTTCTTTTGGGAATGGAAAAGGACCCAAAGTACTCAGATGTACCCTGCCTGGTCAGTTGGCAAGACAGCACAAACAGATCTGGGATCAGGCTTGCTTCAGAGAAGGATCGCTTCAGAGAAATTACCGGTGCTTAATGGTCCAATGCAGCTGTATCTCAATATCATATTTATTAGTAACAATTAAGTACCTTACTGTGATTGTTTTTGATGGTTAAAAAAAAGTACAAAAATTAGCTTAGCTGAAAGTGTCTGGGAATGGTCTGCGTGGGGAGTGGAAAACTAGCTGTTTATTTATTTACTTGAAATTTTGCAGGATGAAATCTCTTGATGCACCATCTAGTTTCCAAGTGTCCATTTTTTTTTTAAACTAAACAAACAACACTTAATAACAAGAATAATATGGCAATTACTGTCTAATAATAATAACAATGAACAAATGTACAAAAATGAACAAAAATGTATATTAACAGCTGTTACTGGGAGAGAGGTTTGGAAATCTCTTATTTGTATAATATCATGATTTTCACAGTATTATTCCAACCTCATATTGTGGAAGTAGGGCTATACATAGAACACATAAAATCACATTTTTGACTGCCATGGATGTTTAAAGCCCCCATGCAATCTTTATTTATTAAATCACTGTATGTCTCATTTAAAAAAAATATTTTATTTCATGAAAATATTTTTTATAAATTTACACCGAGCCTCCTTTTGCCATTGAAATGCTCAGTCTGATCGTGTGGGCATGTTGATAGAAATGTGTATATATTTACATACAAAGCCCTGATTTGGCGGATAGGATCATCTAGACTCTAGACCTACCTCACTTACCCATTCAAAGTAGGAGGATACATATGCAAACAAAAGATTACTGGTCATTAGTCAGAATAACCAGATCAGATTGTGATGTCATGCTGTGGGTCAAAAACTCCATCCCACCGGAACAGTCTGAAATTTGTCCCTTTTTTTTCTTCTTTTTTTTCAAAAAGCTCTATCAGGCAGTATCATAATTTTCACAATTTCAGTGTTATTTCGACCTCAGTATTGGAAGTATATATATTTTTTAAACACATGAATATCATGTTTTTGACTGCACTGCTCCTTTAATATACACACCCATTCAAAAGTTTGGGGTCACTTAGACATGTCCTTGTTTTTGAAAGAGCACATTTTTGTCCATTAAAATAACATCAAATTGATCAGAAATACAGTGTAGACATGGTTAATATTGTAAATTACTATTGTAGCTAGAAAACAGCAGATTTTTTATGGAACATCTACATAGGCGTACAGAGGCCCATTGTCAGCAAACATCACTCCTGTGTTACAATGGCACGTTGAGTTAGCTAATCCAAGTTTATTTTAAAAGGTTAATTGATCATTAGAAAACACTTTTGCAATTATGTTAGCACAGCTGAAAACTGTTGTTCTGATTAAAGAAGAAATAAAACTGTCCTTCTTTAGACTAGTTGAGTATCTGGAGCGTCAGCATATGCGGGTTCGATTACAGGCTCAAAATGGCCTGAAACAAAGAACTTTCTTCTGAAACTCGTCAGTCTAATCTTGTTCTGAGAAATGAAGGCTATTCCATGTGAGAAATTGCCAAGAAACTGAAGATCTGGTAAAACGCTGTGTACGGCTCCCTTCACAGAACAGAGCAAACTGGCTCTAACCAGAATAGAAAGAGGAGTGGGAGGCCCCAGTGCGTAACTGAGCAAGAGGATAACTACAATAGAGTGTCTAGAAACAGACGCCTCACAAGTCCTCAACTGGCAGCCTCATTAAATTATACCCGCAAAACACAAGTCTCAACGTCAACAGTGAAGAGGTGACTCCGGGATGCTGGCCTTCTTGGCAGAGTTCCACTGTCCAGTATCTGCGTTCTTTTGCCCATCTTCATTTTTTTTTATTGGCAGGTCTGAGATATGGCTTTTTCTTTGCAACTCTGCCTAGAAGGCCAGAATCCCGGAGTCGCTTCTTCACTGTTGACGTTGAGACTGGTGCGGGCCTCTGTACACCTATGTAGATATTCCATTTAAAAAATCTGCCGTTTCCAGGTACAATAGTTATTTACAACATTAATGTCTACACTGTATTTCTGATCAATTTGATGTTATTTTAAATGTACATTTTTTGCTTTTCTTTCAAAACAAGGACGTTTCTAAGTGACCCCAAACTTTTGAACGGTAGGGTGTGTGTGTATATACACTGCTCAAAAAAATAAAGGGAACACTAAAATAACACATCCTAGATCTGAATGAATGAAATATTCTTATTAAATATGTTTTCTTTAAATAGTTGAATGTGCTGACAACAAAATCACACAAAAATTATCAATGGAAATCAAATTTATCAACCCATGGAGGTCTGGATTTGGAGTCACACTCAAAATTAAAGTGGGAAACCACACTACAGGCTGATCCAACTTTGATGTAATGTCCTTAAAACAAGTCAAAATGAGGCTCAGTAGTGTGTGTGGCCTCCACGTGCCTGTATGACCTCCCTACAACGCCTGGGCATGCTCCTAATGAGGTGGGGGATGGTCTCCTGAGGGATCTCCTCCCAGACCTGGACTAAAGCATCCGCCAAGTCCTGGACAGTCTGTGGTGCAACGTGGCATTGGTGGATGGAGCGAGACATGATGTCCCAGATGTGCTCAATTGGATTCAGGTCTGGGGAACGGGCGGGCCAGTCCATAGCATCAATGCCTTCCTCTTGCAGGAACTGCTGACACACTCCAGCCACATGAGGTCTAGCTTTGTCTTGCATTAGGAGGAACCCAGGGCCAACCGCACCAGCATATGGTCCCACAAGGGGTCTGAGGATCTCATCTCGGTACCTAATGGCAGTCAGGCTACCTCTGGCGAGCACATGGAGGGCTGTGCGGCCCCCCAAAGAAATGCCACCCCACAACATGACTGACTCACCACCAAACCGGTCATGCTGGAGGATGTTGCAGGCAGCAGAACGTTCTCCACGGCATCTCCACACTCTGTCACGTCTGTCACATGTGCTCAGTGTGAACCTGCTTTCATCTGTGAAGAGTGGCGAATATGCCAATCTTTGTGTTCTCTGGCAAATGCCAAACATCCTGCACGGTGTTGGGCTGTAAGCACAACCCCCACCTGTGGATGTCGGGCCATCATACCACCCTCATGGAGTCTGTTTCTGACCGTTTGAGCAGACACATGCAGACACATGTGGCCTGCTGGAGGCCATTTTGCAGGGCTCTGGCAGTGCTCCTCCTGCTCCTCCTTGCACAAAGGCAGAGGTAGCGGTAATGCTGCTGGGTTGTTGCCCTTCTACGGCCTCCTCCACGTCTCCTGATGTACTGGCCTGTCTCCTGGTAGCGCCTCCATGCTCTGGACACTACGCTGACAGACACAGCAAACCTTCTTGCCACAGCTCGCATTGATGTGCCATCCTGGATGAGCTGCACTACCTGAGCCACTTGTGTGGGTTGTAGACTCCGTCTCATGCTACCACTAGAATGAAAGCACCGCCAGCATTCAAAAGTGACCAAAACATCAGCCAGGAAGCATAGGAACTGAGAAGTGGTCTGTGGTCACCACCTGCAGAACCACTCCTTTATTGGGGGTGTCGTGCTAATTGCCTATAATTTCCACCTTTTGTCTATTCCATTTGCACAACAGCATGTGAAATGTATTGTCAATCAGTGTTGCTTCCTAAGTGGACAGTTCGATTTCACAGACATGTGATTGACTTGGAGTTACATTGTGTTGTTTAAGTGTTCCCTTTATTTTTTTGAGCAGTGTATATGGCATTTGCCTGATCAGTTTGGATTCACCAAAACAAGCCACAGATCTGGTTTCTGGGAAAGAAACTCGTTTGTTGTTTTAGCAATTGATGAATGTGTTTTCCTTCAAATCTCCCCTTGTTTTGACAGGATGACCTCTCTTGGAGGATAATTGACATATTTACATGAGTGAGTCTCCAGTTGAGAAGGGTATAATTTCCACAGCAGCATGTTCTGTCTCTATTTGAGGAACCAGCCAATCCAGTCCATGCTGTCTTCAGGTCACTGATTTACTCTACTGCTATTCCTTCGTGCGCTCTCTACCTCCCTCGCTCATTCCCTCTCTCTGTCCTTCTGTCCCTTTCCTCCCCTCCACTACCTATCTCTCCCTCTTTTGATGGACTGCCGGGCCATACATTAGGGAGACTGGAGGTATGGGGCCCTTTGTGGGAAATTAATGGGAGATTGATTGCAGAGAGAATAGTGTTATACTTAAAAAGACCAGAGTTTGGAGACCAGGGAGAAGGAAAGAGAAACAAGGGATTGGGTGGGAGATGAGCAAACAAGTACCACCTGGCACCTGTGGATATGTGGATATGTATGCTGTAGTAGATTGATAGAAGAACTGATAGACAGAGTGACAGAGACCAAACAGACAGACTGAAAAGCATGAAAATAAACAGACAGAATAATATTATTTTTTTGTTCCTTCTCTCGCACATCCAAGAGGTGAAATACTTCCAAGAGCACACATTTTGTGCTTTACCATACAATAATATATGATATAGCCTCTCAAGCGAATAGGATCAATTTCACAGCTATGGTTTAGCTTTTGGTTTCTGGATAACTCGTAAATCGTCTGAAACAGTGAAATATTACCTATGCAAGGCTCCATCTGAACCTCATCCTTCATACTGGGATTTAAAGCATGCAAAACAGAACAGAACATATAGCCCTAACCTGTCTAGACACAGTAGTGCTCAGTGTGTTGTGCTGAGCTGTGCTAGGGCTGGGTGATATGGTCAAAATATCATATCACAATATTTTCACTTTTTTTAAAATGGTATTTTAGGTTATCTTTCAATAATTTAGTTTTGATATCTCACGTGGGATTCACTGGAATCTCAGAAGCTCGAAGAACCAATCACTCGTCTGTCGGATACAGATTGCTTTTCCGCTTCTTCTTCCTTTTGTCTCCTGTGGTAGCTAGCATCACTTTATTTCAATGTTAAGGATCTGCCCCTTTTATTCAATTTTCGCCTAAAATGACATACCCAAATCTAACTGCTCAGGGCCTGAAAGCAAGGACATGCATATTCTTGATACCATTTGAAAGGAAACACTTTGAAGTTTGTGGAAATGTGAAATGAATGTAGGATAATGTAACACATTAGATCTGGTAAAAGATAATACAAAGAAAAAAAAACATGCGTTTTTTTTGTTTTTTCGCACCATCTTTGAAACGCAAAGAGAAAGGCCATAATGTATTATTCCAGCCCCATTTAAGTTCATAACTGTGCACTCTCCTCAAATCAAATCAAATGTATTTATATAGCCCTTCGTACATCAGCTGATATCTCAAAGTGCTGTACAGAAACCCAGCCTAAAACCCCAAACAGCAAGCAATGCAGGTGTAGAAGCACCTCAAACAATAGCATGGTATTATTTCACTGTAATAGCTACTGTAAATTGAACAGTGCAGTTAGGTTAACCAGAATTTAAGCTTTCTGCTGATATCAGATGTCTATGTCCTGGGAAAGGTTCTTGTTACTTACAATCTCATGCTAATTGCATTAGCCTATGTTAGCGCAACTGATCCTGTAGAGGTTTTAAAGTGATACACCACTCTGTTTTTATAATTTACTGTGCTACTTGCATCGGCTCTCTCCTTCTCTCACCAAGCCCCGGCCCCTGTCACTCAATGAGCGCAGTTGTTGTTGCTAGACCACGAGATCATTTGCCGACCGTTCACTCTTTAGTCTGCATGAATGCAGCAGATGCAACAATATGTTGATGACAACAATGCAGCTTTCCACTTTACTTCCCAAGAAGGAACAAATTCATTATTTAGGCTATATTATTTCAAGGCTGTACCCTACATAGAAATACATTGTGAAGCATTTGCGAGTGCGACACAATAGGCTGGTAGGGACATAAAGCGCTCAGCATTTAAACATTTTGTTATAGTCTATACATTTCACATATAGGCTGTGATTTACTTGAAATACTGAATGAAAAAAAAAATTGACAATGCTTTTGAAATTATTTTTATAAATTCATATTTAGAAAGTTTTGGCCAGTCTGTGGCTTCAGGCTCGTGAGATGGCTCGAGAAGCGAAATTGTAGCGGACGAGAAGGCCTATGCTCCAGCCTTTGGGAATCTCGCTCCATGCTCCAGTCATAATGGGATCGCTCCGCTCCTCGCTTGTTACGTTACAACCTTGTTCTAAAATTTAATAAATTGTTTTTTTCCCCCACACAATCCCCCCAAAACAGATGAAGAAATGTTTTCACATTTATTGAAAATTAAAACAGAAAAATTACATTTACATAAGTATTAAGGCCCATTACTCAGTACTTTGTTGATATGAACTGAATAAACAGGAAATCGTTAGTTACTTAACAAGTGAATTTCCATGAAAATTGCACTACAATTTCCATGAAAATTGAGATAAAGTATTGTATCATTTCATAAGTGAGGATCTCTAAGAATCCCCACTGCTGGCATTATAGCCATTACCTAATGTAAGTGTATTTCTGAGCATGTAAGAACCACTGCATGGACCATAGAACAGAATTTAGAGGAGAATTGAGTAGGATAAACAGTCTCCCTCCTCTTTCATTAATAAATAATGAGGCGGACGCTGTGTTCTCAGAGAGCAAAATGTCGGGAGATATTTATCGTGCATGAAATGGCCAGTGGCCTCCTGAGAGAGGGGAGAGATACAGTATGTTTACATGCACACTAATAATTCAGTATTAAACTGATTGTGGCAGTAAGCCGAGTATGGCAATAAGCAGAGTAAAGCGTTTACGTGACTATCTTGATTGGTGTAAGGTAAAAATCTAGGTTAGCATACGCCAATTAAAACACCTGGTTCTCTGAGCAAATGTACAAATTATTAGGACATGTAAACAGCTTAATCAGAGTTCAAGAAGTTTATTTGATCTGTACATGTACCTGCACCAGTGGGGAAAGCCTCCCTCTTTTGCACGAGTGAAGTGAGTTCAGAAAAACATCTTAGAAATAGTTCACACAAACAAACTTTATATGTCCGAACTCAGAATCAAATAGGCTTTGCAAAAATAACATAGTTGCTTTGGTAGAACGTTTTATTTTGATTGGTGATTTTCCGCATTTATTTCAGTCCCATCAGGTAGCCTGATTTCAGATGTGTCCATGTAAATTGGATTATTTGGGAAATTGTTGTTCTTGCAAAGCATGTAAACGTTTTAAACAAACTAGTACACTAATCTCACTATCCACAATAACTGTATTATTGTGTACATGTAACCGTACTCGGTGAGGTCCAAAAATATTTAGACAGTAACACATTTGTTGTTGTTTTGGATCTGTACTCCAGCACTTTGGATTTGAGATGATACAATGACTAGGAGGATAAACTGTCAGCTTTAATCTGAGGGCATTTCCATCCATATTGGGTAAACTGTTTAGAAATTACAGCACTTTTGAACACCATGGCTATGCCTCCATGGGATGACAATGTCCCATCCACAGGGCACGAGTTGTCACAAATTGTTTGATGAGCATGACAATGATGTAAACCATATGCCATGGCCATCTCAATCACCAGATCTCAACCAAAGATTGTCTATTATATTGACAAGACAGCTCTAACAATGGAAATAGATGTCCTCAAAGATAGAAGGCAGGCAGGCAGGCAGGAGAGATCAGGTGGGACCATTCTAGCCAATGAAAGAACAGATACGTGAGTGAACAGCAGGCCATGTTTGTATCTGTGCCACAATAGTGTCTGTGACAGCATGGGCAGCACCATTGAGGCCTAGTCCATTTTCTTCTTCATTGGCTGATTGCTACCAACTCATAGGAATCCCCACCCAGTTGACAACTTTAAGAAATGGTGGAAGCCCTCAATGGCAATATGTGTGGTAAAACGGGTTATATCCAGTGGTGACCCGTCATTCAGGGCTGTTGGCCCACATTTCTTTGGGGGGGGGCTTTCCCAGTATTGCATGTTATTTTGGCATTAATATGTGTCACATATCAGTTTGCCAACAATGTAGAAAAAAATATATATATCATTGAGTTAATAAAGCCACATACAAACATGGTCTCTTTTTTGTTTTCTTGAGTAAGGCAGCCTATCTCAATGCTTTCTGTGGTGGTGATGATGCAAGCCAGCAGAAAATACAGAGCGTTGCGGCGTGATTGGCTCACTGTTCTGTCACTCATGGGGACAGTACATCACCGCCAAGTCTAAGGGTAGATCTACATTAGAAGTTCCCATCCAAGAAGGCACAATGTCATTTTCCACAGATAAAATTAAGTCAAATCACATTATAGCTAGTGGGTTTGATTGGACTGATCATGTCAATATCATACTTCAATATCTTAGCAAGAAGTTATCATCATGAATCAAGTCGACAATCTTCTGGCAAATTATTTTTAATCCTTGTCATATGAAGAGAAATAATTAAGAAATTATAAATAAAAAGTATCGGTGCTCATCGGCCATTGGACATAAACAACAAGTTGGAAATCGCAAATTCAACAATGAGTGGTTTGGAAAGAATCAGTGTCTTGCAAAGCAATCACTAGCCTGCTATTCAGTGGATTGGCAGTGTGGTCACAAGTCTAATATTAAAGGGTCTCTTTTCCTAGTTTAAAATTATAAACATTGAGCTGTCAATGAAGCATGATTTGTGCCGCTCCCAAAACAACAAATTCACTCAGAACTGCAAAATCTGACTTCAGTGAGTTCAAGACAACTGGGCACTTGGGTAAACTTTAATTCAACTGAGAATTGTAAATTCGGAACTCGGGCCCCTTTCTAGGTCTACGACCTGAAGATCACTGGCATCATCATGATTCTACCCCCCCCCCCAAGTTCCCAGTTGTCTTGAAAGCACCATACCTTCACAGAATGCCAGCCTTTGATGACAAAGTTTGCCCATGAAGGACCACCGCGCCACCTTGCTGTTCAAGTGAGCACAGCACAACAAGGTGAGTCCAAAAATGTATTGTATGCTGCTGCATAAATTATATAATATGCCAGCGAGATATGTATACTGTAGCTAAGTAATGGTATGTTGTGTAGTAAGCTGTTAGTAGCCCATGTGCCTCACCATAATAATTTGGTCCCTTTTCCCTACATAATTTCGCCTACTGTTCTGACTTGGTGGTGCACATGTAGCCTATAGACTGTTTTTGAGAAATGTAATCATCGAACATTGTAAGAGCTTTCATTGTCTGTTTATATGCCCCCTTTATTTATCCTACAGTTCTGACTTGGTGTACAGGGAGAATACTAAGAACAGCCCATGTTCTGAATTCTGTTGGTGTACATTTCAAAAGTGCTGAACAAAGTTATATTGACTACATCCGTCTTAGCTCGCTCAATGTCTCTTATCCCATTGTCGTCCCCTCATGCCATATTTTGTACACCTCGATTGTCAGTAGAAACCACATTTGTGTAAGCAAGTCAGCCATATCAGCTATGTTTTTTAAAAGTTAGTAAATGAGGCTGAATGAACTATTTTGCTGCCAGACAAGGCTCCGCTGATAGCCAGGTGTAGCAGTGGTAACTGCCGTTGGGACTGCTGTTGGGACTCTGGTGTTGGGACAGCTTTATGTAGGCCCTAACAGTGTATGGGCACCGCTTGTCACCATTATAGTGCAATTAATGTGTTGTCTAGTGGCTTTGCTGGCATGCATCCCACAAAAAGATTTTTTGTCCCACCAAGATTTACATGCTAAAATCGCCACTGGTTATATCCATGATGATTCCTCTATCTCTATGACAGAAGGCATAACTCCCAGATAAATTGTATTTAACGTCGCCGAAACACCACGTGCATCCAGTAATATATCAATGCTTATATAACTTAACTCGATCAAATAAGCTTCACGTAGCAAATTGGCAATTACATTTTTTTGTTGTCCAAATTCAATACTTTCTCATTGACCTCCAGACACAAATTCCTCACTTCATGGGCTTATTTTTGTGGACAAATTTAGGGTGGAGTAAAACCTCTCACTTGGCCTCTTTCTCTCTGTCTCAACCCAATTGAACACTTATGGGAGATTCTGGACAGCGTTTTCCACCACCATAAAAAAAACACCAAATGATGGAATTTCTGGTGGAAGAATGATGTAACATACTGTAAGAATATGTTGAAGATAAATACACAACACAGAGAGAGGACTAGAGGTCAAAAGGACGAGAGGTCAAAAGGACGAGAAGTCAAAAGAGTAATAACGAGTTTGACGTGTTTTTTCTGTAATAGGGTATTAATGAGCAATGGGTCAGAGACATGGGAGGAATATGTCTTCTGAAATAGGATACTTTGTTATTCGGCCATTGGCTAGTTTTATTACAAGGAATTCTAATTGGCTAGGGCTGGGTTATAAAACTACATGCGGTCCCTTTGTTCTGGGGAGAATCACTGGAGAGAATCACTGAGGACAGGGGAGCATGACCATCTACTTCCTAGCATGATTTGTCCTTTTTGAATAAACCTATTTTCCTCCCCCTGATTTGCCTTGTGGTCTGTGTTATTAAAGAATAACATAAATTGCTAACAATACCTCCAATGGAGTTCCAGACACTTGTAAAATCTATTCCAAGGGCACATTGCTGTTCTGGCCCTATCCTAATAATGGAAACCCCATGTAGAGGTTTCCATTATTTTTGGCAGATGCGTGCAGATGCGTGTATATTTAGTATTATAGCTAATATTCTCATTGTCCCGGTTGTTTTCATACTTTTTATGTGTATCGCTTTGGCAACATTTACCTCGTCATTCATGCCATTAAAGCATGCAGAATTTGAGAGAGACAGAGCGAGGACTCCGAGGCCCTGATATGCAAGCATGAAAAGGTCACACTAAATCAACCCCAGTCCCCCACACTGGCTGAATGAAAAGAGTGATCAAAGTCTTTATACAGATGGGGGATGAGTGCATGAGGGGGAAGAGAAGCAGTATGCTCTGATTTACTACAGAGGCCTTTCCTCTTATAGAGGAATTTTTCTTAGAGGACACACACCACATGTTGAGTGTGTTGCATCTGGGTCAGGAAGCCCCCGCCATCACCACCTCATGTCTCTCCTCAGAACCCCAAGGTCCGAAAAATAAGAAAAATAAGACAAACAGAGAAACCAAGAATAACGCTGTGGAGTCGTCGTTCAGCCCAGCTTCGTTCTATTAAATCATTCAACGATAACATTCTACACCCATTGGTGGAGGAGTCAGTCTACTCATTATTGTATCCATCCTTTCTTCCACCCATCCATCCTTCCACCCATCCAATCTTAACAGCGGTTAATGATTTTAACTTACCCCCTACAAACTGGATTCCCCCGGCCACCCGTCCAATGGTCCTGGAGATGAGGTCAGACACACAGCAGCCCATCAGGGCCGTGAGGGACACCAGGAGCAGCAGGCCACAGCCCACCCCTGTCACCACCGTACAGATCCTCCACTCCAAACTGGGGATACCCTGAAACGAGGCGTAACGCCCACACTGCTCCAGCATCACAGTGGCCTGGTGAACCTCATCACGCACCGGGTACGAGCACCGCCGGAAGGTCCCGAAAGAGACCGGTTTACCCATCTGGGACCCTAGGAGCCAGTATGGCATAAAGAAACCCACACAGGAGGCCGCCGCACACAGGAAGGAGAGCAGAGCCCACACCACGCCCGCACATGTCAGGCTAGAACCCATATCTCAGTATCTCAGTGACCAGCAACAACGATGTTGTTCAAAAAATGTTTTGATTTTTTATCCCACAGAAGTTGTTTGCTTTTTATCAGCAGCTCTGTTGATTAATAATTCCCAGGCTAGCACCAGCAGTGTTCTTCGTCCAGCCTCTTCTCTGTACGATGACCCCTGGTGAGAGAGAGAGAGTGAGAGAGAGAGAGAGAGAGAGAGAGAGAGAGAGAGAGAGAGATTTGAGGTACAGACAGGAAAAACAACTATACTGTCACTGGATACATGAAGGTTAAGGGATCATAAACTATGGACCTCACAATTGCAAAACATCTTTATAATTTTGGCTAAGACTTATTACAGTGCTATTAAATAATGCAAGTGGCATCTCTTGACTTTGTTAATGTGCCCTTAATTTCAAC
This sequence comes from Oncorhynchus kisutch, assembly GCF_002021735.2. Classification (NCBI taxonomy): domain Eukaryota; kingdom Metazoa; phylum Chordata; class Actinopteri; order Salmoniformes; family Salmonidae; genus Oncorhynchus; species Oncorhynchus kisutch. The sequence goes on along the minus strand of NC_034201.2, from coordinate 2,720,418 downwards.
GGGTGAATCATTTTAACAATACATACATGTAATTATTTACATAGGTAATAATTATAATAGCTTCCTACATAATTACAATACTGCATATGAGCTTTAAAATTCAGACCTGCTAACCCATTCTACTAATAATAACCCAAGGCAATCAAGGCTATTTTTAGAATGTAATGGCCTAACAAGTCTGCAGTGTTTGTTCCCATATCAAAAGTTGCTAAATATAAAAATAATTACCTCTCAGGCATAGATGTCCGTGTGTTCATAGATATTTCCTATTTCCTTTCATCTCAGCACCATAGGCGCTTAATTTCGAAGCAAACAGACATTGTGTCGAGCATTCTATTCTATTCTTGTAATGCAAGGGAAAGTTTTAAAAAATCTTACGTTTCAATTCCTCAACGTGATCCCAAACGTGTAGGTGAGAGGTCGATTTCAAAGTGCAATCTAATTGATAAAGAGAAGATCAACACGACTTAAATAAAGTGCCCGCCGTCGGTACAACTCTCGTTTATCGAAAAAAAGATATCCAATATGTCAAACTCGCTCAGTTACTGTAGGCAAAGCGGTCCGCGTTCTGGAGTTAACGGGAAACTGAAAACACCTCTGTCCCAATGCAGCGACCAGAGCAACATTCCTTGGCTTCGAAGTGAGTGACGACGACGTAGGCTTGAACACAATTATTCTGTGAGCAGCAGAATGTGGGTTGGTTCCTGTTTGCCTCCTGCGGTTGCAGCTTGGTCTCATAGACTATACGTAACATAGTACATTTAAATCCGGAACAATCAATTTCGTATACTGTAAATTACATTTGGTATGGTTACATGAGACAAAAGGTTATTTAAGGAAAACACGAACAGCCTAGTTTCAGACTAGACGTAACATAGTAAATCTGGGACAATCAAATGTATATAATATGTTACGTTTGGTATGGTTACATAAGACAGAAGGTTACTTCAGGCAAATACGAAAGGAGTTTGTTTGGTCGCAACCTAGTCCCAGAGCATTTCTTATTATTCTGTACGTAAATCTGAGAAACTTAATTTAGTGTGATATGTTACGTTTTGTATGAGATGTATTCATTTGTGGATGTTCATCACCCATTTTATATGATATGTTTCAAATTACAATTCGTATTATATGTTACAAATTTGCAAAACGCATGATATGATATTCTAGCTAGGTGGCTAACGTTAGCTAAACTATGGGTTAGGGTTAAGTTTAAGTTTAGGAGTTAGGTTAACCTGTTGAGTGTAGGGGGCAGTATTTTGATGTTTGGATGATGTCACGAACCCCGCTTCCTGAGTCTGTGTTTGCCTGTGTTTCTGTCCTGGAGTGTGTTTCCGGTGTCCTGGAACGCACCCTGTCTGGTTGCCGGGCAGATTAGCTTGTTGGGAGATCGATGTTCACCTGCACCTGTATCCCATCAGTAATCTGCACACCTGTCCTGATCATCACCTCTCCCCTTCAAAAGCTCTGACCTGACATCCATTCCCTGCCGGATCGTTAGCCATGAACAGTATGTTGTGCCATAGTATCAGCCTCAAGTTGGATAGAATTTGTTTTGTTGTTTTGTACGTCTTGCTTGCCTTCAACTTACCTCCGTTTGTTCTGTCTTCAGTTACTCACCCGGATCATTTACCCCATTCCCGCCTGGTCATCGGAGGATTCCGCTTCCCCATTGGATCCACCTATTTACTCCCATCAACTCACCACCGCTGCCCGCTACGCCACCTGGATGTATCTACCCACTCACATTCACTTGTAAATAAATACTCACCTTCTTCCTACTCTCCTTGTCCTGGTCTGCTTCTGGGTTCGATTTTGAAGAAACGTGACAGATGAAAAACGTACCCAAATTAAACTGCCTATTTCTCAGGTCCAGAATCTAGAATATGCATATAATTGTCAGATTAGGATAGAACACACTCAAGTTTCCAAAACTGTCAAAATATTGTCTGTGAGTATAACAGAACTGATATTGCAGGCGAAAACCTGAGGAAAATCCAACCAGGAAGTGCTGTTTTTCCTGAAAGCTCTCTGTTCCATTGCCTGCCTTCGCTCCATTTAAAGGGATATTAACCAGATTCCTTTTCCTATGGCTTCCACATGTTGTGAACCGTCTTTAGACATAGTTACAGGCTGTTATTTTGCAGAATGAGCGAGAAAGATTACATCGCGTCATTGTATGGCTGTGTGCCAGCAGCGTTTTGCATGCGCAACAGCTTGGAGCAGACATTTTCTCTCTCTCTCCTATTGAAGAAGGTACAGTCTGGTTGAAATATTATCGATTATATATTGTAAAAACAACCTGAGGATTGATTACTGTAACGGCGTTTTTCGTTTGTTGAAAGAGAGTCGGACCGAAATGCAGCGTAGTGGTTACTCATGATTTTAATGAAAAAAGTGACGATACATTAAATAACTTAAAAACAACAAACGGAACGTGAAACCTAATTAAAGCCTATCTGGTGAAACTACACAGAGACAGGAACAATCACCCACGAAATACAAAGCGAACTCAGGCTACCTAAATACGGTTCCCAATCAGAGACAACGTGAATCACCTGACTCTGATTGAGAACCGCCTCAGGCAGCCAAGCTTATACAACACCCCTAATCAGCCGCGATCCCAAATACTACAAACCCCAATACGAAATACAATAACATAAACCCCTGTCACACCCTGGCCTGACCAAATATATAACGAAAACACAAAATACAATGACCAAGGCTTGACAGAACCCCCCCCTAAGGTGCGGACTCCCGGACGCACCTCAAAACCATAGGGAGGGTCCGGGTGGGCGTCTGTCCATGGTGGCGGTTCCGGCTCGGGACGTGGACCCCACTCCATTAATGTCCTTGTTCCTCCCCTTCGCGTCCTGGGATAATCCACCCTCGCCGCCGACCATGGCCTAATAGTCCTCACCCAGAACCCCACTGAACTGAGGAGCAGCTCGTGACTGAGGGGCAGCTCGGGACTGAGGGGCAGCTCGGGACTGAGTCATCTCGGGACAGAGGGGCAGCTCGGGACAGAGGGGCAGCTCGGGACAGAGGTGCAGCTCGGGACTGAGGGGCAGCTCGGGACTGAGGGGCAGCTCGGGACTGAGGGGCAGCTCAGAACTGAGGGGCAGCCCAGTACTGAGAGGAAGCCCAGTACTGAGAGGAAGCCCAGGTAGGTAGTAGGCTCCGGTAGATCCTGGCTGGCTGGCGGATCTGGAAGATTCAGGTTGACTAGCAGATCTGGAAGATTCTGGTTGACTAGCAGATCTGGAAGATTCTGGTTGACTAGCAGATCTGGAAGATTCTGGTTGACTAGCAGATCTGGAAGATTCTGGTTGACTAGCAGATCTGGAAGATTCTGGTTGACTAGCAGATCTGGAAGATTCTGGTTGACTAGCAGATCTGGAAGATTCTGGTTGACTGGCAGATCTGGAAGAGACTGGTTGACAGGCTGATCTAGAAGAATCTGGTTGACTGGCAGATCTAGAAGATCATGGCTGACTGGCGGATCTGGAAGATTCAGGTTGACTAGCAGATCTGGAAGATTCTGGTTGACTAGCAGATCTGGAAGATTCTGGTTGACTAGCAGATCTGGAAGATTCTGGTTGACTAGCAGATCTGGAAGATTCTGGTTGACTAGCAGATCTGGAAGATTCTGTCTGACTGGCGGATCCTGGCCGACTGGCAGATCCTGGCCGACTGGCACTACTGGCAGATCCTGGCCGACTGGCACTTCTGGCGGATCCTGGCTGACTGGCACTTCTGGCGGATCCTGGAAGACTGGTGGATCCTGGCTGACTGGTGGATCCTGGCTGACTGGCGGATCCTGGCAGACTGGCGAATCCTGGCTGACTGGCAGATCCTGGCCGACTGGCGGATCCTGGCCGACTGGCACTACTGGCAGATCCTGGCCGACTGGCACTTCTGGCGGATCCTGGCTGACTGGCACTTCTGGCGGATCCTGGCAGACTGGTGGATCCTGGCTGACTGGTGGATCTAACTGATCCTGACAGACTTGCGACGCTGGGCAGACTGGCGGCGCTGGGCAGACTGACGGCGCCGGGCAGACTTGCGACGCTGGGCAGACTGGCGACACTGGGCAGACTGGCGACGCTGGGCAGACTGGCGGTGCTGGGCAGACTGGCGATGCTGGGCAGACTGGCGGCACTGGCGGCGCTGGGCAGACTGGCGGCACTGGCGGCGCTGGGCAGACTGGCGGCACTGGCGGCGCTGGGCAGACTGGCGGCGCTGGGCAGACTGGCGGCACTGGCGGCGCTGGGCAGACTGGCGGCTCCTTGCAGACTGGCGGCTCTGGCTGCTCCATGCAGACTGACAGCTCTGGCTGCTCCATGCAGACTGGCAGCTCTGGCTGCTCCATGCAGACTGACATCTCTGGCTGCGCTGAACAGGCAGGAGGCTCCGGCAGCGCAGGAGAGGAGACAGGCTCTGGCTGCGCTGAACAGGCGGGAGGCTCCGGCAGCGCTGTAGAGGAGGAAGGCTCTCGCTGTGCTAAACAGGCGGGAGACTCCAGCAGCGCAGGAGAGGAGGAAAGCGCTGGCTGCGCTGAACAGGCGGGAGGCTCCGGCAGCGCAGGAGAGGAGAAAAGCTCTGGCTACGCTAAACAGGCGGGAGACTCCAGCAGCGCAGGAGAGGAGGAAAGCGCTGGCTGCGCTGAACAGGCGGGAGGCTCCAGCAGCGCAGGAGAGGAGAAAAGCGCTGGCTGCGCTGAACAGGCGAGGCGCACTGAAGGCCTGGTGCGTGGTGCTGGAACTGGTGGTACTGGATCGAGGACACGCACAGGAAGCCTGGTGCGGGGAGCTGCTACCGGAGGACTGGAGTGTAGAGGTGGCATAGGATGGGCTAGACCGTGAAGGCGTACTGGAGATCTTGAGAGCAGTGTTGGCACAGGACGTGCAAGGCTAGGGATGTTCACAGGAGGCCTGGTGCGTGAGGCTGGCACCAACTTCAGCAGCCGACTAACACGCACCTCAGGACGAGTATGGAGCGCTAACCCTGGTGCCATCAAATCCCCGACACGTTCCGTCGGGCGAATTCCATGCAAAAAGCACCAACACAGCAACTCCCTCATTTCTCTCTCCTCCAATTTCCCCATTAACTCCTTCACAGTCTCTGTTTCGCTCACCTCCAACACTGGCTCTGGTTCTGGTCTCCTCCTTGGCTCCTCACGATAAACAGGGAGAGTTGGCTCAGGTCTATCTCCTGACTCAGCCACTCTCCCTCTGAGCCCCCCCCCAATAAATTTCTTGGGGTGACTTTCGGGTTTCGCTCTGCGCCGCCGTGTCTGTTTCTCCAACTCCATTCGCCTATAGCCCTCTTCGCACTGCTCTAGCGAATCCCAGGCGGGCTCAGGCACTCTCTCTGGGTCGGCCGCCCACCTGTCTATTTCATCCCACGTCGTATACTCCATGCTACATTCCTCCTTTCGCTTTTCCTGCTGTCGCTGCCTGTTACCACGCCGCTCGGTCCGTGTGTGTTGGGTGATTCTGTAATGGCGTTCTTCGTTTGTTGAAAGAGAGTCGGACTGAAATGCAGCGTAGTGGTTACTCATGATTTTAATGAAAAAAGTGACGATACATGAAATAACTTATGAATACAAAAAACAACAAACGGAACGTGAAACCTAATTACAGCCTGGTGAAACTACACAGAGACAGGAACAATCACCCATGAAATACAAAGCGAACTCAGGCTACCTAAATACGGTTCCCAATCAGAGACAAAGTGAATCACCTGACTCTGATTGAGAACCGCCTCAGGCAGCCAAGCCTATACAACACCCCTAATCAGCTAATCAATGTTTGACATGTTTCTACGAACTTTACGGATACTATATGGAATTTCCGTCTGCCCGGTCGTGACCGCTCGAGCCTGTGGATTTCTGAACATAACGCGCCAACCAAATGGAGGTATTTTGGATATAAAATAATCTTAATGGAACAAAAGGAACATTTATTGTGTAACTGGGAGTCTCGTGAGTGCAAACATCCAAAGATCATCAAAAGTAAGCGATTCATTTTATTGCTTTTCTGACTTTTGTGACCAATCTACTTGGCTGCTAGCTGTTTGTAATGTTTTGTCTGCTGAGAGAGATGTCCTTACATAAACACTTAACACACGCAAAAAAGCTTTTTTGAAATCTGACATGCCAGGTGGATTAACAACAAGCTAAGCTGTGTTTTGCTATATTGCACTTGTGATTTCATGAAAAAGTAAATATTTTTAGTAATTTAATTTGAATTTGGCGCTCTGCAATACTGCAGATGTTGACAAAGATGATCCCGCTAACGGGATGGGTTCATCAAGAAGTTAAAAGGTTAAGGTTGGGGTTAGGGGAAGTGTTAGCGAAAAGGGTTAAGGTTAGGGGAAGGGTTAGCTAAAAGGGTTCAAGTTGGGGTTATGGGAAGGGTCAGCTAACATGGTAAGTAGTTGCAATGTATCTAAAAAAAAAGTAGTAAGTAGTTGTAAAGTTGCTAGTTAGCAAACAAAGTTGTCCGTGATGAGATTCGAACTCGCAAAGTTTTGGTACGCCTGACCAACCACCCTACTTTTGTTTTGGATTAAACAACCGTCTGTCTTATGTTACCACACAAAGCATAATACTGTATATTATACTAATTTCAGTATTTCTGATTATACATGTACTATGTTACGTCTTGTCTATGAGACCAGGCTGAATGTAGGGGAATATAAAACTAATGACCATCAATCTAATTATCTAATACACTCGTTCAAACAGGCATCACTGTCCACTCACGTTTATCAATCTAATGATCCAATAACTCGCATGTACACGCACGCATACACCAAGTTTACCCCTGTTAATGTCAGACTAAAGGCATACACTCTTCTAACCTTCTAACACACTCTTCTAATGGTGGGTTAAGAGCACAATCAAAAATCGTTTTGGGCACTGTCACTGAATGCGAAAAGACCTGGGGTTGAGTCCCTTTCAGTCTTCCCCCCGAATTTGCCATACAACGTTCTACTGTGTAGCCTAGGCAAACTTGTAAAAAAAACTGTGCATAATGGCAATTATTAACGACCTTATCCGTGGTGCTTTACCAACATGTGTCCCATGTCAAACTACTCTCCAAATTAGCTACAATACCGCTATTTTGCAGCCCATTATAAATCTATAGTGGCACACTAGATCGAGTTCCCTGTAGGTTAACCTGTAGGATAATCGCACATTGCACAGTGGGCAAGTGAAAGTAAATTATAGGTATTAACGGCAGCGTAGGAATGAACAATGAAGCAGGGGTGGGAGGAGAGGCAACTCAAACACTCCTGCATGCGCAAAGCAGCTGATCTGAGGCACTGTTTGAATATATTCATGGGTGGATTCTCCCTCTCTTTAAACTGTCAATTATCTAAATATAGGCCTATTAGATCAATTATGATAGGCTATATACAGTACCAGTCAAAGGTTTGGACACACCTACTCATCCAGGGTTTTTCTTTATTTTTACTATATTCTACATTGTAGAATAATAGTGAAGACATCAAAACTAGGAGATAACACATTGAATCGTGTAGTAACCGAAAAAGTGTTAAACAAATAAAAAAATATTTTATATTTGAGAATCTTCAAAGTAGCCACCCTTTGCCTTGATGACAGCTTTGCACACTCTTGGCATTCTCTCAACCAGCTTCATGAGGTAGTCACCTGGAATGCATTTCAATTAACAGGTGTTCAAAACCTGAGGTGACAAGGTTGTTTTGTCCCTAAGCAAGGCATTAACCCACTGTTCCCCAGGCGCCGAAGACGTGGATGTCGATTAAGGCAGCCCCCCGTACGTACCTCTCTGATTCAGAGGTTAAATGCGGAATACACATTTCAGTTGAAGGCATTCAGTTGTACAACTGACTAGGTATCCCACCTTTCCTTTCCTTTCCTTGTTAAAAGAACATTTTTATTTCCTTCTTAATGTGTTTGAGCCAATCAATTGTGTTGTGACAAGGTAGGGATGGTATACCGAAAAAAAGCCCTATTAAGACCAATTCCACATTATGGAGAGAACAGCTCAAATAAGCAAAGAGAAATTACAGTCCATCATTACTACTGGATCGGTGTCCCGAAATCGGGCTGTTGCTCAATATGCGATAATGGTTTTTTATTAACATTTCTTTATTTCACCTTTATTTAACAAGGTAGGTCAGTTGAGAACAAGTTATCATTTACAACTGCAACCTGGCCAAGATAAAGCAAAGCAGTGCGACAAAAACAACAACACAGAGTTACACATGGAATAAACACACTTACAGTCAATAACACAATAGAAATATCTGTATACAGTGTGTGCAAATGAAGTAAGGAGGTGAGGCAATAAATAGGCCATAGTGGCAAAGTAATTACAATTTAGCAATTTACACTGGAGTGATAGATGTGCAGATGAGGATGTGCAAGTAGAAATACTGGTGTGCAAAAGAGCAGAAAAACAAAAACAAAAATGGGATGAGGTAGGTAGTTGGTTGGATGGGCTATTTACAGATGGACACTGTAAAGTCCATGGAGAATAAGAGCATCTCCTCCCAGCTGCCCACTGCACTGAGGCTAGGAAACACTGTCACCCCCGATAAATCCACTATAATTGAGAATTTCAACAAGCATTTCTCTACGGCTGGCCATGCTACCCCTACCCCGGTCAACTGCCCGGCACCCTCCACAGCAACCCGCCAAAGCCCCCACCATTTCTCCTTTACCCAAATCCAGATAGCTGATGTTCTGAAAGAGCTGCAAAATCCGGACCCCTACAAATCAGCCGGGCTAGACAATCTGGACCCTTTCTTTCTAAAAATGATTTGCAATAATTGTTGCCACCCCTATTAATAGCCTGTTCAACCTCTCTTTCGTGTCATCTGAGATTCCCAAAGATTGGAAAGCTGCCACGGTCATCCCCCTCTTCAAAGGGGAGACACTCTACACCCAAACTGCTATAGACCTATATCCATCCTACCCTGCCTATCTAAGGTCTTCGAAAGCCAAGTTAACAAACGATTACCAACCTTTTTGAATCCCACCGTACCTTCTCCGCTATGCAATCTTGTTTCAGAGCTGGTCATGGGTGCACCTCAGTCATGCTTAAGGTCCTAAACGATATCATAATCCCCAGCGATAAGAGACATTACTGTGCAGCCGTATTCATCGACCTGGCCAAGGCTTTCGACTCTGTCAATCACCACATTCTTATCAGCAGACTCAACAGCCTTGGTTTCTCAAATGATTGCCTCGCCTGGTTCACCAACTACTTCTCTGATAGAGTTCAGTGTGTCAAATCAGAGGGGCCTGTTGTCTGGACCTCTGGCAGTCTCTATGGGGGTGCCACAGGGTTCAATTCTCGGGCAGACTCTCTTCTCTGTATACTTCAATGATGTCGCTCTTGCTGCTGGTGATTCTCTGATCCACCTCTACGCAGACGACACCATTCTGTATACCTCTGGCCCTTCTTTGGACACTGTGTTAACTAACCTCCAGACAAGCTTCGATGCCATACAACTCTCCTTCCGTGGCCTATAACTGCTCTTAAATGCAAATAAAACTAAATGCATGCTCTTCAATCAATCGCTGCCTGGACCTGCCCACCAGCATCACTACCCTGGACGGTTCTGACTTAGAATATGTGGACAACTACAAATACCTAGGTGTCTGGTTAGACTGTAAACTCTCCTTCCAGACTCCCATTAATCATCTACCATCCAAAATTAAATCTAGAATCGGCTTCCTATTTCGCAACAAAGCATCCTTCACTCATGCTGCCAAACATACCCTCGTAAAACCGACTATCCTACCGATCCTCAACTTCGGCGATGTCATTTAGAAAATAGCCTCCAACACTCTACTCAACAAACTGGTTGCAGTCTATCACAGTGCCATTCGTTTTGTCACCAAAGCCCCATATACTACCTACCACTGCGACCTGTACGCTCTCGTTGGCTGGCCCTCGCTTCATACTCGTCATCAAACACACTGGCTCCAGGTCATCTAGAAGTCTCTGCTAGGTAAAGACCCGTCTTGTCTCAGCTCACTGGTCACCGTAGCAGCATCCACCCGTAGCACGCGCTGCAGCAGGTATATTTCACTGGTCACCCCCAATGCCAATTCTTCCCTTTGCCGCCTTTCCTTCCAGTTCTCTGCTGCCAATGGCTGGAATGAACTGCAGAAATCCTTGAAGCTGGAGACTCATATCCCCCTCACTAGCTTTAAGCATCAGCTGTCAGAGGAGCTCACAGATCACTGCACCTGTACATAGCCCATCTTTAAATAGCCCATCCCCATACTGTATTTATTTATCTCGCTCCTTTGCACCCCAGTATCTCTACTTGCACATTCACCTTCTGCACATCTTCCATTCCAGTGTTTAATTGTTATATTGTAATTATTTCGCCACCATGGCCTATTTTATTGCCTTACCTCCCTTACCCTACCTCGTTTGCACTCACTGTATATAGACTTTTTTCTACTGTATTATTGACTGTATGTTAGTTTATTCCATGTGTAACTCTGTGTTGTTGTATGTGTCGTACTGCTTTGCTTTATCTTGGCCAGGTCCCAGTTGTAAATGAGAACTTGGTCTCAACTAGACTATCTTGTTAAATAAAGGTGAAATAAAAATATATATATTTTTGAATCTACAATGTAGAAAATAGTCCAAATAAAGAAAACCCTTGAATGAGTGGGTGTGTCTACATTCTTGACTGGTACTGTAGGTTATAAAGAAATAATCACTTGTCTGACATGACTTGGTTGGTAGCTTAGCATATTATCTCCTTTCACTATCCATCTACAGTGGGGCAAAAAAGTATTTAGTCAGCCACCAATTGTGCAAGTTCTCCCACATAAAAAGATGAGAGAGGTCTGTAATTTTCATCATAGGTACACTTCAACTATGACAGACAAAATGAGAAGAAAAAAATCCAGAAAATCACACTGTAGGATTTTTTATGAATTTATTTGCAAATTATGGTGGAAAATAAGTATTTGGTCAATAACAAAAGTTTATCTGAATACTTTGTTAAATACCCTTTGTTGGCAATGACAGAGGTTAAAAGTTTTCTGTAAGTCTTCACAAGCTTTTCACACACTGTTGCTGGTATTTTGGCCCATTCCTCCATGCAGATCTCCTCTAGAGCAGTGATGTTTTGGGGTTGTTGCTGGGCAACACGGACTTTCAACTCCCTCCAAAAAAATTCTATGGGGTTGAGATCTGGAGACTGGCTAGGCCACTCCAGAACCTTGGGGCAGCCAGCGGAAAATACAGAACATAGGGGTTGTTATTGTTCTCTAGTTGCGCTGTGATTGGCTCAATGTTCATTCGCTCATGGGGACGCTACATCACCGCAAAACATACAGGGAGAGATAAAACATTCAAGCCACTTGGGTGCTGCCATTGAGCTACAATCGAAGTGCCCATCCAAGAAGGCTCAAGGGCATTGTCCACAGATAGAACGTGATTTGACTTTATTTTATCTACATTAGCTTTGATTGGACTAATCATGTCAACATCATACTTTTGAAATCTTAGCTAGCAAGCTTGCAGTTATCATCATGAATCAAGTCGACAATCTACTGTCAAATCCTTTTCAATCCTTGTTATATGAAGAGAAATTATAGATAAAACGTGACGGTGTTCATCAGCCATTGGACATAAACAACAAGTTGGAAATCGCAAATTCAACAATGAGTTGTTTGGAAGGAATCAGCGGCTAACTGCAAGCATTGCAAAGCAATCACTAGTCTGCTATTCAGTGGAGTGGGTTTGTGGTCCAAGTCTTGGTTTAAGGGTCTCTTTTCCAAGCTTAAAACGATAAACATTGAATATTGGTCATGCTGTCAATCCAGCATGCTGTCAATCAGCATGACTTCTGCCGTGCTCAAAACAACTGGAAACTCGGAACTGGGAATTATCAGACTTCAGTGAGTTCAAGACAACTGGGAACTCGGAAAATAACAAGCTCCGACTGGGATAATACATTTTTGACAATCTTCCATTTTGGGGCAGCAGATAGCCTAGTGGTTAGAGCGTTGGATCGAATCCCAGAGGTGACAAGGTAAAAATCTATCAGTCTGTCCCTGAACATGGCAGTTAACCCACTGTTCCTAGGCTGTCATTGTAAATAAGAATTTGTTCTTAACTGACTTGCCTAGATAAATAAAGGTTCAATAAAAAAAAATGCAACATTTTAAAAATTCAATTGTAAGTAGGGAACTTTGGCCTCTTCCTTGAGCTCCGACCTGAAGATCACTGATGTCATCATGATTCAAAAAAAAATAATCTTAGTTTCCAGTTGTCTTGAAAGCACCACAAATCCAGAGAAGGCCAGACTTTGATGACCAAATTTGAAAACAAAATTTGCCACGAAGGACCACCGCGCCACCTTGCTGTTCAAGTGAGCACAGCACAACAAGGTGAGTCCAAAAATGTCTTGTATGCTGCTGCATAAATTATGTAATATACCAGGGAGATATGTATACTGTAGCTAAGAAAGTAATGCTAATTGTATGTTGTGTAGTAAGCTGTTAGTAGCCCATGTGCCTCACCGTAATAATTTGGTCCCTTTTCCCTACATAATTTAGCCTACTGTTCTGACTTGGTGGTGCACATGTAGCCTATAGACTGCTTTAGAGAAATGCAATCATTGAATATTGTAAGAGCTTTCATTGTCTGCTTATATACCCCCTTTATGTATCCCATGGTTCTGACTTTGTGTACAGGGAGAATACTGTAAGAACTCTACCGCTGCACATTTCAAAAGTGCTGAATAAATAGTTATATTAAATAGTTATATTGACTACGTTGGTCCTACCTCACTCATTAATGTCTTAATCGAAATTACGGATTGCCTCGTATCTGCTCGTCATCCCCTCATGCCATAGTTTGTACATCTCAATTCTCAGTAGAAACCACATTTGTTTAAACAAGTCAGCCATATCAGCTGTTTTTTTAAAGGCAGTAAATGAGGCTGAATGAACTGTTTCGCCCGACAAGGCTCTACTGATAGACAGGTGTAGCAGTTATAAGCTGTTGGGACTCTGGTGTTGGGACAGCTTTATGTAGGCCCTAAGAGTTTGTGGGCACCGTTTGTCACCATTACAGTGCAATTCATATATTGTTTAGTGTGGTGTTGTGTAGTGGATTTTCTGTCATGCATCAAAACTATTTGGGGGGGAGTTTTCCCCACCAAGACTTACATGCTAAAATCGCCACTGTCCATGACAGGGGTTTGAGGCAGCTCTAGAACCCGACAGGGACATGCAATACGTGCATGCAATACGGATAAAAATAAGAGATAAAAGTAACAAGTAATTAAATAGCAGCAGTAAAAAAATGAATAACAACAAATACAGGGGGGTGCCGGCACAGAGTCAATATGCGGGGGCACCGGTTCATAGAGGTAGTATGTACATGTAAGTAGAGTTAATTAAAGTGACTATGCATAGATGACAACAGAGAGTGGCAGTGGTGTGGAGAGGGGAGGGGGGGGGGCACAATGTGAATAGTCTGGGTAGCCATTAGACTAGATGTTCAGGAGTCTTATGGTTTGGGGGTAGAAGCTGTTTCGAAGCCTCTTGGACCTAGACTTGGCGCTCCGGTATCGCTTGCCGTGTGGTAGCCGAGAGAACAGTCTATTACTAGGGTGGCTGGAGTCTTTGACAATTTTTAGGGCCTTCCTCTGACACCGCCTGGTATAGAGGTCCTGGACTGCAGCAAGCTTGGTCCCAGTGATGTACTGGGCCGTTCACACTATCCTCTGTTGTGCCTTGTGGTCGGAGCCTGAGCAGTTGCCATACCAGGCAGGGATGCAACCAGTCAGGATGCTCTTGATGGTGCAGCTGTAGAAGCCAAATATTTTCAGTCTCCTGAGGGGGAATAGGTTTTGTCGTGCATGCTTCATGACTTGGAACATGTTACTTTGTTGGTGATGTGGACACCAAGGAACTTGAAGCTCTCAACCTGCTCCACTGCAGCCCGTCGATGAGAATTGGGGCGTGCTCGGTCCTCTTCTCCTGTAGTCCACAATCATCTCCTTTGTCTTGATCATGTTGAGGGAGAGGTTGTTGTCCTGGCACCACACAGCCAGGTCTCTGAACTACCTATAGGCTGTCTAATTGTTGTCGGTGATCAGGCCTACCACTGTTGTGCCATCGGCAGATGTAATGATGGTGTTGGAGGCATGCCTGGCCATGCAGTCATGAGTGAACAGGGAGTAACAGGAGGGGGCTGAGCACGCACCCCTGAGGGGCCCCTTGTGTTGAGGATCAGCATGGTAGATGTGTTGTTACCTACCCTTAATTAACAACTGGGGGCGGCCTATCAGGAAGTCCAGGATCCAGTTGCAGAGGGAGGTGTTTAGTCCCAGGGTCCTTATTGATGAGCTTTGAGGGCACTATGGTGTTGAACGCTGAGCTGTAGTCAATGAATAGCATTCTCACATAGGTGTTCCTTTTGTCCAGATGGGAAAAGGCAGTGTGGAGTGCAATAGAGACTGCATCATCTGTGGATCTGTTGGGGTGATATGCAAATTGGAGTGGGTCTAGGGATTCTGGAATGATGGTGTTGATGTGAGCCATGAAAAACCACTTCATGGCTACAGACGTGAGTGCTACGGGTTGGTAGTTATTTATGCAGGTTACCTTAGTGTCTTGTGCACAATCACTATGGTGGTCTGCTTAAAACATGTTGGTATTACAGACTCGGACAGGGAGAGGTTGAAAATGTCAGTGAAGACACTTGTTAGTTGGTCAGCGCATGCTCACAGTACACGTCCTGGTAATCCGTCTGGCCCTGCGGCCTTGTGAATGTTGACCCATCTAAATGTCTTACATCGGCTGCGGAGAGCGTGATCACACAGTCTTCCAGTACAGCTGGTGCTCTCATGCATGTTTCAGTGTTATTTGCATCAAAGTGAGTATAGAAGTAGTTTAGCTCGTCTGGTAGGCTCGTGTCACTGGGAAGCTCTCGGGTGTGCTTCCCTTTGTAGTCTGTAATGGTTTGCAGGCCCTGCCACATCCGACGAGCGTCAGAGCTGGTGTAGTATGACTCGATCTTAGTCCTGTATTGATGATTTGCCTGTTTGATGGTTCGTCGGAGGGCATATTGGGATTTCTTATAAGCTTCCGTGTTAGAGTCCCACTCCTTGAAAGCAGCAGCTCCAGCCTTTAGCTTATTGCGGATGCTGCCTGTAATCCATGGCTTCTGGTTGGGGTATGTACTTACGGTCACTGTGGGGACGACGTCATTGATTCACTTTTTGATGAGGCCAATGACAGATGTGGTGTACTCCTCAATGCCGTTGGAGGAATCCCGGAACATATTCCAGTCTGTGCTAGCAAAACAGTCCTGTGGCTTAGCATCTGCTTCATCTGACCACTTTTTTATTGATCTAGTCACTGGTGCTTCCTGTTTTAATTTTAGCTTGTAAGCAGGAATCAAAAGGATGGAATTAGGGTCAGAATTGCCAAATGGAGGGTGAGGGAGAGCTTTGTATGCATCTCTATGTGTGGAGTGTAGGTGGTCTAGAGTTCTTTTCCCTCTGGTTGCACATTTAACATGCTGATAGAAATTTGGTAAAACTGATTTAAGTTTCCCTGCATTAAAGTCCCCGGCTACTAGGAGTGCCTAGTTGAATACAGCTAATTCAATGCTATCTTAGTGCCAGCCTCTGACTGTGGTGGTATGTAACAGCTACAAAGAATATAGATGAAAACTCATTCGGTGGGTAATGTGGTCTGCGGCTTATTATGAAAAACACTATCTCAGGCGAGCAACAGCTCGAGACTTCCTTAGATATCGTGCACTAGCTTTTGTTTACAAAAATACATAGACCGCCGTCCCTTGTCTTACCAGATGCTGATGTTCTACCGGTACATCGTATAACCAGCCAGCTGTATCTTTCTCCACCTTCTCTTCACGCAGATCGCTGGGGTCAGGACCTGTTCCCGAGGGAGCCTTATATCCTCTGCCTTGGGCTTATCAGAGTCATGAAACTAGAAAAAGGATTCTGCTAGTCATTGGTGAGTAATCACAGTCCTGTTGTCGAAGTTATTTTCAGTCATAAGAGACGGTAGTGGCAACATTATGTATAGAAAGAGTAAAAAAATCATTTAAACAACGCAGATAAACAAAAAAACACAATTGGTTGGGGGCACGTAAAACGTCTGCCTTCTGCTTCGGCGCCATCTTACATGGTGGTGAATGTTGCAACACAATCTCACACTCAATTCATGCAAATATGTACAAAATGTATTTTGTGGCTTAATTCATGTGAAAATACAAAAAAAATGTTTTGACTTCATTCGTAGGAAAATACACATTTTTGTGCGACCTCATATGAAAATACATTTTTGGGGGGCAAACTTTGTAAAAATCTTTTGAAAGTTATTGGAGAAATGCAGAAAACAAACCCGTTAGCAACCCAATATTGTTAATCAACCAGTGTCACCGAAATACTTATATAATAGTAGCCTTACGTTTATTTTCTGTATTTTTATTAATGCCAATACTGTTTTCTATGCTTGTTTTCACTTAATACTTTGGGGTACTGGTGCTATGTCAGATTTTATGAGGGTCGCCAAAAAGCTGTATTTGTCTTTCTTTTTCGAGTCTCTGATATTTATTATAATCCACGGGACAACCAAAAGATCACAAGGTCAGAGTCCAGGAGGTACAGAGTGGCAGGCAGGCTCGAATTCAGGGCAGGCAGTGTGGTCAGGCAGGTGGGATCAGAGGCAAGGCAGGCAAGGGTCAAAACCAGGGGGACTAGCAAAAGAGAGCTAAGAAACAGCAGGAGCATGGAAAAACACACTGGTTGATTTGACAAGACAAACTGGCAACAGACAAGCAGGGAACACCGGAATAAATACCCAGGGACTAATGGGGAAAACGGGTGACACCTGGAGGTGGGTGGCGACAATCACAAAGACAGGTGAAACAGATCAGGGCGTGACAGGTATTTGATTGGGGAATGGGGATACAGTTTCATGGTGGGAAATTAATTAATCAATAAATCTGTGGAAACAGAAGACCACAAAAAAAATTCCCCTGGTGCAACCACATGGTGTTTGCACTATAACGAGTTTGGACTATGATCAATTAAGCCATATCAACGCAGTTAAACAGGTTAATGTAAAATAATTAATTATGCTGGCTTACATTTATGGAACATCCAAGGCCGTTTCATGGTGATTATTATGGTCGTGTCAATCATGTTATATACTTAAACTATTGTAACAAGGCATATGCCAGCATTGTAGGACTCCTGCCTCTGCCCAGAGGCCTACTAGGCTTTCATGGCAATGGCCGTTAGAGTTCACTTTGCCACGAATGAGCCCTGGTTAGAGTCCCTGTTGCAGCTTTCAATTTCTTCCGCTACACTGGTGGCAGTGTTGGGATCACTTCCAGCTCACGTCTAGTTATGTGATCTAGTGGTGGGAAGCATTCTGTTTTTCAACATTGTGTTGGGTGTAATTACATTGATATATCTAGTGAACAATGGATAAGCAACAATGGGTGTGACAGATAGAAGTAGTCACTACAGGTGTGATCAAAACTTACATCAAAGTTGCCTGAAGCTGAATGGAAAGTGCTATGCCCTGTCCAGTTATTCAGAAGAAAATCCTCAGTGACTGTCTAATTTACCAGTGAAGTCAACTTACCAGTGAAGACCTAAAACAAACACATTCTACACATTTACAAACTACCTGTTTAAAGTGTTATTACAACCATGGTGTTCTTCTGTTACTGAAGCTTACACATCAAATAACCTGACAATGATGGGTAGGCAAATAATGTAAGTGTGTTGTGCAGCAAAACACAACTATCTTTTTTTTAGGATGCAAACCAGTAATATGATTCAGTTGATCCATCCTGTTCTGATCTAATGAGATGGATGTACGTAGGATTTCCTACGGCCTAGAATTGAGGCCATTCCTAGTCATGAAGGACAAAGCTAGGCCCGTCTTGGTTCTTATTGGCGAAGACTGCACTCAAGTTAGTATCATGTTTTAGGGAATGCCCAGATGCAGACAGTGTCGAAGTAACAAAAGTTTATTACTAGGACAGGGGCAGGCAAAACAACAGGTCAAGGGCAGGCAGAGGTCAGTAATCCAGATCAGAGTCAAAAGGTACAGAACCGCAGGCAATCTCAGGGTCAGGGCAGGCAGAGGTCAATAATCCACGGTGGTGTGACAATGGTACAGAACCGCAGGCAGTCTCAGGGTCAGGGCACGCAGAGGTCAATAATCCACGGTGGTGTGACAATGGTACAGAACGGCAGGCAGTCTCAGGGTCAGGGCAGGCAGAGATCAATAATCCATGGCGGTGTGACAAGGTACAGAACGGCAGTCATGATCAGGGTCAGGGCAGGCAGAATGGTCAAAACCGGGGAAACAAGAAAACAGGAACTATAGAAAAAGACAGGAGCAATGTGAAACCACTGGTAGGCTTGACAGACAAAACGAACTGGCAACAGCCAAACAGAGAACACAGGTCAGCAGCAATACATTGGGGATAATTGGGGAGATGGGCAACACCTGAAGCGGGGTGGTGACAAGCACAAAGACATGTGAAACAGATCAGGGTGTGACAGTTAGGGGTTATGAGACTCTCCTATAGCACTTTGCCCAACGTGTTGTTAATAAAACCATTTTCAGGTGATTTAACTTGTATAATTTTTATAGGGCTATGAAACCCATAGCCGAATGACTTTAGACTGAGCATTTTTCACTGGAAAATTCTGCTGACAATGAACATAGCTTAGGGTTAGTGTATTTAATCAATTTCTGAATCTCTTATTCCACTATTCTCAACATCTTATAGGTTGTAAATAAGCTTTTTTAAGTTGATATAACGTGTATCATTATTATACTGTAGGGCTGTAAATACATGTGTCTAACATAATTTCAAAGCTTAACATTTTATTAATCCAGGTGCTGTGTCAGATTTCAGAAAGGCTTTACGTCAAAAGCAAACCATGCGATTATCTGATGAGAGCACCCAGCTAACAAAAGTATTATTAGCATTTTCCAACCAAGCATTAGCGTCACAGAAGTCAGAAATAACAATAAAATAAATTGCTTACCTTTGAAAATAATACTCTGGTGGCAATGCCAATTGTCCTAGCTCCACAGTGAATGTTAGTTTTGTTTGATAAAATCAATTTTTATAGCCTAACACGAAACATTTGTAAACCGCTTGCGTCGTGATTTCCGTCTCATTCAACTTTGGACGAAACATTCGTGGTAAATACACACACTAAACACATGTTTATCCAGTCATGGTTGGTTTCATTGCAATCCTCTGTTTGTTAGTAACACAATCACACTTGATGGCTCTTTTCCCGGGACATATTGACCGAAACAAACCGATTTGAAGACACCAATCAATGACCTCATTGCGCACCAATGGTAGGAGCGGTCTATCGTTGATTGACTGTATTTTGGCCCAATGACCACTGATCATCTTGAAATCTAGCTTGGAAGATAGCCAATGAGCTGAGGTAAACAGCAGTATTGTCACGTTCTGACCTTAGTTCCTTTGTTTTGTCTTTGTTTTAGTATGGTCAGGGTGTGAGTTGGGGTGGACAGTCTATGTTCTTTTTTCTATAATTTGGGATTTCTGTGTTTGGTCTGGTATGGTTCTCAATCAGAGGCAGCTGTCAATCGTTGTCCCTGATTGAGAACCATACTTAGGTAGCCTGGTTTCACCTTTGAGTTGTGGATGATTATTTTCTGTTCAGTATTTTTTGTATTCACCGTTCAGGACTGTTTCGTTTCGTGTCGTTCTCGTTATTTTGTTTTGTGTTCATGATAATACATTATCAATATGGACACTTACCACACTGTGCATTGGTCCTATCTCTCCTACTCCTCTCAGAGGAAGAAGACGAGCGTTACAGAATCACCCACCAACCAAGGAACAAGCAGCGTGGTAATGGGCAGCAGCAGCGATCTCCAGAATCCTGGACATGGGAGGAGATTTTGGATGGCAAAGGACCCTGGGCACAGGCTGGGGAATGTCGCCGCCCCAAGCCAGAGCTGGAGGCAGTGAAAGCGGAGAGGCGGCGATATGAGGAGGCAGCACGGCAGCGCGGCTGAGACGAGAGGCAGCCCCATTTCTTGGGAGGGGGCACACGGGGAGTGTGGCTAAGTCCGGTAGGAGACCTGAGCAAACTCCCCGTGCTTACCGTGGAGAGAGGTGGACCGGGCAGGCACCGTGTTATGCTGTGAGGCGCACGGTGTCCCCGGTGCGCAGGCATAGCCCGGTGCGCTACATAGCAGTGCCTCATATCGACCGGGCTAGAGTGGGCATCGAGCCAGGTGCCATGATGCCGGCTCAGCGCATCTGGTCTCCAGTGCGTCTCCTCAGCCCGGAGTACATGGCACCAGCCCTATGTATAGTGTCCCCGGTTCGCCAGCATAGCCCAGTCCGGTCTATTCCACCTCGCCGCACTGGCCTGGCTACGGGGAGCATCCAGCCAGGTAGGGTTGTACAGGCTCGGTGCTCGAGACCTCCAGTGAGCCTCCACTGTCCGTTCTATCCGGTGCCTCCTCCACGCACCAGCCCTCCGATGGCAGCCCCCCGCACCAGGCTGTCTCTTCGTCTCCTCCCTACAGGTGCTCCCGCCTGTCCAGTGCTGCCAGAGTCTTCCTCCTGTCCAGAGCTGCCAGAGTCTTCCTCCTGTCCTGAGCTGCCAGAGTCTCCCGTCTGTCCTGAGCTGCCAGAGTCGCCGGTCAGTCAGGAGCTGCCAGAGCCGCCGGTCAGTCAGGAGCTGCCGGAATCGCCCTTCACTCCGGAGCAGCCGGAATCGCCCTTCACCCCGGAGCTGCCGGAGTCTCCCGCCTGTCCGGTGCTGCCGGAATCTCCCGTCCATTCGGGACCCGCTGCTAGGGTCCTCAGTCCGAGGTCGGCGGCGAGGGTCGCCGCTCTAAAGAGGCTACGGAGGCAGGTTAAGAGGCGGACAAAATCTATGGTGGAGTGGGGTCCACGTACCGCGCCAGAGCCACCACCGCGGACAGACGCCCACCCAGACCCCCCCCTATATGTTCATGTTTTGCGGCCGGAGTCTGCACCTTTGGGGGGGGGGGGGGTACTGTCACGTTCTGACCTTAGTTTCTTTGTTTTGTCTTTGTTTTAGTATGGTCAGGGCGTGAGTTGGGGTGGGCAGTCTGTTCTTTTTTCTATAATTTGGGATTTCTGTGTTTGGCCTGGTATGGTTCTCAATCAGAGGCAGCTGTCAATCGTTGTCCCTGATTGAGAACCATACTTAGGTAGCCTGGTTTCACCTTTTTAGTTGTGGGTGATTATTTTCTGTTCAGTGTTTTTTGTATTCACCGTTCAGGACTGTTTTGTTTCGTTCTCGTTATTTTGATTTGTGTTCATGATAATACATTATCATGAACATTGGTTCGCATTGGTCCTCCTCTTCTTCCACCTACGACGAACGTTACAAATATGTAATGGTTATACGTTCGAAGAGTGTCAAAATATTGTCTGTGAGTATAACAGAACTGATATTGCAGGCGAAACCCTGCGAAAAATCAAACCAGGAAGTGGCTTCTATTTTGAAAACTCCATGTTCCATAGCCTCCCATTGCTCCATTTAAAGGGATATCAACCAGATTCCTTTTCCTATCGCTTCCTCAAGGTGCCAACAGTCTTCAGACATCGTTTCAGGCTTTTATTTTGAAAAATGAGCCAGAACGATAACACCATGTCAAGTGGTCACATGGGTTTTACTCGTGCAACAGACTTTGGATAGGTATTGCTTTTCACTCTCCTACTGTGAAAGACATTTGCAGTTGATATATTATCGATTATAAAAAAACGTTTGACACATTTCTGTGGACATTACGGATATTATTTGGAATTTGTCTGCTTTGTCGTGGCCCTTTCCTCTGGATTTCTGAACATAATGCGCCAAACAAACGGAGGTATTTTGGATATAAAGATAATCTTTATGGAACAAAAGGAACATTTGTTGTGTAACTGGGAGTCTCGTGAGTGAAAACATCCGAAGATCATCAAAGGTAAACGATTAATTTGATTGCTTTTCTGATTTTCATGACCAAGCTACCTGATGCTAAGTGTACTTAATGTTTTGTCATGCGATCAATAAACTTACACAAACGCTTGGATTGCTTTCGCTGTAAAGCATAATTTCAAAATCTGAGACGACAGATGGATTAACAAAAGGTTAAACTGTGTTTTGCAATATTGCACTTGTGATTTCATGAATATCAATATTTTTAGTAATATTATTTGACTGAGGCGCTATGCTATTCAGCGGTTGCTGATGACAATTATCCGCTTAAGGGATGGGTAGCGTCAAGAAGTTAATTCGCCATTGAAAATCATACTTGACGGAGCTACGAGTGTTAAGCATAGCAGTACATAGTGAAGAGCATTTTTAGAAATGTTATATTTTAAAATTATGGTGAATAAATCAGGAAAAGCTAAATCAAAGTCTAGATATACAGATGCAACCCAAATTATAGAAGAAATTGATAGAGAAAGCGAGTTGCTTCAGGAAGATGAATCTTTCTGTGTGTGTGTGTGTGTGTGTGATATTTTTATTTTTTTATTTTATATAAACATGGAATGGAACAGCACTTCACCATAGTGATTATGTTCCGTGTACTCTATATAATACACCTGTTTATTTTACGTGTTGATACAGGGCCCATACGTGAAAGTATACTTACTGAAACAATTTTTTTCTCCCACAGTGGCAGTGATTTTGATTATGCGCCACTAATGTCTAGGTGTCCATCCCCCTCTGAAGCTTGTTCATCCAGCCGGACCACTGCTGTCTTTGGCTTCACACCTACCCTGCCATCTAGAGGTTTGAAGTCAGTGACAAAGAAGCGGAGGTGGGGAAGACAGAAATCTGCAGACAGAGGGCCAGAGGGTCGTTGGCACTCTGTGTTGGAAGATGATGCGGAACCAATTCCATCATTTTTTAGACCAAAAAGGCAGCCAGGACCTCAACTAGACATGACTGCAAAGTACAGCCCCCTTCAACTTTTTCAACTGTTTTTCACCTCATCAGTTGTTGATTCTCTGGTGGCGAACACCAATAAGTACAGGGCTAAGAAGCAGGCAGGAAAGAAAGAGGCGTGGAATACCATTTCCATGTCAGACCTTTTCTGCTTTCTTTCACTGGTCATTTACATGGGGCTAGTGAAGTTCAAAACTCTGAGGGACTACTGGAAAACGTCAGCTCTCTATCAACTGCCTTTCCCCACCACTGTCATGTCTTCTTAAAGGTTTCTGACTATCTCACGGGCGCTTCAAATCAGTGACCCAGAAGTTGATGGGGAGAATGACAAGAAGAGAGGCACAGTTTCATAGGCTCTGCAAAATCAAACCTCTCTACCCCAGCATCGTTGAGGCCTGCAAGACCTTTTTTCAGCCTGCCCAGAACCTGTCCATCGATGAGAGGATGGTAGCCTCAAAGGACAGAATCAGCATCAAACAATAAATGCGTAACAAACCAACCAAATGGGGTTACAAACTGTTTGTTTTGGCTGATTCTGTGTGCCTACACTTGAAAATGTTTTGTTTATGAGGGGAAAAACAGTTTTGCTACTGGTAATGGACTGAGTTATGATTCCGTTGTGGAGTTATTGTATTTTCAACTGCTGGGGAAGGGCTGCAAACTGTTTGTGGACAACTTCTACAAAAGCCCTACCCTTTTTACAGAGCTGAGGAAGCTGGAGATGTGGGCCTGTGGCACCATTCGGACCAACAGAGTTGGCTTTCCAAAAACAAAGGTGAACAACATGCCTAAGCGGGCTGAGCGGGGTACCATGCGATGGATTCGTGAAAATGGCCTGCTCTTTGTAAAGTGGATGGATACCAGAGAGGTGGTCATGTGCACAACTATCCACAAGTCCTTCAGTGGCGATCACATCGTCAGGTGTGTGAGGGACAGTAGCGGGACAAGGACCACAAAAAAAATTCCCCATTCCAGCTGCTTTGAAGGACTACAACAAGGGCATGGGAGGTGTGGACCTGTCAGATGCACTGATAGGATACTACAATGTTCTCCACAAGACCACGAAATGGTACAATACATTTTTCTATCATTTCATTGATATTGCTGTGGTGAATGCCTTCATCCTCCAGGAGGAAATGTCTGAGAGCTGTGGACAGCCCCCCATCTCACAGCTAGCCTTCAGGGAGCTGCTCATCCAGGAGCTTGCTAGCTACAGCAAGTCCACTGTAGCACCTTCTGTCCCCTCTACCTCTGTCCCTTCTGCTCCAACCAGTGGTGTTCACCTGTCCAGATTAATCTCTGCAGGCATGAATGTGCCTCAGGGCAAAAAGGGCACAACGACGTCTCCCTACTGTCACAGGAAGTGCCCCACCACCTGCACCACCTGTTCAGTAAGCCTCTGCTTTACAGCAGAAAGAGACTGCTATGGGCCACGGCACCAGCAGCACAATATTTAGTAGAGGACTGAGGGTCTTCACAATATTGTAAATAGAAAATGTGTAAATAGTTACCCTTGTAATAATTTTTTTTTAAATTATTATTATTTTTTAAATATTTTGTATATATATTTTTGGGGTGTGTGTTAGAATAGCATTTATGTATTTTGTACATAGTTATTTCCTTCAAAATGTATCACTGTACCAATTCGGCCACTTGGGTACATTTGTATGGGACACCTGGGTGACTTCATGCTCAATGTCGTTCATTTTTTAAAGTCTAATACTTTGCTCAGCTATTGTTGCCATCTTATGTTCTTCATTCAAATCATCCCCAGCATCCTATCTGTATGTTTGGCTGTTCTTGGTCATTTGAAAGATGCAGCAACAATAAAAAACAGAAAAAGTATGTTTATTTCCTTGTATTTTCTTCCACCAGATCTAAATTTCATCAATTTTAGAATAAGACTGCAACATAACGAAATGTGGAAAAAAGTAAAGTGGTCTGAATACTTTCCGAATGCACTGTACATAGAGTCATGACTTCATGGAGCTCTCTTCCACATCAGTTAACTCACGCTAGCAGTGAAATCAGATTTTTTTTAAACTAATAAAACAACACCATGGCACAACACAAACTGTGAAGAGACACACACTAGTGATGCGCAGGTCAGCTTTTTGTTCACCCGCACCCGCCTGCAATTGCTAATAACCTATCCACAACCGGCCCACTATATGTGACTCGTTTCAGGAAACTAGGCTTGTGTCGCACTTCACAGGAGCGGCATTTGAACGTCAACATTTATTTTGAATCAAAATGTGTTTTTCACATGCCTTAATAACAAACTTGTGTTCCATCCATAAATATGAAGATAAAAAATAATTATGAGCCTAGTTGGTTTCGGCAATGGAAAAAGGCAGGAATCTTCCCGCTAGCCATTGGCTGAGAAATGGATGGGCTAGACATGCCGGGAGATGAGTTTGGATTGGCCTGCCATGTAGCATGCTTCTGTCTATAAAGTGAGCTGTTCAGTACTTTCTACCGCACCATTTTTGAAAGATATAACGTTAGCCATCAAGAACTACAAAAGTTTTGCTACTTTTCTCAACATTGATGCCCTGAATTTAGCAGGCACTATCGACGGATCAGTTATGAGCTACTTTCTGCACACACCTCGATCAGTGTGAACTGGAATGACTTGACACAACGCTGGCCAAATAAGATGTAGCTACAAACAGACTGAGTTAAATGGTTCCAGTCTGTTGTGAAGGTATACCTGTTGTATACAGGTAAGAGTCTAGCTATATTTTTCAGATATAATTTTCTAATTTTGTCAGTAATTTTTATTGCAAGTTAAAGCATACTGTTAGTTAGCTAGCGAACGTTAACTTGCTGGCTTGCTAGCTAACGTTACGTGTATGATCTATGTAGTAATATTATTTGTTTGCATTGCTAGTTATAGGCTAGCAAGCTAACATTGAACCTAGTTTGTTAGCTTTAGCTACCTGCAGATTCATACTACAGCTATGACAATGTTTGTATTGGTAGTAGTATTAGTTGGGATTTTGCCGGTTCATTGTCTAGCTAGCTTGCTAGCTACACAAAATACTCCACTTCAGTCATATTATTACATGATCCATCATGTATTGCATTTCATGAACATTTGTACAGTACATGTTCAGACAAAAGTGACCCATCCACTTAGCTAGATGTGGCTTGGGGGTGGTTAAGAGGGTGTGAATGATTCTGAACAGGTGTAGACTAAACTGCTCTCCAGTAGGTGTACCAAAGATTCAAGGGCCAAATTTCTCAAAGCAGAATTACTTTCCTATTGCTCCCCCAACTGCAGTGTATGATACACAATTTTCCACTGGTGGAAAAAGTACCCAATTGTCATACTTGTAACGACCGATGCTGTAGATGAGAAGCAGGTACAGGGAGTTGAACATTTAATGAACGGACAAGTGACAGAACAGGAACAGCATTAAAGCAGGGGAAACAAAATGAGCTGACGACAATAATGCTGAAGTGGGGAACAACCTCGGGAACAGACAGATATAGGGGAGGTAATGAAAGCAGGTGATTGAATCCACCAACGATGTTAGGATGAAACAGTCAGAGATCACCAAGCGCAACATAGCTTCTGCGTGTAAATCAGCTAGAAAGATGTGTCGGCATCAAGTAATTGTCTCTGGCCCCCTCCCAGTTAGGGGGAGTGATGAGCTCTACAGCAGAGTCTCACAACTCAATCGCTGGTTGAAAACTGTTTTCTGCCCCTCCCAAAAGATAGAATTTGTAGATAATTGGCCCTCTTTCTGGGACTCACCCACAAACAGGACCAAGCCTGACCTGCTGAGGAGTGACGGACTCCATCCTAGCTGGAGGGGTGCTCTCATCTTATCTACCAACATAGACAGGGCTCTAACTCCTCTAGCTCCACAATGAAATAGGGTGCAGGCCAGGCAGCAGGCTGTTAGCCAGCCTGCCAGCATAGCGGAGTCTGCCACTAGCATAGTCAGTGTAGTCAGCTCAGCTATCACCATTGAGACCGTGTCTGTGCCTCGACCTGGGTTGGGCAAAACTAAACATGGCGGTGTTCGCCTTAGCAATCTCACTAGGATAAAGACCACCTCCATTCCTGTCAGTATTGAAAGAGATCATGATACCTCACATCTCAAAATAGGGCTACTTAATGTTAGATCCCTTACTTCAAAGGCAATTATAGTCAATGAACTAATCACTGATCATAATCTTGATGTGATTGGCCTGACTGAAACATGGCTTAAGCCTGATGAATTTACTGTGTTAAATGAGGCCTCACCTCCTGGCTACACTAGTGACCATATCCCCCGTGCATCCCGCAAAGGCGGAGGTGTTGCTAACATTTACGATAGCAAATTTCAATTTACAAAAAAAATATGAAGTTTTCGTCTTTTGAGCTTCTAGTCATGAAATCTATGCAGCCTACTCAATCACTTTTTATAGCTACTGTTTACAGGCCTCCTGGGCCATATACAGCGTTCCTCACTGAGTTCCCTGAATTCCTATCGGACCTTGTAGTCACAGCAGATAATATTCTAATCTTTGGTGACTTTAATATTCACATGGAAAAGTCCACAGACCCACTCCAAAAGGCTTTCGGAGCCATCATCAACTCAGTGGGTTTTGTCCAACATGTCTCTGGACCCACTCACTGTCACAGTCATACGCTGGACCTAGTTTTGTCCCATGGAATAAATGTTGTGGATCTTAATGTTTTTCCTCATAATCCTGGACTATCGGACCACCATTTTATTACGTTTGCAATTGCAACAAATAATCTGCTCAGACCCCAACCAAGGAACATCAAAAGTCGTGCTATAAATTCACAGACTACACAAAGATTCCTTGATGTCCTTCCAGATTCCCTCTGTCTACCCAAGGACGCCAGAGGACAAAAATCAGTTAACCACCTAACTGAGGAACTCAAATTAACCTTGCGCAATACCCTAGATGCAGTTGCACCCCTAAAAACTAAAAACATTTCTCATAAGAAACTAGCTCCCTGGTACACAGAAAATACCCGAGCTCTGAAGCAAGCCTCCAGAAAATTGGAACGGAAATGGCGCCACATCAAACTGGAAGTCTTCCGACTAGCTTGGAAAGACAGTACCGTGCAGTACCGAAGAGCCCTTACTGCTGCTCGATCATCCTATTTTTCAAACTTAATTGAGGAAAATAAGAACAATCCGAAATTCCTTTTTGATACTGTCGCAAAGCTAACTAAAAAGCAGCATTCCCCAAGAGAGGATTACTTTCACTTTAGCAGTGATAAATTCATGAACTTCTTTGAGGAAAAGATTATGATTATTAGAAAGCAAATTACGGACTCCTCTTTAAATCTGCGTATTCCTTCAAAGCTCAGTTGTCCTGAGTCTGCACAACTCTCCCAGGACCTAGGATCAAGAGAGACGCTCAAGTGTTTTAGTAATATATCTCTTGACACAATGATGCAAATAATCATGGCCTCTAAACCTTCAAGCTGCATACTGGACCCTATTCCAACTAAACTACTGAAAGAGCTGCTTCCTGTGCATGGCCCTCCTATGTTGAACATAATAAACGGCTCTCTATCCACCGGATGTGTACCAAACTCAGTAAAAGTGGCAGTAATAAAGCCTCTCTTGAAAAAGCCAAACCTTGATCCAGAAAATATAAAAAACTATCGGCCTATATCGAATCTTCCATTCCTCTCAAAGATTTTAGAAAAGGCTGTTGCGCATCAACTTACTGCCTTCCTGAAGACAAACACTGTATACGAAATGCTTCAGTCTGGTTTTAGACCCCATCATAGCACTGAGACGGAACTTGTGAAGGTGGTAAATTACATTTTAATGGCATCGGACCGAGGCTCTGCATCTGTCCTCGTGCTCCTAGACCTTAGTGCTGCTTTTGATACCATCGATCACCACATTCTTTTGGAGAGATTGGAAACCCAAATTGGTCTACACGGACAAGTTCTGGCCTGGTTTAGATCTTATCTGTCGGAAAGATATCAGTTTGTCTCTGTGAATGGTTTGTCCTCTGACAAATCAACTGTAAATTTCGGTGTTCCTCACGGTTCCGTTTTAGGACCACTATTGTTTTCACTATATATTTTACCTCTTGGGGATGTTATTCGAAAACATAATGTTAACTTTCACTGCTATGCAGACAAATAACTGCAGTACATTTCGATGAAACATGGTGAAGCAGAGATCCTAGTTCTCGGTCCCAAGAAACAAAGAGATCGTCTGTTGAATCTTACAATTAATCTTCATGATTGTACAGTCGTCTCAAATAAAACTGTAATGGACCTCGGCATTACTCTGGACCCTGATCTCTCTTTTGACGAACATATCAAGACCGTTTAAAGGACAGCTTTTTCCCATCTACGTAACATTGCAAAAATCAGAAACTTTCTGTCCAAAAATTATGCAGGAAATTGAATCCATGCTTTTGTCATGTTAGTTAATTCTCTGACATTTCTTCTGTTACTGCAAGTTATTGCTAGTTTGACTACCAGAGGGCATCTTTGAGAAACATTTGATAGTATTCCGTATTGGCATTACCAGAGAATTTAACATTTTTGTAATAACATAGTACATGGAATTGATTTTAAGAAATTTGGCTTAATTAATTTGATTAATATTATGGTGTTTCCATTCAGAGAAAAATAGTTGGTTTGTAAATTCTGATTGCTTCGCTCTCGGAGCTCACACCGTGGAGTAGGGTTGATTTGGCCGTGGAGTAGGGTTGATTTGAGCATTCTGGCCTTACAACTTCTATCAAGCACCCAAGCTAACGTTGGCTAGCTATTTCCAGACACAAATGAGACCACTCTGACCATTTTACTCGCCCTAGCAGAGCTGGTAATGCAGTTTTCATGTTAACCAGAGCGTTGGTGACTGTAAATGTAATGCTGGAAACAATTTAATTCTGCTTTTTTCCGACGTTTATTGACACCAGCCATATTCAACGGGTGTTGGGCGCTCGTAAAGTAATTATTCTGCACTCTGGTATACTCAGACAAGAGTGCTCTGAAATCCGTCTAGATAGTAGGCTGGACACATGACATATTTAACAAAGTTATTTTCTGATAAAAACTAGTTCATTGCATCCGCCGTGGAGCCCAATTTTATAATATGACCATATTTCCCAGCTGCTTGCCGTCGTTTTGAAGTAATCACAAAAAAACAGGCCTTATTTTAGTGCATTTTTCCCCCTGCCAGCTCCTATTAGTTCTATTGAGCACCGTGGCACCAACTCTCCTTCCGAACGTTTTATTCCCAGCTTATTGTTCAACGTCACAATGCCTGCTTCGCTATTGTTTGCAATGAGACCTGCTCACATTGTTTTGTAGTTAAAATGTAAACAACAAAAATAATATTGGAATGGTCTTCCCATTGTTTCCTATGGGGGAAATATAGGCATGTCTGTCTATTTCGCCAAATATCTCGCAATGTCACCTACAAAACAAGCAAGATTTCTGGCTCTCACAGACCTGTAACTTCTTCTTTAAGAGGCTCCTCTGTCCTCCACTCGTTATCTGTATTAATGGAACCTGATTGAACTTGTTATCAGTATAAAAGACACCTGTCCACAACCTCAAACAGTCACACTCCAAACTCCACTATGGCCAAGACCAAAGAGCTGTCAAAGGACACCAGAAACAGAATTGTAGACCTGCACCAGGCTGGGAAGACTGAATCTGCAAAAGGTAAGCAGCTTGGTTTGAAGAAATCAACTGTGGGAGCAATTATTAGGAAATGGAAGACATACAAGACCACTGATAATCTCCCTCGATCTGGGGCTCCACGCAAGATCTCACCCCGTGGGGTTAAAATGATCACAAGAACGGTGAGCAAAAATCTCAGAACCACACGGTGGGACCTAGTGAATGACCTGCAGAGAGCTGGGACCAAAGTAACAAAGCCTACCATCAGTAACACACTACGCCGCCAGGGACTCAAATCCTGCAGTGCCAGACGTGTCCCCCTGCTTAAGCCAGTACATGTCCAGGCCAATCTGAAGTTTGCTAGAGAGCATTTTGATGATCAAAAGAAGATTGGGAGAATGTCATATGGTCAGATGAAACCAAAATATAACTTTTTGGTAAAAACTGAATTTGTCGTGTTTGGAGGACAAAGAATGCTGAGTTGCATCCAAAGAACACCATACCTACTGTGAAGCATGGGGGTGGAAACATCATGCTTTGGGGCTGTTTTTCTGCAAAGGGACCAGGACGACTGATCCGTGTAAAAGAAAGAATGAATGGGGCCATGTATCGTGATATTTTGAGTGAAAACCTCCTTCCGTCAGCAAGGGCATTGAAGATGAAACGTGGCTGGGTCTTTCAGCATGACAACGATCTCAAACACACCGCCCGGGCAATGAAGGAGTGGCTTCATAAGAAGCATTTCAAGGTCCTGGAGTGGCCTAGTCTGTCTCCAGATCTCAACCCCATAGAAAATCTTTGGAGGGAGTTGAAAGTCCGTGTTGCCCAGCAACAGCCCCAAAACATCACTGCTCTAGAGGAGATCTGCATGGAGGAATGGGCCAAAATACCAGCAAAAGTGTGTGAAAACCTTGTGAAGACTTACAGAAAACGTTTGACCTCTGTCATTGCCAACAAAGGGTATATAACAAAGTATTGAGAAACTTTTGTTATTGACCAAATACTTATTTTCCACCATAATTTGCAAATAAATTCATAACAAATCCTACAATGTGATTTTCTGGATTTTTAGTTGAAGTGTACCTATGATGAAAATTACAGGCCTCTCTCATTTTTTTAAGTGGGAGAACTTGCACAATTGGTGGCTGACAAAATACCTTTTTGCCCCACTGTAAGTCTTGGCAGCGAGCACGTTTGTCATCGATCGCTAGACCAGAAATAGAAGTTTAGATTTTTTTCCCCTACTTTTTCATTATGCAGACATAAGCACAGTTGACACCATTGAGGTGCGGATGTTTACTTTCTACACAAGTTGTTTTTGTCCAGTTTCGTCCGACGAACAGATTGTAGTGGTAAAATAAAAAGCGATACATTTTTTATGGAATTCTAAGCATCACTCCAGTCAAAACAGGCTATGTGAACGTTTGATTCCATTAATTTGCTATTGTTCCAAGTTTGGCCAACGTTCTTGAGCCATTTTTCAGCCTTTGGTGAATTTTGGCTCATTCTATTGTCCAGCCTATAGATAGCCAGAGCAAATTTACGAAAGCACCCGAATGTCCATTGAGAAAGCACAACGACTATACCATTTAGCTAAGAATGACGAGAATAATCAAGTCAATAAACGTTGGGTAGTTAGCCTATAGTTAATATACTGGCAAGTTTTATGTATAACTACTAACGTTAGGTAGCTAACTAACATACCGGTACATACTGCTGTAATGATATGCTATGTGGTTCGTAAGGACAGTGTAGCTAGCAAATTGTCAGCCAACATAACGTGTAAAGTAACTTGCTTGTGGGCGTGCTGGCAGGATATGGCAGCACCTTCGGTTGTGCGTCAAGAATTCTGCATACAGTAGCACGTTTGTATGAAGGTGTGGTTATTCACAGGCAAATTGTTATATGTTATGGATGTACATTGGTGTCTTTTTGTCGAGAGCAAAACCTTTTTCATTTCCAATCAAAAATAAATCTTCTGAAAGCAACTTTTTTCCAACAAAAAGGAAGTCAAAGTGGAAACCTAAGAAGAAGACATCTCAGGAAAGCAGCACTGGGCTGTATTGACGTATCCTAAAAATGACATGTGCTGCTTTGAATTGAATGGTCATATCTCAGTTATTGTTTTCATATCTATAAAAATAAGCTGTTTTCTTTACTTTACACTTTACAGCGAGCTGACCAAGGGATCGAAAATGTAGATATTGCCAGATGTTCACTGTCTGAGGAACAGGCCGTGGAAGCTTTATTGCTGGCAAAAGTGTCCATAACCAGAGGTAATTAAACTGTTCTGTGTTATTTTTCTCCATCTCTGCCTGTCTTGTTGTACATGGAACCTGTCTCACATGCATTAATTTAAAAACCTTAAGATGTCAGCTGCTAATTTTCAGATTTACACCACAAAAACACACCCATTTTCACTGGACCATCTGTTGCTGCCAAGTCATGATTTCCCTGGGGGTTAGTCTTGCAATAACCAAGTGGTGAGACACATAGCCCTCTATATTTAAATGTTTCAGGTACACTCCGATACGTGTCTGCGTCACATGCAGTATCTCCTATTGACATTATCTTCTATTGTTTGTCCTCATGTGTCTGTTTTTCAGCATAAAGTACTCTGTAGCCACTTAGTGTGGACTTGGTGACTCTGTCTTCTACGCCTCTCTCCCCACCACACCATATGTGAATTGAAGTACAGATTGAACTTGTATTGATAATTATACAAATATCATAATTATAATGCATTTAGGTATTTATAACACCTGGATAATGAACTTCTTTCAATAAAGCGTTTTACATTCTCCTCTGGTTTAAATTAAGTATCTCATTGAAATACTATCCCGTGTCCTCAGATTAATGCAGATGAAGGGAGTTAGATATGCATAGTTTTTTTTCTGTATATACGAATTACAAATCAATAATGTTTATAGTCTATTGCATAGTTACAATGTGTAATCATTGATGTCCCAGGAGCAGGAGTGGTAAACATTGTTGAAGTGTATAATTGTAATATATACATGCAGACACAGCATCATTCAAATAATGGAGTTTGATATGACTGAAAAAGAGATTCATACCTGAACCGCACCTTTATTTGCCAAGGAAGAGTACATGATCAGTGAATATATTCAATGTACATGCTACAATGTGGGAATCTCATGTGTGGTAATAACTACAGTACATGTGTACTTGCATCCTTGGCACAATAAAGTTATTATATTCTACTCTATCCATAGGCTTCATTAATGCCATTCAGACATGTTGTTACAACAACTATGATAGCTGAGGTTCATAGATTGGTAGGAATATTAGTTAGCTACACAGTAAGCAAGTAAATAGTTAGCTAGCTATGTTACTTCAGCTGCATTGCAAGGCAAGCTTACACAATTGTACATGACATTTGCAGTGAATGCTTTAGCTAGCTAGATTCTTTACATCCACTGTTTCACAAGAAGACAGCCTGGTTTGCTGGTTTTCTCAGGAGACCCTAAAACATTAAACAACACGAATTACAAATTCATTCTCTTAACACTAGGTAGCTGGCTAATGTTAGCTAGTCAGATAACTTGCTAAATAGAGATTTTCGTAAATTAACTTTATGACAAAAAAATATGCACAAACATTTGTCTCTACATTAACTAACATATTCCTCTCAATTGTACAGTTTTTGCTTGACTCGTTATGATGTCATAACAACTTACATCTGGTTCCACTGTAATGTTTTGTCAGCCATCTTTGTTGAAGAACGCCACAAGGCAAGGGCTCGTGTCAAAATTCGTCATTGGAGCCACTCGATATGATTGGTCATATAAAAACCTTGGGACCCAAATGCATAATGAGTGCTCTAACTCCCCCTTGTGGTGGGCTGGAGCAATGAAGCCCTGATGCTGGGTACCTCTACGTCCCGCAGTGTAAGCTCGCAACTTTAAAGGAGGAACCACTGTATGTGTCTAAAAACCATTATCCCCAAAAAAGTTCAATCACATTTACCACAAAAACCAAGATATGAATACTGTCGTATTATTTGTATAATTACTCTTTTTTGGATTCACAGACTTCACCCTCCC
Organism: Oncorhynchus kisutch; assembly: GCF_002021735.2. Taxonomy (NCBI): domain Eukaryota; kingdom Metazoa; phylum Chordata; class Actinopteri; order Salmoniformes; family Salmonidae; genus Oncorhynchus; species Oncorhynchus kisutch. Next base: position 2,685,708 of record NC_034201.2, on the reverse strand, counting down.
AACACCTCTGATGAATATAACAGGAAACTTGTTCGATCACCATGCACCGCAAAATCTTTCTGGCTATAGATACAGAGAACATTAACACATTATCATCAACATGCCAGAGGATATACCAACTGGACTTGGGTCTCTGCTGGGAGTTTCCCTCATATTTAGATTTTTTCATTCTGCTTTGCCACTAAAACATAATAAACACTGACAACTAAAATATTGTGTTATTGTTGTTATGCGTATTATTAACATTGGTGTAAAGTACTTAAGTAAAAATACTTTAAAATACTACTTACTGTAATTTGTTTTGTGGGGTATCTGTACTTTATGTTACTATTTATATTTTAGACAACTTTTACTTTTACTTCACTTACATTCCAAAAGAAAATGATGTACTTTTTACTCCATACATTTATCCTGACACCCAAAAGTACTCGTTACATTTTGAATGCTTAGAAGGAAAGAAAAAAGGTAAAAATTACGCACTTGTTCAACACATGTTCATCCCTTCTGCATCTGATATGGCGGTTTCATTGGTTTCCTCCATTTAAGAATTGTTAGGTTCTAAATTAACCTTGTAATAATTCACAGATGATTAGTGTAATAATTCTGATAGGGGTCAGCTCGATAGGGATCAGGAATAGAGATCAGTAGGGGATAGCTAATTACTATTCTTCAAATCTGGCGCCGAGGGAATAAATTGTAATTTTATCCCGTGACCCGGTATGGCTCAGTCTGATATAAATTCACTGATAAGGATCGGCTTTCAGGGGTCAGAGATATAACATGTTGTTTTGTCTTGTTTTGTCTATTTGTAACTGTTTATGTTATGTTAAAATGCAATGTGGTTGTAATTGTTTCCATTAAGATTGTTGGTGGTTAGATAGAGGGAGAGAGATAGAATTATAATAAGGGATATTGGCTAAATCCGAAACTTCTATATTGTATGTACCTATTAACATAGGTACATGTATAAATGTATAATCAGGAACGAAATGACTGATGTATAATTGAAATAATAACTGAATATAATATTTAAATATTGAGACTAAATAGTCGAATAGATCCCTTGGTTGTGCGCTCCACAAATGCTATACCAGCCCATGCGTTTTTTCTCAACCTGAATATACGAAGGAGAAGCTCTGAGATAAGGCAGAGTACGAGCAATAGTGTCTCTTCGAATACATCGTGGGTATTAATCAACGTCGGGCGAAGTATATGCTAACTACATTCAGATAGAAGGAGAGAATTTCGATTAAAACTACGATTAAATTCCGATTGAATTAAATTAAATTACGTTTAAAGCAAATTCACAATGGCGACTCCCAATACTCCAAAGCTGAGGTTTAATGAGTTCCTAGAACAAAAAATTGAATATAGATCAGGGGGAAAGGAACGATGGACGCCTATAAAGAAAGTTTGGGAGGGATTGAAGTTAAGATGGACACAAGCAGGTTATCTAGGGGGGTGGCCGCCAACAGGGGCCCAGCTGAAAACAATGGAATGTGAGTTGAGAGGGACGTAGCAGGAGGCCAGAGACAAGGAAGCTGAAAGAAATAAAAGCCATGTATTTAAGAACCAAGGGACCAAACAGAGAATGAACAGAAGGCGGGGCCATTGCGTCTCCCACTGGTCTGCTTACTGGCGTAAATGAAGATTTGTGAAAATCAAATCCTGTGCATGAAACACGCTTGATATTCAGTCGGGGACTAATATCGATATGAATGAGGTCGGGGACAAAGCGAGTGTGGTACATTAGGTGTTTCAGTTGGAGCTGGAACCGGTGAGAATGTTGAGAAAGTCGCAGGCTTGCTGATGAGAGTTATATCATAGAATATTGAGGGGGGTGCATGACTGTTGGAAAGAGTGTTAAACTCTATTAACGCAAAATTCTTTTTGCGGATTTATATTATGAGGTTTGAACTATACTAATGTTGTAGAATTACATAATCAACATCTGAACATACTTACGTTAAACATTAATTGAGCCACTGAGTAATAGATAAGCTGTACACTAGGTACGGGGCGAAGGGTGTGGTCGATGTAAGACGGGAGTGGTGTTCTAACCAAATGCTGAGAAATAAGGTAGATTTATTTAGTTATTTTAATTCATTTACACAAGTACTTCCCGGGTATTGATTTTGGTTTGATTGTTCAGATAACATCATTGAAATTAAACAGGAGGTCAAAGTATACTAACATTAGAATCTGTTTTCATTATGGAGAACAATGAAAGGCCCGCAGAGTGGATTGCAGGCTGAGGTTTTTATGTTAAAGGGACAGTGCACATTTATCACAGTTGTGTGTGTCTGTCTAATGGCTGGGTATTTAAGAAGTATGTTGGGGAGACAATTTGGAGAAACACGAATAAGACATGAAACATCGAGACAAATTATTTGAGTTTGAGGGGATTATCATAATTATTAGGTTTTGTTTTTGTAGTAAATGTTTGGGTTAAGGGGATTTCCATGTTCCCAGAGACATGATATTTTAAAGAGGCACGCTCACATATGGAACCTTTAGGAGTTTTTTATTTTATGATTTTTAATTACACAAGTAATTTTTATTTTATTTTAAGGATAAAGGGTTCTTTAATATGTCTAATATGGTATGGAACACGAATGTGGGGGGATGGTGTAACCCGTGACCCGATTTCATGGCTCTCTCGGGTGGTCCAATCAGCCACAAGGGGGTGCCATTTGAATAATACATTTGTGGTCATTTTATTTTTAAGGTAACTTAATTATAGTGGAGTTTACTTAACCTATATAAAGACTTTAGAAATTGCCACCATAGACATGTTTTTCTAAAAATACAAATTTAGATAAAGCCAAACAGTGAGACATTTAGTTAAAATGTGGAAACATGGGAAAAGGCAGACAGATGAGCCCTCCCCCGCACTGCAGAGACCTTGACGGTTGGAGAGCAGAGAGGAGAAGTTTTAGAAGGGAGCCAGGACGAGCAAAGATAACGGAGTGTGTAGATAACAGTCACTGAGTGGAGACAAAAGGGAGAATTGGACATGTGGGAAATTAAAGGGGCGCTCCTACATGATAATGTCAGAACAGAAGGATAATATACTAATCTTACCTAAGTCATTATTTAGAGTAGGTAAGGTTGTTACCTGGGCATAGCCAGGTATCAAAAGGGGGATAGGTAAATTGTGGTCTAGGATAGGATGGGGCCTATTGGATAAGAAACTAATATTTAAAAAAAATATAGTTAACAAATGGGCATAGAAGTTAAAGATAGAATCAGATAAAACATGAGAAACTGTTTGTTAACCAAGCCTGTATGTCCAGCATTTTATGCATTATAGGTGAACTGCAGGTGAAGTCACTCAATCCAGTCCCAGAGGCTTGTTGGGGGGACCATACCAAGGTCTCCCGGTGACAGCTAGCTCAAAGAGCTACCCGGATTCATATCGCACGGTGGGAGGGTAAGACACACTGACACTATCGAACAATAAACAGTGTTCGAGAGAAGAACTGGAATTAACAGAATTCCGGGGGCCATCTCTCGAATGAAGAAAATCCTCCCTGTCCTGTCACCCCTGTTTTTGTTCATAGAAGTGAAGATGTGTCTGGCTCTTGCTAAGTGATGTGTTCTCGGGGAAAGGGTGGGGCTTCACATGGAAGCTGTTTGTCTGAGCTGTCTTATCGTGGGTGACATCCCAAATAACACAGCTCCGGATGAATCAGTACCCGAAGCCTCAGCTGGTTTGACCACCCTGGCTCACGGGTTGACAGAAAACACTGGGGTGGATACTTCTCTGATTAATGGGGTTTGATAGTATGTTTAGAAAATGGGGAAAATATTATGATCACTGTACTATGGGCTACATTCACCTGTGTGACTGTTTTAGTTTTATGGGGCTGTTGTCTAATTCTCTGTGTATGAGGCCTTATTTCCAGGACTCTGGAGAAATCGATGGAAATAGATGGTGATGTACCAGCGGATTCCAGGTTCTGACCCGTGGAGTGCTGAATGTATGTCTACAGAACAAGTGGACGAAAATTATAAATGAAATTATATTAAATTGGGAGGGTGTCCGTATGGGGATTACAGGATAACCGACTTGGGACAGTTCTGGGATTGGAAGAGAGGGTATCCTTATAGCATAGGGGATCCCACAAAGGTGGATAGGTTTTCCATAATATGGGAAAACCTGGGAGCACTGTTGAACTTTGTAAAGGTGATGAAATCCTACTAACCATCAAAACTATTAAGCTCTCTGATGCAGGCACTTACACCCTCGGACTACAAAGGACCGGGACAGACACGATGGGTGTGTTTTCTATTAAGGTGCTGCCAAAACCAGAGGTCCCAGATGAACCAGGGCCTCTACCACCCCTCTACCACACTCCTCTACCACCCCTGGACCGAACCTGCCACCACTGTGTTAAAAAATCCCATTCAGGTAATTAATGTTAGACTATTCAGCTATTGATCAATTAGGCACTGAGACTGGTGTTATTGGTAGGGACAATTTGTGGCTTTCTTATATGAGGTATACAGTTAAGACCCTGAAAAGAAAGGACTGCATGAGTTACATGAAACATTGGTCATGATAGACCTGTTCTGGCTACACACCCATTTGCTATAGGAGAAGGAGAGGGGTGGTTGTGTATTCTGAGAGGTTTTTACCTGGTTGAGGCCAATTCAACTCTCTGTTCCTCTTTGAGCCTTGTGTTTCCTACAGTACCTCCTCATCGGGCCCCTTGGGGTGTTGGGGCATATGGGGGCAATTACAGTGGCATCACGGGTACAGGTAATGGCATTGATTATGGGAGATTGCCTGAAGCTGATTGCAGTAGTAACATAACCATTAATTCCACTTGGCCAGTTACAGGCCTAAACCAAACTAGTGGTCTGGCTGATGTGTGGTGGATCTGTGGACCCAAAAGAGTGCTGAGACCCATTCTTAGAGGAGACTGGCAAGGTACGTGTGCTCTGACCAGTTTGATAATTCCACTGACCATTGTTGATGTTACTGCTGAACAGCTGTTGGGTTCTGTATCCAGGGGACCTGAAAACATTCCATCCCATGGGAGACATAGAAGTAGTGCTCCATGGACAGAGGATGTAGTTGACATACACACTAACCTGTTGGGAGTGCCGGTGGGGGTTCCTCATGAGCTTCAGGCCTTGGGCAGGAATGATGGATTATAGGTCCAGCCATAGTGGATGCAAGACAGACTGCATGGATTCATTACATCTACTATGATCAACAGCGTTTTGTTAATTACCCCCGTGATGCACTCACTGGTATGTCTGAACAGTTTGAGGCCACATCTAGGGTTGCCAGACAGAATAGACTTGCTTTGGATATGCTTCTTGCCAGTCAGGGGGGCGTATGCAAGATGTTCGGTGAACAATGTTGCACGTATATTCCTAATAACACCAGTCCAGATGGTAGTATATCTAAGGCCCTTAGTGGGCTTGATGCACTATCTGCTGAGATGAGGACCATGGCGGGGGTGGAGGAGTCTGGCCTGTTCTCTTGAGTGGGAGCCTGGTTTTGGTAAGTACACTAGAATGGTGGTTACTGGATTTCTGACCCTAATTTTTGTATTTTTGTTATTTGACGTGTTGTGCTGCTTGCATCATACCGTGTTTCAAGAAGTCTGTTACAGATGTGGTGAAGGCTTCAGGCATGATGATTCCTTTGCTTGATGCTCCAGTTGGAGATGCTGATACTGAAGCATGCTTTCAGGGGAGGATGAGACTGACTGAGGATGACCCATGGTATGCTGTGGGTGAGGTAGTAGAATAAATCTTACACCACCACAGTTCCTTGTTATACATCTTTATGATGGGTTTTCTTTCCAGTATGTTTGTTCTCCCTGTTGTGAAGGTTTTGAGTCCCTGGGTGGCATGAAGCCCAACTGGTGCAGGATAGGAGTAGCTGAGAGGACCAGATGGTTTATAATAATGCTTTGCTTTGCTTTACTCTGTTTTCCATGACCAAAGTTTTATCCGGTATCTTACATGTCAATAAACAATAAAGTGTTATCCTGTTTTTGCTAAGTGACACCCTTGTGGGTGTCAAAAGGGGGACTTAAATTTCACACCATTTTTTTTTTGTTCTGTTTTTGAATGAGCTGTTCTCTTTTGACATGAAGGTATTTTAAACTCTGTGACTGTTATATGATTCATTGCTGAATTTTTGTTCACACCTTTGGGGGTGTGAAAAAGAGGGATTATTGGTTCCTGTGTTTTACATTATAGCCATTACCATATATATGATTGAATATTATCTGCTGTTGGCTTGTGTTGATGTATGCAAGTGTTATGCAACATAGCTGACTTGAAACATTGTTAAAAGTGTCAGGGCCAGGGGACTTTCTCATGCTGAAAATAAAATATATATACAGAAGGGAGGGCACATTCAGAGCGTGGGGTTGCGAGAACAAGCGGTCTTTTGTTAGATAACAGGAGCCAGGTGTGTGATAACGGTATGGAGCATGAGAGCCTGGCTGCAACTTCTCTTATGACATTCCAGAATCGCATTGCAGTAGATATGCTACTGGCGGAGAAAGGTGGAGCTTGTACTATGTTTGGTGAACAGTGTTGCACTTTCATCCCTAATAACACAGCCTCCGATGGTAGCTTGACCATGGCCCTAGAAGGTTTGAGGACGCTTAATGGTAAAATGAAATCTCATTCTGGGATGGATACCTCGATGTGGGACTCCTGGATGAGTGCGTTTGGTAAATATAAAACCCTGGTGTCCTCCATTTTGGTATCCATTTCGGTGTTCGCTGCCATTTTAGTTCTCTGTGGATGCTGTTGCATTCCATGCATCCGTTCCCTTGCCACTAGGGTTATCTCTAGAGCCATTGACCCTTCCTCCCCCTCCCAGATGTTTCCTCTGCTGGATAAAGACCTACTTGAATTCGAGGATGAGGAGGAGAGTGCCTATTTAGGTTTACATTATATCTGCTGTTGCCTTATGGGGATGTATGTATGTGTTATGCAAGTGGATCATTCCGCCTGACTTGCCTAGTTTAAGTCACATCTCTTTGGAGATGTGAAGAGAGGGAATCACAACTTTTTCCTGCGGGAAAAAAGTTGGCTTATGTAGACAAGCATTTTACTTTTATTTTGAGCTGTTGTTCTCCGCTCTGTTAAATGAGGGTTGTAAGTTCCTAGGTGGCTGGTAGCCAACTTAGTACATAGTGGGATTGAATGGAGAACATGATGTAATACATATATCTATTTCTGTTTAATACCGTGCCTTATTTCATAGTCCCCTTGGGAGAAGTTTCTCTTTGTGTCTGGATCCAGTTAGGTTGTGTCACGTCTCTGGTGAGACGTGAAGAGAGGGTTTTGTAGAGAAATGCTATTTCTTATGCAGGTGACCAAACTATTGTTGATAAAGGGCTACAACTCAGAGTAGAGCCTGTGGGGTCCCCTACAGGATAGCTCCCGCATTACACTAATGGCCAAAACCAGCGCACACACACATGATCTCCGTTGTAGCTGAACGTTGAATGCCCGAAGAGGATTCTACGATGACGGACAGACAACTGAGCCAATGGCGGAAGACTACAGACTACACCCCAGCTGAACCAATCCAAAGATCCGATCTTCCAGAATCAACCTACTTTCTGTTCTATATATAAGTGGTGTACTGATTGTATCGGCCTCTTCTTCGTCTGCGTTTCCGTACGAACCAGCGGGAGAGCCGTAATTACGCTGTTCTAGATATCTTCACTCTGAATAAACTGTAGCTTGTCATACAATTTACCACCTTGTCTGAATCGATCCTTGACCGACTCGCCCGTCTACATATCCAATTTCTAACATTAGTAAAGCTCAAATCAAGTTTTTTCACCCATTGGATCATACAGCTGCAAAGATAAAGACATGGTTCCACCAGTGGTAGTATGTACTGTATATACCCCCATTTGGGTGACATCCTCATTCTCTCTAAACATTACATCTTTATTGCAAGGCAGAAAATTAAGTGATGCGAGCCATAAACTGTTCCTTCTCCATTAATGTGACCTGAACTGACCTCGACCCCCTTCCTCACTAAACCACAACTCTCCACTATTGTCAGTGCCTGCCACATGATTGCCCTTCCTTTACTCAGTACATTCCCCCTGCAGATAACCATTAACTTCTGGTGTAGAAACTAGACTATGGTACTCAATATTCCAATAGGATACCTGATCATTAACAATATTTCAAGTTTAGAACTCATCAGAATGATGGAGGACACTGTGTTCTTGGGGACTTTCAATGCTGCAGAAATTTTTTGGTAGCCTTCCCCAGATCTGTGCCTCGACACAATCCGGTCTCGGACAGTTCCTTCGACCTCATGTTTTGGTTTTTGCTCTGACATGCACTATCAACTCTGGGACCTTATACAGTATAGGTCCAAATCATGTCCAATCAATTGAATTTACCACAGATGGACTCCAGTCAAGTTGTTGAAACATCTCAAGGATGATCAATGGAAACAGGATGCACCTGAGCAAAATGTTGAGTCTCACAGCAAAGGGTCTGAATAATTATGTAAATGTTTTTATAAATTAAAAATGAAATGTTTTAATACTTTTGCAAAATGTTCTAAAAAACTGTTTTTCGCATTATCATTGTGAGGAATTGTGTGTAGACTAATGATGAAAAATGTGTATTTAATCCATTTTAAAATAAGTCTGTAATGTAATAAAATGTGGAAAAAGTTAAGGGGTCTGAATATTTTCTGAATGCACTGTATAGCCCGCTAGCTGTCTGAATCGCTGTGTCTCCGGCTCGCCTAGCTACTCACTGGACCCCTATGATCACTCGGCTACGCATGCCTCTCCCTAATGTCAATACGCCTTATCCATTGCTGTTGTTGTTAAACCAGGTGACCTCACCAGGTTTAAATGATGTTTCTAGAGGCAATATCTCTCTCATCGTCACTCAATACATAGGTTTACCTCCACTGTATTCACATCCTACCATACCATTGTCTGTACATTATGCCTTTAATCTATTCTACCATACCCAGAAACCTGTTCCTTTTACTCTCTGTTCCTAACGTAATTGACGACCAGTTCTTATAGCCTTTAGCCGTACCCTTATCCTACTCTTCCTCTGTTCCTCTGGTGATGTAGAGGTTAATCCAGGCCCTGCAGTGCCTAGCTCCACTCCCATTCCCCAGGCGCTCTCATTTGTTGACTTCTGTTACCGTAAAAGCCTTGGTTTCATGCATGTAAACATTAGAAGCCTCCTAACCTAAGTTTGTTTTATTCACTGCTTTAGCACATTCTGATGTCCTAGCTGTGTCTGAATCCTGGCTTAGGAAGACCACCAAAAACCCTGACATTTCCATCACTAACTATAACATTTTCGGACAAGATAGAACTGCCAAAGGGGGCGGAGTTACAATCTACTGCAGAGAGAGCCTGCAGAGTTCTGTCTAACTATCCAGATCTGTACCCAAACAATTTGAGCTTCTACTTTAAAAAATCCACCTTTCCAGAAACAAGTCTCTCACCATTGCCGCTTGCTATAGACCACCTTCTGCCCCCAGCTCTGCCCTGGACACCATATGTGAATTGATTGCCCCAGAGCTCGTGCTGTTTGGTGACCTAAACTGAGACATGCTTAACACCCCGGCTATCCTACAATCTAAGTTTGATGTCCTCAATCTCATACAAATGATCAATGAACCTACCAGGTACAACCCCAAATCTGTAAACACGGGCAACCTCACAGATATCATCCGAACCAACCTGCCCTCCAAATACACCTCTGCTGTCTTCAACCAGGATCTCAGCGATCACTGCCTCATTGCCTGTGTTCGTAATGGGTCTGGTGTCAAACAACCTCCCCTCATCTCTGTCAAACACTCCCTAATACACTTCAGTGAACAGGCCGTTCTAATCAACCTGGCCCGGGTATCCTGGAAGGATATTGACCTCATTGCATCAGTAGAGGATGCCTGTATTCCTTAAAAGTGTTTCCTCACAATCTGAAATAAGCATGCACCATTCAAAAAATGTAGAACCAGGAACAGATATTGCCCTTGGTTCACTCCAGACCTGACTGCCCTTGACCAGCACAAAAACATCCTGTGGCATCCTATTAGCATTGAATAGCCCCTGCGATATGCAACTTCTCAGGGAAGTTAGGAACCAATATACACAGGCAGTTAGGAAAGCAAAGACTAGCTTTGTCAAACAGAAATTTTCATCCTGTAGCACAAACTCAAAAAAGTTCTGGGACACTGTAAGGTCCATGGAGAATAAGAGTACCTCCTCCCAGCTGCCCACTGCACTGAGGCTAGGAAACACTGTCACCACCGATAAATCCACGATATTTGAGAATTTCATTAAGCATTTTTCTACAGCTGGCCATGCTTTCCACCTGGCTACCCCTACCCCAATCAACAGCCCTACACCCCCCACAGGAACTTGCCCAAGCCTCCCCCATTTCTCCATAGCTGAGGTTTTGAAAGAGTTGAAAAATCTGGACCCCTACAAATCAGCCGGGATAGACAATCTGGACCCTTTCTTTCTAAAAAATTATCCGACAAAATTGTTGCAACCCCTATTGCTAGCCTGTCCAACCCCTATTTCTAGCCTCTCTTCTGTATCGTCTGAGATCCCCAAAGATTGGAAAGCTGCCGCGGTCATCCCCCTCTTCAAAGGGGGGATACTCTAGCCCCATATTGCTACAGACCTATATCTATCCTACCCTGCCTTTCTAAGGTCTTTGAAAGCCAAGTTAACAGACAGATCACCGACCATTTCGAATCCCACCTTACCTTCTCCGTTATGAAATCTGGTTTCTGAGCTGGCCATGGGTGCACCTCAGCCATGCTCAAGTTCCTAAACTATATCATAACCGCCATCGATAAGAGACAATACTGTGCAGCTGTATTCATCGACCTGGCCAAGGCTTTCAACTCTGTCAATCACCACATTCTTATCGGCAGACTCAACAGCCTTGGTTTCTCAAATGACTGCCTAACCTGGTTCATCAACTACTTCTCAGACACAGTTCAGTGTGTCAAATCGGGGGCCTGTTTTCCGGACCTCTGGCAGTCTCTATGGTGGTGCCACAGGGTTAAATTCTCGGGCCAACTCTTTTCTCTGTATACATCAATGATGTCGCTCTTGCTGCTGGTGATTCTCTGATCCACCACTACGCAGAAGACACCACTCTGTATACTTCTGGCCCTTCATTGGACACTGTGTTAACAAACCTCCAGACGAGCATCAATGCCATACAACTCTTCTTCCGTGGCCTCCAACTGCTCTTAAATGCAAGTAAAACTAAATGCATGCTCTTCATCGCTACACACACCTGCCCGCCCATACAGCATTACTACTCTGGACGGTTCTGACTTCGAATATGTGGACATCTACAAATACCTAGGTGTCTGGTTAGACTGTAAACTCTCCTTCCAGACTCACATTAAGCATCTCCAATCCAAAATTAAATCTAGAATCGGCTTCCTATTTTGCAACAAAGCATTCTTCACTCATGCTGCCAAACATACCCTCGTAAAACTGACCATCCTACCGATCCTCGACTTCAGCGATGTCATTTACAAAATAGCCTCCAACACTCTACTCAGCAAATTGGATGCAGTCTATCACAATGGTTCCAGGTCATCTATAAGTCTTTGCTAGGTAAAGCCCCGCCTTATCTCAGCTCATTGATCACCATAGCAGCACCCACCCATAGCACGCGCTCCAGCAGGTATATTTCATTGGTCACCCCCAAAGCCAATTCCTCCTTCGGCCACCTTTCCTTCCAGTTCTCTGCTGCCAATGACTGAAAGAACTGCAAAAATCACTGAAGCTGGAGACTCATATCTCCCTCACTAGCTTTAAGCACCAGCTGTCATAGGAGCTCACAGATCACTGCACCTGTACATAGCCCATCTGTAAATAGCCCATCCAACTACCTCATCCCCATACTGTTATTTATTTTGATCCTTTGTACCCCTGTATCTCTACTTGCACACTCATCTTCTGCACATCTATCACTCCAGTGTTTAATTGCTATATTGTAATTATTTTGCCACCATGGCCTATTTATTGCCCTACCTCCCTTATCCTAACCTCATTTGCACACACTGTATATAGACTTTTTCTATTGTATTATTGACTGTATGTTTGTTTATTCCATATGTAACCCTGATTTGTTGTTTGTGTCGCACTGCTTTGCTTTATCTTGGCCAGGTCGCAGTTGTAATTGAGAACTTGTTCTCAGCTAGCCTACCTGGTTAAATAAAGATGAAATAAAATAAATACAAATAGCGCCTCACAATCACCACACATAACATCCTATTTTTCCACTTCACCAAATCTTTCCCAAACGTTACTTTTCCAGCCCTCCCTTCTCTTTACTTTCAACTCTCTACTTGCTCTCTACTTGCAACTGACATTTTTCCATCAGTGGATCCACATGAACTTTTTCTGCAGTTCCGAAAAGCATATGGCGATTGGCGTTTAGGCTATTAGGTTCAAGTTTTAAATTTAATGTTGTACATTTGTAATGGTGGAAAAATTTAAATGTGTATAGTGCAGAATGTCTTGTGTGATGTATTGTTGTATTTATGATATAGACTTTTGTTTTGTTTCTGTTTGGACCCAAGGAAGAGTAGAGACTGCCTTGGAAGCTTCAGTTTATGGGGATTCTAATTTTACTATGCAGATAATTGTGTTTTCAATGCAGATGTGTTGTGTACTTATACAGTACAAGAGCAAGGTAATGTTCATAAGAATGTCTTTACTTCAGCATCATCAGGTGGCCTGCATACAGCTCCATTCAGTGCACAATCAATGGCTGTGTTCAGGCGGTAAGCCTAACTAAACCGACTGTAGATGAAAGTCAGGTGAGTGAAGTCGGGGGCGGTGCATCTGCGAATGCCGAAATTCGGACAATGGTGGTTTTCCAACCACACGCCTCAGCAGATCAACATGGCAGTGTCAACACAGCTGCTATTGGTTATAGACGTTTTTCTGTATAAATGTCGAACACTTTTCTATACCCCCAAATCACACACACGAACTGAAAACATAATGTGTGTACAATTAAATGGTTAGAGAGGTCTCATATCACTTTCATTGGTGGAACCTGTAGTTTAAGAATAGCGGAAAAGTTGGTTTCTGTTTCTGTCACGTCTTTGGCGAGGATCAAACAAAAACACCGTAATAATTGGTCGACAAATAGTGCCTCCCACAATGCAGGCGATGCAGGCGATGTCTGCATGGTGCAGTTGGTGAGAAGCAACTGCAGCAACTTGAATGTGACTTCATCAATAACTGCATGACCTTTGATCGCATGATTTTTGTAAAGTTCATGCAGTCAACATGTAGTCGCAAATCTGACAATATTTATAACCATAATGGAACACACTTTGAAAGGCAAATTGATCAGCTCGAACGCCTCACTTGACTCACTCATACAACAGAGTACCAAACTAAGCTACACATAACAGCAGCGCCATCTACTGTACTCAGTAGGAAACATCACGTAACACCGTAACACGGTAAGGGGTTGAGTTTGGATCCGCCTGCCTTTGACCATTGCTTGACACAGATACAGATCTCCTAATACCACTTGGGTAAATTTGAGAGACGATTCATCTACACCAGTCTTGATAAAGATAATGTTCTGTCTTTGGGCATACCATTGGAACACCATGTGTAGAACACATTGGCTGCACATTTTGTTATCTTCTATTTCTAGTATAGCTCTAGATCTATCGAACAAATTCTTAGCCTTAAGGCTCAATTTGGTAAGTCACACTAAGCTAAGGCGCTATAAATTAACTGTGTGTCTTCTAAGTCTATGACAAAACAGTAATGGATATGGCAAAACATTTACTGTTAGAGGTGTAATTACGTTGGTAACCAGTTTATAATAGCAATAAGGCACCTTGGGTGTTTGATATACAGCCAATATACCACTAAGTCCTTAGGGGGTGTGGTATATGGACAATGTACCACGGCTAAGGGCTGGGTCCAGACACTCAGTGTTGCATCTTGTTGCTTAAGTATATCACACAGACAGTATATCTGTTTTTAGATCAGTGGTACAATACACAATGGTTTTTCCTCACTGAACATAGGCTCTGAAAATAAGTGGCCCACTTTTTACACTTTTGATTAGTAACCCTTTGCGCCAAGCAACATTTTTTGTGTACATAGACCCTTGAATTTTACCACGATTGTCATGACAACCCACTGACTGAATTACCATCGTGCTGTAATGATATCAATTCACTGCTGTCACTGTTGTGTGGACAGCTGTGCAGGACATAGATGGATGTGGAGGCATAGGGTAAGAAGAAATAGCAAGTCATATTAGCACATTCATGAATATAGTACACAGTATGTGTACCATAAATTAGATATTTTTTTCAGGCAATTTCCTGGACCCAGGTTAAGCATATTACTGGACTAAAACGCTCTTTCAATGGAGATTCTCCACTGACCATGCTTTCTAGTCCAGGAGAAGGTTTACTCTGGTCGTGGGGAACTAGCCAGTATTATCCATTAGTGTACACGATCTTTAGATTGTATCTCTCCCTTTCTAATCTTACACTATATTCTATATAATATACTGTATGTCGACATGCGGTTCAGTACACTGTTTAGTACACCAAAATGAATCAGTTGGACGGGAATTTGACTTCTACAGGCAGGCCCGTTTTGTTTCCCGGGACCTGTTGTGTGCTTGTGCATGCATTTGTTAATGGGTGTTATAATAAAGATCATAGGCAGCTCATGAGTTTCGAGTTTGGGGAAGCTTCCAATTTATCCTACCATTTTGCCTATCTGCGTGCCAGTTATGATAATAATAACGTTTTCGTTTCTCAAACGCATTGTCACATGGTTAATCATAGAAATCTGAGTTCAAATGACACATTGATGCTCCATTGGCAGCTTGTAACGGTCGTCGTATGAAGGAGAAGAGGAGGACGTAAATGCAGCGCGGTAAGTGTCCATATTGATAATTTATTATCATAAGAACACTAAACAAAATAACAACGACGAATGAACGAAACAGTCCTGTCTGGTGTAGACACAAAACAGAAAACAATCACCCACGAAACACAATAGAAAACAGGCTACCTAAATATGGTTCTCAATCAGGGACAACGATTGACAGCTGCCTCTGATTGAAAACCATACTAGGCCAAACACAGAAATAGCAAATCATAGAAAAACTAACATAGACAACCCACCCAACTCACGCCCTGACCATACTAAAACAAAAACATAACAAAAGAACTAAGGTCAGAACGTGACCAAACCCAACTCACGTCCTGACCATACTAAAACAAAGACATAACAAAAGAACTAAGGTCAGAATGTGACACAGCTAAAGAAATCAGCGCATGGAACTCAGAGATAGCCTACAGGCCAATGCAGCGGTAGGCCTATAACTTCCATCGTCAACTAATTCATAAACAGTGGGGCAAAACAAGTATTTAGTCAGCCACCAATTGTGCAAGTTCTCCCACTTAAAAAGATGAGAGAGGCCTGTAATTTTCATCATAGGTACACCTCAACCATGACAGACAAAATGAGGGAAAAAAATCCAGAAGATTTTTTATGAATTTATTTGCAAATTATGGGGGAAAATAAGTATTTGGTCACCTACAAACAAGCAAGATTTCTGGCTCTCACAGACCTGTAACTTCTTCTTTAAGAGGCTCCTCTGTCCTCCACTCATTACCTGTATTAATGGCACCTGTTTTAACTTGTTATCAATATAAAAGACACCTGTCCACAACCTCAAACAGTCACACTCCAAACTCCACTATGGCCAAGACCAAAGAGCTGTCAAAGGACACCCGAAACAAAATTGCAGGCCTGCACCAGGCTGGGAAGACTGAATCTGCAATAGGTAAGCAGCTTGGTTTGAAAAAATCAACTGTGGGAGCAATTATTAGGAAATGGAAGAGATACAAGACCACTGATAATCTCCCTCGATCTGGGGCTCCACGCAAGATCTCACCCCGTGGGTGAGTCCCGCCGCCAGGGACTCAAATCCTGCAGTGCCAGAGGTGTCCCCCTGCTTAAGCCAGTACATGTCCAGGCCCGTCTGAAGTTTGCTAGAGAGCATTTGGATGATCCAGAAGAAGATTGCGAGAATGTCATATGGTCAGATGAAACCAAAATATAACTTTTTGGTAAAAACTCAACTCGTCGTGTTTGGAGGACAAAGAATGCTGAGGTGCATCCAAAGAACACCATACCTACTGTGAAGAATGGGGGTGGAAACATCATGCTTTGGGGCTGTTTTTCTGCAAAGGGACCAGGACGACTGATCCGTGTAAAGGAAAGAATGAATGGAGCCATGTATCGTGAGATTTTGAGTGAAAACCTCCTTCCATCAGCAAGGGCATTGAAGATGAAACATGGCTGGGTCTTTCAGCATGACAATGATCCCAAACACACCGCCCGGGCAATGAAGGAGTGGCTTCGTAAGAAGCATTTCAAGGTCCTGGAGTGGCCTAGCCAGTCTCCAGATCTCAACCCCATAGAAAATCTTTGGAGGGAGTTGAAAGTCCGTGTTGCCCAGCAACAGCCCCAAAACATCACTGCTCTAGAGGAGATCTGCATGGAGGAATGGGCCAAAATACCAGGAACAGTGTGTGAAAACCTTTTTTTTTTTACCTCTGTCATTGCCAACAAATGGTATATAACAAAGTATTGAGATAAACTTTTGTTATTGACCAAATACTTATTTACCACCATAATTTGCAAATAAATTGTCATAGTTGAAGTGTACCTATGATGAAAATTACAGGCCTCTCTCATCTTTTTAAGTGGGAGAACTTGCACAATTGGTGGCTGACTAAATACTTTTTTGCCCCACTGTACATCGGCCTAAAATGAACAAATAAAAACAGTAGAAAATATCCTGATGAAAATGCAGGTTCTTACAATTGCATGCTGTTTCACTACTCCGCCTGTCTGACTCCCTTTCTATCTGTCTTGATTTAAGCTATCTCTAGTAAGATAAATGTATATAACCAAATTACATGGATTTATGGTACATTTACTAAACCAACTGGTTACATATGTAATGGGGAATTTATTTTAAAAAAAAGAAACAATCAAAGGGAAAACAATTCAGACAATTATATATGCAAGGATTGGCGGGAGACAGCGGAGCACATTCTGGAGAGACTCCCATATCTTCTCAACCTTCTTCTTGTCTCAACATTTTAAATTATACTCAATACAGATGATCTTTACACATTTAAGAAGCTTTTCACTGACAGACTCAATAATCAGCTAGCCTACTGCCATGCTCGCAGTAGGCCTAGCTGATTAGTCAAGCTATCTGGTAAAGTAGTTTGAATGATTTTATTTAGACAGTAGTAATTATATAATGTTGTCAAAACATCAATTTACTTTAGGGGAAGACAACATCCAAACTGTGTAACAGGGTTGGTTATGTTTCCACTTGCCTCCAAAGAAAGGTGTATTTAATGTTCAAGCATTCTTATTGGTTGGTTCAACTCTGATGTCCATAAGGCGTGTTGTGATTGGCCCCGCTTGCAGATAGGGGGATATTGCTAACGTCAGGTCTTCCCAGTATGAATGTAAATAAGTGTGTTAACTAGCATACACCGACATAATGGTCACATAAGCGCACTGCTAACACAGTTGTCTTCATGCTACAGATTTTGCCATTGACAGCCATCAATACCGTTAAGCCCTGCACAACTAACATGCTGTTTCCTATTTAACAACAGCAATAGAAATAAATGATGCTCAACTGGAACCACTGGCTGATGTGATTTATTTGGACAAAACACAACGCAAGGAGAGTACGATTTACATCTGTTACACGTGCACTGTGCACCTCTCAACTTTCCTTTTTTATTTGCCTGTGGCTGAAACCAGAGATCTGTGTATAATGACGATATGGTCATGTCTCCATCCTAACAATGCGAGTCGATGTCCCAAAGGCGGGAATGCAGGCGACAAGCTTAGGTCTGCATATCATGCCCATAGAAACACATTTGGCTTATTCAGGACAGATTTTCGCTAGAGTTAGCTACTTCCTCTCTGCTGAAACTAGCGAGCGAAGCGGCGTCCCACTGTTTTACAACATGTAGCTAATCTATCTGATTCTGTCTGACATGACATGCCATACTCCGTTTGTCCAGACAGCATTGGATTCATAGTCTACAAATATGGAAGCAGAGGGGCGCTGCTTCGCTCGCTCGGATGCTTAATCTGAGACTGATGCGTCTTTCTGTCAGCGCTCGTCTCGGTGAGTGAGAGAGAGGGCCTCCTTACCCAAGAAGAAATGAAGAGCTGTTAAAACTCCCAAGAAGTTAGAGGAGTTCACTCTTCCTGAAACACACACTCCTCCTGAAACACACATACATACGCACAGACACACACACTTCACATGTTCTAAAACTGTCAACACGCCAATATCTTCATTATTACACTGAACAAAAATATACATGTGAAAGATTTTACTATGTTACAGTTCATATAAAGAACCATATAAACCGAACTGCAGTCAGGTCAAGACCCTGGTGAAGACAACAAGGACACAGATGAGCTTCCCTAAGACTTTTTCTGACAGTTTGTGCAAACCCTCAGTTTCATCAGCTGTCCGGGTGGCTGGGCTCAAACAATCACGCATTTGAAGAAGCCGGTCCTGGGCTTGCGTGGTTAGATGTTGTCTGCAGTTGTGAGGGCGGTTGGACGTACTGCCAAATTCTCTAAAAATGACATTGGAGGCAGTTTATGGTAAAGAAATTAACATTAAATTCTCTTCGCTTTGGTGGACATTCCTGCAGTCAGCATGCCAATTGTATGCTCCCTCAAAACTTGAGACATCTGTGGCATTGTGTTGTGATGATGCGGTCATCCTGTCTGGGTTGGCGCCCCCCCTTGGGTTGTGCCATGGCGGAGCTCTTTGTGGGCCATACTCGGCCCTGTCTCAGGATGGTAAGTTGGTGGTTGAAGATATCCCTCTAGTGGTGTGGGGGCTGTGCTTTGGCAAAGTGGGTGGGGTTATATCCTTCCTGTTTGGCCCTGTCCGGGGGTGTCCTCGGATGGGTCCACAGTGTCTCCTGACCACTCCTGTCTCAGCCTCCAGTATTTATGCTGCAGTAGTTTATGTGTCGGGGGGCTAGGGTCAGTTTGTTATATCTGGAGTACTTCTCCTGTCCTATTCGGTGTCCTGTGTGAATCTAAGTGTGCGTTCTCTAATTCTCTCCTTCTCTCTTTCTTTCTCTCTCTCGGAGGACCTGAGCCCTAGGACCATGCCCCAGGATTACCTGACATGATGACTCCTTGCTGTCCCCAGTCCACCTGGCCGTGCTGCTGCTCCATTTTCAACTGTTCTGCCTTCTTATTATTCGAACATGCTGGTCATTTATGAACATTTTAACATCTTGGCCATGTTCTGTTATAATCTCCACCCGGCACAGCCAGAAGAGGACTGGCCACCCCACATATGCTCTCTCTAATTCTCTCTTTTTCTCTCTCTCTCGGAGGACCTGAGCCCTAGGACCATGCCCCAGGACTACCTGACATGATGACTCCTTGCTATCCCCAGTCCATCTGACCGTGCTGCTGCTCCAGTTTCAACTGTTCTGCCTTATTATTATACGACCATGCTGGTCATTTATGAACATTTGAACATCTTGGCCATGTTCTGTTATAATCTCCACCCGGCACAGCCAGAAGAGGACTGGCCACCCCACATAGCCTGGTTCCTCTCTAGGTTCCTTCCTAGGTTTTGGCCTTTCTAGGGAGTTTTTCCTAGCCACCGTGCTTCTACACCTGCATTGCTTGCTGTTTGGGGTTTTAGGCTGGGTTTCTGTACAGCACTTTGAGATATCAGCTGATGTACGAAGGGCTATATAAATACATTTGATTTGATTTGTTGTGTGACAAAACTGTCAATTTTAGAGTGGCCTTTTGTCCCCAGCACAAGGTGCACCTGTATAATGATCGTGCTGTTTAATCAGCTTCTTGATAGGCCACACCTGTCAGGTGGATGGATTATCTTGGCAAAGGAGAAATGCTCAATAACCGGAGGCTGTAATCGCTGCCAAGGGTCTGAATACTTATGTTAATGTGATAATTCAGTATTTTTATTTTTTTATACATTTGCAAAAAATTCTAAAACCTGTTTTTGATTTGTCATTATGGGGTATTGTGTGTAGATTTATGGGGGGGGATTACATTTTAGAATAAGGTTGTAGTGTAACAACATTTGGAAAAAGGGAAGGGGTCTGAATACTTTCCGAATGCACTGTATGCTTTTTTTGCAGATGGAACATTTTCAGCTAAAGAAACATGAGCTTTGACTCTCCTTCTCTCTGACCACCCATACAGCAGACTGGACATATTCTGGAAGTCTGCACTGTGTCTGAGCATAGACTGTCCTAAAATAACACTTGACTATCTGAAAGTTGTAGTATGTTTAAAATGACTTTTTTAACCAAACTATAGTAGGTGTATTGTAATGATTTGAATTCAACATATGGGTTGTTCTCCTTACATTGAGCTGGACAGCAGAAACAGCTAGAGAGGAAATATTTGAGAGTGGAGAAAGATGAATTGCATGATGTGAAACTTGACTTCTGGCTTGTCAATTGGTTAAATAATATTTAGCTGAAAGATTTTAGGCGGTATGGAAAGAGGACTGATGTAGTTCAATGTAAGGATGCAAAGAGTCACCCATTTTACCCATGGTCATACTGTACTGTTGTCACACCATCCCACTCTCGACTGCAACTCTTTCAAAGGTTGTTGTTGTTGTCCTAAATTACATTCTTAATTATTTCACCCCTTAGAGAAAATAACCATATTTAATCAATACAAATCTTGAAATTCTGTATGATGACAGGCCCTAGAGAAGGAGACACTGGAATATGATATCTGGGCTGGAAATGGGAAACAGATGACTATCCATCCTCCTCTTCCTCTCTTCTGTCTCTCCCCCTCTCCTGCTCTTTCTGCCATCAGACTCCCAAGAGTCCCTTCTACCTCTCTTCTTTCTTTTTTCAATTGAGACCAGATTTTTCCTTTCCTTCTCTTCATGACATCTCCTTCACTCCTCTGTTTCCTTTTCGTCTAATAACATTGGGACTTCTCCACTTTTTTTTGAGAGGGAAGTTGTTGCGGCCGTGAGGCCTGTTTGGTGGGGTGGCTGATTGAGAACATTCATTCCAGGTCTGGTTCTCTCCCTAACACAGACAATGGTGCTTTCATGTCAGTCGGCTGAATCTCCAAGTCATGCCAAGGTCTTAAATTAGCAAAGAGATGCCTGCCAGCTCCCCGCGTTTGATACTATTGATCATAACATCCTTGTTGACTGGCTGGAGAGGTGGATGGGAATCTCCAGCGTTGCCCTCAACTGGTTCAGGCCATATTTAGAGCTGTGTAAATAGTGGACAGAACATACATTGGGTTATTTTTGACCCAGCCAGTTGGTTCACTTAGTTGGCTTATGGAGCTATAATCCACCAGGTCAGATCAGAAGACTGGAGGTATGGCTTGGTAGGGGGAGGGGGGGAGTAAATGTAATTCCGGTTCACCTGTTCTGTTCTATTGTTAGTACATGTTATGGTTGAGCACTGACACTTTTGTAGCTAATGGTGCTTGCTAAAGATGAGTTCCTAACTATCTGAAAGCCACTTCCCTACTAAGCCAAGCCTCCAGTCTTCTGATCTGACCCGGTGGATCATAGCTCAAAAACCCGGCATCAAAAACCCAACTGAAAGAAAACATTGGATTGTCTGTAAACCAACTGGCAAGGTAAAAATAGCACACATATGTTCTGTCCAATATTTAACCAAATTGCTTTTAACCCAGCATTTTGTAGAGTGTGGGTGGTTGAGTATCGTCCCCAGCACATATTCACTATAGTGTCCCTCAGGGGTCTATTCTGGGCCCCATCCTATTTTCCCTATACATGCGCAATCACAACGTTCAGTTTCACTGCTATGCGGATGATACACAGCTTTATTTACTAATCAGACCCAGTGACCAAGATAGCGTAGCTACCCTTCACAACGGTCTTGCTGACATCAAATACAGTGCCTTGCGAAAGTATTCGGCCCCCTTGAACTTTGCGACCTTTTGCCACATTTCAGGCTTCAAACATAAATATATAAAACTGTATTTTTTTGTGAAGAATCAACAACAAGTGGGGCCCCAACAGGACGTGGAACAACATTTATTGGATATTTCAAACTTTTTTAACAAATCAAAAACTGAAAAATTGGGCGTGCAAAATTATTCAGCCCCTTTACTTTCAGTGCAGCAAACTCTCTCCAGAAGTTCAGTGAGGATCTCTGAATGATCCAATGTTGACCTAAATGACTAATGATGATAAATACAATCCACCTGTGTGTAATCAAGTCTCCGTATAAATGCACCTGCACTGTGATAGTCTCAGAGGTCTGTTAAAAGCGCAGAGAGCATCATGAAGAACAAGGAACACACCAGGCAGGTCCGAGATACTGTTGTGAAGAAGTTTAAAGCCAGATTTGGATACAAAAAGATTTCCCAAGCTTTAAACATCCCAAGGAGCACTGTGCAAGCGATAATATTGAAATGGAAGGAGTATCAGACCACTGCAAATCTACCAAGACCTGGCCGTCCCTCTAAACTTTCAGCTCATACAAGGAGAAGACTGATCAGAGATGCAGCCAAGAGGCCCATGATCACTCTGGATGAACTGCAGAGATCTACAGCTGAGGTGGGAGACTCTGTCCATAGGACAACAATCAGTCGTATATTGCACAAATCTGGCCTTTATAGAAGAGTGGCAAGAAGAAAGCCATTTCTTAAAGATATCCATAAAAAGTGTTGTTTAAAGTTTGCCACAAGCCACCTGGGAGACACACCAAACATGTGGAAGAAGGTGCTCTGGTCAGATGAAACCAAAATTGAACTTTTTGGCAACAATGCAAAACGTTATGTTTGGCGTAAAAGCAACACAGCTCATCACCCTGAACACACCATCCCCACTGTCAAACATGGTGGTGGCAGCATCATGGTTTGGGCCTGCTTTTCTTCAGCAGGGACAGGGAAGATGGTTAAAATTGATGGGAAGATGGATGGAGCCAAATACAGGACCATTCTGGAAGAAAACCTGATGGAGTCTGCAAAAGACCTGAGACTGGGACGGAGATTTGTCTTCCAACAAGACAATGATCCAAAACATAAAGCAAAATCTACAATGGAATGGTTCAAAAATAAACATATCCAGGTGTTAGAATGGCCAAGTCAAAGTCCAGACCTGAATCCAATCGAGAATCTGTGGAAAGAACTGAAAACTGCTGTTCACAAATGCTCTCCATCCAACCTCACTGAGCTCGAGCTGTTTTGCAAGGAGGAATGGGAAAAAATGTCAGTCTCTCGATGTGCAAAACTGATAGAGACATACCCCAAGCGACTAACAGCTGTAATCGCAGCAAAAGGTGGCGCTACAAAGTATTAACTTAAGTATTAAGTTTAGCTAAATAATTTTGCACGCCCAATTTTTCAGTTTTTGATTTGTTAAAAAAGTTTGAAATATCCAATAAATGTTGTTCCACTTCATGATTGTGTCCCACTTGTTGTTGATTCTTCACAAAAAAATACAGTTTTATATCTTTATGTTTGAAGCCTGAAATGTGGCAAAAGGTCGCAAAGTTCAAGGGGGCCGAATACTTTCGCAAGGCACTGTATAAGATGTCTGACAATGTTTTCCAGCTCAATGATAACAAATCAGAGGTTGTTTTATTTGGCCCCCACCTGGCTAGAATCCAGATTGTAAATCATCTTGGACATTTGTCCACCAATATAAAGCCTACAGCCAGAAACCTTGGTGTCTTCTTTGACCCTGACCTAAACCTTGAGCTGCATGTAAAGAAGGTTGTCCAATCCTGCTTTTATTATCTAAGATATATAGCTAAAGTCAAGTATTTTATTTTAGTCACTGATCTGGACAAAGTTATGCATGCTTTTATTTACTCAGTGTCACGATCGTCATATGGAGGGGACCAAAGCGCAGCGTGGTGTGAATACATTCTTCTTTATTGAAGGAAGAACACTTAAACAAAACCATAAGACGAACGTGAATGCTAACGTGCCACTGAGCTAACGTATAACATAGACAACTAGACATAGATAATAACCCACAAAATACCCAAAGAAGATGGCTGCCGAAATATGGTTCCCAATTAGAGACAACGATAAACAGATGCCTCTAATTGAGAACCAATCTAGGCAACCATAGACCTACATAAACACCTAGATAGTAAACGACCCTATAAACCTACAAAACCCCTAGACAGTACAAAAACACATACATCACCCATGTCACACCCTGACCTAACCAAAACAATAAAGAAAACAAAGAATACTAAGGTCAGGGCATGACACTCAGGCCAAGATTATGGTAACTTTTTGTGTCAGTGGAGGCTGCTGAGGGGAGGATGGCTCATAATAATGGCAAAGAGTCAATGGAATTGTATCAAACACATTAAAGATGTTGTTTCCATATGGCTGATACCACTCTATTGTCCAGCCATTATTATGAGCCGTCCTCCCCTCAGCAGCCTCCACTGCTTTGTATACATGTCTCAGTCAAAAATCTCTCCATCGTCTACAGTTAGTTTAAAATTCTGCATCTCAGCTTTTAAAAGGCACCAGAAAATGTAACCATATCACACCTACAGTTGAAGTCAGAAGTTAACATACACCTTAGCCAAATACATTTAAACTCAGTTTTTCGCAATTCCTGACATTTAATCCTAGTAAAAATTCCCTGTTTTAGGTCAGTTAGGATTGCCACTTTATTTTAAGAATGGGAAATGTCAGAATAATAGTAGAAAGAATGATTTATTTCAGCTTTTAATTATTCCGTCACATTCCCAGTGGGTCAGAAGTTTTCATACACTCAATTAGTATTTGGTAGCATTGCCTTTAAATTGTTTAACTTGGGTCAAACATTTGGGTGAATTTTGGCCCATTCCTCCTGACAGAGCTGGTGTAACTGAGTCAGGTTTGTAGGCCTCCTTGCTCGCACACACTTTTTCAGTTCTGGTCACACATTTTCTACAGGATTGAGGTAAGGGATTTGTGATGGCCACTCCAATACCTTGACTTTGTTGTCCTTAAGCCATTTTGCAACAACTTTGGAAGTATGCTTGGGGTCATTGTCCATTTGGAAGACCCATTTGCGACCAAGCTTTAACTTCCTGACTGATGTCTTGAGATGTTGCTTCAATATATGCACATAATTTTCCTGCCTCATGATGCCATCTATTTTGTGAAGTGCACTAGTCCCTCCTGCAACAAAGCATCCCCGCAACATGATGCTGCCACCCCCGTGCTTCACGGTTGGGATGGTGTTCTTCAGCTTGCAAGCCTAGACCTTTTCCTCCAAACATAACGATGGTCATTATGTCCAAACAGTTCTATTTTTGTTTCATCAGACCAGAGGACATTTCTCCAAAAAGTACCATCTTTGTCCCCAAGTGCAGTTGCAAACTGAGCAGTTGCTTCTTCTTTGCTGAACGGCCTTTCAGGTTATGTTTCAGGTTATGTTGATATAAGACTCGTTTTACTGTGAATATAGATACTTTTGTTCCTGTTTCCTCCAGCATCTTCACAAGGTCCTTTGCTGTTGTTCTGGGATTGATTTGCACTTTTCGCACCAAAGTACGCTAATCTCTAGGAGATAGAGCGGTATGATGGCTACGTGGTCCCATGGTGTTTATACTTGCATACTATTATTTGTACAGATGAACGTTGGTACCTTCAGGACTTTGGAAACTGCTCTCAAGGATGAACCAGACTTGTGGAGGTCTACAAAAAAAATTCTGAGGTCTTGGCTGATTTCTTTTGATTTTCCCATGATGTCAAGCAAAGAGGCTCTGAGTTTGAAGGTAGGCCTTGAAATACACCCACAGGTACACCTCCAATTGACTCAAATTATGTCAATGAGCCTATCAGAAGCTTCTAACGCTATGACATAATTTTCTGTCATTTTCCAAGCTGTGTAAAGGCACAGTCACTTTAGTGTATGTAAACTTCTGACCCATTGGAATTGTGATACAGTGAATTATAAGTTAAATAAACAGTTGTTGGACAAATTACTTGTGTCATGCACAAAGTAGATTTCCTAACCGACTTGCCAAAACTATAGTTTGTTAACAAGAAATTTGTGGAGTGGTTGAAAAACTAGTTTTAATGATTAAAACCTAAGTGTATGTAAACTTCCGATTTCAACTGTATTTTTGCTTCTCTACACTGACTACCAGTCACTTTTAGAATAGATTTTAACATTTTATTAGTCACGTTTAAGGCTAGTCTAGCCCCATCCTATATCTCGGATGTTATTTCTCCCTATGAGCCATGACACAGCCTGAGATCCTCTGGCAGGACACTGTTGACTATTCCAAAGTCTTGGTTGAAAACAAAAGGAAATATAAGATGAAAAATTGCCAGAGGTGATCAGGTTTGCAGATTCTGTGCCTCTTTTTAAATCCCCGCTGAAGACACACTTTTATAAAGATGTTTATAATATACAGTAGGATTTCTATGTATGATTTTAATTTGCTATCTTTATTCATTCTCTTTCCTCCTGTCTTTGTTTCTTTGTTAGTAATTCTATTTTATTTTATGCTGTGATGCACATTGTTACTTGTATTGAAAAGTGCAATACAAACACAATTATTATTATTACTATTATTATTATTATTATCATTATAGCATAGTATGCCAGCTTTTTAAGGCAAGAGCAATAAAATAAAGTCTGTAAATGTAATATTTCACACAGTCTTCTATGAAAAGAAAATATTCACTTTAGGAGTTACTGTAGGCTAAATGTAATCCTATTTTTAATGTCTTCTTTCAAGATGGGAGATGGAGAGGAGGGGACTGTGATGGGAGACAAACACCACTGTGGCTTTGAGCTGCATGTTGTCCCCTCTTTTAGGAGTTTTGGTCGTTGACCTGTCAGGTACTTGATCAAAGGGTCAGTCAAGAACTTTGAGAGGAAGAGGAGGTTTCGATCACCCCTTTCAATACAACTTCTCACTTTATATGCATTTTATCACATTGAATTAGATTGGTGATGCATGTCACTGCCACGTTATCCTTGTAAGCCTTATGGTGTTTTATGGATGTAAATCACACTTTCTTCATCGTGCCACTGACTGAACCCCCAAGTCTCTGGAAGCAACAAAGACATTGGGTGCTGGCACACCCAAATGTATGATCACACGAAAGAACGCTCACATTGGTCGAAAAGCACTGCCAGAGAAAATGCAGAGAACAAACTGGTCTTGCTGCCACGGGCTTTGTGTTATTTTTAGATCATGCATAAGAAGACCAACTTCTGATTTGCATTAAAATACACCATAATACTTTTGACAAGACATGAGCAATTAGCCACAGTTCACACCTTGTCTGCCATATATAAGGCTGCATTTACACAGGCAACCTACTGTAAAGATAGCCTGCAGAGTTCTGTCCTACTATCCAGGTCTGTACCCAAACAATTTGAACTTCTCCTTTTAAAAATCTACCTCTCTAAAAACAAGTCCCTCACCATTGCCGCCTGCTATAGACCACCTTCTGCCCCCAGCTGTGCTCTGGACACCATATGTGAACTGATTGCCCCCCATCTATCTTCAGAGCTCGTGCTGCTAGGCGATCTAAACTGAACATGCTTAACACGCCAGCCATCCTACAATCTAAGCTTGATGCCCTCAATCTCACACAAATTATCAATGAACCTACCAGGTACCACCCCAAAGCCGTAAACATGGGCACCCTCATAGATATCATCCTAACCAACTTGCCCTCCAAATACACCTCTGATGTCTTCAACCAGGATCTCAGCGATCACTGCCTCATTGCCTGCATCCGTAATGGGTCAGCGGTCAAACGACCTCCACTCATCATTGTCAAACGCTCCCTGAAACACTTCAGCGAGCAGGCCTTTCTAATCGACCTGGCCGGGTATCCTGGAAGGATATGGATTTCATCCCGTCAGTAGAGGATGCCTGTAAAAAAAAAAAAAAAAAATGCCTTCCTCACCATCTTAAATAAGCGTGCCCCAGTCAAGAAATTTAGAATCAGGAACAGATATAGCCCTTGGTTCTCTCCAGACCTGACTGCCCTTAACCAACACAAAAACATCCTATGGTGTTCTGCATTAGCATCGAACAGCCCCCGTGATATGCAACTTTTCAGGGAAGCTAGAAACCAATATACACAGGCAGTTAGAAAAGGCAAGGCTAGCTTTTAAGCAGAAATTTGCTTCCTGCAATACAACCTCAAAAAAGTTCTGGGGCATGGTAAGTCCATGGAGAATAAGAACACCTCCTCCCAGCTGCCCACTGCACTGAAGATAGGAAACACTGTCACCACTGATAAATCCACTATAATTGAGAATGCTGAGGTGCATCCAAAGAACACCATACCTACTGTGAAGAATGGGGGTGGAAACATCATGCTTTGGGGCTGTTTTTCTGCAAAGGGACCAGGACGACTGATCCGTGTAAAGGAAAGAATGAATGGAGCCATGTATCGTGAGATTTTGAGTGAAAACCTCCTTCCATCAGCAAGGGCATTGAAGATGAAACATGGCTGGGTCTTTCAGCATGACAATGATCCCAAACACACCGCCCGGGCAATGAAGGAGTGGCTTCGTAAGAAGCATTTCAAGGTCCTGGAGTGGCCTAGCCAGTCTCCAGATCTCAACCCCATAGAAAATCTTTGGAGGGAGTTGAAAGTCCGTGTTGCCCAGCAACAGCCCCAAAACATCACTGCTCTAGAGGAGATCTGCATGGAGGAATGGGCCAAAATACCAGGAACAGTGTGTGAAAACCTTTTTTTTTTTACCTCTGTCATTGCCAACAAATGGTATATAACAAAGTATTGAGATAAACTTTTGTTATTGACCAAATACTTATTTACCACCATAATTTGCAAATAAATTGTCATAGTTGAAGTGTACCTATGATGAAAATTACAGGCCTCTCTCATCTTTTTAAGTGGGAGAACTTGCACAATTGGTGGCTGACTAAATACTTTTTTGCCCCACTGTACATCGGCCTAAAATGAACAAATAAAAACAGTAGAAAATATCCTGATGAAAATGCAGGTTCTTACAATTGCATGCTGTTTCACTACTCCGCCTGTCTGACTCCCTTTCTATCTGTCTTGATTTAAGCTATCTCTAGTAAGATAAATGTATATAACCAAATTACATGGATTAATGGTACATTTACTAAACCAACTGGTTACATATGTAATGGGGAATTTATAAAAAAAAAAAGAAACAATCAAAGGGAAAACAATTCAGACAATTATATATGCAAGGATTGGCGGGAGACAGCGGAGCACATTCTGGAGAGACTCCCATATCTTCTCAACCTTCTTCTTGTCTCAACATTTTAAATTATACTCAATACAGATGATCTTTACACATTTAAGAAGCTTTTCACTGACAGACTCAATAATCAGCTAGGCCTACTGCCATGCTCGCAGTAGGCCTAGCTGATTAGTCAAGCTATCTGGTAAAGTAGTTTGAATGATTTTATTTAGACAGTAGTAATTATATAATGTTGTCAAAACATCAATTTACTTTAGGGGAAGACAACATCCAAACTGTGTAACAGGGTTGGTTATGTTTCCACTTGCCTCCAAAGAAAGGTGTATTTAATGTTCAAGCATTCTTATTGGTTGGTTCAACTCTGATGTCCATAAGGCGTGTTGTGATTGGCCCCGCTTGCAGATAGGGGGATATTGCTAACATCAGGTCTTCCCAGTATGAATGTAAATAAGTGTGTTAACTAGCATACACCGACATAATGGTCACATAAGCGCACTGCTAACACAGTTGTCTTCATGCTACAGATTTTGCCATTGACAGCCATCAATACCGTTAAGCCCTGCACAACTAACATGCTGTTTCCTATTTAACAACAGCAATAGAAATAAATGATGCTCAACTGGAACCACTGGCTGATGTGATTTATTTGGACAAAACACAACGCAAGGAGAGTACGATTTACATCTGTTACACGTGCACTGTGCACCTCTCAACTTTCCTTTTTTATTTGCCTGTGGCTGAAACCAGAGATCTGTGTATAATGACGATATGGTCATGTCTCCATCCTAACAATGCGAGTCGATGTCCCAAAGGCGGGAATGCAGGCGACAAGCTTAGGTCTGCATATCATGCCCATAGAAACACATTTGGCTTATTCAGGACAGATTTTCGCTAGAGTTAGCTACTTCCTCTCTGCTGAAACTAGCGAGCGAAACGGCGTCCCACTGTTTTACAACATGTAGCTAATCTATCTGATTCTGTCTGACATGACATGCCATACTCCGTTTGTCCAGACAGCATTGGATTCATAGTCTACAAATATGGAAGCAGAGGGGCGCTGCTTCGCTCGCTCGGATGCTTAATCTGAGACTGATGCGTCTTTCTGTCAGCGCTCGTCTCGGTGAGTGAGAGAGAGGGCCTCCTTACCCAAGAAGAAATGAAGAGCTGTTAAAACTCCCAAGAAGTTAGAGGAGTTCACTCTTCCTGAAACACACACTCCTCCTGAAACACACATACATACGCACAGACACACACACTTCACATGTTCTAAAACTGTCAACACGCCAATATCTTCATTATTACACTGAACAAAAATATACATGTGAAAGATTTTACTATGTTACAGTTCATATAAAGAACCATATAAACCGAACTGCAGTCAGGTCAAGACCCTGGTGAAGACAACAAGGACACAGATGAGCTTCCCTAAGACTTTTTCTGACAGTTTGTGCAAACCCTCAGTTTCATCAGCTGTCCGGGTGGCTGGGCTCAAACAATCACGCATTTGAAGAAGCCGGTCCTGGGCTTGCGTGGTTAGATGTTGTCTGCAGTTGTGAGGGCGGTTGGACGTACTGCCAAATTCTCTAAAAATGACATTGGAGGCAGTTTATGGTAAAGAAATTAACATTAAATTCTCTTCGCTTTGGTGGACATTCCTGCAGTCAGCATGCCAATTGTATGCTCCCTCAAAACTTGAGACATCTGTGGCATTGTGTTGTGATGATGCGGTCATCCTGTCTGGGTTGGCGCCCCCCCTTGGGTTGTGCCATGGCGGAGCTCTTTGTGGGCCATACTCGGCCCTGTCTCAGGATGGTAAGTTGGTGGTTGAAGATATCCCTCTAGTGGTGTGGGGGCTGTGCTTTGGCAAAGTGGGTGGGGTTATATCCTTCCTGTTTGGCCCTGTCCGGGGGTGTCCTCGGATGGGTCCACAGTGTCTCCTGACCACTCCTGTCTCAGCCTCCAGTATTTATGCTGCAGTAGTTTATGTGTCGGGGGGCTAGGGTCAGTTTGTTATATCTGGAGTACTTCTCCTGTCCTATTCGGTGTCCTGTGTGAATCTAAGTGTGCGTTCTCTAATTCTCTCCTTCTCTCTTTCTTTCTCTCTCTCGGAGGACCTGAGCCCTAGGACCATGCCCCAGGATTACCTGACATGATGACTCCTTGCTGTCCCCAGTCCACCTGGCCGTGCTGCTGCTCCATTTTCAACTGTTCTGCCTTCTTATTATTCGAACATGCTGGTCATTTATGAACATTTTAACATCTTGGCCATGTTCTGTTATAATCTCCACCCGGCACAGCCAGAAGAGGACTGGCCACCCCACATATGCTCTCTCTAATTCTCTCTTTTTCTCTCTCTCTCGGAGGACCTGAGCCCTAGGACCATGCCCCAGGACTACCTGACATGATGACTCCTTGCTATCCCCAGTCCATCTGACCGTGCTGCTGCTCCAGTTTCAACTGTTCTGCCTTATTATTATACGACCATGCTGGTCATTTATGAACATTTGAACATCTTGGCCATGTTCTGTTATAATCTCCACCCGGCACAGCCAGAAGAGGACTGGCCACCCCACATAGCCTGGTTCCTCTCTAGGTTCCTTCCTAGGTTTTGGCCTTTCTAGGGAGTTTTTCCTAGCCACCGTGCTTCTACACCTGCATTGCTTGCTGTTTGGGGTTTTAGGCTGGGTTTCTGTACAGCACTTTGAGATATCAGCTGATGTACGAAGGGCTATATAAATACATTTGATTTGATTTGTTGTGTGACAAAACTGTCAATTTTAGAGTGGCCTTTTGTCCCCAGCACAAGGTGCACCTGTATAATGATCGTGCTGTTTAATCAGCTTCTTGATAGGCCACACCTGTCAGGTGGATGGATTATCTTGGCAAAGGAGAAATGCTCAATAACCGGAGGCTGTAATCGCTGCCAAGGGTCTGAATACTTATGTTAATGTGATAATTCAGTATTTTTATTTTTTTATACATTTGCAAAAAATTCTAAAACCTGTTTTTGATTTGTCATTATGGGGTATTGTGTGTAGATTTATGGGGGGGGATTACATTTTAGAATAAGGTTGTAGTGTAACAACATTTGGAAAAAGGGAAGGGGTCTGAATACTTTCCGAATGCACTGTATGCTTTTTTTGCAGATGGAACATTTTCAGCTAAAGAAACATGAGCTTTGACTCTCCTTCTCTCTGACCACCCATACAGCAGACTGGACATATTCTGGAAGTCTGCACTGTGTCTGAGCATAGACTGTCCTAAAATAACACTTGACTATCTGAAAGTTGTAGTATGTTTAAAATGACTTTTTTAACCAAACTATAGTAGGTGTATTGTAATGATTTGAATTCAACATATGGGTTGTTCTCCTTACATTGAGCTGGACAGCAGAAACAGCTAGAGAGGAAATATTTGAGAGTGGAGAAAGATGAATTGCATGATGTGAAACTTGACTTCTGGCTTGTCAATTGGTTAAATAATATTTAGCTGAAAGATTTTAGGCGGTATGGAAAGATGACTGATGTAGTTCAATGTAAGGATGCAAAGAGTCACCCATTTTACCCATGGTCATACTGTACTGTTGTCACACCATCCCACTCTCGACTGCAACTCTTTCAAAGGTTGTTGTTGTTGTCCTAAATTACATTCTTAATTATTTCACCCCTTAGAGAAAATAACCATATTTAATCAATACAAATCTTGAAATTCTGTATGATGACAGGCCCTAGAGAAGGAGACACTGGAATATGATATCTGGGCTGGAAATGGGAAACAGATGACTATCCATCCTCCTCTTCCTCTCTTCTGTCTCTCCCCCTCTCCTGCTCTTTCTGCCATCAGACTCCCAAGAGTCCCTTCTACCTCTCTTCTTTCTTTTTTCAATTGAGACCAGATTTTTCCTTTCCTTCTCTTCATGACATCTCCTTCACTCCTCTGTTTCCTTTTCGTCTAATAACATTGGGACTTCTCCACTTTTTTTTGAGAGGGAAGTTGTTGCGGCCGTGAGGCCTGTTTGGTGGGGTGGCTGATTGAGAACATTCATTCCAGGTCTGGTTCTCTCCCTAACACAGACAATGGTGCTTTCATGTCAGTCGGCTGAATCTCCAAGTCATGCCAAGGTCTTAAATTAGCAAAGAGATGCCTGCCAGCTCCCCGCGTTTGATACTATTGATCATAACATCCTTGTTGACTGGCTGGAGAGGTGGATGGGAATCTCCAGCGTTGCCCTCAACTGGTTCAGGCCATATTTAGAGCTGTGTAAATAGTGGACAGAACATACATTGGGTTATTTTTGACCCAGCCAGTTGGTTCACTTAGTTGGCTTATGGAGCTATAATCCACCAGGTCAGATCAGAAGACTGGAGGTATGGCTTGGTAGGGGGAGGGGGGGAGTAAATGTAATTCCGGTTCACCTGTTCTGTTCTATTGTTAGTACATGTTATGGTTGAGCACTGACACTTTTGTAGCTAATGGTGCTTGCTAAAGATGAGTTCCTAACTATCTGAAAGCCACTTCCCTACTAAGCCAAGCCTCCAGTCTTCTGATCTGACCCGGTGGATCATAGCTCAAAAACCCGGCATCAAAAACCCAACTGAAAGAAAACATTGGATTGTCTGTAAACCAACTGGCAAGGTAAAAATAGCACACATATGTTCTGTCCAATATTTAACCAAATTGCTTTTAACCCAGCATTTTGTAGAGTGTGGGTGGTTGAGTATCGTCCCCAGCACATATTCACTATAGTGTCCCTCAGGGGTCTATTCTGGGCCCCATCCTATTTTCCCTATACATGCGCAATCACAACGTTCAGTTTCACTGCTATGCGGATGATACACAGCTTTATTTACTAATCAGACCCAGTGACCAAGATAGCGTAGCTACCCT
Source organism: Oncorhynchus kisutch (assembly GCF_002021735.2). Classification (NCBI taxonomy): domain Eukaryota; kingdom Metazoa; phylum Chordata; class Actinopteri; order Salmoniformes; family Salmonidae; genus Oncorhynchus; species Oncorhynchus kisutch. The sequence goes on along the minus strand of NC_034201.2, from coordinate 2,651,472 downwards.
TCACAACGGTCTTGCTGACATCAAATACAGTGCCTTGCGAAAGTATTCGGCCCCCTTGAACTTTGCGACCTTTTGCCACATTTCAGGCTTCAAACATAAATATATAAAACTGTATTTTTTTGTGAAGAATCAACAACAAGTGGGGCCCCAACAGGACGTGGAACAACATTTATTGGATATTTCAAACTTTTTTAACAAATCAAAAACTGAAAAATTGGGCGTGCAAAATTATTCAGCCCCTTTACTTTCAGTGCAGCAAACTCTCTCCAGAAGTTCAGTGAGGATCTCTGAATGATCCAATGTTGACCTAAATGACTAATGATGATAAATACAATCCACCTGTGTGTAATCAAGTCTCCGTATAAATGCACCTGCACTGTGATAGTCTCAGAGGTCTGTTAAAAGCGCAGAGAGCATCATGAAGAACAAGGAACACACCAGGCAGGTTCGAGATACTGTTGTGAAGAAGTTTAAAGCCAGATTTGGATACAAAAAGATTTCCCAAGCTTTAAACATCCCAAGGAGCACTGTGCAAGCGATAATATTGAAATGGAAGGAGTATCAGACCACTGCAAATCTACCAAGACCTGGCCGTCCCTCTAAACTTTCAGCTCATACAAGGAGAAGACTGATCAGAGATGCAGCCAAGAGGCCCATGATCACTCTGGATGAACTGCAGAGATCTACAGCTGAGGTGGGAGACTCTGTCCATAGGACAACAATCAGTCGTATATTACACAAATCTGGCCTTTATAGAAGAGTGGCAAGAAGAAAGCCATTTCTTAAAGATATCCATAAAAAGTGTTGTTTAAAGTTTGCCACAAGCCACCTGGGAGACACACCAAACATGTGGAAGAAGGTGCTCTGGTCAGATGAAACCAAAATTGAACTTTTTGGCAACAATGCAAAACGTTATGTTTGGCGTAAAAGCAACACAGCCCATCACCCTGAACACACCATCCCCACTGTCAAACATGGTGGTGGCAGCATCATGGTTTGGGCCTGCTTTTCTTCAGCAGGGACAGGGAAGATGGTTCAAATTGATGGGAAGATGGATGGAGCCAAATACAGGACCATTCTGGAAGAAAACCTGATGGAGTCTGCAAAAGACCTGAGACTGGGACGGAGATTTGTCTTCCAACAAGACAATGATCCAATACATAAAGCAAAATCTACAATGGAATGGTTCAAAAATAAACATATCCAGGTGTTAGAATGGCCAAGTCAAAGTCCAGACCTGAATCCAATCGAGAATCTGTGGAAAGAACTGAAAACTGCTGTTCACAAATGCTCTCCATCCAACCTCACTAAGCTCGAGCTGTTTTGCAAGGAGGAATGGGAAAAAATGTCAGTCTCTCGATGTGCAAAACTGATAGAGACATACCCCAAGCGACTAACAGCTGTAATCGCAGCAAAAGGTGGCGCTACAAAGTATTAACTTAAGTATTAAGTTTAGCTAAATCATTTTGCACGCCCAATTTTTCAGTTTTTGATTTGTTAAAAAAGTTTGAAATATCCAATAAATGTTGTTCCACTTCATGATTGTGTCCCACTTGTTGTTGATTCTTCACAAAAAAATACAGTTTTATATCTTTATGTTTGAAGCCTGAAATGTGGCAAAAGGTCGCAAAGTTCAAGGGGGCCGAATACTTTCGCAAGGCACTGTATAAGATGTCTGACAATGTTTTCCAGCTCAATGATAACAAATCAGAGGTTGTTTTATTTGGCCCCCACCTGGCTAGAATCCAGATTGTAAATCATCTTGGTCATTTGTCCACCAATATAAAGCCTACAGCCAGAAACCTTGGTGTCTTCTTTGACCCTGACCTAAACCTTGAGCTGCATGTAAAGAAGGTTGTCCAATCCTGCTTTTATTATCTAAGATATATAGCTAAAGTCAAGTATTTTATTTTAGTCACTGATCTGGACAAAGTTATGCATTTATTTACTCAGTGTCACGATCGTCATATGGAGGGGACCAAAGCGCAGCGTGGTGTGAATACATTCTTCTTTATTGAAGGAAGAACACTTAAACAAAACCATAAGACGAACGTGAATGCTAACGTGCCACTGAGCTAACGTATAACATAGACAACTAGACATAGATAATAACCCACAAAATACCCAAAGAAGATGGCTGCCGAAATATGGTTCCCAATTAGAGACAACGATAAACAGCTGCCTCTAATTGAGAACCAATCTAGGCAACCATAGACCTACATAAACACCTAGATAGTAAACGACCCTATAAACCTACAAAACCCCTAGACAGTACAAAAACACATACATCACCCATGTCACACCCTGACCTAACCAAAACAATAAAGAAAACAAAGAATACTAAGGTCAGGGCATGACACTCAGGCCAAGATTATGGTAACTTTTTGTGTCAGTGGAGGCTGCTGAGGGGAGGATGGCTCATAATAATGGCTGGAATAGAGTCAATGGAATTGTATCAAACACATTAAAGATGTTGTTTCCATATGGCTGATACCACTCTATTGTCCAGCCATTATTATGAGCCGTCCTCCCCTCAGCAGCCTCCACTGCTTTGTATACATGTCTCAGTCAAAAATCTCTCCATCGTCTACAGTTAGTTTAAAATTCTGCATCTCAGCTTTTAAAAGGCACCAGAAAATGTAACCATATCACACCTACAGTTGAAGTCAGAAGTTAACATACACCTTAGCCAAATACATTTAAACTCAGTTTTTCGCAATTCCTGACATTTAATCCTAGTAAAAATTCCCTGTTTTAGGTCAGTTAGGATTGCCACTTTATTTTAAGAATGGGAAATGTCAGAATAATAGTAGAAAGAATGATTTATTTCAGCTTTTAATTATTCCGTCACATTCCCAGTGGGTCAGAAGTTTTCATACACTCAATTAGTATTTGGTAGCATTGCCTTTAAATTGTTTAACTTGGGTCAAACATTTGGGTGAATTTTGGCCCATTCCTCCTGACAGAGCTGGTGTAACTGAGTCAGGTTTGTAGGCCTCCTTGCTCGCACACACTTTTTCAGTTCTGGTCACAAATTTTCTACAGGATTGAGGTAAGGGATTTGTGATGGCCACTCCAATACCTTGACTTTGTTGTCCTTAAGCCATTTTGCAACAACTTTGGAAGTATGCTTGGGGTCATTGTCCATTTGGAAGACCCATTTGCGACCAAGCTTTAACTTCCTGACTGATGTCTTGAGATGTTGCTTCAATATATGCACATAATTTTCCTGCCTCATGATGCCATCTATTTTGTGAAGTGCACTAGTCCCTCCTGCAACAAAGCATCCCCGCAACATGATGCTGCCACCCCCGTGCTTCACGGTTGGGATGGTGTTCTTCAGCTTGCAAGCCTAGACCTTTTCCTCCAAACATAACGATGGTCATTATGTCCAAACAGTTCTATTTTTGTTTCATCAGACCAGAGGACATTTCTCCAAAAAGTACCATCTTTGTCCCCAAGTGCAGTTGCAAACTGAGCAGTTGCTTCTTCTTTGCTGAACGGCCTTTCAGGTTATGTTTCAGGTTATGTTGATATAAGACTCGTTTTACTGTGAATATAGATACTTTTGTTCCTGTTTCCTCCAGCATCTTCACAAGGTCCTTTGCTGTTGTTCTGGGATTGATTTGCACTTTTCGCACCAAAGTACGCTAATCTCTAGGAGATAGAGCGGTATGATGGCTACGTGGTCCCATGGTGTTTATACTTGCATACTATTATTTGTACAGATGAACGTTGGTACCTTCAGGACTTTGGAAACTGCTCTCAAGGATGAACCAGACTTGTGGAGGTCTACAAAAAAAATTCTGAGGTCTTGGCTGATTTCTTTTGATTTTCCCATGATGTCAAGCAAAGAGGCTCTGAGTTTGAAGGTAGGCCTTGAAATACACCCACAGGTACACCTCCAATTGACTCAAATTATGTCAATGAGCCTATCAGAAGCTTCTAACGCTATGACATAATTTTCTGTCATTTTCCAAGCTGTGTAAAGGCACAGTCACTTTAGTGTATGTAAACTTCTGACCCATTGGAATTGTGATACAGTGAATTATAAGTTAAATAAACAGTTGTTGGACAAATTACTTGTGTCATGCACAAAGTAGATTTCCTAACCGACTTGCCAAAACTATAGTTTGTTAACAAGAAATTTGTGGAGTGGTTGAAAAACTAGTTTTAATGATTAAAACCTAAGTGTATGTAAACTTCCGATTTCAACTGTATTTTTGCTTCTCTACACTGACTACCAGTCACTTTTAGAATAGATTTTAACATTTTATTAGTCACGTTTAAGGCTAGTCTAGCCCCATCCTATATCTCGGATGTTATTTCTCCCTATGAGCCATGACACAGCCTGAGATCCTCTGGCAGGACACTGTTGACTATTCCAAAGTCTTGGTTGAAAACAAAAGGAAATATAAGATGAAAAATTGCCAGAGGTGATCAGGTTTGCAGATTCTGTGCCTCTTTTTAAATCCCCGCTGAAGACACACTTTTATAAAGATGTTTATAATATACAGTATGATTTCTATGTATGATTTTAATTTGCTATCTTTATTCATTCTCTTTCCTCCTGTCTTTGTTTCTTTGTTAGTAATTCTATTTTATTTTATGCTGTGATGCACATTGTTACTTGTATTGAAAAGTGCAATACAAACACAATTATTATTATTACTATTATTATTATTATTATCATTATAGCATAGTATGCCAGCTTTTTAAGGCAAGAGCAATAAAATAAAGTCTGTAAATGTAATATTTCACACAGTCTTCTATGAAAAGAAAATATTCACTTTAGGAGTTACTGTAGGCTAAATGTAATCCTATTTTTAATGTCTTCTTTCAAGATGGGAGATGGAGAGGAGGGGACTGTGATGGGAGACAAACACCACTGTGGCTTTGAGCTGCATGTTGTCCCCTCTTTTAGGAGTTTTGGTCGTTGACCTGTCAGGTACTTGATCAAAGGGTCAGTCAAGAACTTTGAGAGGAAGAGGAGGTTTCGATCACCCCTTTCAATACAACTTCTCACTTTATATGCATTTTATCACATTGAATTAGATTGGTGATGCATGTCACTGCCACGTTATCCTTGTAAGCCTTATGGTGTTTTATGGATGTAAATCACACTTTCTTCATCGTGCCACTGACTGAACCCCCAAGTCTCTGGAAGCAACAAAGACATTGGGTGCTGGCACACCCAAATGTATGATCACACGAAAGAACGCTCACATTGGTCGAAAAGCACTGCCAGAGAAAATGCAGAGAACAAACTGGTCTTGCTGCCACGGGCTTTGTGTTATTTTTAGATCATGCATAAGAAGACCAACTTCTGATTTGCATTAAAATACACCATAATACTTTTGACAAGACATGAGCAATTAGCCACAGTTCACACCTTGTCTGCCATATATAAGGCTGCATTTACACAGGCAACCTACTGTAAAGATAGCCTGCAGAGTTCTGTCCTACTATCCAGGTCTGTACCCAAACAATTTGAACTTCTCCTTTTAAAAATCTACCTCTCTAAAAACAAGTCCCTCACCATTGCCGCCTGCTATAGACCACCTTCTGCCCCCAGCTGTGCTCTGGACTCCATATTTGAACTGATTGCCCCCCATCTATCTTCAGAGCTCGTGCTGCTAGGCGATCTAAACTGAACATGCTTAACACGCCAGCCATCCTACAATCTAAGCTTGATGCCCTCAATCTCACACAAATTATCAATGAACCTACCAGGTACCACCCCAAAGCCGTAAACATGGGCACCCTCATAGATATCATCCTAACCAACTTGCCCTCCAAATACACCTCTGATGTCTTCAACCAGGATCTCAGCGATCACTGCCTCATTGCCTGCATCCGTAATGGGTCAGCGGTCAAACGACCTCCACTCATCATTGTCAAACGCTCCCTGAAACACTTCAGCGAGCAGGCCTTTCTAATCGACCTGGCCGGGTACCCTGGAAGGATATGGATTTCATCCCGTCAGTAGAGGATGCCTGTAAAAAAAAAAAAAAAAAATGCCTTCCTCACCATCTTAAATAAGCATGCCCCAGTCAAGAAATTTAGAATCAGGAACAGATATAGCCCTTGGTTCTCTCCAGACCTGACTGCCCTTAACCAACACAAAAACATCCTATGGTGTTCTGCATTAGCATCGAACAGCCCCCGTGATATGCAACTTTTCAGGGAAGCTAGAAACCAATATACACAGGCAGTTAGAAAAGGCAAGGCTAGCTTTTCAAGCAGAAATTTGCTTCCTGCAATACAACCTCAAAAAAGTTCTGGGGCATGGTAAGTCCATGGAGAATAAGAACACCTCCTCCCAGCTGCCCACTGCACTGAAGATAGGAAACACTGTCACCACTGATAAATCCACTATAATTGAGAATTTCAAGAAGCATTTTTCTACAGCTGGCCGTGCTTTCCACCTGGCTACCCCTACCCCGGTCAACAGCACTGCACCCCCCACATCAACCCGCCCAAGCCTTCCCCATTTCTCCTTTTCCCAAATCCAGTCAGCTGATGTTCTGAAAGAGCTGCAAAATATGGACCCCTACAAATCAGCCGGGCTAGACAATCTGGACCCTTCTTTCTAAAATGATTTGCAATAATTGTTGCCACCCCTATTAATAGCCTGTTCAACCTCTCTTTCGTGTCGTCTGAGATTCCCAAAGATTGGAAAGCAGCTGCGTTCATCCCCCTCTTCAAAGGGGGAGATTCTCTTGACCCAAACTGCTACAGACCTATATCTATCCTACCCTGCCTTTCTAAGGTCTTCAAAAGCCAAGTCAACAAACAGATTACCGACCATTTCGAATCCCACCATACCTTCTCCGCTATGCAATCTGGTTTCAGAGCTGGTCATGGGTGCACCTCAGCCACGCTCAAGGTCCTAAACGATATCTTAACCGCCATCGATAAGAAACAATACTGTGCAGCCAGATTCATTGACCTGGCCAAGGTTTTTGACTCTGTCAATCACCACATCCTCATCGGCAGACTTGATAGCCTTGGTTTCTCGAATGATTGCCTCGCCTGGTTCATCAACTACTTCTCTGACAGAGTTCAGTGTGTCAAATCGGAGGGCCTGTTGTCCGGGCCTCTGGCAGTCTCTATGGGTGTGCCACAGGGTTCAATTCTTGGGCCGACTCTCTTCTCTGTATACATCAATGATGTCGCTCTTGCTGCTGGTGATTCTCTGATCCACCTCTATGCAGACGACACCATTCTGTATACTTCTGGCCCTTCTTTGGACACTGTGTTAACAACCCTCCAGACGAGCTTCAATGCCATACAACTCTCCTTCCGTGGCCTCAAATTGCTCTTAAATACAAGTAAAACTAAATGGATGCTCTTCAACCGATCGCTGCCTGCACCTTCCCGCCTGTCCAACATCACTACTCCGGACGGTTCTGACTTAGAATATGTGGACAACTACAAATACCTAGGTGTCTGGTTAGACTGTAAACTCTCCTTCCAGACTCACATCAAACATCTCCAATCGAAAGTTAAATCTAGAATTGGCTTCCTATTTCACAACAAAGCATCCTTCAATCATGCTGCCAAACATACCCTTGTAAAACTGACCATCCTACTGATCCTCGACTTCGGCGATGTCATTTACAAAATAGCCTCCAATACCCTACTCAATAAATTGGATGCAGTCTATCACAGTGCCACCGTTTGGTCACCAAAGCCCCATATACTACCCACCACTGCGACCTGTACGCTTTCGTTGGCTGGCCCTCGCTTCATACTCATTGCCAAACACACTGGCTCCAGGTCATCTACAAGACCCTGCTAGGTGAAGTCCCCCTCTTATCTCAGCTCGCTGGTCACCATAACAGCACCCACCTGTAGCACTTGCTCCAGCAGGTATATCTCTCTGGTCACCCCCAAAACCAATTCTTCCTTTGGCCACCTCTCCTTCAAGTTCTCTGCTGCCAATGACTGGAACAAACTACAAAAATCTCTGAAACTGGAAACACTTATCTCCCTCACTAGCTTTAAGCACCAGCTGTCAGAGCAGCTCACAGATTACTGCACCTGTATATAGCCCATCTATAATTTAGCCCAAACAACTACCTCTCCCCCTACTGTATTTATTTATTTATTTTGCTCCTTTGCACCCCATTATTTCTATCTCTACCTTGCACATTCTTCCACTGCAAATCTACCATTCCAGTGTTTTACTTGCTATATTGTATTTACTTCACCACCATGGCCTTTTTTTGCCTTTACCTCCCTTATCTCACCTCATTTGCTCACATTGTGTATAGACTTATTTTTTCTACTGTATGTTTGTTTTTACTCTGTGTTGTTGAATGTGTCGAACTGCTTTGCTTTATCTTTGCCAGGTCGCAATTGTAAATGAGAACTTGTTCTCAACTTGGTTACCTGGTTAAATAAAGGGGAAATCAAATTATAATAAAAACCCAATTCTGATATTTCTTTCACAAATTGGTATTTGCACAATCAGATCAGCTCTAAAAAATATCTTATGTGAAAAGTCATAACACAAGTAAAATCTTTCTAAAATAGTGTGTAGACACTGGAGTTTTTTGTCAAACAAGAGCAAATTGAGAACACTGCTGAGTACGTATCTCCTGTCACACCCTGATCTGTTTCACCTGTCTTGTGCTTGTCTCCACACCCCACCAGGTGTCTCCCATTTTCCCCATTATCCCCTGTATATTTATACCTGCGTTTTCTGTCTGTTGCCAGTTTTCTGTCTGTTTCCCGTTCGTCTTGTCTCATCAAGTTATCCCAGCGTGGCTTCCTTCGCTCTAGTTTGTGGTCTACTCCTCCCGGTTCCGACCTGTTTTTTGCCTGCCCTGACTCTGACCCTGAGCCTGCCTGCCCTGACCCTGAGCCTGCCTGCCATTCTACACCTGCCTGACTCTTATTAGGATTACTGATCTCTGCCTATCCTGGACCTGACATTTGTCTACCCCATCTCTGAGACTCGAACCATCTGCCTTCTGTGTCTGCATCTACATATATTCCCAAAATGTCAAAATTGTTCTTAGTATTTTAATGATGTTAAATGCTGCAAAACTGAAGATTTTTTAAAATGAGATATACAATCTATCTAGCAGGAGATTTAGAAAAAGAGGCTCAATTTGCGTCAAGACCTTGATCTTAGATCAGATTTAGCTCCTCCATAATCACATTTGAAGATGTCTCAATCTATCGCTCTAATCGGGCACAGACACAGTGACTGAGAGAAGAGAACACTGTTACGCTGTGTCTCTCAGGCTCATTTTAGAGTAATACTAACTAAAGCAACTAAAGACTAATAGTTGCATCTGAGACAGTTAGGCAGACCTGGTTTAAGTATGGGGATGTACTGTCTATAGTCTATCCAGCTGTCAAAGACATAGATGAAAACCAAAAGACACTGCAGAGCAGGCAATAGGATAAATCCATTTGACTATAGATCTCAACGTAGCAGAACAAGAGGGAAATGCAACATGACCTTTGCCTTATGGGTGCCTGGACTGCGCTCCCGTACCTCCTTGTCCGTCCAAATAAAATATAGAATTATTGATAATTTATGTGACCGAGACACACGCGGACAGAAAGATGCATCAATCTCGGATAAAGCATCAGTGCGAGCTAAACAGCGCCCCGCTGCCTCCGTATGTATAGACCATGTATCTGATGCTGTCTAGACAAACAGAGTATGGCATGTCATACTTTTTCTGTCCAGAATGTATCAGATACATGGGGTACTAAAGTAAGACAGAGAGGTGTTGTTTTTCTCCCTAGTTTCAGCAGAGAGGAAGAGGCAAACTCTCACAAAAATCTGTCCTGAATAACCCTTTGCGTACACTACCATGCGGTGCCGCGAGGTGAACGGAAGGAGAGCGGTGAGAAGAGGAATGGCTGGGGGACCGTTGGGAGGCGCGAACTTGGCATGGGAGGCCGTGAAAAAGTTCAGCATTTCCCAACTTTATGCAAATCACCAGCGGGGTCCGCTGGGCATTGACCAATCATATCGAGTGGTTCCCATGATGAATTTGAAGCTATGCGACCAAAAGCTGAAGACTTTCTTCATCAAAGATGGCAGACGAAAATACTAGGATGGAAGCAAATGGAAGTAATTAAAACATCATAATGAATCATGTAAAAAATGTACAGTTGAGAGGAATATGCAGGCTAGCTAACATTAGCCGGCTGGCTAGCTAGCTTTATGCGCGTTATGACATCAGTTTGAAATTGTCATTTGTGTTTAATGTTTTAGGGACTCCTGAGAAAACCAGGCTGTCATTTTGTGGAATTAAAGAATCTAGCTTGCTAAAGCATTTACTGCAAATTGAATGTACAATTTTGTAAGCTTGCCTTGCTGATATTTGCCATGCAATGCAGCTGAAGTAACGTAGCTAGATAACTATCTTCTTGCTTATTGTTTTGTATGAGGATAAAAAATTACTGTATGCTTATGGATGTGTAGCTAGCTATGTAACCAATCTGTGTATGGACCCTAAAACATTTGGTATAAATATTAGTTCAGAACCTAGCTATGAATCTCAGCTATCATAGCCGGTTGTATAGACTTAAAAACCTTCTGAATGGCATCAACGAAGATTGTGGATTGAGTAGAATATAATATAACTTTATTGTGCCAAGGATTCAAGTGGTATATGCATGTAGTTATTACCAAGCATGAGATCCCCACATTGTAGCCTGTACATTGGATATATTCACAGATCACGTACTCTAGCTTGGCAAATAAAGGTGTGGTTCAGGTATGAATCTCTGTGAGGCATTCTTTTTCAGTCATATCCAATACCAGGAGAATCAAACTCTAGTCTTTGAATGATGCTGTGTCTGCATGTATGTATTACAAGTATACACTTCAACAGTGTTTACCAATCCTGATCCTGGGACATCAATGGTTACACATTGTAACTGTGCAAAATACTAATAACATGATTTAACTAGTTAAAGGCTGATTTGTAATTCATATATATATATAGAAACAGAACTTAAAAAACAACATCCTACACTTCCTATGCATCATGTAAATACTCTAAAACAGGTTCATTTCAACCAGAAGAGAATGTGAAAAGTGTTATTGAAATAAGTTATTTATCCAAGTGTTATAAATACATAATACATGCATAAAAATATAATAATTGTAATATTATACTATAAATACAAGTTCAGTACGTCGATGCGCAGCGTGTGATTAATAAATTACAGTGCTACTAAACTGAATATTCTCTCAGTTCATCACAATTACATAATAGTGTCTCCTATCCAGCCTTGGGCCCCCAGGTGAGGTGGTGATGACGGGACTGGGGGTTGGCATCCTCTCTCACATCAAAACACAGCTAAAGACGAGACATATGGAGAGAGAGAGAGAGAGAGCATGATTAAGCCTTGTGTTTTTTTTATTCTAGCACTGTCAGTCATCATAATCATCAGGAGGTGAAATGCAAAACTGACCTTGGATCATTAATTCTGGGACTACTACATCTCTATCTGTATTTCAAAGTAAAGCATATTTTAAATAATACTTCCTGTTGACCCAACCAAGTGACCTCTCACGTCTGATCATGTTGTGCACTCTATGTAGCCAGTTCAGATGCGGGAGGGGTTCACCAACACAGCTGATATACAGTGAGGAAATATCACATTTACATAAGTCCCTTTACTAAATACTCTGTTGAAGCACCTTTGGCAGCGATTACAGCCTCGAGTCTTCTTGGGTATGACACTACAAGCTTGGCACACCTGTATTTGGGCAGTTTCTCCCATTCTTCTCTGCATTCTCCTCTCAAGCTCTGTCAAATTGGATGGGGCGAGTTGCTGCACAGTTTTTTTCAGGTCTCTCCAGAGATGATCAGTCGGGTTCAAGTCCGGGCTCTGGCTGGGCCACTCAAGCACATTCAGAGACTTGTCCCGAAGCCAATCCTGTGTTGTCTTGGCTGTGTGCTTAGGGTCGTTGTCCTGTTGGAAGGTGAACCTTTCCCCCAGTCTGAGGTCCTGAGTGCTCTGGAGCAGGTTTTCATCAAGGATCTCTCTGTACTTTGCTCCATTCATATTTCCCTTGATCCTGTCTAGTCTCCCAGTTCCTGTCGCTGAAAAACATCCCCACAGCATGATGCTGCCACCACCGTGCTTCACCATAGAGATGGTGCCAGGTTTCCAACAGGCGTGACGCTTGGGATTCAGGCAAAAGAGTTTAATTTTGGTTTCATCATAACCAGATAATATTGTTTCTCATGGTCTGTGAGTCTTTAGATGCCTTTTGGCAAACTGTCAAGTGCCTTTTACTGAGGAGTGGCTTTCGTCTGGACACTCTACCATAAAGGCCTGATTGGTGGAGTGCTGCAGAGATGGTTGTCCTTCCAGAAGGTTCTCTCATCTCCACAAAGAAGCTTTTTCAGAGTGACCATTGGGTTCTTGGTCACCCCCTGAGCAAGGCCCTTCTCTCCCGACTGTTCAGTTTGGTCGGGTGGCCAGATTTAGGAATAGTCTTGGTGGTTCCAAACTTCTTCAATTTATGAATGATGGAGGCCACTGTGTTCTTGGGGACCTTCAATGTTGCAGAAATGTTTTGGTACACTTCCCCAGATATGTGCCTGGACACAATCCTGTCTCTGTGCTCTATGAACAATTCCATCGACCTCATAGCTTGGTTTTTGCTCTGACATGCACTGTCAAATGTGAGACTATATCGACAGGTGTGTCTTCCAAATCATGTCCAATCAATTGAATTTATCACAGGTAGACTCCAATCAAATTGTAGAAAGGATGACCAATTGAAACAGGATGTACCTGAGCTCAATTTCGAATCTCATAGCAAAGGGTCTGAATACTTATGTAAATAAAGATTTCTGTTTTATATTTTTAATACATTTGCAAAAATTTCTAAAATCCTGTTTTCGCTTTGTCATTATGGGTATTGTGTGTAGATTGCTGAGTTTTAAAAAAAAGTAATCCATTTTAGATTAAGGCTGTAACGTAACAAAATGTTGAAAAAGTCAAGGGGTTTGAATACTTTCCGAATGCACTGTAACCTATAGGATTGAGGGAAAGGGATGAAGTGAAGGAGAGAGACTGTTATTTAGAAAATAAAGTAGTTAAAGAGAGTGTTCAACAGGAGTCTGTGTGTGTGGCCTCACCTGGTGTCCACACTAACTGACTGCAGAGTACTTTATTCTGAAAAACATGCACAGACACATGAGGACAAACAATATAGTGTAGGTATGTAAATAGAAATAACAAAGTGTCTTACTATTCTCTATGGTTGGTCCTCTTTATTCTTTGAAGGTGGAAGGAGCCACAGTTATACGCCCGAGCCTGCTTACTGCACAACACAATCCTTCAATCAGATTGATACACAAGTGTGTAGGTGTGGGTTATAAGTTGTTTCATTGTTCTAAATTTTTGCAATATGGGTGACTATCTTAAAATAACCTGTTTTGTTTTTGTACATACATCACTCTTACCCAAACAGCACCCTCACCTGAGAAGTATAAATCAAAGGGAGAGAAACTGGGGATTGAATAACGGCATTTGACATGGTTAAGTAAATGGAAGAATACTTTTATTGCTTTTATTAAAAGAGCGTTTAGTTGTGCATAGTGTATTCTATGGCAACAAGGGGTTGCCAGGGAACAGCGCCCTCTTCGAAGAAGTAGGAGGTAAAGAAGATCTCCTGCACATGGATTGCCTCCCATCCCGCATTGTTGGCCCCCATCTGTGCAATATCCTGCAGAGCAGCAGACCTCTCCTCTGGTACACGGTGGAGAGCTGCAGGTCCCCTCCGGGTCTTCGTGTCCATCCTCATGTAGTTATGCAGGGCACAGGTAGCCTTCACACACGACTGAAATCCCCCATGAGATAGCCCTGGTCACACTTGTGACAATGCACCCAACCGTGCAGTGTCCTACACGGTAACTGTAGGCAATTGTTTTGTAAGAATCTCCAATTGCAAGGTATGTGTAGGAATATGGAAGATAATGTAATTGTTAGACTTTTACATCACCGGGTAATTGTGGATTACTAATGTATGAGATGTCTTATAACAAATCATGATAGCATTGGAGAGATTGATGCATGTGAACAACTGTGTAGCATGTGACAACAGCAGGATCGTATCAAGGATAGCATCACAAATGAATACATAAATACTAGTTGAAGCTTGATGAGTTTATCAATTGAATCAGCTGTATAGTGCTAAGGCAAAACCAAAAATGTGCACCCCTTTGAGGCCCAGGACTGAGAACCACTGCTCTCAATTGGGACCTCTTCATCTGCAGACAGGTTTTCACTGCTCTCTGTATCTGAAGACAGAAAACATCACAAGAAACGGGCTTCATTATACTCATATTAGACAGCACTGAATATTATGTTGCTATTATCTCTGTCCTCAGTTTTTCTTTATAGGGACTGGAACTACACAAAAGTACCTGCCCTATCCAGAATAGCCTGCTCTCTCTCTTTTTTGACAGATGGAGCTGCTATCCTTTCACCCTCTTCCATGGCTGTTTGCTAGCTACCTACAAATGCATTTGGAGTTTGTGTTTTAAATTTACAATGACAAATACATCAAGATAGCTAGCTAATATGAAGTTAGGTATTTAATATTTAATTGACTTGGCTAGCTATCGATACAGTATGTAAAGTTGGTTAGCTAGCTACGTTAGCAGCTCATTTGAGTTAGCCTGCACTGTAGCTAGCTAGCTAATAATACATATTTTTGTTTTTTACATTTTCAAAATGTATTTACTTACTTGAATAGGTTCTCCCAGCCATGTGGACAATTGGAGATAGGGCAGCAAAGTTTTTGGTCACCAGAGTGGTTTAGAGCGTATTACTATTTACCTGTGAATACATTTGTTTAATAAACAGACCTTCATACAAACTTGCTATGCTGAATTCTTGACGCACAATCGAATGTGCTGTTATATGCTGCGAGCCACTCTGGGTGGCTGGAGCATCATGCAGTAATTTACTGCATAATAGTGTACACGAGCCGTAAACCCAATGCGTTTTAATGGGCATAATATGTCGACCTAAGCTTGTCGCCTGCATTCCTGCCATGGGACAATGACTCGCATTGTTAGTGTGGAGACATGAGCAACTCCTCATTATATACAGATCTCTGTTTTCTGCCACTTGCAAATTAAACGGGTGCACAGTGCACGGTTCGGATGCTGGCTTCCCCTAAAGTAAATTGATGTTTCTCAAAAATGTACAATTACTCCTTTCTAAATACATTTATTCAAAATACTTTACCAGAGAGCTGTATTTAGCCACAGATGATCATTATTTAAAAAAAATTTAACATTTAAAAAGCATCATTATTTTAAAAAAAATAGCTGTGGATTGTTTCAAAAAGTGCTTAGGCCTATGCCTATTTGGGAAGCCAGCGATTTGTGTCCCGCTGGTCGTTGGAATGACGTGAGGACCAAAGCGCAGCGTGGTGAGTGTTCATCATATATTTATTAAACCGAGAACACGAAACAAAATAACAAAGGCGAAACGAAACAGTTCTGAAAGGTGACATACACGTAACAGAAAATAATCACCCACAAAACACAAGTGGGGAAAAGGCTACCTAAGTATGATTCTCAATCAGAGACAACTAACGACACCTGCCTCTGATTGAGAACCATACCAGGCCAAACGCAAAAAACAACATAGAAAAAGTAACATAGACAACCCACCCAACTCACGCCCTGACCATACTAAAACAAAGACATAACAAAAGAACTAAGGTCAGAACGTGACAATTTGGGCAACGTGCATAGCTGTAGGCATAACTGATTATTGAGTTAACGCTGTCAGTGAAAAGCATCTCAAATGTGTGAAGATAATGTGTCTTGGGTATAATTAAAAATTTTGAGACAAGAAGAAGGGAAGTGGTGTGTGGCAAAGATAAGGGCATCTCTCTCCCGAATCCATGCACTCAGCTCTCCAGAATGTGCTCTGCTGTCTCCTGCCAATTCTTGCACGTTCATTGTTTCATTGTGCGAATTGTTTTCCCTTTGATTGTTTATTTTTGATAAATTCCCCATTACATAAATGCACCATTAATCCCTGTCATTTGGTTATATACAGTTATCTTAATGCATGTATTACTCATTTACCGTTCTCATTCTTGGAGTGGAAACGTTGTTTCCAGAGTTCACAACCTGCTACACTTTTGAGAAATACATTTTGGTTTATTTCACAACCAGTGTTCCCTGAAAGGAATGTTGGCACTGAACAATTGTCCGGTCTGCTGAGTGCAAACTTGAATGTTGTGAAGATTCTGTTCAACTTCTGGCGCATGTTAATTGTGAACACCAAGGCTGTACCTGCTTTAAGTTACAGTTATAACAGTGACCAAGTAGCCTGCTGTGGCTATTTGATCGTAGTGTAGGCATATCAGAGTGGCCTACCATCAAAAACAATGAAGAAAATGCATCCCATAATATTTTTACATGGAAATAGCTGTTCTATCATTTAGCCTACAGTAGCAGCCAATGTGTGGTGTTCAGTGTAGGCTTACATTTCGTGAGACTTGACATTAACCTGTTTATCCAATTGTCCTTCAGGCAAGGTGACTGAAAATGTGTTGTTTGATGCAAGAAACCACTTAACAAAATAAAGTTAATTATTATTTCCATACCATTATTACAGAGAATAAGAGGAATTATGCTTCCCTCTGCTTATTGGCAACTTCGCTTATTCAAGCCTGTTTCAATATACAAGACTGCCTCTTTAAGACAGAAAAAAAGCTCTTTACCTGACTCGCTTTTCAAAGATGGTAAGAAATGCACACATTTTGTGCTCTTTAGGAAGCAACCACTCCCCCATTGCTAACTAGAAATTAGCTATAACTGGGGGCCTCCCGAGTGGCGCAGTGATCTAAGGCACTGCCTCGCTGTGCCACTTGAGATTCTGGGTTCAAGTCCAGGCTCTGTCGCAGCCGGCCTTGACCGGGAGACCCATGGGGCGGTGCACAATAGGCCCATCGTCGTCTGGGTTAGGGGAGGGTTTGGCCTTGTCCCATCGTGCACTAGCGACTCCTGTGACGGACACAGTCGCCAGGTTTACGGTGTTTCCTGTGACACATTGGTGTGGCTGGCTTCCGGGTTAAGTGGGCATTGTGTCAAAAGCAGTGCGGCTTGGTTGGGTTGTGTTTTGGAGGTTACGCGGCTCTCGACCTTCACCTCTCCTGAGTCCGTACGGGAGTTGCAGCGATGAGACAAGATTGTAACTAAGAAATGAGCTATAACTGGGCTAATAACTCATTTAGTAGCAAAGAATGTGAACACCTGCACACATGGCTACTTGCAGCTCTCACCTTGATCGCAAAACAAGCGCATCTACTCCCAACCACTCATGCTGTAAACACAGTCCATTTCAAAGGAATGGCACAGATCCATACATGGCAACGGTCTATTTGCATATATGGATACTGCAGCTCTGATTGGTTATGCCGCACTGGTCTGTAGAGTACAGGCTGAGCCTTTAAATGAGCCTGTCAATGCAATAGAAGCCTGCAAGAAAATCTCTTGCATACTTTGTTTTGCATACTTGCATAGTTCGTTTTGTTTTGGTATGTTGCATTGAAAGTGACTAACATTGGCAATTCCTACAGTAGAGGGAAACATTGATAGTGTTATCTAGAAAGTTACATCTCGGGCTTCTCTGTGGCAGTCCAGGGGAGATGAGCGCCCGGGCACGCTCGCAGCTTAGAGGGAACATTGTTCATAACCATCATTTAGGCGTTTTGTAAATGTTTTCATTGTCTTTTGTTTGGAGGGCTCCATGTGAGCAATGAGCATGTGTGTGGTTTCTCTGTCCTGATAATGTTGAGGGAGCGTGTGCACCTGAGCACACCAACCTGCTGAGTTGATACAATGTTGCACTTCACTAGCAATAGCTGAAATCGAGACAGATAGAAAGGGAGACAGACAAGCAGAGTAGATAGATTCTTGCGATTGAAAGAACTAGAATTCTTTTATTTGTCGGCTTTAGGTCTGTAGATAGGTAGAAATTGTAGAATCAATTGTAAGCTTCCCCAAACTTGAAACTCCTGAGCTGCCTATGGTCTTTATTATAACACCCATTAACAGAATTTGTGACTAAAATGTGTGAAATAAACGGTCCGCCTATAGAAATCAAATGCCCATCCAATTGATTTGTTTTCGTGCAGGCCCTTACCTACAGCGCCTCGTGTGACTCAGTTGGTAGAGCATGGTGCTTACAATGCCAAGGGTAATTTAATTCCCACTGTGGTTTTATGCACGCATGCCTATAAATTGCTATGGATAAAAGTGTCTGCTAAATGGTATATTATTATTGTTATTTCAGCATGACAAGAATCAGAGCACGGCGTCTGCCTGTAGATCATATCAGCTCTAACTCTTAGAGGAAGAAGATGAAGTCATGAAGTGTTGTCACTGGTTTCGTGGTAATTCATTAACACCAGTAACAGTTGGAGAATGACTGTTTTTGAGTTATGCTGTTCTATGTCAGTACGTACTGTATCTCTATTTTTCCCCTCTGGGTTATTTCCTCATTTTCAACTCCAGTGGTGTTGATTTTCAGAAGATATTTTTGGCAGCCAGATCGTGTCAGTTAATGGTGCCAGAGTGCCACATAATAATCTGATCACCTTCGAAAGCAGATAAACAAAAAACTGAGCGAAAGTAAGAGGACAATGTACAGGTATGAATATGGTATGTCGTAAAACTATTTACAGTATCTTTCTCCAAGCCTGTTGTGCTGTAATATCAGTTTGATTTACAGGACCAGTCAAAAGTTTGGAACACCTAATCAATCAAGGGTATTTTCATTTTTTATATTTTCTACATTGTAGAATAGTAGTGAAGACATCAAAACTATAAAATAACACATATGGAATCATGTAGTAACCAAAAACATGTTAAACAAATCAAAATATATTTTAGATTTTAGATTCTTCAAAGTAGCAACCGTTTGCCTTGATGACAACTTTGCACACTCTTGGTATTCTCTCAACCAGCTTCATGAGGTAGTCACCTGGAATTAATTTCAATTAACAGGTGTGCCTAGATAAAAATGTATTAGTGGAATTTCTTTCCTTATTAATGAGTTTGAGACAATCAGTTGTTTTGTGACAAGGTAGAGGTATACAGAAGATAGCCCTATTTGGTAAAAGACCAGTCCATATTATGGCAAGAACAGCTCTAATAAGCAAAGAAAAACAACAGTCCATCATTACTTTATGACATGAAGGTCAGTCATTCCAAAAAATATATACAACTTTGAAAGTTTCTTCAAGTGCAATCGCAAAAACCATCAAGCGCTATGATGAAACTGGCTCTCATGAGGACCGCCACAGGAAAGGAAGACAAATCAAATCAAAATCAAATCAAAGTTTATTTGTCACGTGAAATGTCACGTGAAATGCTTACTTACAGGCTCTAACCAATAGTGCGGAGAGAAAAAAGGTATGTGTGTGTGTGTGTGTGTGTGTGTGTGTCGGTAAGTAACTAAATAAAGCAACAGTAACAATACATTTGAAAATAAGAGTAGCAAGGCTGTATACAGACACTGGTTAGTCAGGCTTATTGAGGTAGTATGTACATGTAAGTATGGTTAAAGTGACTATGCATATATGATGAACAGAGAGTAGTAGTAGTGTAAAAATGGGTTGGCAGTGGTGGGACACAATGCAGATAGCCCGGTTAGCCAATGTGCGGGAGCACTGGGTGGTCGGGCCAATTGAGGTAGTATGTACATGAACGTATAGTTAAAGTGACTATGCATATAAAATAAACAGAGAGTAGCAGCAGCGTAAAAGAGGGGTTGGGGGGCACACAATGCAAATTGTCCGGGTAACCATTTGGTTACCTGTTCTGGAGTCTTATGGCTTGGGGGTAAAAACTTGAGAAGCCTTTTTGTCCTAGACGTGGCACTCCGGTACCGCTTGCCATGGGGTAGTAGAGAGAACAGCCTATGACTGGGGTGGCTGGGGTCTTTGACAATTTGTAGGGCCTTCCTCTGGCACAGCCTGGTGTAGAGGTCCTGGATGGCAGGCAGCTTTGCCCCAGTGATGTACTGGGCCCTACGCACTACCCTCTGAAGTGCCTTGCAGTCGGAGGAGGTGTGATGATGTGGGGGTGCTTTGCTGGTGACACTGTCAGTGATTTATTTGGTATTCAAGGCACACTTAACCAGCATGGCTACCAAAGCATTCTGCAGCAATACACCATCCCATTTGGTTTGTGCTTACTGATACTATCATTTGTTTTTCAATAGGATAATAACCCAATACACCTCCAGGTTGTGTAAGGGCTATTTGACCAAGAAGGAGAGGGATGGAGAGTTGCATCAGATGACCTGGCCTCCACAATCCCCCGACCTCAACCCAATTGAGATGGTTTGAGATGAGTTGGACCGCAGAGTGAAGAAAAAGCATCCAACAAGTGCTCCGCATATGTGGAAATTCCTTCAAGACTGTTGGAAAAGCATTCCAGGTGAAGCTGGTTGAGAGAATACCAAGAGTGTGCAAAGCTGGCAAAGGCTGGCTACTTTGAAGAATCGAAAATCGAAAATATATTTTGATTTCTTTAACTCTTTTTGTGGTTGCTACATGATTCCATATGTGTTATTTCAAAGTTGTGATGTCTTCACTATTATTCTACAATGTAGAAAATAGTCAAAATAAAGAAAGACCCTTGAATGAGTTGGTCTATCGTTTGACTGGTACTGTATATGTTTGGTTCAATGGAAAACATATAAATAGGTTAATAGTTCCTGCATATTTATAACAGGTGTTATAAATTAGTTATTATATTTCATCCTTGTTAAAGCTTAACTGGAACTGATTTGCTCTCATTAATTCCTTCTAGTGTGTGTATATCACATCTATGCACTTTGTTGTTGTGTGTGTGCTGTATTTTGCATGTGATTTGTGGCTAGAAAGGGTACATCTATTTGGGTGGTTTTTTTGCTCACACAATGACCCTCGGAGACAGAGCTGATGGTGGGGAGAGAGAAATTATCTGATAAGTGAGATTTGATAGGGAGAATCATTGGACCCAATGTGATTAGGCGGGTCAGTAATTAAATAAAGACGATTGTGTAAGGATTTGCCCGTGCGTCATGGACTTGGCTCCATGTCCTGGTAAGACCTAGACAGAACCCATCAGCATATCTTGCGAGTACAAGCATAGAGAGTAGCCTGATGAGCCTTAGAGTAAAGACTGATTACTACCGTACCTAGAAATGATAACTTCCTCTCTATAAGAATTAGAATATTATTAATATGTACAAGACAGGATACAGAACCATGCATTCTTCACAGCCATCACCGTGAAGATGTCTTCCTAAACAAAGTCATAACATAATAATAATATATGTAAATAAGCAGACGCTTGTCATGCGTGCATAATTCTTTTCATGTGAGTGGCGCCGTGAATCGAACCCACAATCCTGACATTGCACGCACCATGCTCTACCAACTGTCTTGAGGTATCAAAAGGAAGATGTCCATAGACAGGCCTTAATAACTTGATGTTGAATTGAATGAGGCATGGAATTATTATTTTCAAATGGTGAGTTAAATACACAGTTCAAAGAGAACATTTGAATTTCACTTAATTTACTGGTGTGTTTTGTTCAAAGCCACTACAAATGCTCCCTTGTCTTCCGACCAAGGCATAGCGTGGTTCACATTAGTGTTTCAGGACACACCCTGAAATATCCAAAGACGTACCATGAAATGTCCTAACACACAAGCTTTGTAGTCAAATCCGTTTTCTGATTCCAAACCCAGCAGTGGCGTGCGTTTCCAAAGAGCTCTATTTTCATGTCATCTGACCATAGCACAGCCTTGAGTTTGATAAACTTGGATAGGAACTGGTGCTATTGTCAGACGACATAAAAATAGAGCTCTTTGGAAACGCACACCACTGGTGGGTTTGGCGTTGAAAAACAGAAGCATACAGTACGTACGCAGAAAAGTACCTCATACCTATGGTCAAATATGGTGTGATGGGACTATTTTGCTTCCACTGTTCCTGGACCCATTGATAAGGTTCAACAATGTGAACTTCACCAAGTACCAGGACATTTTAGCCAAAAACCTGGTTGCCTCTGCCAGGAGGCTGAAACTTGGCCGCAAGTGGATCTTCCAGCAAGACAATAACCCCAAACACAAATCAAAATCCACAAAGAAATGGTTAATTGACCACAACATCAACATTTTGCAATAGTAATCTCAGTCTTCCGACTTGAACCCCAATGAAAACCTGTAGTTTGAATTGAGGAGGGCAGTCCATACATGTAGAAAAAGGATATCAAGGATCTGGAAAGATTATGTATGGAAGAATGGTCTAAGATCCATCTCATTTTCTTATGTAATTCTCAGTGTCATTATCCTCGCAAGGGGAGGGTACTAGAGTATTGAAACATGGGGTGCCAATAATATTGATCCCTATCTTTCTGAGATTTTAAAAAGTACTTGTTAAACAAAATATCTTTCTCTGAGCAATTGAATTAGTATAAAATAATATAATTTCCAGATTCTTTTTTGAGCATACGTAGCTCAGTTTATTTGTTATTCATTTTATACAGTCTTTTTTGCTCTTCTTTATCAAGGGTGCCAATAACAATTGCCCTGACTGTATATGAAAAGACACAATCACATTCGGAGCTTTCAAGAAAATACTTAGGCCTTGGCTACATCCCATATGGCACACATGTATTTCCTACATAGTGCACTACTTTTGACCAGAGCCCTATGGGGTTCTGGTCACCACATAGGGAATAGGTAACATTTGGGAGACACCCCTACAGTACAGTTCAGTCCGCTTGTCCCCCAAATGGTAGCTCATTGAGACCTATGAGAGCTCTTTTGTTACATAAAATAGCAGTGATTACTCCCTTTCTTCTCCTCCCTGCTCTCAACAATGGCCTCTACATTCCCCCTCCATTTCTCATCCTGGAACCTTTAATAGCCAGCACCAATTACCAGACACTCCATCAGCTCTCCTGTCACAAGTTCAGGATGGGTCTGATAAGATCTCATGACACAGTCCTGAACATATGTTACAAATCATGTTAACCTTTCTTCTAAGAATGTATAATAAGGCCATTCTAAGAATCTCACACATCACAAACTATACTGAACAAAAATATAAACGCAACATGCAACAATTTCAAAGATTTGACTGATTTACAGTTCATAGAGGAAAATCTGTCAATTGAAATAAATCCATTAGGCCCTAATCTATGGATTTCACATGACTGGGCAGGGGCACAGCCATGGGTGGGCCCAGCCAATCAGAATTAGTTTATCCCCACAAAAGGGATTTATTAAAGGAAATAAAGAAATACTCCTCAGCACCCCCCCTAAGACGATCCCACAGGTTGAGAGGCCGGATGAAGTGGCCTTGGGCGGACGTGGTTACACATGGTCTGCGGTTGTGAGGCCTGTTGGATGTACTGCCAAATTTGTACTGCCAAAATCTCAAAAACGAAAAATAAAAAACTTTTTCCATGAACTAACTTAAACTACATTAACATTGTTTTTTTTCAAGTAACAGATAAGGGACTTTTGTTCCCCCTCTCGGAAACAATCAGAAATTATGAAATTACAACCAGAGCGAGACAGGGCTACGCAGAAAGATTCATGGTAGAGAAATTAACATTTAATTATCTGGCAATGGCTCTGTTGGACATTCCTGCAGTCAACATGCCAATTGCACGCTCCCTCAAAACTTAAGACGTCTGTGGCATTGTATTGTGTGACAAAACTGCACATGTGGCCTTTTATTGTCCCCAGCACAGCATGCAACTGTGTAATGATATTGCTGCTTAATCAGCTTCTTGATATGCCACACCTGTCAGGTGGATGGATTATCTTGGCAAAGGAGAAATGCTTACTAACAGGGATGTAAGCAAATTTGTGGCCAAAAAATTGAGAGGAGCTTTTTTTTGCATTTGTCAAATTTCTGAGATCTTTTATTTCAGCTCATGAAAAATGGGAACAACACATTACATGTTGCGATTATAGTTTGTTCATTATACTTTACACTTTATCCATGGATCAGTGATCTCTTCTCATCATACTGTGCATGGTATACAGGGACCTGCCGAACCAGCCTGCCGAACCAGTCTCTCCCCTTCCCTGCCAACCGCAAGCACCCTCATGGGATATATGGGTGTGAGGCTGTCAGCTCCCTGTCCCATGGCCTTAGCAGTAGCAGCACCAAGCCTGCCTGGGCTTGTCTGGATGAGGATGGATCCCCTTAGCAGTGATGAAAGACCTTCCTCTGGGCTTTTCAACCCGCACTTGAACAGCATCTTTAAACACCTTTACTGAAGACTAACAGCTGGTGCCAGAGCCCCAACTCCCCAGTCTGGGTGTGCATCCCAAATGGCACACTATTCCCTTTGTAGTGCACTTCTTAGGACCAGGGCCCATATGGCCCTGGTCAAAAGTAGAGCACTATATAGGGAATAGGGTGCCATTTGGGACTCGACTTGTGTGTGCCTTATATAGTTACTGTACTGTGTCTATGTCGGTACTGTAGCCAAGTTCTCCAGTGTCATACTAACTGACTGACTGACCCTCCCCCCAATTATAATTGTTATAAATATTATCATTATGTTGTTATTCTTATTTACTTACCTTTTAAGAACCCCACAGGTGCTCTGACACTCACGGCCCACTTTGCTAGATACCATGGGAGTCATCACTGATGCTCACAGCTTGCCGATGTATAATTTAACCAAGGGCTTTTGCTGCTCTGTTCTCCTTCCTCTAGCTTGTCTTTACATCAGCAGACTACTAATACATGCTCCATTAGTATCTCAGTTGTGTAAAAAAAAAGAAAGAAAAAAAAAACAGTATTGTCGATTTTCAAAACAGTATGGTGATCAACCAGAGACAACGATTAACAGCTGCCTCTGATTGAGAACCATACCAGGCCAAACACATAGAAGTACAAAACATAGAATGCCCACCCCAATTCACGCCCTGACCAAACTAAAGCAGAAACATAAAAAAGGAACTAAGGTCAGGACGTGACATAACACTTGACTTTTTCAGCACCTACTAGCACTGAATTTGCTGATAGCTACTTCATTGAGGAAGAATATACTTACTATGTCTGAGATATGCGCTTGTCCCTCCTAGCTCTCTTAGGATGAATGCACTTACTGTAAGTCGCTCTGGATAAGAGCATCTGCTACGACTAAAATGTAAATGTAAACATTTAAGACAGAACTCTGTGGCCTTTTGCAAAACAGTACATGTGTTTTCAAAATGAATTTGCTTTCATCAAAACTATGCTGTCAAAAGAGCAAATACTTTAATCAAAAGAACACAACTGCCTGCAAAAAAATGTACGCAGCCATATCTCGAGTCCAAGTAGATCAATACATTTTCTTTGAAGTCACTAAATCATGATTATCAAAATGTAAATACTACTATCCAAAGGTGCAGAATTATTCATAATTACTCTCCTTATATGCATATTTCAGCAAACAATTTCATGCACATCAAAGCAAATATTATTCCTGATCAAAAATACAATAGAAAAAAAAGGAATTTTGTGTCGGATTCATACAATGGTATCATCAAAATGTAATTCCATGTATTCAATACAAAGGCTGGTTTGCTCATAGTTTTGTAGACTTTCCATTGGTGCAAAAAAACACAATGGAAAATAAGGTGAATACAATGAAGGTGCACAACTGATATGAATGTATAGGCCTCAAACTACACCAAGCAAAGCTCTATAATGGAAGGTCACAATGTCAAAGATGATGACTTAGAAGCAACCCAACACATGATAACAATTAGACAGTCCCCACTGCCTAGAATGGATTGCCGGAAACATGGAACACAAATGATCTTCAGATGTGTTATGTAACAATGTGTTAATATTCTGTGAACACAGCAGTGAATTGTGTTTACACTGATTCCATTTGCATTTAACGTTTTGTAAAAGATATGTAAGTCAGGTACTAAGGCAAGAAAATGATCAGAAGTTCTCTAAAATGTATTTGAGCATTTGATCATTGCTGTTCTGCTGTAGATATGTCTAAACACAGATCCAAAAAGTTATTGTACGCAATTGAGAAAAACTGTAATTTATGCTCATTCAGGGCTGAAAAGCAACATAAAATATTATCCATAGTATACATGACAATATTTATATCAGCAAAGTATCGGAAATATTATATTTCTAATACACACAATACTGTAGGTCTTATGTGTTCGCTACATGGGTATTTCTCTGAGTTTGCACACTATTCAATGTCCTAAAGCAATTACACACTCAAACTATCCTCTGGTATTTTTATCAGTAGGCCACTGTTGATACAGTCCCAAAATGTTTTCCAAAATGCATCATGTGACGCAAAGCGCACTTTACATGTTGAGTTTATATTTATGTTCAGTATACATTTTTACATTTTTACTTCTGTTGTTGAGGCTCTGGTGTCCTCAGGGCTCTGGTGTCCTCAGGGCTCTGGTGTCCTCAGGGCTCTGGTGTCCTCAGGGCTCTGGTGTTCTCTACCAGATGAAGCCCTGGGCGGTGGTCGTCACTAGCTGGCATATCAAATTCATAAACCCTGCCTATTTCTACAATTATCTTCATAAAATCGGATTTTAAACCTAACCTTAACCCTAACCTTAACCACACTTCTAACCTTATGCCTAAACCCTAACCTTAAATTAAGACCAAAAAGCCAAATAAATAATTCATAAACGTTTATGACATACCCAATATTGACTGTTTATGTTGACCATTTCCATGGTTGCACCCCATGATGACCAAGAGTATAACATTTATGTCCCTTTGATGAATTCTTCATGAGCCAATCGGAGACTGGAGTGACAAAATTGAAAGACAGTATATCTCATTGTATCATATCCACTGGGTACACCACACTATTTCGACATGGATAATTGTGTAAGTTTTGGTTGAGACAATGATATTGCAACCCATATTTTCCTCTCAAAGAGACAGCCAAAAGTTAGTTGAATTTCCATTGTGGTATTACTATGGTTTTAAACATCTTAAAAGCACAACCAAATACCAATGGAAAAACAATGTCAGATTTTTGGTTTATTTATACAACAGAATAAGTTGTTATCGTTGTGCTTCATCGAATATCAGAACCAAAGAACCTGGATTGCAGTTGAGATTACATTAAAAGTACATTCTGCAAGTGATGAATACCGTTTAAGATTCTGTGCAGATTATTACAGAAATTGTGAAGATCTCCACATACCTGTGACGACCTATATGATTACATAGGAATAAATGTATAGTTACAGTAACCGCAAAATATGACCATGGATGCGTTACACATTTACAGTGCCTTGCAAAATTATTCACCCCCTTGGCGTTTTTCCATTTTGTTGTATTACAACCTGTAATTCAAATGGATTGTTTATTTGGATTTCATGTAATGGACATACACAAAATAGTTAAAATTGATGAAGTGAAATTTAAAAAGTTACTTGTTTCAAAAAATTATTTAAAAAAAAAAACGTAAAAGTGGTGCATATGCATATCTATTCACCTGTTTTACTATGAAGCCCCTAAATAAGATCTGGTGCAACCAATTACCTCCAGAAGTCACATAATTAGTTAAATAAAGTCCACCTGTGTGCAATCTAAGTGTCACATGATCTGTCACATGATCTCAGTATATATACACCTGTTCTGAAATGCCCCAGAATCTGCAGCACCACTAAGCAAGGGGCACCACCAAGCAAGTGACACTGAGCTCTCCAAACAGGTCAGGGACAAAGTTGTGTGTGACACTGACAAGTGACACTGACACTGGGCACCACCAAGCAAGTGAACAAGGAGCTCTCCAAACAGGTCAGGGACAAAGTTGTGGGGAAGTACAGATCAGGGTTGGGTTATAAAGAACGATCCAAAACTTTGAACATCCCACGGAGCACCATTAAATCCATTATTAAAACATTTAAAGAATATGGCATCACAACAAACCTGTCAAGAGAGGACCACCCACCAAAACTCACAGACCAGGCAAGGAGGGCATTAATCAGAGAGGCAAAAGAGAGACCAAAGATAACCCTGAAGGGGCAGCAGAGATTGGAGTATCTGTCCATAGGACCACTTTAAGCCATACACTCCACAGAGTTGGGCTTTACAGAAGAGTGGCCAGAACAAACACGTTCATTACTATGGGACACAGCATGGTAGCAACACAGCAGCACAACAGCACCTCTCACTCAAGCCCTTGTCTTTTTGTTGTCTTATGTTCCACCTACCCCAAATGTTCCAAGAATATTCCTATTATGTTACTGTATGTCTCACAAGTATTTTTTAGATTTCATTATCAACAAATGCAACAAAATTACAGTGATTGTAAAATGCACAAAAATCAACAGTGTAATGTTTGGATTCAGGTGAACTGTTGTGTCCTCGCCTTTAGTCTAATAATTTTCCGATAATCTCCAAACTGTTCCTTTTTAATTGGTACCATGGTTATGCTTTCCATATTTATTCTGTGAGAAAATAAGATGTCTAAAGATTAGTGATGTTACGGTTCAAATGGGAGCTCCGAGGCATGAGTCGAAATTGCTAAGTAGCTAACTCCGAAGCAGTGTTCCGATGCGTGTATCACTTTATCAGAAGTACGTAATCAATGATGTACAAAGCTTCATTTGATCACATGCTTTTACAAAACCTCTTCAGGACACCGTACTTACAAATATAGTTCTCGAGTTTGTACAATTAGTTTAATCTGATCAGTAGCTTAGCAGGTATAGTACAAGATGGCGCCGGAGGGTAGGGCTGCCGTCTTATCGGCTCTTAACCAACCATGCTATTTTGTTTGTTTTTTCGCGTTGTTCGTTTTGTACATAATGTTGCTGCTACCATCTCTTGCTACCATCTCTTGCGGGCTCCTATGCATATTTGTAAACAATAGCTGGTGCACGATATCTAAGGAAGTCTCAGGGTTTTGCTCGACTGAGGTAGAGTATCTCATGATAAGTTGTAGACCACACTATCTACCTGGAGAGTTTTCATCTGTATTTTTCGTAGCTGTCTACCACCACAGACCGATGCTGGCACTAAGACTGCACTAAATGAGCTGTATAAGGTCTTAAGCAAACAGGAAAACACTCATCCAAAGGCAGGGCTCCTAGTAGCCGGGGACATGCAGGGGAAACTTAAATCAGTTTTACCTCATTTCTATCAACATGTTAAATGTGCAACCAGAGGGAAAACATTCTAGATCACCATTACTCCACACACAGAGACACATACAAAGCTCTCCCTCGCCCTCCATTTGGCAAATCTGATCATAAATCTATCATCCTGATTCCTGCTTACAAGCACAAATTCAAGCAGGAAGCACCAGTGGCTCGGCCTATAAAAAAGTGATCAGATGAAGCAGATGCTAAAATACAAGACTGTTTTGCTAGTACAGACTGGAATATGTTTCGGGATTCTTCTGATGGCATTGAGGAGTACACCACATCAACCATTGTCTTCCAAAAAGGGTTCTTCAGATTAAAACGGTTCTTGGTAAAACCCTATCCCTCCGCAAAAGAACCCTTTTGGAACCCTTTTTCCTAATAGTGTACAGGCCAATTCCCACGAGTGTAAAGGGTTAAAGAATCAAATCAAACATTAAATGCACTTTAAATAATGTTTGATTTTATTTAGTGTTATTCTTTAACTTACATTTGGGGTTGAAATGGAGATGTAAATCCAACATATCAATTATTAATTTGTAGACAAACTGGATTTAAAGCCTACTAGGTCAGTGGTACAAATGGAACTATCCAAGTTGAATTTACATCTTCTTCAAATGCTTATATTTGTTTACTTTGACACCTAAACATAATTCAGAATCATATAAGGGCTAATTTCAATCTGTATCTGTCATGCCTGCTCTTGCTCCCCCTCCCTGGCGCTCAAAGGGTCCAGGCTCCCCAGCATTATGCACTCTTGCTACCATCAGTACGCACACCTGCCCTCCCCCATCACGTGGGTCAGCAACTATTGGACTCACCTGGACTCAATCACCTGTATTATTACCTCCCCTATATCTGTCTGTTCCCAAGCTCTATTCCCTGCTTCAATATAAATGTCTGTTTGTCTTTGCATACCCGGTTCTGATGCTGTCGCTGTCCTGTTTGATGTCTGTTCCCAATTAAATGTTCTACTCCCGTATCTGCTTAAACCTCTCCAACACCTGTCCTTACAGTATCACTGAATTTCAAAGTGATTTGGAAACTACGCTCACAGTAACCAGAATACTTAGCACCCTAACCACCGCTCATTTGGATTAGAAAAACAATATATATTTACACATAGATGTCTTTCTCTGTCGTATCTCTGTTGAAACCAATCGATCTGTCTATGGGTAGTGGCTCGATGTAAGGCTCTGGTTGTCCAGAATTATGTTTTTTAACAAACAAATTTTTAACAAATTAATACAAACTGAAAAGCTGAAATCAAGTCAAGTCAATAAGTATTCAATCCCTTTGTTATTGCAAGCCTAAATAAGTTCAAGAGTAAAAATCTGCATAACAAGTCACATAATAAGTTGCATGGACTCATCTTGTGTGCAATAATAGTGTTTGAAATGATTTTTGAATGACTACCTCATCTCTGTACTCCACACATACAATTATCTGTAAGGTCCATCAGTCAAGCAGTGAATTTCAAACACAGATTCAACCACAAAGACAATGGAGGTTTTCCAATACCTCGCAAATAAGGGCATCTATTGGTAGATTTACAAATTTAAAAAATCTGACATTGAATATCCCTTTAAGCATGGTGATGTTAATAAGTACACTTTGTATGGTGTATCAATACACCCAGTCACTACTAAGATAAAGGCGTCCTTCCTAATTCAGTTGCCAGAGAGGAAGGCCAATGGTGACTTTAAAACTGTTGCAGAGTTTAATGGCTGTAATATGAAAAAAACTGAGGATGGATCAACAACATTATAGTTAATCCACAATACAAACATAAATGACAGAGTGAAAAGAAGGAAATCTTCACCTTTCAGCAGAAGAATAACCTAACACACAAGGCCAAATCCACACTGCAGTTGCTTACCAAGAAGGCAGTGAATGCTCTGGAGTGGCCAAGTGGAACTTTTGATGTAAACCAACTTGAAAATCCATGGCAAGACCTGAAAATGGTTGTCTAGCAATGATCAACTATCAGTTTTAGCTTGAAGAATTTTGAAAAGAATAAATGGGCAAATGTTGCACAATCTAGGTGTCGAGAACACACATACTGAGACAAAAGGGCGCTGTTTCGCTCACTCAGATGCTTCATCTGAGATTGATGCATCTTTCTGTCCGCACGCGTCTCGGTTAAATAAATTATCAATATTTAGATATTTTATTTGGACAGGTAAGGATGTGCGGTAGGGCACCCCAGGACCCCTAAGGCCCACACATAATGCCCCTGGGCTACTCTACTGTGAAGTCAGACTATTAGACATTGTATGTAAAACTTGACTATGAAGCAGTACTGTTTGTCTCTCACTGCCAGACCTACACCAGATCTCAAGACCATCACGAATAGAGCTCCTAATTAATGGTTAATTGCTGTGACAGTTTTAGGAGCTGGGAATATTTAATTGTGTAGAGCCCTCAAACTCAAACTTTGGACTTCGAAGCCAGTTCCACTGCAGTTCCTCATTGTTCTCCTCAAATCATGGGCTGATTTAGACTTGGGACACCAGTAGGGTAAGATTTGAATACCACTGGTGTTGAGAAACAACAAATGACAGGTGGACTGCAACTCTCACTGATAAAGGCAGTTGAATGTTGCATATAGACGGAACAGTAAATGGTGCACCAGATTTCCGGAGCGAAGAAGCCACTGCAACTCTTACTGCCAACACACATTTCACTGGGTTTAAATTCCCACACTCAGAGGGGAAGAAAAAAGCTGATTTATTTTTTGTGATGTGGGGGTATCTACTGATTAATAATAATAGCTAATCATGCTGACTACGCCAAATGTATTCGTGGGGTAATTCGTGGGGTATTCTGTACTGTGATCCCCAATGTTACATGTTCATGCCTATTGCTGCATGAGGGCTGAAAGTTCCATTTCGACTGAACACAGTCTTTCCTGTTCTCTACAAAATAAATGAAATTACCATAACAACACCCATGGCACCCCTCATGTTGTTGCCCGGAAAGCCAGGTACAACATATCTTGCATTAGTACAGGTCCGGGGTAGGGTTTGGCCGGGGTAGACTGTAAGCTGACTTGCCAAAGTTAAAGAAAGGTTCAATAAATAAATAATAAATACAAATATTTGATTGACATACAACAATACAACACTGTAACCAGGTTATGTACTCTTTATCCTCACATGAGCAACAATACAGTCACTCAAGTCTTTTAAGTGCGTCATTTCCTTCAAAAGGATCCTGTCTGCTTGACTGATTGAGTTTCCTCAACCCCATCCTTAAATCAACTTCCCTTTGTCAGCGCCGGGTTACCGTGACAATGGAACAGACATTCCTAAAACATGTACAGCGTTCTTTCTGTTGTCATTGAATAATTGGTTGGCTCCCCTTTGGAATGTGAATCCGCAAGACGATTTACTAGGTATATTTTGGCTGATTCACAAGTCAAGTGACGTCTTAAGGGGTGGTGACATAAGCCGCCATAAGCCGCCCACAGTCCCACAGTCCAAATGTTTTCAACCTGACTCAAACAACCATATCATGACAGTTAATATACAATCCAAACAAAACAAAGAACATACCTCCCTTGCAGCGTTATCATTCTGACTCAATACACTGTAATATAGTATTATATATTATTGTACAAAAGACTGTGTCCATTTGTTTTCTTCTTCATAGACTTTATATCTATCAATCGTCTGTGTACATGTGCATGTACATCAACCACCTTATCCTGGTCATCCTAAGAGCATAGCTGAAGCTGGAGGCTGGTGGTGGGTTGAGGATGGGTCTGGGCTGTGGCCATGCCTGTGCACACTGCTCTCCCCATTAAAGTCTAGCTCCAGCAGCCGTGGTCTAATTCCCTGGCCCTGTGCTGGGGCCACACCAGGATATTAGCCGTGGCTCCCATCCCGCTGTGAGACTCCCTCCCCAGCCCCCTGTAGCCCGCTGCCAGGCCCCATGCGGCACCTCCTCCTGTGGAGGAGAGAGTTGTCTGTTGACAGTTGTCTGTCCTTATGATCTAAACCTGATGTCTGGAGCCTTATCTCCGTCAACAATCAACACTGGGGTGCATTAAAGCTCAAATCTGGGATTCAAAATACAACAAAACGGCAGCCCGGCATCGCCACTTGACCATTACACAGATGACCAGATCCTAGATTGTAGCTTTAACCAGAGCCCTGGATGGGGACGGTCGGTCAGCTGGCTGGAAATGTAAAGAGAGGGTTTGTTATGACCCCTTTCACTCAATTAGGAGGAGCAGGGTAGAGAGGAGGACAGAGAGGAGACACAGGGGGAGAGGAGGCACAGGAGGGGGTAGGAGGAACAGGGAGAGAAGAGAAGAGAGGAGAGGAGGAGATAAGGAGGCACAGGGGGAAGAGGAGGCAGGAAGAGGGTGGTAGGAGCAGGAGGGGGTATAGAAATAACGTGGAAGAGAGGAGGAGGTAGGGAGAGAGGAGTACAGCAGGGGGGTCTAGTCTGCCTGTCAATAACATTTAACATATTTAACCTTCGTCAGAGATAATGGCTGAGCAGCAAGCAGCGACGCTCGTCTGATCTGTCTCCTGCTGTGACTGCTTTTGTCGCTGCCTTTCACAAATACAGACTAAGAGAAGAGTTTAGCTAAAATATAGTCAGGACTCCCTCTCTCCACTATGCGGAGGGAAAAGATCTGTAACCAGAGTGACTGACTGGATGTCCATAAAACGTTAACACTATGGCCAACCGGACTCCCCACTTACTCACAAGATCATGGTTCGGTAGCATGAATGGTAAATGTGACCACCTCCATCTCCCATCATCACAACAAATTGAAGTGGTGGTGGTGCACAGTGGGGTGGGGAGAGAGGATGTGCACGTGCACGTGCATGTGCAGTCATGCTTGTGTGTGCATCCATGCTTGCATGGGTGACCAACCTCTACTCCCACTCCACACTCTCCCCTGCCGCAGGTGGCCACCTCTCCCCCATCAACCAATCAGAGGTCTGGATCCACTCTGCGGCACACCCGTCTCTTTGAACAACAACCAATTAAGGTGTTTTATTGTCGTCCGCCTCCCCGCTGCTAAATGGCTCTCAGTACACTTGACTGACCAATCTCACCGGAATTAATTGAGTGTGAAACGGGCAGCATCTGGTAATCTGACGATTAGAGAGGGAGGGAGAGAAAGAGAGTGGGGAAGTGAGAGAGGGAGGTAGAGAGAATGAGGGAGAGAGAGAAATAGAGAGTGAAGGAAGGGGAGGGAAGGGGCTGATGGGGAGATGAGAGATAGAGTGGAGGGAAGGAGGTGATAGAATGGTGAGTAATGGAGAGTAGAGTGTAGCTTTAATACCAAGGCTTTCTCATTTTTACTCTTTTAAAACACAGTAATTATCTATTGTTTGATCATTTCTTTTTCTTTCATTGTTGGAGATGGATAGATCAATGTTTCTTGTTATTTGTTCACCTCTTGAGTCCATTAGTGTTTTAAAGTAAATTGCACAGAGAGCTTATTAAATTATGTTTGTAATTGGATGGTAAAAGGCATCCTACCTTCAAGATCTTTGTGCTTTTCCAAACTTAGAAGGAAAGGTTTCTCTTTTGTGTGATAGAAACCTTATGTTATCTTTGTTCAGTTTAGCCAAATGAATAGTGTGAGATACAGTGTTTCTCTTCACATAGCACAGCTTGTATATAACTAAAAGCACCCTATACTGTCCTTTCAATGCTGCGCTTGAAATAAGTATATTATAAGTCATTAAAATAGTTTGAAATAAAGCTAAGTTTTTATGGGCAAGATATTTCCCAAATTCTGAAATCCTCCCTGGTCTTTGTGGTTGAATCTGTGTTTGAATATCACTGCTTGACTGAGGGACCTTACAGATCATTTGTATGTGTGGGGTACAGAGATGAGGTAGTCATTCAAAAATCATGTTAAACACTATTATTGCACACAGAGTGAGTCCATGCAACTTGTTAAGCACATTTTTACTCTTTATTTACTCTTATTTAGGCTTGCCATGACAAAGGGGTTGAATACATATTGACGCAACACATTACAGCTTTACATTTTAAATGAATCCAAATACATCATTCCACTTTGATATTATTGTGTGTAGGCCACTGCCAAACAAATCTACATTTGAACCCATTTTAAATTCAGACTGTAACACAACAAAATGTGGAAAAAGTCAAGTGGGTTGTGAATACTTTCTGAAGGCTGCACTTTATTTTTCTCATAGAAATAACACAATTCTCCATGCACATTCATTTCCAAATTTATAAGAGCTACTAATACGAGCTAGGTAAATTAGTAAGCCGTTTGGGTAAAGGGATTGTAAATGTAAATTCCAACTGTTTTACATCTATTTTACCTTACAATCGCTGGAGATACAGTTGAAGTCGGAACTTTAAATAGAACATTCAAACACAGTTTTTCACAATTCCTGACTTTTAAACCAGGTAGAAAATCCCTGTCTTAGGTAAGTTAGGATCACCACTTTATTTTAAGTATGTGAAATGTCAGAATAATAGGAGAGAGAATGATTTATTTCAGGTTTCATTTCTTTCGTCACATTCCCAGTGGGTCAGACGTTTACATACACTTAATTAGGATTTGGTAGCATTGCCTTTAAATTGTTTAACTTGGTTCAAACGTTTTGGGAAGCCTTCCACAAGCTTCCCACAATAAGTTGGGTGAATTTTGTCCCCTTCCTCCTCCTGACAGAGTTGGTGTAACTAACTTAGGTTTGTAGGCACCCTTGCTCGCACATGCTTTTTCAGTTCTGCCCACAAATGTTCTATAGGATTGAGGTCAGGACTTTGTGATGGCCACTCCAATACCTTGACTTTGTTGTCCTTAAGCCATTTTGCCACAACTTTGGAAGTATGCTTGGGGTCATTGTCCATTTGGAAGACCCATTTGCGACCAAGCTTTAACTTCCTAACTTTCCTGCCTCATGACGCCATCTATTTTGTGAAGTGCACCAGTCCCTCCTGCAGCAACCCCCACAACATGATGCTGCCACCCCCGTGCTTTATGGTTGGGATGGTGTTCTTTGGCTTGCAAGCCTCCCCTTTTTCCTCCAAACATAACAGTTATATTTTTGTTTCATCAGACCAGAGGACAGTTCTCCAAAAAGTACGATCTTTGTCCCCATGTGCAGTTGCAAACCGTAGTCTGGCTTTCTGATGGCGGTTTTGGAGCAGTGGGTTCTTCCTTGCTGAGCAGCCTTTCAGGTTATGTCGATATAGGATTCGTTTTACTGTGGATATAGATACTTTTGTACCTGTTTCCTCCAGCATCTTCATACGGTCCTTTGCTGTTATTCTGGGATTGATTTGCACTTTTTGCACCAAAGTACGTTCATCTCCAGGAGACAGAATGAGTCTTCTTCCTGGGCGGTATGATGCCTGCGTGGTCCCATGGTGTTTATACTTGCGTACTATTGTTTATACAGATGAACGTGGTACTTTCAGGTGTTTGGAAATTGCTCCCAAGGATGAACCAGACTTGTGGAGGTCTACAATTTATTTCTGTGGTCTTGGCTGATTTCTTTTGATTTTCCCATGATGTCAAGCAAAGAGGCACTGAGTTTGAAGGTAGGCCTTGAAATACATCCACAGGTACACCTCCAATTGACTCAAATTATGTCAACTAGCCTATCAGAAGCTTCTAAAGCCATTACATAATTTTCTGGAATTGTCCAAGCTGTTTAAAGGCACAGTCAACTTAGTATATGTAAACTTCTGACCCACTGGAATTGTGATACAGTGAATTATAAGTGAAATAATCTGTCTGTAAACAATTGTTGGAAAAATTACTTGTGTCATGCACAAAGTAGATGTCCTAACCGACTTGCCAAAACAATAGTTTGTTAACAAGAAATTTTCTGGAGTGGTTGAAAAACAAGTTTTAATGACTCCAACCTAAGTGTATGTAAACTTCCGACTTCAGCTGTAAATGTCAAACCAGTCATAAGGCAGAAAACTGAAGCATATCAACATATCACCTTTTCCACAGTGAAGTTTATGACATGCTGGCTGTTATAGTGTGGACACTATATAAATAATGACATTGAATATGTATTGTACTTACCTGCAGTATAGTATGATTGCTATTCATGTGTGCATGGTTATTATTGGCATTGACCGTAAGACTTTTCCCCTTGGATGATATCATCACCCCGAGTCGAATCTGTACAATGCGACTCTACCACATGTTGAGTGGCCTGTATTGTTTGGCTGTATTTGTACCATTTGTACATCGCTGTACACTTTTTATTTCTTGGGTTGAAAGTAAAGGAAAGTAATATTAAAATGCATGTGGGCATTCCTTGTCAAGTTACTACATTGGCCTTATACAGTGCCTTGAAAATGTACATGGTCCCCATCCAAATCTACACATTTATGAGTCTCGCAAACTACTTTTTCCATCGAGTTTTTATGCAGAGTAAAGTCATATCGTATAAACAAATGTAATCACGAACAACTGTGATGGAAACAGGAAGTTTCGCTGTAATTTTATAAATGCTGAGAGATCTGTTTGTTTGTTCGACATGGAGCAAATGCCGTTAATGCGCAAATGCTGATATAATAGGCCGCCACAGTGGATGCGTCATAATACTAATAAAACTGTACTTACTTGTAAATCAAATCAAATTTTATTTGTCACATACACATGGTTAGCAGATGTTAATGCGAGTGTAGCGAAATGCTTGTGCTTCTAGTTCCGACAATGCAGTAATAACCAACAAGTAATCTAACTAACAATTCCAAAACTACTGTCTTATACACAGTGTAAGGGGATAAAGTATGTAAATATGTACATAAGGATATATGAATGAGTGATGGTACAGAGCAGCATAGGCAAGATACAGTAGATGGTATCGAGTACAGTATATACATATGAGATGAGTATGTAAACAAAGTGGCATAGTTAAAGTGGCTAGTGATACATGTATTACATAAGGATGCAGTCGATGATATAGAGTACAGTATATACGTATGCATATGAGATGAATAATGTAGGGTAAGTAACATTATATAAGGTAGCATTGTTTAAAGTGGCTAGTGATATATTTACATCATTTCCCATCAGTTCCCATTATTAAAGTGGCTGGAGTTGAGTCATTGTCAGTGTCAGTGTGTTGGCAGCAGCCACTCAATGTTAGTGGTGGCTGTTTAACAGTCTGATGGCCTTGAGATAGAAGCTGTTTTTCAGTCTCTCGGTCCCAGCTTTGATGCACCTGTACTGACCTCGCCTTCTGGATGATAGCGGGGTGAACAGGCAGTGGCTCGGGTGGTTGATGTCCTTGATGATCTTTATGGCCTTCCTGTAACATCGGGTGGTGTAGGTGTCCTGGAGGGCAGGTAGTTTGCCCCCGGTGATGCGTTGTGCAGACCTCACTACCCTCTGGAGAGCCTTACGGTTGTGGGTGGAGCAGTTGCCGTACCAGGCGGTGATACAGCCCGCCAGGATGCTCTCGATTGTGCATCTGTAGAAGTTTGTGAGTGCTTTTGGTGACAAGCCAAATTTCTTCAGCCTCCTGAGGTTGAAGAGGTGCTGCTGCGCCTTCTTCACGATGCTGTCTGTGTGAGTGGACCAATTCAGTTTGTCTGTGATGTGTATGCCGAGGAACTTAAAACTTGCTACCCTCTCCACTACTGTTCCATCGATGTGGATATGGGGGTGTTCCCTCTGCTGTTTCCTGAAGTCCACAATCATCTCCTTAGTTTTGTTGACGCTGAGTGTGAGGTTATTTTCCTGACATCACACTCCGAGGGCCCTCACCTCCTCCCTGTAGGCTGTCTCGTCGTTGTTGGTAATCAAGCCTACCACTGTTGTGTCGTCCGCAAACTTGATGATTGAGTTGGAGGCGTGCATGGCCACGCAGTCGTGGGTGAACAGGGAGTACAGGAGAGGGCTCAGAACGCACCCTTGTGGGGCCCCAGTGTTGAGGATCAGCGGGGTGGAGATGTTGTTGCCTACCCTCACCACCTGGGGGCGGCCCGTCAGGAAGTCCAGTACCCAGTTGCACAGGGCGGAGTCGAGACCCAGGGTCCCGAGCTTGATGACGAGCTTGGAGGGTACTATGGTGTTGAATGCCGAGGTGTAGTCGATGAACAGCATTCTCACATAGGTATTCCTCTTGTCCAGATGGGTTAGGGCAGTGTGCAGTGTGGTTGAGATGTATGTATGATGGCGCCGACAGAGATGGTCGCCTCGCTTCGCGTTCTTAGGAAACTATGCAGTATTTACATTACGAACAGGAATACGAATTTCCCGAAGCGGATCCTCTGTTTGGACCACCACCCAGGACAATGGATCAGATCCCAGCAGGCGACCCAAAACAATGGTGCCGAAGAAGGGGCAGACAGAGCTGTCTTCTGGTCAGGCTCCATAGACGGGCACATCGCCCACCACTCCCGAGTGTACTACTTGCCAATGTCCAGTCTCTTGACAACAAGGTAGATGAAATTCAAGCAAGGGTGGCCTTCCAGAGAGACATCAGAGATGGTGACATTCTCTGTTTCACGGAAACATGGCTCAATCGGGATATGTTATCAGAGTTGGTACAGACACCTGGGTTTCTTCATGCATCGAGCCGACAAAACAAACATCTCTCTGGTACGAAAAAGGGCGGGGGTGTATGCCTTATGATTAACAAGTCGTGGTGTGATCATAACAACATATAGGAACTCAAGTTGTAATGAGGTCTGTGTGTAGCTGGTGTAGTCAGGAGCAGGACAGCAGATATGAGTAAATAAACATACTTTACTCAACATATACAAATGCAATACAAAAAAGAGAGCCTGCATAAACGGACCTTACTACATACAAACAATTACTCACAAACAGACATGGGGGAACAGAGGGTTAAATAATGAACAAGTAATTGGGGAATTGAAACCAGGTGTGTAAGACAAAGACAAAACAAATGGAAAATGAAAAGTGGATCGGCGATGGCTGGATGGCCGGTGACGTCGGTGACGACCAACCGGATTCCACGCTTCAAGATTGCTTCGAATATGTGGACTGGGATATGTTCCGAATAGCCTCAGACAATAACACTGATGTATACGCTGATTCGGTGAGCGGGTTTATTAGCAAGTGCAATGGTGATGTTGTACCCACAGTGACTATTAAAACCTTCCCCAACTAGAAACCGTGGATTGATGGCAGCATTTGCATAAAACTGAAAGCGCGAACCACTGCTTTTAATCATAACAAGGCGAACGCCACCAAAACCTGCGGGCTCTCCTTCACCGCAGCCAACGTGAGTAAAACATTTAAATGCGTTAACCCTCACAACGCTGCCGGCCCAGACGGCATCCCTAGCTGCGTCCTCAGAGCATGCGCAGACCAGCTGGCTGGTGTGTTTGCGGACATATTCAATCAATCCCTATTCCAGTCTGCTGTTCCCACATGCTTCAAGAGGGCCACCATTGTTCCTGTTCCCAAGAAAGCTAAGGTAACTGAGCTAAATTACTATCGCCCTGTAGCACTCACTTCCGTCATCATTAAGTGGTTTGAGAGACTAGTCAAGGATCATATCACCTCCACCCTACCTTACACCCTAGACCCACTCCAATTTGCTTACCGCCCCAATAGATCCACAGACGTTGCAATCGCAATCACACTGCCCTAACCCATCTGGACAAGAGGAATACCTATGAAAGAATGCTGTTCTTCGATTACAGCTCAGCATTTAATACCATAGTACCTTCCAAACTCGTCATTAAACTCGAGACCCTGGGTCTCGACCCCGTCTTGTGCAAATGGGTCCTGGATTTTCTGACGGGCCACCCCCAGATGGTGAGGGTAGGAAACAACTTCTCCACCCGCTGATCCTCAACACTGGGGCCCCACAAGGGTGCATTCTCAGCTCTCTCCTGCACTCCCTGTTCACCCATGACTGCGTGGCCATGCACGCCTCTAACTCAATCATCAAGTTTGCAGACGACACTACAGCGGTAGCATTGATTACCAATAACGACGAGACGGCCTACAGGGAGGAGGTGAGGGCCCTCGGAGTGTGGTGTCCGGAAAATAACCTCACACAACGTCAACATAACAAAGGAGATGACCGTGGACTTCAGGAAACAGCATAGGGAGCACCACCCTATCCACATTGACAGGACAGTAGTGGAGAAGGTGGAAAGTATCACCGCCTGGTACGGCAACTGCTCTGCCTAAAACCGTAAGGCTCTCCAGGGGGTAGTGAGGTCTGCACAACGCACCACCGGGGGCAAACTACCTGCCCTCCAGAGGACACCTAAGTCACAGGAAGGCCAGAAAGATCATCAAGGTCAACAACCACCCACTCCACTGCCTGTTCACCCCGTTATCATCCAGAAGGCGAGGTCAGCACAGGTGCATTAAAGCTGGGAACAAGAGACTGAAAAACAGCTTCAATCTCAAGGCCATCAGACTGTTAAACAGCCATCACTAACATTGAGTGGCTGCTGCCAACATACTGACTCAATCTCTAGCCACTTTAATAATTAAAAATTGGATGTAATAAATGTATCACTAGTCACTTTAAACAATGCCACTATATTTAATGTTTACATACCCTACATTCCTCATCTCATATGTATATACTGTAATCTATTGCATCTACTGCATCTTACCTATGCCGCACGGCCATCACTCATCCATATATTTATATGTACATTGTCTTATTCATTATTTTACACTTGTGTGTACAGTGCCTTGCGAAAGTATTCGGCCCCCTTGAACTTTGCGACCTTTTGCCACATTTCAGGCTTCAAACATAAAGATATAAAACTGTATTGTTTTGTGAAGAATCAACAACAAGTGGGACACAATCATGAAGTGGAAGGACATTTATTGGATATTTCAAACTTTTTTAACAAATCAAAAACTGAAAAATTGGGCGTGCAAAATTCTGCAAAAATCACTGAAGCTGGAAACTCATATCTCATATCTCCCTCACTAGCTTTAAGCACCAGCTGTCAGAGGAGCTCACAGATCACTGCACC
This sequence comes from Oncorhynchus kisutch, assembly GCF_002021735.2. NCBI lineage: Eukaryota > Metazoa > Chordata > Actinopteri > Salmoniformes > Salmonidae > Oncorhynchus > Oncorhynchus kisutch. The sequence goes on along the minus strand of NC_034201.2, from coordinate 2,609,315 downwards.
TGTACATTGCCCATCTGTAAATAGCCCATCGAACTACCTCATCCCCATACTGTAATTATGTATTTTTCTTGCTCCTTTGCACTCCAGTATCTCTACTTGCACATTCATCTTCTGCACATCTACCATTACAGTGTTTAATTGCTATATTGAAATTACTTCGCTACCATGGCCTATTTATTGCCTTTATCTCCCTTATCCTACCTCATTTTCACACACTGTATATAGACTTTTTCTACTGTATTATTGACTGTACTGTATATGTAGGTCTATGGTGGCCTGAATTGGTTCCAAATCAGAGACAGCTGTTTATCGTTGTCTCTGATTGGGGATCCTATTTAGGTTGCCATTATTCCATTTTGGTTTTGTGGGTTATTGTCTTTGTGTAGTTGCATGTCAGCACTCGTTATTATTAGCGTCACGGTCGTTTTTGTTAGTTTGTTTAGTGTTCTTTGTAAATAAAGAAGAATGTATTCAAATCAGGCTGCGCATTGGTCTATATTGTTACGACGAATGTGACAGAATAACCCACCATAACAGTAACAAGCATTGTGAAAAGGAGGAGCAGACTTGGGAGGAGATTTTGGACAGAAAAGGATCCTGGACATGGGAGGAAATACTAGATGGAGCAGGACCCTGGACACAGCCTGGGGAGTATCGCTGTTCTAAGGAGTAGAAATACCAGAGAATAGAGGAACTGCGACGATATGAAGGTACACGGCTAGCACGGAAGCCTGAGAGGCAGCCCCAATAAAAATATTTGGGGGGGCACATGAGGAGATTGGCTGAGTCAGGTAGGAGACCTGATACAACTCCTCGTGCTTACCATGGGGAGCGTGTAACTGGTCAGGCACCGTGTTATGCAGAGATGCGCATGGTGTCTCCAGTGCGCTATTCTAGCCCTGTGCACTCTATTCCAGTTCCTCGCATTTTCCGGGCTAGAATGGGCATCCAGCCAAGACGTATTGAGCCAGCTCTATGTTCTGGATCTCCAATGCGTCTCCACGGTCCAGTGTATCCTGTGCCTCCTCCCCAGACTCGCCCTGAGGTGCGTGTCACCAGTGCCAACACCAGGCACCAGGCTTCCTGCGCGCCTCCAGAGCCCTGTACGCCCTGTTCCTGCTCCTCGCACTCGCCCTGAGGTGCGTGCCTCCAGCCCGGTACCACCAGTTCCGGCACCACGCACCAGGCTTCCAGTGCGCCTCCAGGTTCCAGTACGCCCTGTTCCTGCTCCTCGCACTCACCCTGAGGTGCGTGTTCCCAGCCCGGTACCACCAGTGCTGGCACCACGCACCAGACCTATAGTGCACCTTGGCAGTCCAGTACGCCCTGTTCCTGCTCCTCGCACTCGCCCTGAGGTGTGTGTCCCCAGCCCGGTACCACCAGTGCCGGCACCACGCACCAGGCCTACAGTGCGCCTCGGCAGTCCAGAGCGTCCGGCGACAGTACCCAGTCCAGAGCGTCCGGCGACAGTTCACAGAACGGAACCTCCAACGACGGGCCACAGTTCGGAACCTCCAACGATCAATCAGCAAAATGTATTTATAAAGTCCTTTTTACATCAGCAGATGTAACAAAGTGCTACAGTGGTTGTTTCTTTAAAAGTTGAGTCATACTGCAGCACACCTTGCGGGCTGCTGCAGCATTCTGTAGCACGTTATCTAATTTTAATATTTTCTGTTAATGCAAGTTAGTGCTAGTTTGACCACCAGAGGGCATCTTTCAGAAGCATTTGCTAGTTTTCCATATTGGCATTACCAGATAATTTAACACATTTTTTTGTAATAACATAGTACATGGGATTGATTTTAAGAAATTGAACTTCATTAATTTGATTAATATTATGGTGTTTCTATTCCTATTTTTTTTTTATGAAACCGGGAGTAGCCTACAGGATTGGAGGATTCTAAAATCGTTTGCCTTCTTTAGACAACTTTGTTCCAATATTTCTGTAAATCAGTGATATTTATTCCCATAGTAATTCGTTATGGATCCATAACTAAATCAACATCTGCATTTTGAAATAGTATTTGTATCATTATTTTATTGAGAGAGAGAAGAGTAGACAAGAGACCACAACAGAAAAGACTGAGACAGCAACAGATGAGGGCAGACAAGAGAGACAGAAATAGACGACACAGAGAAAACGATGGGAGAAGCAGAGCAGGGTTGAGCACACAGTAGACTGTGTCACCTAAAGCTGCTCTATGGATTCTAATTACTGCACAGTGTATGTGATAGAGAGAGAGAGACAATGTTTGCGTCAACGGTGTGCTTTAGGACTGCATGGACACCACAGAGCGGGCTGTGTGAAGGAAAAGCTTCTGAAAGGTTGGCTGGACCAGCACAGGAGAGTTTTGAATAGTTCAGTCTGTATGTGTTTCGCTCTTTCACTGAATTGTAAAAGCAAGCAGAGCAGAAACTGGCTACTCTTTAGTTTACTGATGTATCTGGCAAGGTAACTGCTGTTTAACTTAACAGAAAAAAACGAAACTAGTCCTGAGCTAGTATTGTAACTGACATGTACAATAACATTAGCTAATGTGTCATCCCCTCTCCACTGAGGTGAATGAATTAGCTGTGCTAGCTATTACCACAGCTAGGTCAGATCTAGCCTCTAGCTAGCTAACTTTCAGATATGAGGTGACTATTATTACTATCTAACAGCTGTTGTTTATATGGAAATGTTTTGTGTCCTTTGTTCTGTCCAGTTTCAACAGAAGCAAATTAACTTTGTTAGGTTTTGCCAGTTGATGCACCACTTGAGAGAGAGCTGGCCAAAAGTTGGCTAACGTTAGCTATTCTTTTTGCCTCAACCACACTAGACCTGAATCAAAAGATGAAACCATTGGACAAAAGATTAAAGACCGATATTCAGAAGTCTTTATTAGGCAGTATGGCATGTAACGTTACTGATGACAGTTTTCCTAGCTAAATCCCAAATTTTTACACTGACACGGTAATAAACAGCTCTAATGTTACAGGCTTCACTGTTATGTTGCACAGTAGAGGTCTGCGCGGGACTGATTTCTTCATACCTCTCCTGCCCACACCTGCAGCTTTTCATACCACACCCCGCTTTCTGCCAGACTCCCACCCACTACGGCAAGAACTGGTCCCAAACTAAACCGCAGTGTTAGTTAGCCTAACCTATGTGCATATTTGTGCCTTTTCAATGTTGATTATATTTTTAAATTGCACTTCGACTCACGCTGGTTGTGCGCCCTCCACTTCTTTCTATTATCAATATTTATTTACAGACACTAGTAAACTACAGTCTAATCATATTTAAGTTAATTTCATATTTAAGTTAACTGCCATGTGTTTATCTGCCCATGTAGGCAGCCTACTCTGTTTCAATGAGACCACACATACTAGGTGCACTTGAACTCTCACGCCCAACTAGACGAGGTAGGTTACTGAATTTGAAGCAGCGAATTCTGAGTGTGTGAATAATGCGAAAAGGAATATGTGCTTTTAATACAATAGGTAGACTAACACATACAGAGCAGAAAGAGGACCGTTTCCAAATAATCTGTGGAACAACAAAAATATTTTCATCAATATTTTCAGGTCATCTGTCTCACCACCCGCTCCTGCCCGCTGAATGAAAATGCAGCAGGGAATGCAACCCTCTAGTGCAGTCAGTACACAACACTATGCTCATCATTTCTTAGCAGGATCAGATGGTGACAGGGGTCCCAGCGGGGTCAGACCGCCAGGGAAGACCGGTCTACGGAGCTCAGGTGAATTTGACAGTATATTAACAATATCAGTGAATGATACAAGGTTCCATCTTGAATTGATGGGTAGACCTACAGTAGCTACAGGACAGCAGCTTAAGCTTAAAGTTAGAGTCTAGTATCTGGGAATAATGGTCATTTCAATTATTGAACCATTGATTCTACTCTTGGTTAATATCATGTATAAATGTACACCAAGGTAATTCTTTATCATGCCTCCTCTTAGGAGCATCACATGGTGACAGGGGTCTCAGCAGGGTCAAGCAGCCAGGGAAGGCCAGTCTGTGTGATAGCCTTGCGGAGGGAATAGCTGCACTGTTTGTATTCCGTCATGTTACCAGACACCTTGCCCTGATTAAAAGCAGTGGTTCGCGCCTTCAGTTTCACACGAATGCTGCCATCAATCCACGGTTTCTGGTTAGGGAATGTTTTAATCGTTGCTATGGGAACGACATCTTCAACGCACGTTCTAATGAACTCGCACACCGAATCAGCGTATTCGTCAATGTTGTTGTGTGACGCAATACGAAACATCTCCCAGTCCACGTGATGGAAGCAGTCTTGGAGTGTGGAGTCAGCTTGGTCAGACCAGCGTTGGACAGACCTCAGCGTGGGAGCTTCTTGTTTTAGTTTCTGTCTGTAGGCAGGGATCAACAAAATGGAGTCGTGGTCAGCTTTTCCGAAAGGGGGGCGGGGCAGGGCCTTATATGCGTCGCGGAAGTTAGAGTAACAATGATCCAGGGTCTTTCCACCCCTGGTTGCGCAATCGATATGCTGATAAAATTTAGGGAGTCTTGTTTTCAGATTAGCCTTGTTAAAATCCCCAGCTACAATGAATGCAGCCTCCGGATAAATCGTTTCCAGTTTGCAGAGAGTTAAATAAAGTTCGTTCAGAGCCATCGATGTGTCTGCTTGGGGGGGGGATATATACGGCTGTGATTATAATCGAAGAGAATTCTCTTGGTAGATAATGCGGTCTACATTTGATAGTCAAGGACCATATCACCTCCACCCTACCTGACATCCTAGACCCACTCCAATTTGCTTACCGCCCAAATAGGTCCACAGACGATGCAATCTCAACCACACTGCACACTGCCCTAACCCATCTGGACAAGAGGAATACCTATGTGAGAATGCTGTTCATCGACTACAGCTCGGCATTCAACACCATAGTACCCTCCAAGCTCGTCATCAAGCTCGAGACCCTGGGTCTCGACCCCGCCCTGTGCAACTGGACTTCCTGACGGGCCACCCCCAGGTGGTGAGGGTAGGCAACAACATCTCCTCCCCGCTGATCCTCAACACTGGGGCCCCACAAGGGTGCGTTCTGAGCCCTCTCCTGTACTCCCTGTTCACCCACGACTGCGTGGCCACGCACGCCTCCAACTCAATCATCATGTTTGCAGACGACACAACAGTGGTAGGCTTGATTACCAACAACGACGAGACGGCCTACAGGGAGGAGGTGAGGGCCCTCGGAGTGTGGTGTCAGGAAAATAACCTCACACTCAACGTCAACAAAACTAAGGAGATGATTGTGGACTTCAGGAAACAGCAGAGGGAACACCCCCCCATCCACATCGATGGAACAGTAGTGGAGAGGGTAGCAAGTTTTAAGTTCCTCGGCATACACATCACAGACAAACTGAATTGGTCCACTCACACAGACAGCATCATGAGGAAGGCGCAGCAGCGCCTATTCAACCTCAAGAGGCTGAAGAAATTTGGCTTGTCACCAAAAGCACTCACAAACTTCTACAGATGCACAATCGAGAGCATCCTGGCGGGCTGTATCACCGCCTGGTATGGCAACTGCACCGCCCTCAACCGTAAGGCTCTCCAGAGGGTAGTGAGGTCTGCACAACGCATCACCGGGGGCAAACTACCTGCCCTCCAGGACACCTACACCACCCGATGCTACAGGAAGGCCATAAAGATCATCAAGGACATCAACCACCCGAGCCACTGCCTGTTCACCCCGCTGTCATCCAGAAGGCGAGGTGAGTACAGGTGAATCAAAGCTGGGACCGAGAGACTGAAAAACAGCTTCTATCTCAAGGCCATCAGGCTGTTAAACAGCCACCACTAACATTGAGTGGCTACTGCCAACACACTGTCAATGACACTGACTCTACTCCAGCCACTTTAATAATGGGAATTGATGGGAAATGATGTAAATATATCACTAGCCACTTTAAACAATGCTACCTTATATAATGTTACTTACCCTACATTATTCATCTCATATGCATACGTAGATACTGTACTCTATATCATCGACTGCATCCTTATGTAATACATGTATCACTAGCCACTTTAACTATGCCACTTGGTTTACATACTCATCTCATATGTATATACTGTACTCGATATCACCTACTGTATCTTGCCTATGCTGCTCTGTACCATCACTCATTCATATATCCTTATGTACATATTCTTTATCCCCTTACACTGTGTATAAGACAGTAGTTTTTTGGAATTGTTAGTTAGATTACTTGTTCGTTATTACTGCATTGTCGGAACTAGAAGCACAAGCATTTCGCTACACTCGCATTAACATCTGCTAACCATGTGTATGTGACAAATAAAATTTGATTTGATTTGATTTTGTGATGGAGTTGAGGTGAATCTTTACAGATACAACACTTTAATCTCTCTGTGTAGCAAATACGGGACAAGCCAGATGCTATTTTAAGGCAGTCTGACATACCTCCAAAGTTGATTTCCAAACTGGATCAAGAGTTGATAGGCTTTTCCCAATGACACAAAACATGCAAAACAAAAATTGAGGAAGATCTGGTAGAAGCTATTGATGATGATGAATGGATATAGGTATGTTTGAATGACCAGTCATGTTCATATAATCTCAGACATAAATTACTGCAGTTTAAGACCATCCATAGAATGTACTATATGCCAGTGAAACTGAATAACAGTGTACATGCACTCAGAAATGTCATTCCTCTGCAGGAGGTGTAAAACACAAAAGGGGACATATTTGCAGATGTTATGGTCTTGTGAAGGCTGGCTGAAGGCTGGCTGAAAGAGTATGTACTTGTATCTCAGCATGTCTACAGATTATCCCTTGTCCCTGTTTTTGTTTGCTTGGAAATGTTGATACTGGAGACAGTTATCTGAAGAAACTGTGTAACCAATCATTTATAGTGGCTAAGAAATGCATTGCCCTTAATTGGAAGGTTGGTTATCCTACCACAATGTCAAGTTATGTATCACTAGATTTGATTTATTACAAGATTAAGGGTATACTGGGCAACTTTCATAAGGTCTGGATGCCTTCTAGGGAATACAGTACGACTAAAGGTGTCTGTATTGAAAACCTGCCCAAGTCAGGGGAGATAACCTTTTAGGCAATATCTAGCTGCTGGGTTGCTCTGCCCTGGCCCCGGGGGTCTGACGTACTGTGGGTTGTCACTCTGGCCTTGAGATGTTTCACTAACATCCTAAAGCTGAGTGGGGTGTGTTGGGTTGGGGCACTGCAGGGTGGTGGACCCCTAAGAACAGGACGACCCAGCTATATTGTGTGCAAGTAAAAATAGCTCTACAGTACTCTTAGGCCAATGTGTCACACCCTGATCTGTTTCACCTGTCTTTGTGCTTGTCTCCACCCCCCTCCAGTTGTTGCCCATCTTCCTCATTATTCCCAGTGTATTTATACCTGTGTTCTCTGTTTGTCTGTTGCCAGTTTGTCTTGTCTTGTCAGGTCTTACCAGCGTGTTCCCATCTCCCTGCTTGCTCAAGTTCTGTTCCCTAGTTTCCCCTGTTCTGACCATTCTGCCTGCCCTGACCCCGAGCCTGCCTGACATTCTGTACCTACCTGACTCTGACCCGTTTACGAACCTCCCCACTGGGCAGCGGGCCACCCCCGTAATCTCCCAGCCTACCCCAGTGTCCCGAGAACCCCACTTACCTCCTCCGGAGCACTATGCTGGAGATTCCAGAACCTCCCATTGCTCCCTCATTTTCGAGCTGCAGCCTTCTTCGTTCCCCTCGAACCATTCGAGGATAGCGTACATCATAACGCTGATGTCTAGGAGGGTACTCACCTGGGCCACGGTGGTGTGAGAGCAACAGTCCACCGTCTGCCTCAGTCTGGAGGGGTTTGTGGAGGAAGTTCAGAAGGTGTATGATTCTCCGTTGTCCGGGAGAGAGGCTGCTCCAGCTACGTCAAGACTCTCATAGTGTGGCAGACTACATGGTGAATTTTCTTACGTTGGTGGATGAGAGTGCCTGGAACCCGGAAGCATTGTTCGTCATGTTCCTTCGCGGATTATGGGAGGTGATCAAAGATGAGCTCACAGCCCAGGAGCTGTCCATGGACCTTGACTCCCTCATAGCCCTGACCATCCGGATCTATGGGCGGCTTCAAGAACATAGGAGGGAGAGGGAATCTGTGCCCTGTTGTTCTCGTTCGCTCTCGATTCCCACCTCGCCTCCGAAGAATCCCGGAGACCCCCGAAGTCCACATGTCCGAGTGAATCCGACGTCATCCGAAATTCCTCGGGAATCACTGAGGGCTGCCAACTCGCCTCCTTTGGAGTCCATACACCTGGGCAGGGCTAGGTTGACTCTGGCTGAGCGCTTAAATCAAATCAAATCAAATTTTATTTGTCACATACACATGGTTAGCAGATGTTAGTGCGAGTGTAGCGAAATGCTTGTGCTTCTAGTTCCGACAATGCAGTAATAACCAACAAGTAATCTAGCTAACAATTCCAAAACTACTACCTTATAGACACAAGTGTAAGGGGATAAAGAATATGTACATAAAGATATATGAATGAGTGATGGTACAGAGTGGCATAGGCAAGATACAGTAGATGGTATTGAGTGCAGTATATACATATGAGATAAGTATGTAAACAAAGTGGCATAGTTAAAGTGGCTAGTGATACATGTATTACATAAGGATGCAGTAGATGATATAGAGTACAGTATATACGTATACATATGAGATGAATAATGCTTACGCTGACTCCACACGCAGAGCCATCTATATTGTGGAGCTACGGGACATTTCATAGCTACCTGCCAATTAAAAACCAAGAAGGGGCGAGTACTCTGGTGATCTGTATGGCCCACTTTTCCTCTCCCCTTACTCACATCCCTTTCCATGCCATCCTGCTGTGGGGGAACCAGCCGAAATCTCTCTGGGTACTCATCGACTCTGGGGCAGATGAGAGGTTTTTTTGGACGCTACCCTGGCATCCGAGCTGAGCATCCCCACTCAGCCCCTTTCCATTCCCTTGGACGCTAGAGCAAGAGGAAGAGGTCGGCATACCCTCGGCCCAGATGTTTGTCTGCCGCTGTCGTCGTACCTGGAAGAGAGCCCGGCCGGCTCTTCTCAAGACCACCTCCAGGTATCGATGACAAGTGGACCGCCACCGGACCCCGGTTCCCCGGTATCGTCTCGTGCAGACGGTATGGCTGCCCCTCCGGGTGGAGTCCCACAAACTTTCCCCCCACTTTATCGGCCCTTTCTCCATCTCCAAGATCATTAGCCCCTCTGCTGTTCATCTTCTGTTGCCCCATATTCATCCCACTTTCATGTCTCACAGCCCTTTGTCTCCTGTTTTTATTTAGACTGTTTTCTACATTGTAGAATAATAGTGATGACATCAAACTATGAAATAACACATATGGAATCATGTAGTCACCAAAAAAGTGTCAAACATATCAAAATATATTTATATTTGAGATTCTTCAAAGTAGCCACCCTTTGCTTTGATGACAGCTTTGCACACTATTTGAGCTGTATGACAGGTTGGAACTTGGAAGGAAATTGTGTTGGGAGAAAGTTGAGTTATTGACTAGAATGGTGGGGGTCGGGTGTGCAGGCGGCTTGGGCTGGCTGGTCGGTCTGGCTGAAATTTGATATAGAGGATGTCTTAATAAAGATAATCAAAAGACTATTTTTTCAAGTTGTTAGACGATTGGTTAAAGCTGCAACACATTTATTATTGAATTACCTTTGTTCTAGTTCAGTCTTGTTAATCACTTAAACATATTTAATATTGATCTCTTACCTAACTTGATGACCCTCACAGACATTTTTGCTTACATTGTGTTCTAAATAGAGACGGCATGTTGGATTGTGTGAAAATGCAGGAAATTCTCTTTAGATGCCCAAGAAATTCTGGGGGAGGAGCCCAAGACCCCCATCAGGTTATGTGGTGCCCCTGGCTGTAGATTTACGTGTTCCAGAGTAGAGAGACTCACAGTAGATACTGTAATTGAGTCCTGGAAGTGTCTGCTGTGGCAGGTGGCAAGGTGCAAGTTACCTCAAAGTACACCAAATTCATGCATTTAGTTGTTGAAATTCCTTCTTTTTTTGTGAACCCCCCTTTGGGCTAAGCTACCAATGTCTTCAAATCCTAGAAACACCCCTGGCAAGAACTGATCCATTCAAATACGGCATTCTATTAGAACAACATTACCGTTGGTTCCTTATTGTGATAATTGTCACGGGATACTAGGAGTGGTGGGTGGAATCAGGCGCAGAGAGCAGGGTTCCTTAGATCTCAATTTATTCTCCGGCGCACAAAACGGTCACGCCAACATACAGGGCGCATACAATTGACCAGCCCAAACACAGGACCAAATAGTCCAGAGAATACTCATACGAAAACCAACATACGACAGAGTAACAAAAAACAATCCCGCACAAAACAAGGGCGGGACAACCTACTATATATAAGGACGCTAATTAAACTAAAATACACACAGGTGAAACTAATAAGACAAAACCAAACAGACAAACGAAAAAAGGGATCGATAGTGGCTAGTAGGACGGTGACGACTACCGCCGAGCACCGCCCGAACAGGCAGGGGAGCCAACTTCGGCGGAAGTCGTGACAATAATTCCATAAATTCAACACACAATGCAGGTCTGGAATGTGTAAACTGAAACACTTTCCCCGTAACAGCCCTAACCCAATCACTCAAAATGAACTTGAAGAAAGGCAAAGAAAAAAAGGTATAGAGAAAAGGAGGGGGGGTGGGGTTGTTCTCCAGATACACTGCCCCAGCTAGTGAACCCATCTTCCCTGTGCTGTGTCCTCGAGTGCGCTCTGGAGATAGCTCTCTGGCCCTGTCTTCTTCTCTCCCGCTGGGGAGAACATATGGGCGGCATGTGTGCTTGGTAGTGCTGCGTGTCTATCCTGCACGAGCAGGTCACATTCCTCTAGAGCCAATTCTCTTCTGACGCCCCTGTCAATTTCTCTGTCTGAGACTGGGGGGGCAGGGGCCTGAGAGCCCTCCACATATAGTGCCGGAGAGGATGTCTGCTGTTTTACAGGCACATAACCAACTGTGCTATTTTTTTTCTTCTTTTTTCGCATTGTTTGTACCTCATTTTGTACATAATGTTGCTGCTACTGTCTCTTATGGCCCAGTACATCACTGGGGCCAAGCTTCCTGACATCCAGGACCTATATACTAGGCGGTGTCAGAAGAAGGCCGAGTGCCAAGTCTAGGACCAAAAGTCTCCTTAACAACTTCTACCCCCAAGCAATAAGACTGCTGAACAACTAAAATAATAAAATGGCCACCTGGACTATTTACATTGACCCCCCCCCCCTTCCTATACCCCCTGCATATAGCCTCGTTATTGTTCTGTAAATGTATTGTCACTTTTTGATTCATTAGATTTTTTTACTTTAGTTTATTTAGGAAATATTTTAGTAACTCTTTCTTGAGCTGCATCACAAGTCCTCAACTGGCAGCTTCATTAAATAGTACCTGCAAAACACCAGTCTCAACATCAACAGTGAAGAGGTGACTCTGAGATGCTGGCCTACTAGGCAGAGTTGAAAAAAAAAGCCATATCTCAGACTGGCCAATAAAAAGAAAAGATTAAGATGGGCAAAAGAACACAGACACTGGAAAGAGTAACTTCACTGTTGACGTTGAGACTGGTGTTTTACGGGTACTATTTAATTAAGCTGCCAGTTGAGGACTTGTGAGGCTTCTGTTTCTCAAAGTAGACACTCTAATGTATTTGTCCTCTTGCTCAGTTGTGCACTGGGGCCTCCCACTCCTCTTTCTATTCTGGTTAGAGCCTGTTTGCACTGTTCTGTGATGGAGTACACAGCATTGTACGAGATCTTCAGTTTCTTGGCAATTTCTCGAATGGAATAGCCTTCATTTCTTAGAACAAGAATAGACTGACGAGTTTCAGAAGAAAGTTATTTGTTTCTGGCCATTTTGAGCCTGTTATCGAACCCACAAATGCTGATGCTCCAGATACTCAACTAGTCTAAAGAAGGCCCGTTTTATTGCTTCTTTAATCAGTACAACAGTTTTCAGCTATGCTAACATAATTGTAAAAGGGTATTCTAATGATCAATTAACCTGATGGTTGCTGATAATGGGCCTCTGTTCGCCTATGTAGATTTTCCATTAAATACAGTGCCTTGCGAAAGTATTCGGCCCCCTTGAACTTTGCAACCTTTTGCCACATTTCAGGCTTCAAACATAAAGATATAAAACTGTATTTTTTTTGTGAAGAATCAACAACAAGTGGGACACAATCATGAAGTGGAAGGACATTTATTGGATATTTCAAACTTTTTTAACAAATCAAAAACTGAAAAATTGGGCGTGCAAAATTATTCAGCCCCCTTAAGTTAATACTTTGTAGCGCCACCTTTTGCTGCGATTACAGCTGTAAGTCGCTTGGGGTATGTCTCTATCAGTTTTGCACATCGAGAGACTGACATTTTTTCCCATTCCTCCTTGCAAAACAGCTCGAGCTCAGTGAGGTTGGATGGAGAGCATTTGTGAACAGCAGTTTTCAGTTCTTTCCACAGATTCTCGATTGGATTCAGGTCTGGACTTTGACTTGGCCATTCTAACACCTGGATATGTTTATTTTTGAACCATTCCATTGTAGATGGAATTTTGCTTTATGTTTTGGATCATTGTCTTGTTGGAAGACAAATCTCCGTCCAAGTCTCAGGTCTTTTGCAGACTCCATCAGGTTTTCTTCCAGAATGGTCCTGTATTTGGCTCCATCCATCTTCCCATCAATTTTAACCATCTTCCCTGTCCCTGCTGAAGAAAAGCAGGCCCAAACCATGATGCTGCCACCACCATGTTTGACAGTGGGGATGGTGTGTTCAGGGTGATGGGCTGTGTTGCTTTTACCCCAAACATAACGTTTTGCATTGTTGCCAAAAAGTTAAATTTTGGTTTAATCTGACCAGAGCACCTTCTTCCACATGCTTGGTGTGTCTCCCAGGTGGCTTGTGGCAAACTTTAAACTACACTTTTTATGGATATCTTTAAGAAATGGCTTTCTTCTTACCACTCTTCCATAAAGGCCAGATTTGTGCAACATACGACTGATTGTTGTCCTATGGACAGAGTCTCCCACCTCAGCTGTAGATCTCTGCAGTTCATCCAGAGTGATCATGGGCCTCTTGGCTGCATCTCTGATCAGTCTTCTCCTTGTATGAGCTGAAAGTTCAGAGGGACGGCCAGGTCTTGGTAGATTTGCAGTGGTCTGATACTCCTTCCATTTCAATATTATCGCTTGCACAGTGCTCCTTGGGATGTTTAAAGCTTGGGAAATCTTTTTGTATCCAAATCCGGCTTTAAACTTCTTCACAACAGTATCTCGGACCTGCCTGGTGTGTTCCTTGTTCTTCATGATGCTCTCTGCGCTTTTAACGGACCTCTGAGACTATCACAGTGCAGGTGCATTTATACGGAGACTTGATTACACACAGGTGGATTGTATTTATCATCATTAGTCATTTAGGTCAACATTGGATCATTCAGAGATCCTCACTGAACTTCTGGAGAGAGTTTGCTGCACTGAAAGTAAAGGGGCTGAATAATTTTGCACGCCCAATTTTTCAGTTTTTGATTTGTTAAAAAAGTTTGAAATATCCAATAAATGTCGTTCCACTTCATGATTGTGTCCCACTTGTTGTTGATTCTTCACAAAAAAATACAGTTTTATATCTTTATGTTTGAAGCCTGAAATGTGGCAAAAGGTCGCAAAGTTCAAGGGGGCCGAATACCTTCGCATTATACTTGCAGGCTCTTCCTACTGAGTGAATGGCACTAGGAGGACCACACACAGGTGTTTCCTGTAATATTAAAGATATATGAAATAGTTTTATAAAGGTTGAAGACGGTCCGAGATTGATATGGGCTGATCAACGTTTCATATAGTCCAATTTGGGGTGTTACTTTGGCTTTGGGTTTGAGTTTGGCTGAGGAATTAAATATCTTCTCTCCACATCCTGATCTGATGATTAAACCCAAGACTGAAGAGAGTCATGAGAAGGTCACTGCAGTGCAGACCTGGTTTCAAATACTATTGGAAATCATTTCAAATACTTTAGCTGTGTTTGATTGAGCTTGCCTGACAAAATGGAATCAATAGAATTATAGTGTCCCAAAAGTGTAAAACCATCTTTAGTCTGCATTCCAGGCAGGCTAAAGCAAACGCTCAAAGTATTTGAAAGATCGAAACATTTCAAATCGTATTTGAACTCAGGTCTGCTGAGGTTTAGATCTGAGAACACATTCTGCATGGATTTCCAACAAGAGCCTGTAGAATCTAAATGAATCTAGCACCATTATAACTACATTATGTGTGTATAACATTGTGCCAATAACTGGAGAAGAATGTAGTGTACTCTAGATTAGGGATGTGAAGGGGTTGGGTGTCTGGTGAAAAGGTGCAAAGTACAGTGAGTAGGAAAAAGCAGCTTGCTATAGGGGTTACAAAGAGAGAGTGTCCACCAATTAATTATACAATGAATAGACAGCCACAAATATTTTCAGTGAGATCATTTATATATACATACGGCTTCAACCAACATCTGCAAAAAGATTTTTTTCACAAAATCTTACTTGTTGCATTTTTTTTGTAAATATGGCGCAGATAGAATAGTGTCAGGCACTTGCTCCTCGAGGTTCCAAGAAAGCACCATGGTGTAGCTGGCTGGTCTGAGTTGTCACTTCTCCCCTTTAAGATATGACTACTTATTAAAGGGGAGGGTGGTTGTATGTTTTTTTTAACACCAAGGCAAAAGAATAGCAGGCAACATTTACATACAAGTCAGGATAAACATGAACCAATAACAATTTAAATGTAATGAACACTCACCAGAAACAACTACAGTCAACACTAACTCATCAACATTGATTTTAAGATCAGCATCAACATTGCACAATAACCATTGACTTTAAGATTTGCCTGTGTCAAAATACAGTGCTTTCGGAAAGTATTCAGACCCCTAAACTTTTTCCACATTTTGTTACGTTACAGCCTTATTCTAAAATGGATTAAATAGTTATTTCCCCCCTCATCAATCTATACACAATACCCCATAACTACAAAGCAAAAACAGATTTTTTTATATGTAAATATCATATTTACATAAGTATTCAGACCCTTTACTCAGAATTTGGTTGAAGCACATTTGGCAGCAATTACAGAGTCTTCTTGGGTATGACGCTACAAGCTTTGCTCCGTTCATCTTTCCCTCGATCCTGACTAGTCTCCCAGTCCCTGCCGAAGAAAAACATCCCCACAGCATGATGCTGCCACCACCATGCTTCACCTTAGGGATGGTGCTAGGTTTCCTCCAGACATGACACTTGGCATTCAGGCCAAAGAGTTCAATCCAGGTTTCTTCAGACCAGAGAATTTTGTTATTCATGGTCTGAGAGTCCTTTAGGTGCCTTTTAACAAACTCCAAGTGGGCTGTCATGTGCCTTTTACTGAGAAGTGGCTTCCGTCTGGCCATGCTACCATGAAGGCCTGATTGGTGGAGTGCTGCAGAGATGGTTGTCCTTCTGGAAGGCTCTCCCATCTCCACAGAGGAACTCTGGAGCTCTGTCAGAGTGACCATCGGGTTCTTGGTCACCTCCCTGACCAAGGCCCTCCTCCCCTGATTGCTCAGTTTGGGCGGGCGGCCAGCTCTAGGAAGAGTTGGTGGTTCCAAACTTCTTCCATTTAAGAATGATGGAGGCCACTGTGTTCTTGGCGTCCTTCAATGCTGCAGAAATGTTTTGGTACCCTTCTGCAGATCTGTGCCTCGACACAATGCTGTCTTGGAGCCCTACGGACAATTCCTTCGACATCATGGCTTGGCTTTTAGATCTGACATGCACTGTCAACTGTGGGACCTGACATAGACAGGTGTGTGCCTTTCCAAATCATGTCCAATCAATTGAATTTACCACAGGTGGACACCAATTAAGTTGTAGAAACATCTCAAAGATGGCCAATGGAAACAGGATGCACCTGAGCTCAATTTTGAGTTTCATAGCAAAGGGTCTGAATACAGATGTAAATAAGGTATTTCTGTTTTTATTTGTAATACATTTGCAACAATTTCTAAAAACCCGTTTTTTCTTTGTCATTATGGGGTGTAGATTGATGAAGAAAAAAAGTAATTTAATCCATTTTAGAATAAGGCTGTAACGTAACAAAATGTGGAAAAAGTCAAGTGGTCTGAATACTTTCCGAATGCACTGTATAATCATATAAGCAGTTAACAATTATAGATACAGTTTCCAATCAGAACTCAGAATGTCAACTCTCTATTCTTCAAACAAACAAGAGCTATTTTACAATATATATTCTGGGGTCCGGAATTATTGGATCCCTTGATAAAGATGCACAAAAAAGACTGTATAAAATAAATAGTACAAATGCTGAGCTATAGTGTATAATAAAAAATGTTATGTAAAGGAAAGGGGTCAAAATGATTGGATCCCATGCTTTCAATAGTCCAGCACCCTCCCCTTGCAAGTATAATGACACTGAGCCTTAAAAAAAAAGATATATAATGAGATTGGTGAACAAATTGGGAAGGACATTCCGCCATACAAAATCTTTCCAGATCCTTGATATCATTTGTCTGTGCTTATGGACTGCCCTCTTCAATTCAAACTACAGGTTTTCAATTGGGTTCTCAAGTCCAGAGACTGAGATGGCCATTGCAAAAATATACATTTTGTGTCCAATTAACCATTTCTTTGTGGATTTTGCTGTGTGCTTGGTGTTATTGTCTTGCTAGATGATCCACTTGCAAAGACATTTCAGCTTCCTAGGAGAGGCAACAAGGTTTTTGTCCTGGTACTTGGTAAATTTCTGATGCCGTTGACCTTAACAAGGGCCACTGGACCAGTGGAAGGAAAATAGTCTGATAACGTCAAAGATCCATCACTATATTTTACAGTAGAGTCAATGTATTTTCTGCATTTGCACTGTTCTTTCAAAGGCCAAACCCACCAATGGTGTGTGTGGCCAAAGAGCTCTATTCTCATGTCATCTGACCATAGCACCGCCTGGAGTTTGCTAAACGGCATTGGTACTTGGATTGGAACCGGTGCTATGGTCATATGGCACGAAAATAGAGCTCTTTGGCCACCCACACGAGCATTGTGTTTGGCCTTCGAAAGAACAATGCATATGCAGAAAATACCTCATCCATAAAAACAAAATTGGAGCATACTTTATTGAGCATACTTTATTCAAAGAAACATATCTTTATTAAGAGATCCAATAATTCCGGACCCCACTGTAGATCATTTGTAATTCATAAACAAATCTCATTGTACTTTTATGGCAAATCTCAGACAAATATCAAAATACATTTGACTTTCCATACATAAATTAAGAAATGTAACAGGCCCAAACACTTGTTTATGTTTGAGGATAAGCAGTTTTCTGTCAAATCTTTACAGTCAAAACTAATTATACAAAACACTTCAGCAACTACAAAACTTTAGAAGTGCAACATTGTAAACGTAAATTGGTCCGACTTTTATTCACGTTATCGTTTGTGTATATGTTGTTTACGAAGTCAATTTCAAAATGTCTACTTTCACTTATTCGTTTTTTTATACAAACAGCAGCTAAGTAACAATGTCAGTTTCCAAAAACAAAAAGAGCACTTAAATCATTGCATAATCTATTAGCTGAATACTTCATTTTTTTGTTGAGTATCTAAATCAAATCAAATAGTTACAAAAAGTTAAGATAATAATAATAATAAAAAGATTTTATACGATATAATTTTCTCAAGAATGATGATCTGAAAACTGGAACTAACATAGTGTGTCGGTCCCAAATGGCACCATATTCCCTATGTAGTGTACTACTTTTGAACAGAACCCCATGTGCACTATATAGGGAATACGGTACCATTTGGGATGCAGGCAGTCTCTCACAATAGGGTCTGTGTAGGTACTGCATACCCTATCTTAAATGTTTCATTAATTTCAAATAATCTACATATTAATTTCTTATTATTTACAGTGAGGTCACATGCTGAAAGTAGGTAAGGGGTATTGTTTTGAGAGAAGAAAATGGAATCAACAAAAAGTGAAAGAAGAAATATATTATATCACTCAGTACACATATAGCTGGTAAGGTTTGTGAATGGTCCATCGTAACATCAATAACATGTCCATCCATACTGTATATCAAGAAAAAAGGTATGGATCATATTTTACATACCCAATCCCCATGTACTGTGACAGAACGGTGAGAGGTAAAATAAGTTGAGGTATGAGTGTGTGAGTGTGCGTTAACTCATCTTAAATTGCATTAATTAAACATGTTTAGTAAACAGCCAAGTGGGGGAGAGGCTGGTAAAGAGGGGAATCCATTTAGACCTCAAACTCAAATGAGATATTAATCTGGGGAACAAACAAGAAAGCATCTTGTGGGGCTGATATACAGTAGATCCCGTGCCTGGAGTTTGAGACAGCTGATTTAGGTTAAGTCCCAAATGGCAACCTATAGGTGCAGACTCTACCAGGTTACTCCAGCACTACACAGATTCTCACAGGTCACTCAGGGAATTATTATAAACTACAATGCAAAGTCTAGTAACAAATAAAGCCTTGACTTTCCAAAACTTACTTACATAAATCTGAGATTATAAAAGGTGCAGTGAATCAGCACACTGACTCTAAAACATCAGGTTATTTAGGTTACACGTTTTGGTGTGTGACAAAAAAAAAGGAGGAAGAGAGGGAGGGTTGCTAGGGAGGAAAAAAGCTCAAATCCTGTGTTCTGCTGTTGAGCACTGTTATGTGAGATAAACTAGAGTCCATTATCAGCCTCTCAAATTATCACTGCCCTCCTAATGCATACAGCGCCCTCACACCCACAGACAGAGAAGGAGAGGAAGAGGGGGCGAGAGCGAGAGATGAAGAGAGGAATTGAGAGTAATAAGGCACAAAGAGAGGTGAGTTAGAAAAGGGTAGGAGAGTGGGAGGGAAATGGTGGGAGTGAGAAAAGGGAGTCAGGGATGCGAGCTGAATGAAGGCCAGGGAGAGTGTGATCGTCACAATCAGATAGATGATGATTAGAGAAAAGTAGATGGAATTAGGAATCGTAACTCGAAAGAGACGTGAAGGGCAAGAGAAGGGAAGAGTGATGAACAGCTGAGGAAAGAATAGCCTGAGGTGTTAGATGAGTAACCACTTGCTGCACTTCTCTGATTTGTCCTGTCACTAAAATACATATATATATATTATCACTGAACTAGTCTGATTTGTCCTATCACTGTGACTTTGTTATCCCTATGCTGGCCTGGTTCCTGGGTAGATGGTTCAACATAGCATATTGGTCATTTGAAAGGTAATGAGAGGCAATGAAAAGGGAATTTTAAATGCACACAGAGAAAGGTGTAAGAATAATACAAATGTAAGAATATTCCTTTTCACAAATATACACACAGTATACATTACATATGTTTGAAGTATTTTAGCATATTTTACATCCCTAATATTTTATTCATACATAATATGCCAAATGCTTTTTGACAACCTTGTTGAAAAGCACCCTGAAGGGCGGGACTGACCCCACTTGAATGTAGAGTAGAACAGACTCCATTCCAGTTGTTTTTGAAGAGCTAAAACTAGCCCTGATCTTGTGTGATTTTGACACTGAACATAAAAAAGAAATACACTTGCAAAAACATCATGTGAGAGCCCAAAAACATCATGTGAGAGCCCAAAAACATCATGTGAGAGCCCAAAAACATAATGTGAGAGCCCAAAAACATCATGTGAGAGCCCATAAACATCATGTGAGAGCCCAAAAACATCATGTGAGAGCCCAAAAACATCATGTGAGAGCCCAAAAACGATAATAACACAATAAAAACAAAATATATTTCACAACAAAACAAAGCTTTTTGTAAATTAGGCTCCAGCTTCTTCCAGGTTCTGTTGAAGTGAATGACATTGTGCCGAGTCGGGCGCTGCTGTATTTACAAAGCCAACTTCAGGCGAGACGTTCCCTCCAAACAAGCACAGTCTCAGCCAGCCCCGATTCACTCTCTAAGCCCTTCCCCTTGGCCCTTACCCTTCGATCTTCGCAAAATGCATTATTTCTTCCACCTTACAGATCTGCAATGGATAGTGAGAGAATTGGGACGGGCTGATGATAGTGCTGTGGAGAGGGGCAATGGTTTCCTTAGACCTTTCCATTCTCTTAACGAAGGCCAGTGTCGAAAGGTGAAAAATCTGAAAAACCACGCATGTAAAACCATTAATAACTGCATTATCCATGGGTTTCAGGTTTTCAAAACATTTACCACACATGGTTTGAGACACTCACCCACAGAATACTATATTATATTTACACTGTCAAATTATACTGTATCTCTATACACTCACCTGTCTGAGAGGTGTGTGTCCTAGCCAGACACCCAGCTGTGTGTGGTGGTCTTCACCCCAACCCCCTGACTGAACCCCTGAGAGGTTACCATGGGGTCAAAGTTGAAGTCCAGCGAGTCTCCATCCATCAGCGTGTCATGAAGAACAGACTCCATGTCACACTCGAACCTCTCTATGGACATGTCGTCTAGATCACTAGGCAGCCTCTCCTGATGATGGTTGTGATATTGGTGGTGATGGTGAGCCTGGGGATGACCAGAGCTGTGGCCGTGGCCTGGACCTGGCCTCACATAACCATTAGCACTGCTGCCGTAGCTGGGTGGAGGAGCTCCGCTGTGGTGGGGACTGTGGTTTTGGTGGCCTGAGGCTGGGTGACCACCACCACGTGGCTGCTGCTGTAGCTGGTGGATGTGTGTCCTGAGGCTAGCAAGACGGGCTGGGCCCCCGGCGTGGTTCAGGCTGGTCAGGGGAATCAGGCCACAGCTGTTCATGGAGGGCCCAGAGGGGGGAGGGCCCTGGCTGTGGAGGGGCCGCGGGTGAGGGTGAGGATGTAACTGAGGGTGCTGTGGGTGTTGCTGAGGTGGGGGACTCATTATCTTCACCCCCCCGTGCCCCCCTACCTGCACCTGGCTGCTGTAGTTGGGAAGCATCCGCCCTCCTCTTCCTCTCCCAGACTGGGACACTACAGTCTCCATGGAGGGCATGGCCTCCCCACCACAACAAGGGTCGGCTACGTCAGAGGTCAACAGCTCCTTGAGTAGCCCAGCAGGGCAGTTGTAATGGCTCAGGAAGGGTGCGAAGGACCCTGGCGACTTGCTCTCTTGCAGCGTCTGCATGGGGATGGGAGAGAGATGTGGGCTATTCATCCCTGGCCCGGCCTGGCCGTAGTGGCACTTCCTATAGTCCTGCTGTTGGGGCTGGGGGTGAGGGGTCATGGAAGGGGAGCTATAAGGGCTGTTCTGAAGCTTGGAGGAGGGAGAGGACCGGGAGGAGTCAGGCCCAGACCCAGGACCACCGCCTACCCCCAGCTGGGTTTGATTCTTGGGGGACAGCAGGTTGAGGTTGTCAAGGAGGCTATCCATCACGTTCTCTGTTCCGTGGTGACCGTGGTGATGACCACCCATGGAGTCGACCAGGCCCACCTCTGATAGGCTAGGCAGGGTGGTCATGGAGGTCATCTTAGGCCCCACCCCTCCGGGGTAGCCCATGTGGATGTCGGCCTCTGATAGGTCGACCTCCTGTTCCAAGAAGGGAGAACGACGGCCAGAGAGGGTGGAGGCGTCGGAGCTGGTGCGCGTCCGGAAGGTAGTCCAGGCCTCGAAGTCGTCGTTGCTGTGGCTATGGGAGTTGGGGCTGCCGAGCCACTTGGAGTACTGGAAGCCTCCCGGGCTGTCTGCACCCCCATCCACCTGGAGAGCCACCTGGCGAGAGGAGAATCACAGAGGTGAGCTCAGGTAGACAAAGGTACGCGGGTGGACAGGCCCCTGACACAAGGCTAAAAGAAAAACTCAGCACATTAGGTAGAGAATGCTTTAGTTCCAGCACCTTCAGATTCAGCAGCATACCACCCTGCATCCCACTGCTGGCTTGCTTCTGAAGCTAAGCAGGGTTGGTCCTGGCTGGTCCCTGGATGGGAGACCAGATGCTGCTGGATGTGGTGTTGGAGGGCCAGTAGGAGGCACTCTTTCCTCTGGTCTAAAACATATTCCAATACCCCAGGGCAGTGATTGGGGACACTGCTCTTTGTAGGGTGCCGTCTTTTGGATGGGACGTTAAATGGGTGTCCTGACTCTCTGCGGTCATTAAAGATCACACGGCACTTATCGTAAGAGTAGGGGTGTTAACCCTGGTGTCCTGGCTAAATTCCCAATCTGGCCCTCAAACCATCATGGCCACCTAATCATCCCCAGCTTACAATTGGCTCATTCATCCCCCTCCTCTCCCCTGTAACTATTCCCCAGGTTGTTGCTGTAAATGAGAATGTGTTCTCAGTCAACTTACCTGGTAAAATAAAATAAATTCAACAGATTAACCTACACTGAGTATACCAAACATTAGGAACACCTTCCTAATATTGAGTTGCAACCCCCCCCCCCCTCCATCTATGTCTCAAGGCTTAAAAATCCTTCTTTAACCTGTCTCCTTCCCTTCATCTACACTGATTGAAATTGATTTAACATGTGACATCAATAAGGGATCATAGCTTTCACCTGGATTCACCTGGTCAGTCCGTCATGGAACCCATGTTGGGTTGTTGAGATGACCAAAACATGGGTTCATTTAACCATCAATTGGGTTATATTCACTTTGATGCTGGGTTGATCCAGAAGGGTATTTTGTAATGTAATCCATTGGTTATTTTCAGGAGGTGTGTCTTATTAGGGTAGTGGCTTTCAGATAGTTATTTTCACCACCTAAGTTAATGTAATTTGTGTTCATCATTTTAAGTTGGTATTTTCATGAAATATGTTTGCACATGGCATATTCTAATATAATATTAATAGCATCAGTATTTACATATTGTAAATCTAAGGGTGCTGGTGTCGGTATATACATAAAAGACAAGCTTTTGGGGACCATGCTTAAGGCCTACCTCCAGGATTTCAGGTCTAGCCACAACACTGTCATAGAAACATTGAAGGTTCTGAATGATGTTCACTGTGTCATGGATAGGAAGCAGCATTGTGTATCTGTATTCATAGACCTGTTGAAGACATTTGAAACTGTGGACCATACTGTCCTGGTGCAGAAATGGAAGTGTATTGGGATTACTGTGTCATGCTCTGGAGTGGTTCGTGAACTACCTGTCAAATCGAACCCAGTGTGTTAAGCAGATGATTGTAAGTCGGACACCATAGAGTTGTGATCGGATGTGCCTCAAGGATCACCTTTAGATACCCTGTTGTTTTTAATATAGATCAACAACATTGGGAGACATATTGAGACAGCTGATGCACATTTTGTATGTGGATGACACTGTGCTCTATTCAATTGGCAGCAGCTTGACTTTTCAAAAAGCTCAAACAGCTTTTAACATCATTCAACAGAATCTGTACGATTTTAAGCAAGTTCTGAATTCCTCTAAAGTAAAATGCATGTCCCAAGTGGCGCAGTGGTCTAAGGCACTGCATTGCAGCGCTTGAGTCGTCACTACAGCCTCGAGAGACCCATGAGACAATTGGCTCAATGTTGCCCGGACTATTGGTGGGTTTGGCTGGCCGTAATATCCTTGTCCCATCGCGCTCTAGCGACTCGTTGTGGAGAACTGGGTACAGCAAGCTGACTTTGGTTGCCAGCAGGACGGTGTTTCCTCCGACACATTGGTGCTGCCGGATTCCGGGTTATGCGAGCAGTGTATCAAGAAGCAGCGCGGGTTGGCAGGGTCCTGTTTTGGAGGATGCATGGCTCTCGACCTTCGCCTCTCCAGAGTTCGTAGGGTAGTTGCAGCGATGGGACAAGATTATAACTACCAATTGGTGAGTAAAAGCAGTAAAAGTACAAAAAAAAAAAATATATAACAATAATAATTGTAAAAAAATATATACAGTACCAGTCAAAAGTTTGGACAAACCTACTCATTCAAGGGTTTTTCTTTATTTTTACTATTTTTTACATTGTAGAATAGTGAAGACATCAAAACTATGAAATAACATATGGAATCATGTAGTAACACAAAATATATATATATATATATATTTGAGATTATTCAAAGTAGCCACCCTTTGCCTCGATGACAGCTTTGTACTCTCTTGGCATTCTCTCAACCAGCTTCCCCTGGAATGCTTTTCCAACAGTCTTGAAGGAGTTCCCACATATGCTGAGCACTTGTTGGCTACTTTTCCTTCACTCTGCAGTCCAACTCATCCCAAAACATCTCAACTGGGTTGAGGTCAGGTGATTGTGGAGGCCAGGTCATCTGATGCAGCCCTCCATCACTCTCCTTCTTGGTCAAATAGCCCTTACACAGCCTGGAGGTGTGTTGAGTCATTGTCCTGTAGAAAAACAAATGATAGTCCCACTAAGCGCAAACCAGATGGGATGGCGTATCGCTTCAGAATGCTGTGATGTCCATGTTGGTTAAGTGTGCCTTGAATTCTAAATAAATCAAAGACAGTGTCACCAGCAAAGCACACCCACACTATCACACCTCCTCCTCCATGGTTCACATGGGAACCACACATGCCGAGATCATCCGTTCACCCACTCTGTGTCTCACAAAGACACAGCGGTTGGAAACAAAAATCTGAAATTTAAGACAGATTTCCACCAGTCTAATGTCCATTGCTTGTGTTTCTTGGACCAAGCAAGTCTCTTCTTATTATTGGTTTCCTTTAGTTGGGGTTTCTTTGCAGCAATTTGACCATCAAGGCCTGATTCACGGAGTCTCCTCTGAACAGTTGATGTTGAGATGTGTCTGTTAACTTTAACTCCGTGAATCACTTATTTGGGCTGCAATTTCTGATGCTGGTAACTCTAATTAATTTATCCTCTGCAGAAGAAGTAACTCTGGGTCTTCCTTTCCTTTGGCGGTCCTCATGATTTTTAAACTTTTTTTTATTTTTAATTTTACCTTTGTTTAACCAGGCAAGTCAGTTAAGAACAAATTCTTATTTTCAATGACAGCCTAGGAACAGTAGGTTAACTGCCTGTTCAGGGGCAGAACGACAGATTTGTACCTTGTCAGCTCGGGGGTTTGAACTTGCAACCTTCCGGTTACTAGTCCAACGCTCTAACCACTAGGCTACCCTGCCGAGACAGTTTTGTCATAGCGCTTGATAGTTTTTGCGACTGCACTTGAAGAAACTTTGAAAGTTCTTGAAATTTTGCAAAATGATTGACCTTCATGTCTTAAAGTAATCGTTTCTCTATGCTAATTTTAGCTTTTCTTGCCATGTTCTTGCCATGGGACTTGGTCTTTCACCAAATAAGGCCATCTTCTGTATACCATCCCTACCTTGTCACAACACAACTGATTGGCTCAAACGCATTAAGAAGGAAATAAATTCCACAAATTAACTTTTAACAAGGCACGCCTGTTAATTGAAATGCATTCCAAGTGACTACCTCATGAAGCTGGTTGAGAGAATTCCAAGATTGTGCAAAGTTGTCATCAATGCAAAGGGTGGCTACTTTGAAGAATCTCAAATATAAAATAAATGTTGATTTGTTCAACACTTTTTTGGTTACTACATGATTCCATATGTGTTATTTCATATTTTCGATGTCTTCACTATTATTCTACAATGTAGAACGTAATAAAAATAAAGAAAACCCCTTGAATGAGTAGATGTGTCCAAACTTTTGACTGGTACTGTGTATATAAAATACATGGTATTTTCCAACACTAAACACTCTGAAAACCATGTACAGTGGGGCAAAAAAGTATTTAGTCAGCCACCAATTGTGCAAATTCTCCCACTTAAAAAGATGAGAGGCCTGTAATTGTCATCATAGGTACACTTCAACTATGACAGACAAAATGAGGGGGAAAAAATCCAGAAAATCACATTGTAGGATTTTTAATGAATTTATTTGCAAATTATGGTGGAAAATAAGTATTTGGTCAATAACAAAAGTATATCTCAATACTTTGTCATTGCCAACAAAGGGTATATAACAGAGGTCAAACGTTTTCTGTAAGTCTTCACAATGTTTTCACACACTGTTGCTGGTATTTTGGCCCATTCCTCCATGCAGATCTCCTCTAGAGCAGTGATGTTTTGGGGCTGTTGCTGGGCAACACGGACTTTCAACTCCCTCCAAAGATTTTCTATGGGGTTGAGATCTGGAGACTGGCTAGGCCACTCCAGGACCTTGAAATGCTTCTTACGAAGCCACTCCTTCATTGCCCAGGCGGTGTGTTTGGGATCATTGTCATGCTGAAAGACCCAGTCATGTTTCATCTTCAATGCCCTTGCTGATGGAAGGAGGTTTTCACTCAAAATCTCACGATACATGGCCCCATTCATTCTTTCCTTTACACGGATCAGTCGTCCAGCCCCAAAGCATGATGTTTCCACCCCCATTCTTCACAGTAGGTATGGTGTTCTTTGGATGCACCTCAGCATTCTTTGTCCTCCAAACACGACGAGTTGAGTTTTTACCAAAAAGTTATATTTTGGTTTCATCTGACCATATGACATTCTCCCAATCTTCTTCTGGATCATCCAAATGCTCTCTAGCAAACTTCAGACGGGCCTGGACATGTACTGGTTTAAGCAGGGGGACACCTCTGGCACTGCAGGATTTGAGTCCCTGGCGGCATAGTGTGTTACTGATGGTAGGCTTTGTTACTTTGGTCCCAGCTCTCTGCAGGTCATTCACTAGGTCCCCCATGTGGTTCTGGGATTTTTGCTCACCGTTCTTGTGATCATTTTGACCCCACGGGGTGAGATCTTGCGTGGAGCCCCAGATCGAGGGAGATTATCAGTGGTCTTGTATGTCTTCCATTTCCTAATAATTGCTCCCACAGTTGATTTCTTCAAACCAAGCTGCTTACCTATTGCAGATTCAGTCTTCCCAGCCTGGTGCAGGCCTGCAATTTTGTTTCTGGTGTCCTTTGACAGCTCTTTGGTCTTGGCCATAGTGGAGTTTGGAGTGGGACTGTTTGAGGTTGTGGACAGGTGTCTTTTATACTGATAACAAGTTCAAACAGGTGCCATTAATACAGGTAACAAGTGGAGGACAGAGGAGCCTCTTAAAGAATAAGTTACAGGTCTGCGAGAGCCAGAAATCTTGCTTGTTTGTAGGTGACCAAATACTCATTTTCCACCCTAATTTGCAAATAAATTTGTTAAAAATCCTACAATGTGATTTTCAGGATTTTTTTCTCTCTCATTTTGTCTGTCATAGTTGAATTGTACCTATGATGAAAATTACAGGCCTCTCTCATCTTTTTAAGTGGGAGAACTTGCACAATTGGTGGCTGACTAAATACTTTTTTGCCCCACTGTAATTACTACCTTGGAAGGACATTCTATATTGCAAGTCTAAACTCACAAATATCTGTGAGTTTGGGTGGATGAGAAGTTGAGCTTCACCACCCATCTAGAGAACCTTGTTAGGAAACTCAAGCTGTATTGGTTTTTATTACTGGCACAAAGCTTGTTTTTTTCCGCTAGAAAATGGTTGATTCGTTGCACTTCTCTCTCTGTGTGTTGGACTATGGTGACACTATTTATGTGCAAGCCTCACACTCTACACTGAAGGCTCTTGACTCTGTGTATCATGCAGTACTTTGTTTTTGTCATCAGTCAGGGGTGTCTTACTCACCATTGTGATCGCTACAGTGCTGTCAGGTGGACATCACTAGCAACATGCAGGCTCAAACTCTGGTACATTCTTATTTA
Source organism: Oncorhynchus kisutch (assembly GCF_002021735.2). NCBI lineage: Eukaryota > Metazoa > Chordata > Actinopteri > Salmoniformes > Salmonidae > Oncorhynchus > Oncorhynchus kisutch. The sequence goes on along the minus strand of NC_034201.2, from coordinate 2,581,537 downwards.
CAAGGCCATTTTAGGAAAACTGCCATTTTATCTACAGATATCCTCTCTTCTAGCTCAAAATGAAAACACATACAACCTCAGCTCTCAACCTTGTTTCATGCTAAGAGTCCCGAAAATTTAGAGCCGAGCATGGAATAAGGTCCTTTCATTACTCAGCCCTCAGTCTTGGAATTCCATCCAAGCCAGCCTAAAACTCCAGGACCTAGTGTCGTGGGAGGACTTCAAAGGATAAATAGATTAACAGGTTGTTGAGAAATTTAGTTTTTCCTAGTTGTCACCTGATGTCAGTTGTTTGCATTGCCTTACATAAAGAAGCATGTTGTTTTACTTCACACACACCACACACATGCCTGCACGCGTACGCACACACACACGCACGCACACACACTGTTTGTTTACTGCTGTATTTGTGCTGTTGCCAGTGTCTTCTGTCTGTGTTGTCCGTTTTGTCTTAGATTGTTTGTTCCTTTAGTTTTTTTTATCCCAGGCCTTTTGTCTCTTGCCAGGCCATCACTGTAAATAACAATTTATTCTTGACTTGCCTGGTTGTGTTTGACTTGCCTGGTTGTGTTTGACTTGCCTGGTTGTGTTTGACTTGCCTGGTTGTGTTTGACTTGCCTGGTTGTGTTTGACTTGCCTGGTTGTGTTTGACTTGCCTGGTTGTGTTTTGACTTGGCCTGGTTGTGTTTGACTTGCCTGGTTGTGTTTGACTTGCCTGGTTGTGTTTGACTTGCCTGGTTGTGTTTGACTTGCCTGGTTGTGTTTGACTTGCCTGGTTGTGTTTGACTTGCCTGGTTGTGTTTGACTTGCCTGGTTGTGTTGACTTGCCTGGTTGTGTTTGACTTGCCTGGTTGTGTTTGACTTGCCTGGTTGTGTTTGACTTGCCTGGTTGTGTTTGACTTGCCTGGTTGTGTTTGACTTGCCTGGTTGTGTTTGACTTGCCTGGTTGTGTTTGACTTGCCTGGTTGTGTTTGAACTGCCTGGTTGGGTTGTGTTTGACTTGCCTGGTTGTGTTTGACTTGCCTGGTTGTGTTTGACTTGCCTGGTTGTGTTTGACTTGCCTGGTTGTGTTTGACTTGCCTGGTTGTGTTTGACTTGCCTGGTTGTGTTTGACTTGCCTGGTTGTGTTTGACTTGCCTGGTTGTGTTTGACTTGCCTGGTTGTGTTTGACTTGCCTGGTTGTGTTTGACTTGCCTGGTTGTGTTTGACTTGCCTGGTTGTGTTTGACTTGCCTGGTTGTGTTTGACTTGCCTGGTTGTGTTTGACTTGCCTGGTTGTGTTTGACTTGCCTGGTTGTGTTTGACTTGCCTGGTTGTGTTTGACTTGCCTGGTTGTGTTTGACTTGCCTGGTTGTGTTTGACTTGCCTGGTTGTGTTTGACTTGCCTGGTTGTGTTTGACTTGCCTGGTTGTGTTTGACTTGCCTGGTTGTGTTTGACTTGCCTGGTTGTGTTTGACTTGCCTGGTTGTGTTTGACTTGCCTGGTTGTGTTTGACTTGCCTGGTTGTGTTTGACTTGCCTGGTTGTGTTTGACTTGCCTGGTTGTGTTTGACTTGCCTGGTTGTGTTTGACTTGCCTGGTTGTGTTTGACTTGCCTGGTTGTGTTTGACTTGCCTGGTTGTGTTTGACTTGCCTGGTTGTGTTTGACTTGCCTGGTTGTGTTTGACTTGCCTGGTTGTGTTTGACTTGCCTGGTTGTGTTTGACTTGCCTGGTTGTGTTTGACTTGCCTGGTTGTGTTTGACTTGCCTGGTTGTGTTTGACTTGCCTGGTTGTGTTTGACTTGCCTGGTTGTGTTTGACTTGCCTGGTTGTGTTTGACTTGCCTGGTTGTGTTTGACTTGCCTGGTTGTGTTTGACTTGCCTGGTTGTGTTTGACTTGCCTGGTTGTGTTTGACTTGCCTGGTTGTGTTTGACTTGCCTGGTTGTGTTTGACTTGCCTGGTTGTGTTTGACTTGCCTGGTTGTGTTTGACTTGCCTGGTTGTGTTTGACTTGCCTGGTTGTGTTTGACTTGCCTGGTTGTGTTTGACTTGCCTGGTTGTGTTTGACTTGCCTGGTTGTGTTTGACTTGCCTGGTTGTGTTTGACTTGCCTGGTTGTGTTTGACTTGCCTGGTTAAATAAAGGTGAAATGAAATCAATAAAAATAAAGGTTGAATTAAATTAAAGTTCTAAATATGCCAACATTTGAATATGCATAGGCTTCAAGGAACTCATACAGTTGTGTACGCCTCATTAAAGCTACAAAACCGTCAGTGTTCAAGCTTAACATGTGATAACAATACAACAGTAGAGATGAACCGGAATGACGTTAACTCTCACATGTAGCCAAAAATAACTATCTGAAAGCCACACCCTTACTAAGCCACGCCTCCAATCTACTGATCTGACCCGCTGGGTCATATCTCAATAACCCAGCATCAATAACCCAACCTTGCTCTTTTTAAAGAAAACGACCCATCTAAGTGACCCAATGCCTGCAACCCAGCAGTTGGGTTATCCATACAACCCAGCATTTTGTTTTTGGTGTGGTCTATGTTATTCACTCTTCCATATTGACAAACAAACACTGTAGAGGTTCTAAAAATGAGGCTAATAATAAACCATCTCCATTCTACTCCTTCCTACCTTCTTCTTTGCAGCCCGTCCTCTGCTCTTGGTGAACTTGCTGTTGTTGTCCATGGAGGCAGCTCTACGTCGGGGGGACTTCCCGCTCTTCCCTCCCTCGGGGTTCAGCATCCACCAGGAGCTCTTCCCTGTCCCCTCATTCTGCACACGAACAAAACGACTGTGGAGGGACAGGTTGTGGCGGATGGAGTTCTGGAGGAGAGAGTTTTGATTTAACATCCTAATAGACATTTGCAAATAACACCATTCAGGCTTTCTGTGTCTTTAAACGTTTTAGGATATACTGTAAATTGCTTAAAGGAGTTGCTCAAATAATGTATGATCTCTGATTCCCCAATGATGGTGCAAATTTGTTTTCCTCAAAAGTATTCTTCCATTACAGAATCCATATCTACCTGACCTAATCTCCCCCATAAGACAGTTGACGGTGTGATGTGTCAGTGTGTGTTTGAGGGAGCACTTCAACCAGAAACACCACAGCCCCAGCTGCTCAATAGGAGTTACAAAGAGGAGACATTACCTATTGGGCTTGAAGGGGAAAACTCATCTGTGAGTTTTGTCATACGAGGAGGAGGTGCAGAGTGAAATCAAAATAAACAGACCAGACAGACACACACACACACACACACACACACACACACACACACACACACACACACACACACACACACACACACACACACACACACACACACACACACACACACACACACACACACACACACACACCCTCCCTAATGATATTTTGACTAGCCAGCTTTTTCCACTCACTCCCAGACAAGACCGCTGTTGGCAGGGCCCCCTCTCTGGTGGGGGAGGGAAGGAGAGAGGGGGAGAGAGGGGCATGTGGGCAGAAGGATCAGGATGTGGTGGTATCATTCAAACATTTCTGTAAATATTTGGCCTCCTGCACACAAACATACTGTTAACACAACAAATTCTCCAGTGTTAAATTTGTTAAAATAATAATTAACACTGAGTGTTAAATCAAAACTGAAAGTGTTGAGTCTGTGAACTAGAGGTCGACCGATTATGATTTTTCAACGCCGATACCGATTATTAGAGGTCCAAAAAAAAGCCGATACCGATTATTGGAGGACCAAAAAAAACGGTCCCAATTATTATATATTATTTAAACAATTTTATTTGTAATAATGACAATTACTACAATACTGAATGAACACTTATTTTAACTTAATATAATACATCAATAAAATTTATTTAGCCTCAAATAAATAATGAAACATGTTCAATTTGGTTTAAATAATGCAAAAACAAAGTGTTTGAGGAGAAAGTAAAAGTGCAATATGTGCCATGTACGAAAGCTAAAGTTTAAGTTCCTTGCTTAGAACATGAGAACATATGAAAGCTGGTGGTTCCTTTTAACATGAGTCTTCAATATTCCCAGGTAAGAAGTTTTAGGTTGTAGTTATTATAGGAATTATAGGACTATTTCTCTCTATACGATTTGTATTTCATATACCTTTGACTATTGGATGTTCTTATAGGCACTTTAGTATTGCCAGTGTAACAGTATAGCTTCCATCCCTCTCCTCGCCGCTACCTGGGCTCAAACCAGGAACACATCGACAAAAGCCACCCTCGAAGCAGTGTTACCCATGCAGAGCAAGGGGAACAACTACTCCAAGTCTTAGAGCGAGTGACATTTGAAACGCTATTAGCGCGCAACCTGCTAACTAGCTAGCCATTTCACATCGGTTACACCAGCCTAATCTCGGGAGTTGATAGGCTTGAAGTTATAAACAGCGCAATGCTTGAAGCATTGCGAAGAGCTGCTGGCAACGAAAGTGCTGTTTGAATGAATGCTTACGAGCCAGCTGGTGCCTACCACTGCTCAGTCAGACTGCTCTATCAAACCATAGACTTAATTATAAATTAATAACACACAGAAATACGAGCCTTAGTTTCTGGATTCGACCATATTAATGACCTATCTCGAAAACAAGACGTTTATTCTTTCAGTGAAATACGGAACCGTTCCATATTTTATCTAACGGGTGGCATCCATCAGTCTAAATATTCCTGTTACATTGCACAACCTTCAATGTTATGTCATAATTACGTAAAATTCTGGCAAATTAGTTTGCAATGAGTCAGGCTGCCCAAACTGTTGCATTTACCCTGACTATGCGTGTAATGAACACAAGAGAAGCGACACAATTTCACCTGGTTAATATTGCCTGCTAACCTGGATTTCTTTTAGCTAAATATGCAGGTTTAAAAATATATACTTCTGTGTATTGATTTTAAGAAAGGCATTGATGTTTATGGTTAGGTACACGTTGGAGCAACGACAGTCCTTTTTCCCGAATGCGCACCGCATCGATTATTACGCAGGACACGCTAGATAAACTAGTAATATCATCAACCATGTGTAGTTATAACTAGTGATTATGATTGATTGATTGAAAAAAAAAAAAAAAAATTTAATCAAAATATATGCAAATTCTACCGAACTGTTTCGGCTGGGAATCACGTGGACGCATTTAGGATATCCAACAGCTGGAATTTTTATTCATCTGTAATTTAGGGTTAGGAATGTTGTGCGGAGACTACCTAAGGCATTTAAACAGGAACAAACATTTCAGTAACAGCTACAAAAAACTGATTGGATTAGTTTAGATTTCTTTTTGTGTATTATAAGATTCATCTATCAATCAATGCACAAACATAGATATTGAAACAAACAATTCAAAAAAATCTACCTGCAATAGAGCATGCTGGGAAATATGATAATGATGGGCTGAAGTAATGTGTATGAGTTTCAGGTACCTGTATTAGGATAAAACTAGGCCCTCAAAATAAGTCCTAATGAAATATGGATAGTATTGTGTTAAATATTTTTTTTTTAATGATAACATATTTGCTTAGGATCTTACTTGGTGAATTCCATAGGACCAAAAACGGATGAATGCCACTACCAAAAGGCAAGGCACTCTGGGAAATATTTGAATTAGTCTTTACACTAAGCAGTGTGTTAAATTAACACTGTTCTGGTGTCTATGTGGGTCCACAGACTCAACACTTTCAGTGTTAATTTAACAATCTGTGTTAATTCAGTTGTTGTTTTTTTACCCTGGAGAATTTGCTCTGTATATATTGAGTCTTCCTGTGTTAAAGAGCACTGATTTGTCTTTCTCAGTATAGTTTCTATTCTATAACTACTACATCACCTTCAGAGGTGGTAGAAGGTAATATAAGGCTCTCCAGAGGGTAGTGAGGTCTGCACAACGCATCACCGGGGGCAAACTACCTGCCCTCCAGGACACCTACACCACCCGATGTCACAGGAAGGACATAAAGATCATTAAGGACAACAACCACCCGAGCCACTGCCTGTTCACCCCGCTATCATCCAGAAGGCAAGGTCAGTACAGGTGCATCAAAGCTGGGACCGAGAGACTGAAAAACAGCTTCTATCTCAAGGCCATCAGACTGTTAAACAGCCACCATTAACATTGAGTGGCTGCTGCCAACACACTGACTCAACTCCAGCCACTTTAATAATGGGAATTGATGGGAAATGATGTAAAATATATCACTAGCTACTTTAAACAATGCTACCTAATATAATGTTTACATACTCTACATTATTCATCACATATGTATATGTATATACTGTACTCTATATCATCTACGGCATCTTTATGTAATACATGTATCACTAGCCACTTTAACTATGCCACTTTGTTTACATACTCATCTCATATGTATATACTGCACTCAATACTATCTACTGTATCTTGCCTATGCCGCTCTGTACCATCACTCACTCATATATCTTTATGTACATATTCTTTATCCCCTTACACTTGTGTCTATAAGGTAGTCGTTTCGGAATTGTTAGTTAGATTACTTGTTGGTTATTACTGCATTGTCGGAACTAGAAGCACAAGCATTTCGCTACACTCGCATTAACATCTGCTAACCATGTGTATGTGACAAATAAAATTAGATTTGATTTGATTTGGATTTGATTTATAAGAAGCAGCTCTTTCTGTCTATGAAGGGATGGCTAGTTGAGGTGACTTGAGGACAAATGGATAGAATGGAGATTCAGGGTCTAACAAGTCAAATACCATGCCTTAAACCTTCCCTTACACCCAAACACAAAAAAAGCACAGATCATAATCTCCTCTTAGCTTTACTGTACCTTATGAATGCCCCGCACCATTACTCCTAGTATTCAGGATCTACTGATCCCCCTAACACTACACAGCTGATTCAAATACAAACTTTACTGTACTTTATGAATGCCCAGCACCATTACTCCTAGTATTCAGGATCTACTGATCCCCCTAACACTACACAGCTGATTCAAATACAAACTTTACTGTACTTTATGAATGCCCAGCACCATTACTCCTAGTATTCAGGATCTACTGATCCCCTAACACTACACAGCTGATTCAAATACAAACTTTACTGTACTTTATGAATGCCCAGCACCATTACTCCTAGTATTCAGGATCTACTGATCCCCTAACACTACACAGCTGATTCAAATACAAACTTTACTGTACTTTATGAATGCCCAGCACCATTACTCCTAGTATTCAGGATCTACTGATCCCCTAACACTACACAGCTGATTCAAATACAAACTTTACTGTACTTTATGAATGCCCAGCACCATTACTCCTAGTATTCAGGATCTACTGATCCCCTAACACTACACAGCTGATTCAAATACAAACTTTACTGTACTTTATGAATGCCCAGCACCATTACTCCTAGTATTCAGGATCTACTGATCCCCTAACACTACACAGCTGATTCAAATACAAACTTTACTGTACTTTATGAATGCCCAGCACCATTACTCCTAGTATTCAGGATCTACTGATCCCCTAACACTACACAGCTGATTCAAATACAAACTTTACTGTACTTTATGAATGCCCAGCACCATTACTCCTAGTATTCAGGATCTACTGATCCCCTAACACTACACAGCTGATTCAAATACAAACTTTACTGTACTTTATGAATGCCCAGCACCATTACTCCTAGTATTCAGGATCTACTGATCCCCTAACACTACACAGCTGATTCAAATACAAACTTTACTGTACTTTATGAATGCCCAGCACCATTACTCCTAGTATTCAGGATCTACTGATCCCCTAACACTACACAGCTGATTCAAATACAAACTTTACTGTACTTTATGAATGCCCAGCACCATTACTCCTAGTATTCAGGATCTACTGATCCCCCTAACACTACACAGCTGATTCAAATACAAACTTTACTGTACTTTATGAATGCCCAGCACCATTACTCCTAGTATTCAGGATCTACTGATCCCCTAACACTACACAGCTGATTCAAATACAAACTTTACTGTACTTTATGAATGCCCAGCACCATTACTCCTAGTATTCAGGATCTACTGATCCCCCTAACACTACACAGCTGATTCAAATACAAACTTTACTGTACTTTATGAATGCCCAGCACCATTACTCCTAGTATTCAGGATCTACTGATCCCCCTAACACTACACAGCTGATTCAAATACAAACTTTACTGTACTTTATGAATGCCCAGCACCATTACTCCTAGTATTCAGGATCTACTGATCCCCCTAACACTACACAGCTGATTCAAATACAAACTTTACTGTACTTTATGAATGCCAGCACCATTACTCCTAGTATTCAGGATCTACTGATCCCCCTAACACTACACAGCTGATTCAAATACAAACTTTACTGTACTTTATGAATGCCCAGCACCATTACTCCTAGTATTCAGGATCTACTGATCCCCCTAACACTACACAGCTGATTCAAATACAAACTTTACTGTACTTTATGAATGCCCAGCACCATTACTCCTAGTATTCAGGATCTACTGATCCCCCTAACACTACACAGCTGATTCAAATACAAACTTTACTGTACTTTATGAATGCCCAGCACCATTACTCCTAGTATTCAGGATCTACTGATCCCCTAACACTACACAGCTGATTCAAATACAAACTTTACTGTACTTTATGAATGCCCAGCACCATTACTCCTAGTATTCAGGATCTACTGATCCCCCTAACACTACACAGCTGATTCAAATACAAACTTTACTGTACTTTATGAATGCCCAGCACCATTACTCCTAGTATTCAGGATCTACTGATCCCCTAACACTACACAGCTGATTCAAATACAAACTTTACTGTACTTTATGAATGCCCAGCACCATTACTCCTAGTATTCAGGATCTACTGATCCCCTAACACTACACAGCTGATTCAAATACAAACTTTACTGTACTTTATGAATGCCCAGCACCATTACTCCTAGTATTCAGGATCTACTGATCCCCTAACACTACACAGCTGATTCAAATACAAACTTTACTGTACTTTATGAATGCCCAGCACCATTACTCCTAGTATTCAGGATCTACTGATCCCCCTAAAACTACACAGCTGATTCAAATACAAACTTTACTGTACTTTATGAATGCCCAGCACCATTACTCCTAGTATTCAGGATCTACTGATCCCCCTAACACTACACAGCTGATTCAAATACAAACTTTACTGTACTTTATGAATGCCCAGCACCATTACTCCTAGTATTCAGGATCTACTGATCCCCTAACACTACACAGCTGATTCAAATACAAACTTTACTGTACTTTATGAATGCCCAGCACCATTACTCCTAGTATTCAGGATCTACTGATCCCCCTAACACTACACAGCTGATTCAAATACAAACTTTACTGTACTTTATGAATGCCCAGCACCATTACTCCTAGTATTCAGGATCTACTGATCCCCTAACACTACACAGCTGATTCAAATACAAACTTTACTGTACTTTATGAATGCCCAGCACCATTACTCCTAGTATTCAGGATCTACTGATCCCCTAACACTACACAGCTGATTCAAATACAAACTTTACTGTACTTTATGAATGCCCAGCACCATTACTCCTAGTATTCAGGATCTACTGATCCCCTAACACTACACAGCTGATTCAAATACAAACTTTACTGTACTTTATGAATGCCCAGCACCATTACTCCTAGTATTCAGGATCTACTGATCCCCTAACACTACACAGCTGATTCAAATACAAACTTTACTGTACTTTATGAATGCCCAGCACCATTACTCCTAGTATTCAGGATCTACTGATCCCCTAACACTACACAGCTGATTCAAATACAAACTTTACTGTACTTTATGAATGCCCAGCACCATTACTCCTAGTATTCAGGATCTACTGATCCCCTAACACTACACAGCTGATTCAAATACAAACTTTACTGTACTTTATGAATGCCCAGCACCATTACTCCTAGTATTCAGGATCTACTGATCCCCTAACACTACACAGCTGATTCAAATACAAACTTTACTGTACTTTATGAATGCCCAGCACCATTACTCCTAGTATTCAGGATCTACTGATCCCCTAACACTACACAGCTGATTCAAATACAAACTTTACTGTACTTTATGAATGCCCAGCACCATTACTCCTAGTATTCAGGATCTACTGATCCCCTAATACTACACAGCTGATTCAAATACAAACTTTACTGTACTTTATGAATGCCCAGCACCATTACTCCTAGTATTCAGGATCTACTGATCCCCTAACACTACACAGCTGATTCAAATACAAACTTTACTGTACTTTATGAATGCCCAGCACCATTACTCCTAGTATTCAGGATCTACTGATCCCCCTAACACTACACAGCTGATTCAAATACAAACTTTACTGTACTTTATGAATGCCCAGCACCATTACTCCTAGTATTCAGGATCTACTGATCCCCTAACACTACACAGCTGATTCAAATACAAACTTTACTGTACTTTATGAATGCCCAGCACCATTACTCCTAGTATTCAGGATCTACTGATCCCCTAACACTACACAGCTGATTCAAATACAAACTTTACTGTACTTTATGAATGCCCAGCACCATTACTCCTAGTATTCAGGATCTACTGATCCCCTAACACTACACAGCTGATTCAAATACAAACTTTACTGTACTTTATGAATGCCCAGCACCATTACTCCTAGTATTCAGGATCTACTGATCCCCTAACACTACACAGCTGATTCAAATACAAACTTTACTGTACTTTATGAATGCCCAGCACCATTACTCCTAGTATTCAGGATCTACTGATCCCCTAACACTACACAGCTGATTCAAATACAAACTTTACTGTACTTTATGAATGCCCAGCACCATTACTCCTAGTATTCAGGATCTACTGATCCCCTAACACTACACAGCTGATTCAAATACAAACTTTACTGTACTTTATGAATGCCCAGCACCATTACTCCTAGTATTCAGGATCTACTGATCCCCTAACACTACACAGCTGATTCAAATACAAACTTTACTGTACTTTATGAATGCCCAGCACCATTACTCCTAGTATTCAGGATCTACTGATCCCCTAATACTACACAGCTGATTCAAATACAAACTTTACTGTACTTTATGAATGCCCAGCACCATTACTCCTAGTATTCAGGATCTACTGATCCCCTAACACTACACAGCTGATTCAAATACAAACTTTACTGTACTTTATGAATTCCCAGCACCATTACTCCTAGTATTCAGGATCTACTGATCCCCCTAACACTACACAGCTGATTCAAATACAAACTTTACTGTACTTTATGAATGCCCAGCACCATTACTCCTAGTATTCAGGATCTACTGATCCCCTAACACTACACAGCTGATTCAAATACAAACTTTACTGTACTTTATGAATGCCCAGCACCATTACTCCTAGTATTCAGGATCTACTGATCCCCTAACACTACACAGCTGATTCAAATACAAACTTTACTGTACTTTATGAATGCCCAGCACCATTACTCCTAGTATTCAGGATCTACTGATCCCCTAACACTACACAGCTGATTCAAATACAAACTTTACTGTACTTTATGAATGCCCAGCACCATTACTCCTAGTATTCAGGATCTACTGATCCCCTAACACTACACAGCTGATTCAAATACAAACTTTACTGTACTTTATGAATGCCCAGCACCATTACTCCTAGTATTCAGGATCTACTGATCCCCTAACACTACACAGCTGATTCAAATACAAACTTTACTGTACTTTATGAATGCCCAGCACCATTACTCCTAGTATTCAGGATCTACTGATCCCCTAACACTACACAGCTGATTCAAATACAAACTTTACTGTACTTTATGAATGCCCAGCACCATTACTCCTAGTATTCAGGATCTACTGATCCCCTAACACTACACAGCTGATTCAAATACAAACTTTACTGTACTTTATGAATGCCCAGCACCATTACTCCTAGTATTCAGGATCTACTGATCCCCTAACACTACACAGCTGATTCAAATAATCAACTAATCATCAATCTTTGATCATTTGAATCAGCTGTTTAGTGTTAGGGGAAAGTTAGGGCAAAAACCAAAACATGCACCCCTTGGGGTCCCGATGGCAGAGTTTGGGAAACCCTGGTCTACCATGTCAAATACCAAGCCTTAAACCTTAAAACATATGTCCCTCTAGCTCTGGGGTTACAGGACAGGGCTCTGCGCAGTGGGCCTTTAATACACTTTAAGTATGGTTTGGGACCTGAGATGTTTTGATACCATAATCAGTAAAGGATCCCTGTAGCCCTCCACCCTGACTATAACCTTGTTTACAATCTACAAAGATGTGCAGGTCTTTGAGGTGTGCACTCTGAGCCAGAGATTAAGGTGCTAGTTGCTAGCGTGGCAGTGTGATTTAAAAAGAAACAAAATAGAGAGGAGTATTTTCTTCAACATTTCAGTCACAACACACACTGCACACAAACAACCAATGGTTGTAATCCTCTTCACAATAGCTCTTAATAACACGTTTCCTGTAGGGCTCCACCCTGTTTCACCTGTACAATCCTTTACTCCCCCTCACACACACGCACACACGCACACACACACACGCACTCACACACACACACGCACACACACACGCACACGCACACACGCACACACACACATAAACACACACCTACAAACACACACACCCTAACCACATACACCATCAAACAGAGAGAAAATATAAGCGAGAGATAAAGTACAAAGGGGGGGAACAAAATGTTTTTAAAAGGTATTCTTTCGTTTTTAAAGGAGGGCCCGGGCTGTGTTACAAGAGACACCCAGAGAAATAGTTTCAAGAGATCAGTAAATTGAAATAGTTCCCCACCCAAACCATTCCTCTTTCAAGAAAATGTACTGCGGCTCTTTAATTATTTGTTATTCTTATCTCTTACTTTTTCTTTTTTTCTCGTTGGTATTTTCTTAACTGCATTGTGGGTTAATTAAGGTCTTGTAAAAAAGCATTTCACTGTAATGTCTACAAATGTTGTATTTGGCGCATGTGACAAACACAATTTGATTTGATTATTTGACAGTCGGATAAGTTATAATTCACAACCACATAGCTATATGTACAGTATAATCTCACCACCCAGAACCAAATTTCGCGGTGCATGTTTTCCAGTCACAAGAGACCCAACTTGGCTAGACCAGTGGGTTCTGTGAGGCAAGATCTGATTAGCCTGGATCTACTCGAAGGGGGTTTGAGTAACACTTTCTCTTCATGACTCACTTCCACTCTGTGTGTGTGTGTGGGTCAAATCAAAGTTCATTGGTCGCATACACAGATTTGCAGATGTTATTGCTATAATGCTTATATGTCTAGCTCCAACAGTGCAGTAATATCTAGCAATAGAATATCAAAACAAGCAATTCACACATAATCTGCCCCACAGAAAAATATATATAGGGTGAGCCATTACTATAATACAGTATATACATACAGTGTAAGTGGGTGAAACAGTATGTAAACACTATTAAAGTGGCCAGTGTTCAATGACTATGTACATAGGGCAACAGTCTCTAAGTGCAGGGTTGAGTACCCAGTGGTAGCCGGCTAGTAACAGTGGCAAAAGTTCAGGGCAGGGTACTGGGTGGAGGCCAGTTAGCTGTTTAACTGTCTGATGGCCTGGCGGTGATACAGCCTGACAGGATGCTCTAATGGTGCATCTGTTGACGTTTGTGAGGGTCTTAGGGGCAAAGCCACATTTCTTCAGACTCCTGAGGTTGAATAGGCGCTGTTGCGCCTTCTTCACCATGCTGTCTGTGTGAAGGGAACATTTCACGTTGTCAGTGATGTGCGCGCCGAAGAGTTTCTGACCATCTCCACTGCGACCCCATCGATGTGGATAAGGCTGTGATCTCTCTGCTGTCTCCTGTAGTCCACAATCAACTCCTTCGTTTTGTTAATGTTGAGGGAGAGGTTATTTTCCTGGCACCACTCCGCCAGGGTTTTCACCTCCTCCCTGTAGGCTGTCTCGTCATTGTCGGTAAATCAGGCCTACGACTGTTGTGTCATCAGCAAACTTGATGATTGAGTTGGAGACATGCATGGCCAAGCAGTCATGGGTGAACAAGGAGTACAGGAGGGGGCTGAGCACGCACACCTGTGGGGACCCCGTATTGAGGATCAGCGTAGCGGAGGTGTTGTTGCCTACCTTCACCACTTGGGGGTCGGCCCGGAAGGACGTCCAGGACCCAGTTGCACAGGGAGGAGTTCATTGGCAGCTCAATGTTGTTTTCCTCGAAGCAGGCAAGGAAGATGTTTAGCTCGTCCAGGAGTGAGGCGTCGGTGTCCCCAACGTGGCTGGCTTTTCCTTTGTAATCTGTGATTTTCCCTGCCACATATGTGTCTGAGCCATTGAATTGTGACTCCACTTTGTCCCTGAGTGTCGTGTGTGTACTTGTTCTTATATCCTTGTAGGTACTTGAAATCCCCAAATGTGCCCACAAGGATAGAAAACAAGGAAAATTCTCCCTATTGAGTACAAAGGCTATTTTAAGCTCAGGGGTTAGGTTTTGTGTGTGTGTGTGTGTGTGTGTGTGTGTGTGTGTGTGTGTGTGTGTGTGTGTGTGTGTGTGTGTGTGTGTGTGTGTGTGTGTGTGGATGGGTTAAGTTGAAGAAAGTAAGTATTGGAATAAGAGCTTAATTAAAGAGGATCATCAATACAGTGGTTGTAGAGAATGGGAACCATGGTAACTAAGCCTTGAAGTTTGAAGAGACTCACCTGTTGAAACGTATGTGTCTTATGGGGGGAGACGTTTACCAGGAGGCTTAAATGAACACACACACGTTTGTTTTACTTTCCTTGTGGGGACCAAACAATTCATTCCCATTCAAAATCTTTTAAAAAAAACAGCCTAACCTTAACCCCAAATCACTGACCCTAACTCCTAACCCTAACTGTAACCTTAACCCCAAATCACTGACCCTAACTCCTAACCCTAACTGTAACCTTAACCCCAAATCACTGACCCTAACTCCTAACCCTAACTGTGACCTTAACCCCAAATCACTGACCCTAACTCCTAACCCTAACTGTAACCTTAACCCCAAATCACTGACCCTAACTCCTAACCCTAACTGTAACCTTAACCCCAAATCACTGACCCTAACTCCTAACCCTAACTGTAACCTTAATTGTAACCCTAAACCTAACCCCTAAGCCTAAAATAGTATTATTTTCTTGTAGGGACCAGTAAAATGTCCCCACTTGTTTGAATATTCCTTATTCAAAAACCAAATACACACTATGTGACCACTTTACTTTTTGTTTTGTTTTAGTTAACAGCAGAAAAAAATGCTGGCTTAAAATCAACGCAATTTGCCTTATTTAGTAAACCAGCACTGGCTAAATATTAGACAGGGTTATTTTGACCCAGCAGCTGGGTCTTTTTTTATGTAATCAATAGGTTATTTTTCCCCACCCGTGAGAGTAAATGTCATTCTTGTTCATCATGTTAATTTGGTACACTGCCAATGTCATTAAATATTTTTTTTACATGACATATTCTAAAATAATATTAATAACATTAATATTTACATATTGTATAAAAGTGGTAACTATCCCAACTTTGGGATTTTCATAGGCTTTAAGAAACTCCTACAGTTGTGTAAGCCTCATTAAAGCTACAAAAACAGGCAGTTTTCAACCTTAACATGTGATAACCATACAACAGAACAGATGAACCGGAATGACTTTACTCTCACGGACGTCCAAAAATAACTATCTCAAAGCCATGCCCCTACTAAGCCACGCCTCCAATATACTGCTCTGTCCTGCTGGGTCATATCTCAATAACCCAGCGTCAATAACCCAGCATCAACAACCGAACCTTGTTCTTTTTAAAGAAAATAACCCAACTCAGTGACCTAATGCTTACAATCCAGCAGTTCAGTCATCAAACAACGTAGTTTTTTTTCGGGTAAGGGGCAACAACAGCACATACTAGGAAGAAAGACTGGAGGGGGAAGAATAAAAGAAAGCTATAATTCACTACCTATTATCATTTATGTAATGGAGAAAAATAGAAAGTCTTTAGGAAATGAACACGATTCTCCTAGCTACCCACAGAAGAGAGGAGGCTACCACGGGGCAGCAGGTAGCCAAGTGGTTAGAGCGTTGGGCCAGTAACTGAAACTGTTGCTGGATCAAATCCCCGAGCTGACAAGGTCAAAATCTGTTGTTCTACCCCTGAACAAGGCAGTTCCCCGGTAGAACGTCATTGTAAACTGACGTGCCTAGTTAAATAAAGGTAAAAAAAACAGACAACATAGAGAGACATATGGGTATAAAGAAAGAGGACAGAAGCTAAGGAACATAACAGCGAAATGAAAAGAAAGTCCCTGATGAATTAGCTCTATTTTGGCAACCCACTGGACACAAATGTCTAGTTTTGATTTGCATTTGATTGAGTTGTCAACTAACGTGTAATCAATCAAAATAATTGGATTTAGTTTAAAAGTTGGGTGAAAAAAATACAAACATTCCCAAAATTCCTTTACGTTGATTACTTTTTTGTTGTTGAAATGACATGGAAACAACGTTGATTCAAGCAGTTTGTGCCCAGTGGGAAAGACATGGGCAGATTGACACAACCCCTCGCTTTGTAGCCTGGATCCAGTTCTGTTTGTGCTTGTCTTGTCTTGTCGACTCCTATAGGAACCAGGCTACTCTTTCTGTCCCTCTGTAGTCAGTCTGTCCCTCTCCTACCTAAACACACAGCCTGTACCATTACAGAAGACAACAAGGTCAAATTACAAGGACTGACAGACCGATTAGACACACAGTCTGTCTGCCTCTGACGCACGCACGCACGTGCGCACACACACACACACACATACACACATATAGACTGTCTAGCCAAAATCTTCCCAGCACGCTATAGTATCAACTTACTGTTGTGATGCAGCAGGACACAGGGAACAGAGAGAAAGACCAAAACAAGACAGGCGACAGAAAACAAAACACCCACCCACCAACCACCCAGGGAATTTCCCAAAACAACCATGTGGACTGAGGCTGAGCTAGGCTGAGACACCCCTCTGTACATCAACCCAGATGTACCAGACCACAGGATTCTGCATGGATACAAACACACACACACACACACACCCATGCACGCATGCACACAGATACTGACTCTTGGAATGAACAACAATAGAATGATTATCCAAATGAGGCACAAGAATATCCATTTCGGTTTACGATTAACAACAGTGAAATTCTTCCATGTTTACTCACTCACAACAT
Source organism: Oncorhynchus kisutch (assembly GCF_002021735.2). Classification (NCBI taxonomy): domain Eukaryota; kingdom Metazoa; phylum Chordata; class Actinopteri; order Salmoniformes; family Salmonidae; genus Oncorhynchus; species Oncorhynchus kisutch. The sequence continues at coordinate 2,564,223 of NC_034201.2, read as the reverse complement.
GATTCATAATACAACAATGAGCTGGGTGTCTCCTGAATTGCTCACATTCAGTTCAATCTATACTACACAACCTTTCTTCTCCATTCTCCCCCTTCTTATTGCAACTTTCCATGGATATATGGAACTACGACTCAAATCCCAGTGCCAGGCACAGATTTTTTTCTTTTTTTCTTTTAAACCTTAAACAAAACCTTAAAGGGTAAGTTCACCAAAATTAACATTTGGGTAGTTATAATGTATTTATTGAGGTCCTAAAAATGTATTGTCTCATTTTATAATTTCATGTCTGTTGAATGATGAGCAAAACCTGAAATTCCTACTGTGTTTTGTTTTTTCTTTATGGACAGTCATTTTCAGCGACCTACAGTACCTTCGGAAAGTATTCAGAACCCTTGACATTTTCCACATTTTGTTAGGTTACAGCCTTATTCGAATATTGATTATACCCCATAATCACAAAGCAAAAACAGGTATTTTGAATTTTTGATCATTTATTACAAATAAAAAAACTGAAATATCACATTTACATAAGTATTCAGACCCTTTACTCAGTACTTTGATAAAGCACTAATGGCAGTGATTACAGCATTGAGTCTTCTTGGGTATGATGCTACAAGCTTGCACACCTGTATTTGGGGAGTTTCTCCCATTCTTCTCTGCAGATCCTCTCAAGCTCTCAGGTGGGATGGGGAGCATTGCTGCACAGCTATTTTCAGGTCTCTCCAGACATGTTTGATCGGGTTCAAGTCTGGGCTCTGGCTGGGGCACTCAAGGACATTCAGAGTCCCGAAGCCACTCCTGCGTTGTCTTGGCTGTGTGCTTAGGGTCGTTGTCCTGTTGGAAGGTGAACCTTCGCCCCGGTCTGAGGTCCTGAGCGCTCTGGAGCAGGTTTTCATCAAGGATCTCTCTGTACTTTTCTCCGTTCATCTTTGCCTTGATCCTGACTAGTCTCCCAGTCCCTGCCGATGAAAAAAATCCCCACAGAATGATGCTGCCACCACCATGCTTCACCATAGGGATGGTGCCAGGTGTGATGTGACGCCAAAGACTTCAATCGTGGTTTCATCAGACCAGAGAATCTTGTTTCTCATGGTCTGAGTCTTTAGGTGCCTTTTGGCAACATCCAAGCGGGCTGTCATGTGCCTTTTACTGAGGAGTGGCTTCTGTATGGCCACTCTACCATAAAGGCCTGATTGGTGGATTGTTGCAGAGATGGTTGTCCTTATAGAAGGTTCTCCCATCTCCACAGAGGAACTCTGGAGTTCTGTCAGAGTGACCATCAGGTTCTTAGTCACCATCTTGACCAAGGCCCTTCTGCCCCGATTGCTCAGTTTGGCCGAGCGTCCAGCTCTAGGAAGAGCCTTGGTGGTTCCAAACATCTTCCATTAAAGAATGATTGAGGCCACTGTGTTCTTGAGGACCTTCAATGCTGCATACATTTTTTGGTACCCTTCCGCAGATCTGTGCCTCAACCCAATCCTGTCTTGGAGCTCTACAGACAATTCCTTCAACCTCATGGCTTGGATTTTGCTCTGACATGCAATGTGAACTGTGGGACCTTATTTTTTATTTATCCTTTATTTAACTAGGCAAGTCAGCTAAGAACAAATTCATATTTACAATGACGGCCTACCCAAACCCTAACCCGGACAAAGCTGGGCCAATTGTGCACCTCCCTATGGGACTTCCAAACACAGCTGGTTGTGATACAGCCTGGAATCGAATCAGGGTCTGTAGTGATGCCTCTAGCACTTAAATGCAGTTCCTTAGACCACTGCGCTACTCGGGAGCCCCCTTATATAGACAGGTGTGTGCCTTTCCAAATCATTCCAATCAATTGGATTTACCACAGGTGGACTCCAATCAAGTTGTAGAAACATCTCAAGGATGATCAATGGAAACAGGATGAACCTGAGCTCAATTTTGAGTCTCATAGCAATGTGGCTGAATACTTATGTAAATTAGGTATTTCAGTTTATTTATTTTTTTACAAAAACATCTAAAAACCTTTTTTTGCTTTGTCATTATGGGGTATTGTGTGTAGATTGATGAGGGGAAAAATGATTTAATAAATTTTAGAATAAGGCTGTAACGTAACAAAATGTGGAACATGTCAAGGGGTCTGAATACTTTTCAGAATTGACTGTATATCCATCGTTTTTTGTCAAAATTGCTCAGACTCTGTAGATTTGGTTGGGGATCATTGATGGACAATGATATTTAAATCTTGTCTCAGATTTTGTAAGCAGATTTAAGGCAAGACTGAGACTAGACCCCTCAGGAACACTCAACACCTCTTGGAAAGCCATTCTGGGGTGTCTTTTGCTTAAACATTTGTGTAATTATCCCGCAGAAAAAAAAACTATCCCAGGATTTTCAGAAGACTGATGTGGACTTTCCTCTAACTTTTCATCTAGGGTTTACTCCTCTTATATTTATTTTGACCCTAACAAACTCCTCAGTCCCTGCTGGTGCAAGCATACCCATAACATGATGCTGTCACCCCAAAAAAAATAATTACAAAAAATCCAATTCAATCCTGTTTAGATGACATTTTATGGCAGGGAAATACAAAAAAGGTAAAAGGGGGTGTAGACCTTCTATAAGTACTGTATATCCCAAAAACAGTGCCCAAGAGGTAAACTCCTCTGTAAGAGAGGGCTGTTTCAGGCCCCTACGAAGGCTGTCACCCTCACCATTATAAATAAACATAATTGTCCCAATGATCTGCCAGGATAGCGTTGACGGGTGGTTGCCCAATGAGCAAAGAGCATGACACCCTTGCCCGAGCTCTCGTTCAATCCAAGTACATGTGCAACGTGCGTACTGGACAACGACAGGGACATCTTTCTGGGGAAGGCGACAGTCGAAAAGAAATAGGCTCCAAGGTGCGACAACGAGAAGTCGGCCAAGGATGGGGTTAGGTACATTAACCTGAAAAACCTTGGGGCAGATTGTGAGCATGAACAGTGGTTGGTAGAGCGCAGTCAAGACACAATCACTTTAGGGATGCCAAGGGTAGTAGTAAAGAAAAAGACTGATGAATATTACATCTCCACTCTTCTCAGCGGCTAGTAGCTGCTGTGAAAGGATCTTAAGCACAATAGACACATCACAGGATGAGTTAAAGGCTTAGAGACTGGGTGTAAGCGATGTGCCTCCCCTAGAAGTGACATATTTGTTTGGGATAAACTGTATTACTGTCAGGGCCTTGGCAGGCCCGAAAAAGAGGCTAGAGGACCTGACAACATTTTCAGGAGCATAGCACCCTGGAAAACAGAGGAACGATCTGTTTAGTCATACCACTTTTTCAAGAAAACGCATCAACTGTAAAACAGAGAGCATGACTCATGGGGCTGGCACTAATATTCCCTCAAAAAAAATTGGGCATAGCAAATTTCATGTCTGCTGAATGCTAATTTGAACATTGTGAAACTTCCGGCGCGCGTTTACTGTGAACACTGAAACTACTGTGGCTATTTGATTATAATGTAGGCCTACCAGATTGGCCTAACATAAAAAACAATCTAGAAAAATGCATCCCATGACATTTTAACATGGAAATAACTGTACTATCTTCAGCCTACAGTAGCAGCAAATGTGTGGTGTTCAATGTAGGCCTACATTCCATGAGACTTTTGAAAAAACAAACATGCAGGGCTTGACATTAACCTGTTCATCCACTTGGCCTTCAAACAAGGTGATTGAAAATGTTGTGTTGTTTGATGCAAAAAAAAAAACATTATGTATAATTATTTTTTATTCCCATACCATTATTACTGAGAATCAGAAAAATTATGCTACCCTCTGCCTATTGGCTACTTAGCCTATTGGCTACTTGTTGCAAAATACAACACTGCCCCTTTAAGCTCTTACCGGACTTGCTTTTCAAAAATACTAGAAATGCACACATTCTGTGCACTTGTAGGAAGCAACCACTCCCCCATTGTTGACTAGAAATTAGCTATAACTGGGCTAATAACTCACTAACTGGCAAAGAATATGATCAAAACAAGCGCATCTACTCACGACAACTCATGCTGTCCAGTTCAAAGTGAATGGCACAGATCCATATATGGCAATGGATATTTGCATTTAGGCCTACTGCAGCTCTGATTGGTTATGGTGCACCGGTCTGTGTAGAGTAGTGCATGGTCAATCTGACGTCTGCATTGGATGTACAGCATTTACGGTGATATGGCTTTAGCAGAAGTCAGGGCATTCAAACTTCTTGCGCTTCGCCGAGCAGCGGGCCTCTGGAGGCCTGGCCTCTGGAGTCTTCGCAATTGTGTCACACCATTCATACGGCACCTCCAACCACATTTTCGGATCAAGCATAAATTGGCTTTGAGTCGTGCATGTCAATGCAATAGAATCCTACTCCAATGCAGTCTGCCTGCAAACCAATCTCTTAGCTTTGCATAGTTCATTATGTTTCAGTATGTTACATTGAAAGTGCCTACAGTGGTTGCTCCACTAAAAGTTTTGCGATTACTTAAGAGGTAATTTGTGGTTTAGTACGGTACCCTGCGTCACTACTTCATTGCTCCAGACCAGCACAAGGGGGAGTTAGAGCACTGGTTATGCTTTTGGGTCCTACTGTGTCTCTAACTGACAATGAATGGGTGACATAAACCTAGATAGAAACTGATAATTATGCACGACTTCAGTATTACTTACTAAAACTGTTGTTACACTAAGGTTTTTATTATTTTATTTTGCTAGGATTCTTTTTGTTCTTACTGTAGTACAATGGGAGTGCCTTGCAGTTCTCCAGCTGAATCCACTGAAACAGAGGTGGGCGTGTGAGGTTCAAGGAACGAGGGCAGGGGGCACGAGATGGGCCGCAGAGCCACGCACAGAAGACGGACCTAGCCCATGCGGAACAGATCAACACTTTAAGGGGCATTGCACTAATAATGGAGCTGACTAGGGGAAACGTTCCCTCTGTTCTTAGTGCCAGTCTGCCTGTTCAAACTAAAACAATGTAACTAATAATGGAGCTGACTGGGGGAAACGTTCCCTCTGTTCTTAGTGCCAGTCTGCACGTTCAAACTAAAACAATGTCATTAATAATGGAGCTGACTGGGGGAAACGTTCCCTCTGTTCTTAGTGCCAGTCTGCACGTTCAAACTAAACCAATGTAACTAATAATGGAGCTGACTGGGGGAAACGTTCCCTCTGTTCTTAGTGCCAGTCTGCACGTTCAAACTAAAACAATGTCATTAATAATGGAGCTGACTGGGGGAAACGTTCCCTCTGTTCTTAGTGCCAGTCTGCCTGTTCAAACTAAACCAATGTCATTAATAATGGAGCTGACTGGGGGAAACGTTCCCTCTGTTCTTAGTGCCAGTCTGCCTGTTCAAACTAAAACAATGTAACTAATAATGGAGCTGACTGGGGGAAACGTTCCCTCTGTTCTTAGTGCCAGTCTGCCTGTTCAAACTAAACCAATGTAACTAATAATGGAGCTGACTGGGGAAACGTTCCCTCTGTTCTTAGTGCCAGTCTGCCTGTTCAAACTAAACCAATGTAACTAATAATGGAGCTGACTGGGGGAAACGTTCCCTCTGTTCTTAGTGCCAGTCTGCACGTTCAAACTAAAACAATGTCATTAATAATGGAGCTGACTGGGGGAAACGTTCCCTCTGTTCTTAGTGCCAGTCTGCACGTTCAAACTAAAACAATGTCATTAATAATGGAGCTGACTGGGGGAAACGTTCCCTCTGTTCTTAGTGCCAGTCTGCCTGTTCAAACTAAACCAATGTAACTAATAATGGAGCTGACTGGGGGAAACGTTCCCTCTGTTCTTAGTGCCAGTCTGCACGTTCAAACTAAACCAATGTCATTAATAATGGAGCTGACTGGGGGAAACGTTCCCTCTGTTCTTAGTGCCAGTCTGCACGTTCAAACTAAACCAATGTCATTAATAATGGAGCTGACTGGGGGAAACGTTCCCTCTGTTCTTAGTGCCAGTCTGCCTGTTCAAACTAAACCAATGTAACTAATAATGGAGCTGACTGGGGGAAACGTTCCCTCTGTTCTTAGTGCCAGTCTGCCTGTTCAAACTAAACCAATGTCATTAATAATGGAGCTGACTGGGGGAAACGTTCCCTCTGTTCTTAGTGCCAGTCTGCACGTTCAAACTAAACCAATGTAACTAATAATGGAGCTGACTGGGGGAAACGTTCCCTCTGTTCTTAGTGCCAGTCTGCACGTTCAAACTAAACCAATGTAACTAATAATGGAGCTGACTAGGGAAACGTTCCCTCTGTTCTTAGTGCCAGTCTGCACGTTCAAACTAAACCAATGTAACTAATAATGGAGCTGACTGGGGGAAACGTTCCCTCTGTTCTTAGTGCCAGTCTACACATTCAAACTAAACCAATGTAACTAATAATGGAGCTGACTAGGGAAACGTTCCCTCTGTTCTTAGTGCCAGTCTGCACGTTCAAACTAAACCAATGTAACTAATAATGGAGCTGACTAGGGAAACGTTCCCTCTGTTCTTAGTGCCAGTCTGCACGTTCAAACTAAACCAATGTAACTAATAATGGAGCTGACTGGGGGAAACGTTCCCTCTGTTCTTAATGCCAGTCTGCCTGTTCAAACTAAAACAATGTCATTGATAATGGAGCTGACTGGGGGAAACGTTCCCTCTGTTCTTAGTGCCAGTCTGCACGTTCAAACTAAACCAATGTCATTAATAATGGAGCTGACTGGGGGAAATGTTCCCTCTGTTCTTAGTGCCAGTCTGCCTGTTCAAACTAAACCAATGTAACTAATAATGGAGCTGACTGGGGGAAACGTTCCCTCTGTTCTTAGTGCCAGTCTGCCTGTTCAAACTAAACCAATGTAACTAATAATGGAGCTGACTGGGGGAAACGTTCCCTCTGTTCTTAGTGCCAGTCTGCACGTTCAAACTAAAACAATGTCATTAATAATGGTGTGAAAAATGCCCCGTATATATGAATTCGGAGGGCAGATATTATTAAATATTAAACCATTAGATCTCTCACTAAAGGCGTCACTAAAAAGTTATACTTAAATCAGAACTGGATTTAACGAAAAATGTAATGAAAAGCACACATTTGTAAATCCCAAACTCTAAAGTAATTGGAAAGGTGAGCAAATTATTTGCGACATTATGGTTACAATAAAGAATGTAAACAAGATGTGTTTTTATATAAAGTAGTGATGGACAGCTGGTGGCATTCTGAAAAGAGGTTTTCAAACACTTGTAGCAGATTAGCAGGACAATAGACTCTTTACAGCCCGGGCTACTATAGGTGTGAACATTCCCCTACCTGCAAAAAAAGACATTGCGACCAAAGAGAACATACCAAATGGAGATTGTTTTCATCAAGCCAGCTTCTTTCTATGGTCCTACCCATTCCAAGAGTAGGACCGTAACCACGAGAGGACTTGAAAATGAGCCGGAGCTGAGAGAATCACCGAAACTAAAGATATTTATATAACCTTTTTTTTCTTCGTACCTTTATTTAACTAAGCAAGTCAGTTAAGAACACATTCTTATTTACAATGAAAGCCTAGGAACAGTGGGTAAACTGCCTGTTCAGGGGCAGAACAACAGAGTTGTACCTTGTCAGCTCAGGGATTTGAACTTGCAACCTTCCAGTTACTAGTCCAACACGCTAACCACTAGGCTACCCTGCCGCAGGAATACTGTGTAATAAAATCGATAATTAAATAAAAGTTAAATAAATCAAATAAATGTAAATGATTGTGTACTAAAAACGTGAATGTTGTTTTGCAGAGCATACAAACATGCCGACAACCCTCCGTGGAGATCAGTGGACAAAGGGCTGGACAATGGGCCGGACCGAAAAAACACATTGTTACCAAGAAAGTGTTTCGTTTTGCTAGATTCTTAAAATGTGTACGCAGCATTTGTGTATTGAAGTCACTTTTAATTCTTAATTGATCTACCGTTTCTATCATAGGCCACTGTAATCGATGGGGGCTCAGGGCGGTACCATTCTGTTCATCTGATGAAGGTGCACATGGATCAGATTCAAACTTTGAAGACCGAGATCGAATCATTGAAGGCAGACCAGCAGAAAAATAAACATTATCGTGGGGCAGAGATACGGGCGACAGCTGATGCATTGGTCCAGGCGGCATTGGCAGAAAGACAGGCGGAGAATGACGCGTTGAAGAGGGTAAGGAACGAGATGGAGTCACAATCCATGCAAGGCACACCTCTGAGCTCTGGAACTCCACCTCCGACAGGCAGAGTCAATATACCTGGTGGGTTCATCAGGTCGTCGGTTCACCCTGACATTTCCATTCCTCTTCTGACAACAGAACTTGACCCATCAGGCACAGCAAGGGCCCGGACGGCCGTTATGCTGTTCTGCTGTAGACTAATAAACAAATGCAGGTGGCTTATACCTTCAAAATGCTTTAAATGCATTATTCTCCAAATGTAAAAGCATATACTATACAGTACTCTATTTCTTCATCAGCATCTTTATGCTTTCATTAATAAAATAATGATAAAAATACTCTTTCAAAATGCCAATGTTTATTTAGTTATGGCTCCATAACGAATTACTATGGGAATAAATTACACAAATATTGGAACAAAGCTGTCTAATGAAGGTAAACAAATTGTTCCTTACTGGAAAATACTCTTTCAAACACACACGGTCACGTTGTACAGCACCATTATGGCTATTAGCAGGGTATATTTTGGCCTTTATGGGCGGCACACAATTGGCCAAGCGTTTCTCTCCCTCTAAAAACAGACATAAATGTTTTTAGAGGGATGTTTTAATGTTTTACTTTGGTTTTTAAATTCAGATTACAATCGCTCACTTTCGTTTTCATTATGGGCTATTAGCAGGACAATATACCTTTTACCAACACCTTCTGTATTTTGATACTTTGTGGATGGGGCTCCCGAATGGATTGGGGCTCCCGCAGTGCAAAATACAGTGGGGCAAAAAAAGTATTTAGTCAGCCACCAATTGTGCAAGTTCTCCCACTTAAAAAGATGAGAGAGGCCTGTAATTTTCATCATAGGTACACTTCAACTATGACAGACAAAATGAGGGAAAAAATCCAGAAACTATCTGTCATAGTTGAAGTGTACCTATGATGAAAATTACAGGCCTCTCTCATCTTTTTAAGTGGGAGAACTTGCACAATTGGTGGCTGACTAAATACTTTTTGCCGGGAGACCCATGAGGCGGCTTTTGGTTTTAATTTAGAATTCTCCAATCCCCTATATGTAATTATTGGTGGAGAGTCACTTCATATTTCAATATACTGTAGGCGACATGAGTCCCACTAGTGTTGAGTTATGTGCTCTTAAAAGTGGTGTAGGTCTTATTTATTTAAATAGCATATTGAAGATAGAAGCAATAGGATTTTAAGCAATAGCCTACAACTATTTTAGCACCATTTCGTGCTGCTCTGAGACAAGCATGGGGACTGGTCTTGATAAATCACTTTGATTTTCACTGAATCTCCGTTTGGGTATTGGTTAAACTACAATTATACAAATAGGGTGTAGAAATGTTATGCTCTTAGTGTAACCTTTATTTAACTAGGCAAATCAGTTAAGAACTAATTCTTATTTACAAGGACAGCCTACCCCTTCCTCCCCATTGGGGAATTGAACCCCAGTCTCCCGCATGCCTGCACGACACAGGGATTCTTTCGTCACATTTTACAGCAACATATTTTCCGTTACATCGTAACGGAAACCCAGAGGGTTTTTAGTTTTTCTTCGAATATAAACACCATAATATTAATCAAATGAATTAACCAACAATTCTTAAATCACTCCCATATACTATGTTCTAACAAAAAAACAAATTGAAGGCTATCAAATGCTTCTCAAAGATGTCCTCTGGTGATCAAACTAGCACTAACTAGCATTAAATGGTACCAGTGGTTGACACTTAAATAACGTGCCATAGAATTCTGCGGCACCATGCAAGCTGTGCCGCAATACGCTGCAACTTTTAAAGGACGAACCACTGTAATATTTCATTAATTTGAGCACAATTGCCACAGCAGAGTGAAACGTTGACATTGTTAACTAAAGGGGAAAACTATGGAAAGTTGAGGGATGTTCAATCTCGTGCGTCTCTGCATGGGCTGATATTTAATCTGCGTGGCAGTCCGAAGGGGAGCTGCGATGAGGGGGAAGTCCTCTTCCCGTGCTCCGTGTAGACGGAAAAGGGAGGATGGGCAACATAGAAGGAAAAGCATATGGCATCACCCGATTTCATGGGTGTGTCAGCTCTCCCACGCCAAATGGCATGGTCACCGTTTTGAGGGTGGGGTCTTCCAGGGCCCTCACAGGGTCATAGCTTCTACCAGGCTGCAGCAAGTCAGTCCAGATACATGCGGGAAGCGGTCTCTCTCGGGGTTTCGGCACTACGTAAGACGTCAGGCAATGTAGCCAAAGGAAGAAGGAAATGACTACAGCGTAGTATTCCTGATCCTGGGCAGTAGGACAGCTAGCTGACTGGTATGCCTTGGACCTGCTCAATGGAGGGTTGTCAAAAGCAAAGATATATCCTCAGCCGCTCACTCCCTAAGACCCAGAAAGTGAAGTAATAAATTACTATACTGATTGATCGCTAGCTCAATGGAGAGTGTTCTCCATAACAGAGCCAAGTCATCTTCGCCATATAGAGGGGGAAAAAAGCTCCCTCAGAGCCCCGTAGAACGGGGAAGCGAATATGGCAGCGCCCTCCAGTGGGAAAACTGGAGCGATGCATCTCAGCTGCTGCACAGAGAACAGGATTTTGATCTAACGGAGCCCTGCCTTCCCGCTGCTGCGAAACACGGAGAGGGGAAGGAGTGGCAAACATTAAACCCAAAAGAGGGAGAGTAGTGCAGGGAGCCATGGGCTTTGCACTATATCCTCTTCAGCCACCAGGGCCGTGCCCCCTTAGGGGAGTTAGAAGAGCAGGACCCTGATGCGGCTGCAGCGTAGGACTGCTTAACTACACTTTTGATCTGTGAGGCTGGGGCGAGATGCAGGGGCCGGCAGAAGTTGAAGGCTTCGTCTTCTTTCTTGAGCATGTTACACTTCTGCTGCATGGTGGCGACAGTGGGCCCGAACAAATTCTTGGGTGTCACTGGGGCATCCAGGAGGTCCACCTTTTCTTTGTCTATAAAGCTGGACAGGCTTAACCAAAGTGCCTTTTCTCCCACCACCTCAAGGCTCATGGTATGACCACAGCCTTGAATGGCATTACGGGAAGTGCAGAGCAGTGGTGTGAAGTACTTAAGTAAAAATACTTTAAAGTACAACTTATGTTGTTTTTGGGGTATCTGTACTTTACTATTTATATTTTGGACAACTTTTACTTCACTACATTCCTAAGAAAATAAAGAACATTTTACTCCATACATTTTCCATGACACCCAAAAGTACTCGTTACATTTTAAAGATTCACGCACTTATCAAGAAAACATCCCTGGTCTACCCTATTACCTCTGATCATTTGTAAATTATGTCTGAGTGTTGGAGTGCACCTGGCTATCCATAAATAACTAAAAAACAGAAAACTGTGACGTCTGGTTTGCTTAATATAAATCATTTTAAATTATACTTAAATATATTTTTGCAATTACATTTATATTTTGATTCTTAAGTATATCTAAAACCAAATACTTTTAGACTTTTACTCAAGTAGTAGTTTACTGGGTGACTTTCACTTTTACTTGAGTCATTTTCTACTAAGGTAGCATTACTTTTATTCGGGTATGACAATTGGATACATTTTCCACCAATGGTGCAGAGGGTTAGGTCTGTTATCATATTTGTACTTTGTATTTGTAATTATTATGGATGACTATTATTATGGATGACCACTGCCAAGGCATCAGCTACTCTTCCTGGGGTCCGGCAAAATTAAATCAGTTATACAATTTTAAAAACATTACTATACATTTCATAACAGATTTCACAACACACTAAGTGTGTGCCCTCAGGCCCCTACTCCACTACCACATATCTCCAACATAAAATCCATATGCACGTGTGTGTATAGTGCTTATGTTATCGTGTGTGTGTATGCATATGTCTGTGTCTATGTTTGTGTTGCTTCCATAAGGTGTATTTTAATCCGATTTTTAAAATCTTTTAAAGATTCTACTGCTTGCATCAGTTACCTAATTTGGAATAGAGTTCCATGAAGTCATGACTCTATGTAGCACTGTGCACCTCCCATAGTCTGTTCTGGACTTGGGAACTGTGAAGAGACCTCTGATGGCATGTTCTTGTAGGGTATGCATGGGTGTCTGAGCTGTGTGCTAGTCATTTAAACAGACAGCTCGGTGCTTTCAACATTTCAATACTTCTCACAAATCCAAGTATTGATGAAGTCAATCTCTTCTTGACTTTGATATGTATATTATAAATGTTAGGTCTCTGTGTACATCCAAGGGCCAGCCGTTCTGCCCTGTTCTGAGCCAATTGCAATTTCCCTCTTTGTGGCATGTGACCACATGACTGAACATTAGTCCAGGTGCAACAAAACTAGAGCCTGTAGGACCTGCCTTGTAGATAGTGATGTTAAGAAGGTAGAGCAGCGCTTTATTATGGACAGATTTAGCTACTGTCGTATCAGTATGTTTTGACCATGACAGTTTACAATCCAGGGTCACCCCAAGCAGTTTAGTCACCTCAACTTGCTCAATTTCCACATGATTTATTACAAGATTTAGTTGAGGTTTAAGGGTTAGTGAATGATTTGTCCCAAATACAATGCTTTTTTTTTATATATATATATATATATATATTTAGAACTAACTTATTTCTTGCTACGCATTCTGAAACTAACTGCGGCTCTTTGTCTAGTGTTGCAGTCATTTCAGTCTATCACAACACAGGGCGAGACACAGATGTGGACACAGGAGGCAGATGGTTTGAGGCTCAAGGGGCAGGCAAGAGGCAGGTCGAGGACAGGCAGAAGTTAACCAGGTCAGAGTCTAAAAGGTACTGGGCGGCAGGCAGGCTCGAGGTCAGGGCAGGCAGAATGGTGAGGCAGGCGGGCTCAGTGTCAGGGCAGGCAAAAAGCCAGAACTGGGAGGACTAGAAAAACAGAGACTAGGAAAAAGCAGCACGGAACAACACGCTGGTTGACTTGACAAGGCAAGATGAACTGGCACAGACAAACAGAGAACACAGGTACAGTATAAATACACGGGGGATAATGGGCTGTCATTAGTAAAGATTTTTAAAAGTAAAAGGCCTAGACAGCTGCCCTGGATAATTCCTGATTCTACCTGGGTTATGTTGGAGAGGCTTCCATTAAAGAACACCCTCTGTGTTCTGTCAGACAAGTACCTCTTTATCAATAATATAGCAGGGGGTGTGAAGCCATAACACATAAGTCTTTCCAGCAGCAGATCACGATCAATAATGTCAAAATCCGCACAGCAGTGTAACAAATCAGCCCCCACAATCTTTTTATCATCAATTTCTCACAGCCAATCATCAGTCATTTGTGTAAGTGCTGTGCTTGTAGAATTTCGTTCCCTATAAGCGCGCTGAAAGTCTGTGGTCAATTTGTTTACTGTAAAATAGCATTGTATCTGGTCAAACACCATTTTTCCCAAAACTTTACTTAGGATTGGTGACAGGCTGATTGGTTGGGAATTTGAGCCAGTAAAGGGAGCTTTACTATTCTTAGGAAGCGGAATGACTTGATTGCTTCCCACCAGGGCTGAGGGCACAAACGTTCTAGTAGGTTTAAATTGAAAACATGGCAAATAGGAGTGGCAATATCGTCTACTATTAAGATGTCAGACCCCAGTGGCTTGTCAATGTTGATAGACGACAAAAAAAATTCACCTCTTCCACATTCACTTTATGGAATTCAAAATTACAACGCTTGTCTTTCATAATTTGGTCAGATATACTTGGATGTTTAGTGTCAGCATTTGTTGTTGGCATGTCATGCCTAAGTTTGCTAAACTTGCCAATTAAAAAATAATTAAAGTAGTTGGCAATATCAGTCGGTTTAGTGATGAATGAGACATCTGATTCAATGAATGGAGCTGAATTTGCCTTTTTTCCCAAAATGTCATTGAAGATGCTCCAAAGCTTTTTACTATCATTCTTTATGTCATTTACTTTTGTTTCATAGTGTAGTTTCTTCTTCTTTTTATTCAGTTTAGTCAAATGATTTCTCAATTTGCAGTACGTTTGCCAATCGGTTGTGCAGCCAGACTTATTTGCCATTCCTTTTGCCTCATCTCCCTGAATCATAAAATATTTAAATTCGTCATCAATCCACAGGGATTTAACAGTTTTAACAGTCATTTTCTTGATGGGTGCGTGCTTATTAGTAACTGGGATGAGCAATTTCATAAATGTGTCAAGTGCCGTGTCTGCTCCTCATTACACAACACGGACCAACAAATATTGTTTACATCAGCAACATGGGAATTACTACAAAACTTACTGTATGATCCGATGGATCTGGATACTGTTTTCAAGCACATTTCTGCAGCATTCATAAAAATGTGATCAAAACATGTTGATGACTTCATTCCTGTGCTGTCCTGACTGATAACCTGAACCTGAAGCTGTTTTTTTGAGTGGGCAGCTTGATGAAAGCCAGTCAATATTTAAGTCACCCTGAAAATATACCTCTCTGTTGATATCACATACATTATCAAGCATTTCACGTGTTATCCAGATACTGACTGTTAGCACTTGGTGGTCTATAGCAGCAGATAGTCAAAATATGAAAGTCATCTGTTACGAACAAGTTATTCATTTCATGAACCTTGTGTCTTAAGCTACACGTTAACATGGGCTATTTTGAGCACTTTTCTGCGATGATTTCTTGTTTTCAATGCTTTACTTGGAAGCTTAGCAGAAGTAGATATTCTCATGTTATTTATGTTAGTGCAGGGTGAGCTGCAAGCAGGGGAATTCCTACTAGGACCCACCGCCTCAGTGCGAACAACATAAATCTGGTCAATAGGCACATAACTGCTGCATACAATAGCTGTACGATCTGCAGAGGCATTCATGGCAGTTAGAGGGACATAAATTAGGTTACTTACATTGTGCCTACCAACGCTCCTGGTATAATGTACATTTGCTAAAGCATTATGACAACTCAGTGACACAATGGTAGGATTTTAATGAGCTGGACTTGGGCCATTGAGTCATTGCCTCAACACAGCCTTATAATGTTGTGTAAGGATCCAGGAACACGAATGATTTGGGTGGATCCCATCCTCCTTATAAAATGGGTTTTGTTTCCAAAAGGTATCGAAATTGTCAACAAAAGCTACACCCATTGTGCTGCAATAATCACGTAGCCAGTTGTGAAGAGAAAGAATCCTGCTAAAGCGTTCAATGCCACAATTCAGAGAGGGCACAGGGACAGATATGATGGGTATTTTATTAGTGTCTAGCAGAGGGTCAATCAGCTCTTTAAATCCAGTTTCAAATGTTCAGAACTGCCCTTCATAATGTAATTAAAACCCACATGTCCTGAGGTAGTACATTCAGGAGCAGCTTAGTAATGTCATTTACTCGAGCTACGGGATAGGACATTGTTTTTGCACCAGTCAACAGTCACATTTCTTACCATGGAGCTGCCCAAAATCATGGTTGGTGAGAAGGATGACATGATAACATGAGCCCGCAGCTCCCGGAGTAGGCAGAGCGGCCGCAGATACAGGTACCCTCTGCGACGAAGGTGCAGGAAGATCAGGCTCCAGGGCGTTGAAACTATTCGTTGTTTGTATCCGCTCCGGGCCTCTCATTGGGAGTGTAGACAGCTTTGCTGGAGGCTGCTGTTTTCGACTTCCACGGCTTGTGACATGTGACCATCGTTGATTGCCATGCTCCTCTTGCTGTACTCCTTCAACTCTGCCATCAGATGGGGAAGGAGAGGCAGGAGATGGCTCCCCTGGCGAACAAACTCCGGGGCATACCAGTTAGACGGATAACAACAAACAACTTGGCGGAGATGCTTCCAACAAGCGTGAACGCCTTCCAGCCACCAGCGTAGAAAAGGTCAATATTCCACACTGTGTTTTCCCCAGTTTCGTACGTAGGCTGGCGACGTGCGTGATCAAGGAAGCCCTCAAGCCTATAATCCTCGGCAAGCAAATAATTGCCGCATTGGAACTCGGAGTGATCCAGTTTGTCCCGAAATCAAAGCAGAATAGATACAGCTCTTACAGCACTTGAGCTGTTCATTTACTTCTCCAGATAAAGAGGGCTCCATTGTAAAACCTATCTTGGACAAATTTCGTTAGCTTGATGGTTAGCAGCTTAGCGGCCCTGTCAAGCAGACTTCAACCTGTCAGTTCAGCGGGATTCCGGGACAAGAAATAGCGTTCCTAGCTGTTAAAAGCTAACCGCGTCACGGAATCCATGCAAAAACAGGTTCAGTATTTATATTTAACGAAGATGTTTCAGTCAACAATAACAAACCGAGTGAGTGTTTTCCAGCATACAGTTTTCAGCTGCGCACTCTGATGACGTTCTGATGATGCAAGCTATTGGAGTAGGGGCAACTATAGCAGTGGGTGTGGGCTGCAGAGGCTCTGAATTGAAGAGGGCAGTCTGTAAGCGCAGACAAAGGATATCAAGGACACAGATCTCCTCCCAAGCATCTGGATCTAGGGTGTCCGAGTCTAAAAGCTTCCCCACCACCTCCATTAGCTCAGCCCGATAAGCCAACAATTGGGGGCAAAAAACTAAATGTGCACCCAAGGGGTCCCCAGGATTGAATTTGGGAAACCTTGCCTTAAAGGACCTTTAGCACTGACGAGAGATGGCCAGTCGCCTGCAGACATGGAGGAGCCTAAACTGCTCTCGGGGCCATCAGATCTGCAAGCCTGTGAGGGCGGGAGAATGGGTTCATCAGCCCCCACCGCCTGAGCTATCTTGAGGATATCAGTGAGATTTACCCCATCATCGTCCTCATCATCCCCTAGCTCGCCTTCTCCTGACACTACATCATCAGAAAGTGAGGGGAGGGAGTCGAGGCTCAGGGTAGCGGAGCCTCGTTTTCGCTGTTGGCTCGGAGGTGAGAGGGACTATCGAGATGATTGCTCATTTAATCTTCCTCTTAAGACCCGACCGAG
The DNA here is from genome assembly GCF_002021735.2 of Oncorhynchus kisutch. Taxonomy (NCBI): domain Eukaryota; kingdom Metazoa; phylum Chordata; class Actinopteri; order Salmoniformes; family Salmonidae; genus Oncorhynchus; species Oncorhynchus kisutch. The sequence continues at coordinate 2,547,111 of NC_034201.2, read as the reverse complement.
TCAGCGATTTGCAGTGCTCATAGGACTAAGGCTTGTTGAGCACCTCTTGAGCGTGTTCCTTTCACAAGTAATTGATGCATTGAGGGTGGGAATCCTTACCCGCAATCATGGATCCGCAAGCGCAAGAATGTGGTGGTTCGAGTGCTGGGCTCATCCTGGGATGCAATAGCATTGGTCACTGTGAGGAACAAGTCTTGCTAGGAGGACAAAACAACGCCTGTTGTAAGAACAACGTGTAGACGGCATAGGCTAGCTAGATAGAAGCCTTGTGGCTGATGGCTAGCGAAATGAAATGTAGCTCATGTAAACAGCGTTATAAGCTAGCTGGTTAGGAGCCTTGCGGCTGGTGGCTAGCCTAAAGTAGCTTGTGTAAACAGTGTTATAAGCTAGCTAGTTACCAACAAGCTACCAACAATGAGCTCGGTAGAACGCTATAGCCACGAGGCTCGTGGGGCGTTAGCTAGCTAGCAACTACCTCATGGTGAAGGTGTGCTGTAGCTAGCTTAGTGCTGGCTGAAGGAAACCGTGTGGTGGCAGAGTTAGCCTTCAGGTAGGACCTGTGAGGCTGAGACGGTCGGTTCAAACAAAAGGGTGAATGTTTTTTTATATGATTTATTTCACCTTTATTTAACCAGGTAGGCTAGTTGAGAATAAGTTCTCATTTACAACTGCGACCTGGCCAAGATAAAGCATAGCCATGTGAACAGATAACAACACAGAGTTACACATGGAGTAAACAATAAACAAGTAAATAACACAGTAGAAAAAAAGAAAGAGTCTATATACATTGTGTGCAAAAGGCATGAGGAGGTAGGCGAATAATTAAAATTTAGCAGATTAACACTGGAGTGATAAATGATCAGATAGTCATGTGCAGGTAGAGATACTGGTGTGCAGAAGAGCAGAAAAGTAAATAAATAAAAACAGTATGGGGATGAGGTAGGTGAATTGGGTGGGCTATTTACCGATGGACTATGTACAGCTGCAGCGATCGGTTAGCTGCTCAGAAAGCAGATGTTTAAAGTTGGTGAGGGAGATAAAAGTCTCCAACTTCAGCGATTTTTGCAATTCGTTCCAGTCACAGGCAGCAGAGAACTGGAAGGAAAGGCGGCCAAATGAGGTGTTGGCTTTAGGGATGATCAGTGAGATACACCTGCTGGAGCGGGTGCTACGGGTGGGTGTTGCCATCGTGACCAGTGAACTGAGATAAGGCGGAGCTTTACCTAGCATGGACTTGTAGATGACCTGGAGCCAGTGGGTCTGGCGACGAATATGTAGTGAGGGCCAGCCGACTAGAGCATACAGGTCGCAGTGGTGGGTGGTATGAGGTGCTTTAGTAATAAACCGGATGGCACTGTAATAAACTGCATCCAGTTTGTTGAGTAGAGTATTGGAAGCTATTTTGTAGATGACATCGCCGAAGTCGAGGATCGGTAGGATAGTCAGTTTTACTAGGGTAAGTTTGGCGGCTTGAGTGAAGGAGGCTTTGTTGCGAAATAGAAAGCCGATTCTAGATTTGATTTTAGATTGGAGATGTTTGATATGAGTCTGGAAGGAGAGTTTACAGTCTAGCCAGACACCTAGGTACTTATAGATGTCCACGTATTCTAGGTCAGCACCATCCAGGGTGGTGATGCTAGTCGGGCGTGCGGGTGCAGGCAGCGAACGATTGAAAAGCATGCATTTGGTTTTACTAGCGTTTCAGAGCAGTTGGAGGCCACGGAAGGAGTGTTGTATGGCATTGAAGCTCGTTTGGAGGTTAGATAGCACAGTGTCCAAGGAAGGGCCAGAAGTATACAGAATCGTGTCGTCTGCGTAGAGGTGGATCAGGGAATCGCAAGGCAACATCATTGATATATACAGAGAAAAGAGTCGGCCCGAGAATTGAACCTTGTGGCACCCCCATAGAGACTGCCAGAGGACCGGACAACATGCCCTCCGATTTGACACATTGAACTCTGTCTGCAAAGTAGTTGGTGAACCAGGCAAGGCAGTCATTCGAAAAAACAAGGATACTGAGTCTGCCGATAAGAATATGATGATTGACAGAGTCGAAAGCTTTGGCCAGGTCGATGAAGACGGCTGCACAGTACTGTCTTTTATCGATGGCGGTTATGATATTGTTTAGTACCTTGAGCGTGGCTGAGGTGCACCTGTGACCAGCTCGGAAACGAGATTGCACAGCGGAGAAGGTACGGTGGGATTCGAGATGGTCAGTGATCTGTTTGTTGACTTGGCTTTCGAAGACCTTAGATAGGCAGGGCAGGATGGATATAGGTCTGTAACAGTTTTGGTCCAGGGTGTCTTCCCCTTTAAAGAGGGGGATGACCGCGGCAGCTTTCCAATCCTTGGGGATCTCAGAAGATATGAAAGAGAGGTTGAACAGGCTGGTAATAGGGGTTGCGACAATGGCAGTTTCAGAAATAGAGGGTCCAGATTGTCAAGCCCAGCTGATTTGTATGGGTCCAGGTTTTGCAGCTCTTTCAGAACAATGTAGGTTAAGCTAGACGAGAGGTGAGCTAGCAATGCTACCGTGTTGTAGGTAGAGTATGCTAATGAGGATAGCTTGCTTCTTCATGAGCTAGCCAAGTTGACCTGAGTCTAAAATAGCTACCAACTGAGACTGAGAAGTAGAAAAGCCATTTCTACACCAAGCAAAAACCTTGCGGTATTTACTCACTTCTAACAGGGTGAAGACCTACGCTCTGCAGTGATGTCCTTCACAGTTCACTTGTGAGCAGTTAAGTAGGAAATCAGGGATCCTGTCGTGCTGAAGAGAGCTAGAGAGTAATGCTCTTCAAGAAGAAGAGAAGTGAGAATAACAATAGGGAGGGAGAGTGGCTCCTTCGTAGGAGCAACGATCAATCTCAGAGCTATTTCCCAAAACCTTTTGTTAGTAAAGTTGCACCTACCTACCATGATTTATCGACTGACTCAAAAAAAACAAAATTAATGCCGTATGTCGCACAGCAAAAGTTGAGTGGGGATGAACGGATTGGTTTCAGTCAGTTCAGTCAGTCATCCTAATGAGCCGTCCGCCCTCCGCAGCTAGCTTATGCTTATGGCTAGAAATATCAGCAACAATTTGAAACTTGTTTGCCGAAGTTGGGACTTGGGAGTTTTCAGAATCATTCGGTTTTTATCAGACTACAAAACAATAAATGTGCTTTAGCTGTCACCCTGGCCTGCTATTAGCTACACTATTCTAGCTACGTCCCTTTAAGTTACTGCAGTACAGCAGTGCTGGGCAATCAAGACTCGGGAGCGAAGAATTCACCCCGTGTTGTTGTGTTGCCGGGTTGCAGCGCAAACTCTCCCCATTGAGCAGTAAACTGTATCACGTGACATCCAGATGGTTACTACCAATATTACAAGTTATTTATCGTGTAGGCTGCTATTCTACTCTAAATATAATCAAGTAGGATGGAATAAATTGGCCATGCACGTTAGCTACCACCAGCGACATGTGATCCAGCTGCCCGGTGAAGCAAGTGCAACTGCTACCCAGTGGGAAGCAACTTCATATATACAGTCATTGGAAGCAACAATGGAAGCACATAGAATTAGGAATCAAAATACTAGAATGGACATGAACCTTCCTATGATGGGATAAAGGTCAGCCATTTTGGTCAGGGAGTTGGTCAACCATGGTTTGCCAGTGCTGTGATAAGATATTGTCACCAGTGCTGTGAAAAGACAAATAAAGAATATGAAGAATTGATCTGCACTGTATGTTTGTTAGATAGCTAGCCAGACAGTTTTAGAGGAATGATTCCATTAATTTTCAAATTAACTGGCAATATGCCAACAAGTTGATGATAGGACTCAGACAAGTTATAAATGCAACAAGTACTGATCTTGTATCATATAATAGTACTCACAGCTTTCCAAAAAAGCAGAAATGCAGACATTTATGGTCTGTTTACATCAGTTTAGGCTATTTATACAGAACATTTGTATAAAACCCATATAATTAAATGACAATATTTTAGGTTGACAATAATTCTATTACCTAATTTATAAAATATCCCATGCTTTTTATTTTCCTGCATAAGTAAAAATCTGGATTATGCCTCTAATACCATTCATTCCAATTAGACAATATGGCTGCCATTTTCCCCCCATTCTGGAACGTTGCTGGTTTATGACATAGACACTCTAGTAATTTAAAAGTGTCTCAATGGGGAAGCATTTCGATCCAACACCATTGCACTGGTCATTCACACCAGCTTGTCATTACGTTAGCTAATTGGTATGTCAAGGTGAAATTCCAGTAGGTGACCAATACTACAAGTAATTTTTCCCTTCGCCTCTAGAAATAAACATCACTTCTATTACAAGTTGTATCTAGCGCCATTCTGCTGATGTTGCTAGCTGGGAACTAATTGAAACATATCCATTTGTCCCACTCAATTCTCAGCTGCGTGACATCATCAATCTGGAGAAGGGTGCAATTCGGCGCATTCCTGCATGTGGGCATTCCTGCATCATCATGAACCCCTCTTTATACTTATATTAGTACATCTTTAAGCTAGGACAGTTAGGAGGTGGGGAACTCCAGTACATTAGGTGCCATTAATGGAAAATAAATTTGGATGCCAGCCGCCAACAACCCCCACAGAAGAAGGGGCGGGGGTAACAACGGTAGCTAGCTAGCCAGCCATGCACCGGTACACAGTGTCCTTCACCCCCGCCTGTCGGGCACTGTTTTCCTGCAGTTCTATTAAAGGTGTCCAGGACACTGTCTACCAGCGAAAAAACTAAGATAATACTTTTGTTTGCCTTTTGACCCATGTTCAATAGTATCACACGCATGAAGATGTGCTCAAGAGTGGGGGGAGTTGACTACAAATACGAATGATCTAGAATGCCATTGTATGCTTTAGCGTTAAGATTTCCCTCCACTGGAACTAAGGGGCCTAGCCCAAACCATGAAAAACAGCCCCTGACCATTATTCCTCCTCCACAAAACTTTACAGTTGCCACTATGCATTGGGGTAGGTAGCGTTATCCTGACATCTGCCAAACCCAGATTCATCCGTCGGACTGCTAGATGGTGAAGCGTGATCACTCCAAAGAACGCATTTCCACTGCTCCAGAGTCCAATGGCGGTACACCACTCCAGCTGACGCTTGGCATTATGCATGGTGATCTTAGGCTTGTGTGCGGCTGCTTGGCCATGGAAACCGATTTCATGAAGCTTCCGAAGAACACTTCTTGTGCTGATGTTGCTTCCAGAGGCAGTTTGGAACTTGGTAGTGAGTGTTGCAACCAAAGACAGACATTTGTTAAGCACTGTGCTTCAGCACTCGGCAGTCCCGTTTTGTGAGCTTGTGTGGCCTACCACTTTGCGGCTGAGCCGTTGTTGCTCCTAGACATTTCCACTTATGGCCCTTATATATAGTTGATCGGGGCAGACATTTTATGAACTGACTTGTTGGAAAGGTGGAATCCTATGACGGTGCCACGTTGAAAGTCACTGAGCTCTTCAGTAAGGCCATTCCACTGCCAATATTTGTCTATGGAGATTACATGTCTGTGTGCTCGATTCAGCAACAGGTGTGGCTGAAATATCCGAATCCACTAATTTGAAGGGGTGTCCACTGTCCACATACGTTTGCATAAAGAGTGTATGTTTATATTTGGAGCTACATCCATGGTAACAAGTATTAAATGACAATGGTGGTCATGTCAACTAGTTAAAAAACGTGTGGCAAGCTACAGAGAAGCATATGAGATCTAATCTTAAATGGCATTCATACTTTCCAATATGGCATAATAAAGAATTCTCAGCGTGTAAGAAAAAGCGTTTATATCAGATTCTTAGTCTAAGAAGTCTATCTATACTTTCAAAGACATGTTCTATGTGAATGGACTCCTCAGTTTCCAGGAAATCTGCCACTGTTTAAATGTCCCAGGTTCATCATTTTGTGTTTACCTTCAACTCCGCCTATCCATGCGAGTCTTTGGAGTCCCCTGGGGAGCAGAATTAGCAATACACCCATTGGTCAAATTTCGAATGGACAGACACCCCTCAAAAGGAGTTGTACTGTACCTATAGATAAAAAATTATGTCATTCGATCCAATAGTGAGGAGGCTTTGTGATGACTCTGATTTGCACTTGTCAGAGCGCCAACAGAGAGTGTGGATGGCAGGAACCACAGCTGCTAAAAAAAATATTGTGTAAAGGTGGATTCCACCTCATCAGTTACCATTGCAATAATGGCAATAATGGCTGCTCACATTTAACTCTCCACGGCCAGGATACACAGGGCCAAGGTGTCCACTCTGGACACATGGAAAAAAGCAGCAGCGCACATTTAACTCTCCACGGCCAGGATACACAGGGCCAAGGTGTCCACTCTGGACACATGGAAAAAAGCAGCAGCGCACATTTAACTCTCCACGGCCAGGATACACAGGGCCAAGGTGTCCACTCTGGACACATGGAAAAAAGCAGCAGCGCACATTTAACTCTCCACGGCCAGGATACACAGGGCCAAGGTGTCCACTCTGGACACATGGAAAAAAGCAGCAGCGCACATTTAACTCTCCACGGCCAGGATACACAGGGCCAAGGTGTCCACTCTGGACACATGGAAAAAAGCAGCAGCGCACATTTCTGAACTCTTAACCAATGAGCCTTTATATCCATGAATGTGTATTAATAATTTGTAACTATTTCTGAGGCTATATGATGTATTGTTCAGTAGATTTACTATGTAATATAAATTTATTTGCTTTTATCATATATATATATTTTCTTATATATCTATAAATCTATTGTATAAAAAAAAATATATATAACAATAAAAAATGAATGCATAAACTTAACATAACTTGTTTGCAAGATTTATATTCTCAAAACATCTTTGCAACAACATCATTGCCCGCCGTGCTTGAAAATGAAGTCACAGTATCTGAACTACATCTAATTTTAGCAACAATCAAGTTGAACAAAGAAGAGATATTACTCCCTAACCAAGCAAAGAAGCTCCTCTGTGATTGTCCCTGAAACATCCCATCCAGTCAGACAGGAAGTTAGCCCCTAACTTTCATGTGTGCCACTTCAGGCAGGAAGACTTGTCAAAGGGTTGAGGGTGGAAGAGGGGAAAGCAAAGGGATAAGGGAGGAGAAAGGGAAAGAAGAGGAACAAGCTAGCAGGGTCAGCATCCGACCACTGTAAAGACTGCTGCCCCCTAAGACACATTCACACAGCAAAGGAGGTATTCACGCAGCTAAATCAATAGTGTATATTTAACTCTGAAAGTAATATGTACACTATTGTCTGTGAACATGTGAGTCCCACTGTACTGGTGTTAAAATAACACTTTCTGTTGCAGTGTTCCCCATTGTAATCTGATGCGGTAGCACAAAAAGGGGCTCTGAGGACACCTCTTTCGCTGGATCAGCACACACCGTCACCACTGGCTCCGCCTCTTGAGTGGGGGCCGGATAGCTGGCCCGAGGAGATGCCTTGCATTCGGGCACCGCCCCCAGAAGGGGGAGAGAGTGGGCCATCGACGGAACGAGGAAGAGCTAGAGTAGCAGTAGCAGTTGAATGGGTTAAACTGATGCAAGAGTTGGGGATAGAGGATGCATCTGTCATTAGTAATGGTTCACAGTAACATGTCAAACTAACCCTTTACAGAAATAGCTCGCCACAAGGTTAGAATGTGACTCAGCGCTAAAGCTGACCTGGTCCCGAAAAGAGTATATAAGGAGAGTGCCTTCATTAAGAGGGCATGATAGTGCTACTTGACTTATCACCGACAGACAGCTCGTGATACTTCAACTATCATCAACCTAAAAGGTAATATCTGACTTTCATACTCTAGAACAATTGTATCTCTTGACTTCTGATTTCTGAACGAGACATACTGAGACAAATACCCTCCACACTCCTCGTGCTGAATAAATCAACCTCCTAACCGAGGTGGATGAATAGCAAAAGTGGTGTTATAATGGGTTTTTGTCTCGAACCGTTCTCTTCACTAATCAGTAAATCATAGTACAAACTTCTAGTAGGAGACACAGATACTAAGTGATTGGATAAGCCTCTGGAAGAACATACTCTTTGGGGACCAACCAGGTCAACCTGCGCTAAGGTAATTAACTGCTTGTTGTAATACATATATAAGGTAATTAACCGCTTGTTGTAATACATATATAAGGTAATTAACCGCTTGTTGTAATACATATATAAGGTAATTAACCGCTTGTTGTAATACATATATAAGGTAATTAATAGTAGTACGTGTTTTGATGATGTTTGATGTTATAAATTAAGGACAAAGAAGAAACTGTAATAACGTGTACAACTGTGTGACTTGCAAACATTGAATAAAAAGTAGAAACTAGACCCAAAACCCTAGGGGAGAGAACGCCTCTGACACTCCCGTTCTAGGGGAACAAGTCTAGTTTCTACACTAAAGACAATATGATGGTTTGGACAGAATAATCATTTTATTGTAACAGGTATCCTCTATATTAATACTCAAGTAGTATTAGTTGACGGGCATAGACTATAAATCGTAACTAAGGTACAGCTTGCCTGAGTCTAGATATAAGAGCATACAAATGGAAAGCGAAAGCAAAGAGAATTGGAATAGAAATGGGAAAACTAAAAAAAAAAAATATTAAAACCATAACTAGGTTATTATCTGTATGGGTAATTTATTCATTTAAGTCTGATCGATATTATCTAAGATCCCGAAACCAACGTAACGGCACCACATAAGGCTAATCTCCGAATAAAAGGGCAGGATACATAACCAGGCCAGTCCGGCGGGCCTGTGAGTCACCTGTTAGCCGGGTGACATAAGAACTTGAGTGAGACGACTTGTAATCACTCTCGACGGGGGTACCTTTAACGGTCCTATAGCAAAATCCCCTACCGCGACAAATCTTAAAGTGTTCTAAGAAACTCGATTGTGGTGTTTGCAAAGCTCTACTGTAAATTAATACGCAACACCTACAGTGTAAAACATAACACTTGATTTAGAGTAAACTTGACTCAATTTGCTTAGTACGGACTTTTCAGTGTAATAAATTAAAAACTGTAGTTTTACAGTAAATAATTTTTGGGTGTTGTTTGGTGTAAAGTATAACTTGCATATTTCTCGGTGATCCTTTTCTTTTTGAGTAAATTGTAGAGTTAACACCCATGACTGTATTCGTTAGTGACAAAAACATGGCTGTTGAATTCTTTCCTGTAAAGCTGTAATATGCAACTTTTCAGACAACCATACCAAATGCACATAGAAATAAATGTAAGTTATAGATCTGTAATTCTCAATGAAAGCAAGTCTAAAAAACTGGGGATATGTTCTTTTTGAGCTATATCTATGCTTCCCGATCTTAAGTTTTTGCGTCTTTTACTTAAGGTACACCAGCTTCAAACAGCTGAAAAAACTATATTTGTGTTTACGGAAAAAACATTTCACAGCGGTTTACGTTGGAACAATAATTCTCCACACTATTCACTGAATGGACAAATCATTAGGAACACCTTCCTAATATTGAGTTGCACCCCCCCAGGAGCATCCAAATTATTTTGATCAACCTTGAGATGCCACTACATGTTGATTGCAGTCCACCTATGGCCAATTGTTCGGGCATGACTTAGAAAGAAACACAACTGTCTATATATACAGTTGAAGTCAGAAGTTTACATACACCTTAGCCAAATACATTTAAACTCAGTTTCACAATTCCTGACATTTAATCCAAGTAAAAATGTCCTATCTTAGGTCAGTTAGGATCACCATTTTATTTTAAGAATGTGAAATGTCAGAATAATAGTAGAGAGAATGATTCATTTCAGCTTTTATTTCTTTCATCACATTCCTAGTGGGTCAGAAGTTTACATACACTCAATTAGTATTTGGTAGCATTGCCTTTAAATGGTTTAACTTGGGTCAAACGTTTCGGGTAGTCTCCCACAAGCAGTTGGGTGAATTTTGGCCCATTCCTCCTGACAGAGCTGGTGTAACTGAATCAGGTTTGTAGGCCTCCTTGCTCGCACACGCTTTTTCAGTTCTGCCCACAAATTTGATAGGATTGAGGTCAGGGCTTTGTGATGGCCACTCCAATACCTTGACTTTGTTGTCCTTAAGCCATTTTGACACAACTTTGGAAGTATGCTTGGGGTCACTGTCCATTTGGAAGACCCATTTGAGACCAAGCTTTAACTTCCTGACTGATGTCTGGAGATGTTGCTTCAATACAGCCACATAATTTTCCTACCACGTGAAGCCATCTATTTTGTGAAGTGCACCACCCCCAAAACATGATGCTGCTAAACCCGTGCTTCACGGTTGGGATGGTGTTCTTCGGCTTGCAAGCATCCCCCTTTTTCCTCCAAAGATGACGATGGTCATTATGCTAAACAGTTCAATTTTTGTTTCATCAGACTAGAGGACGTTTCTACAAAAAGTACGATCTTTGTCGCCATGTGCAGTGGCAAACCATAGTCTGGCTTTTTTATGGCGGTTTTGGAGCAGTGGCTTCTTCCTGCTGAGCGGCCTATCAGGTTACTGTGGATATAAATACTTTTGTACCTGTTTCCTCCAGTATCTTCACAAGGTCCTTTGCTGTTGTTCTGGGATTGATTTGCACATTCGCACCAAAGTACGTTCATCTCTAGGAGACAGAACGCGCCTCCTTCCTGAGCGGTATGACAGCTGTGTGGTCCCATTGTGTTTATACTTGCATACCATTGTTTGTGCAGATGAACATGGTACTTTCAGGCATTTGGAAATTGCTCCCAAGGATGAACCAGATTTATGGAGGTCTACAAAGAAGACCTGATTTTGAAGGTAGGCCTTGAAATACATCCACAGGGACACCTCCAATTGCCTCAAATTATGTCAATTAGCCTATCAGAAGCCTCTAAAGCCATGATATCATTTTCTGGAATTTCAGTTTAAAGGCACAGTCATTTTAGTGTATGTAAACTTCTGACCCACTGGAATTGTGATACAGTGAATTATAAGTGAAATAATCTGTCTGTAAACAATTGTTGGAAAAATTCCTTCTGTCATGCACAAAGTAGATGTCCTAACCGACTTGCCAAAACTATAGTTTGTTAACAAGAAATTTGTGGAGTGGTTGAAAAACGAGTTTTAATGACTCCAACCTAAGTGTATGTAAACTTCCGACTTCAACTGTATATATTTTATATTTAACTAGGCAAGTCAGTTAAGAACAAATTCTTATTTACAATGAAGGCCTAGGAACAGTGGGTTAACTGCCTTGTTCAGGGGCAGAACAACAGATTTTTACCTTGTCTGCTCTGGGATTCAATCTAGAAACTTCTCAGTTACTGGTCCAACGCGCTAACCACTAGGCTACCTGCCGCCCCTACGAGCGGGAGATAAGGTCCAACAGTTGACAGTGCATGTGAGAGCAGAAACTATACCATGACGTCCAAGGAACTGTCAATAGGTCTCTGAGATAGCATTGTGATGAGGCATATACTGTATCTAGGGGAAAGGTATAAAACAATTTCTAGAGTGTTGAAAGTTTCCAAGAGCACAGTGGTCTCCATCATTTGGAAATGGAAAAAACTACCTAGAGCTGTCCGTCCGACCAAACATAGGAACCAGAAAAAAAGGACCTTGGTCAGGGAGGTGACCTTGAAGATTGCTGTTCATTGCCGCTCCCCATCTAACTTAACATAGCTTGAGAAATCTGAAAGGAGTAATGGAAGAACATTCCCAAATCCAGATGCTGAAATAGTTTATGTGTTGGAGGGCTAGGGTCAGTCTGTTATATCTGCTGTATTTCTCCTGTCTTATCCGCTGTCCTGTGTGAATTCAAGTATGCTCCCTCTAATTCTCTCTCTCCCTCTCCCTCCCCTACCCTCCCGGAGGACCTGAGCCCTGGGACCTTGCCTCAGGACTACCTGGCCTGATGAGTCCTTGCTGTCCCCAGTCCACCTGGTCGTGCTGCTGCTCCAGTTCCAACTGTTCTGCCTGCGGCTATGGAACCATAACATGTTCACCGGACGCGCTATCTTGTCCCGGATCTGCTGTTTTCGACTCTCTCTCTCTACCGCACCTGCTGTCTCTACCTCTGAATGCTCGGCTATGAAAACTGACATTTACTCCTGAGCTGCTGACCTGTTGCACCCTCTACAACCACTGGGATTATTATTATTATTTGACCCTGCTTGTCATCTATGAACGTTGGAACATCTTGGCCATGTACGGTCTTAATCTTAATCCGGCACAGCCAGAAGAGGACTGGCCACCCCTCAGAGCCCAGTTCCGATCTGGGTTTCTTCCTAGGTTCCTTCCTTTTTAGTTAGTTTTTCCTAGCCACCGTGCTTGTACATCTGCATTGCTTGCTGTTTGGGGTTTTAGTCTGGGTTTCTATATAGCACTTTGTGACATCAGGTGATGTAAAAAAGGGCTTTATAAATACATTTGATTGATTGATTCATACAGACATACCCATACTCAAAGCTGTAATCACCCCCAAAGGTGCTTATACAAAGTATTGACTCCTAAGTAATTTAGATATTTCTGTATTTCAGTTTTAATAAATTTGCAAAAATACCTACTAAAATGTTTTCACTTCATCATTATGAGGTGTTGTGTGTAGATGGGTGAGAAAAACAATTGAATTGATTCTGAATTCAGGTTGTCACAACAACATTTGGAATAATTCCGGGGTATGAATACTTTCGAGAGGCACTGTAGGTAGAAAAGCCCAGATCTAGGGTGAAGACAGGGGGCTGGGGGCGATAGAGAGAGAGTGTGTAAGGGAGAGGGAGAGGGAGGTTGCAGGGTTCGAGGCACGGACAGGGAGGGAGAGAGGCGGAGGGAGGGACAGAGGGAGGGAGAGGGGAATGGTTTGCCGGTGAGAGGGCCGGGGTCCATGAGTTCAGAGTGAGCTGAGAACAGAGCAGAGCAGAGCTCCTCGGCGGGCGCTGACAGACAACAAACAGGCTTGAACAGGAGAAGGAGGAGAGGGGGGATGGGAGGAGCGGTGAGGGGAGGCCTCAGACGTGACTTGCTAGTTCGACTGGCTCGGGCCGTCTGGCGTCTGCGTGACTCACTGAAATACTAAAATTGAACCCCCTTTCTGAGGCTGACTCCTACTTGGGTGTGTGTGTGTGTGTGTGTGTGTGTGTGTGTGCGTGTGCTCTGCTCTTCTCCACGGCTAGCTGTGGGCTGGGGCTCCATTAAGAAAAGACTCCCAGAGCTGAAGCACGTCCGGGCAGGCCTACTGTAGTGCTGGGCAGCCTGCCCGGGCCAGTCAGCACCACAACACGAGAGAAAAAGAGAGAGTGAGTGAGTGAGTGAGAGAGAGAGAGAGAGAGGGAGGGGGGCAAGTAAGATAAGAGAAAGAATGAGAGAGGACCACAGGAGTAGGGTTTGTAGTAAACAAACAGGATGAAACTGCACAACAAGAAACACTACAACTAGTGTAATACTAGTGTATTATTGTTACTACATTATACTGTATAAATGAGGGTCTTGTCACACCGACTGTGTCTGTGTTTACTTGTGCTAGAACTTCCTTCAACACCCTGGCCTGGTGCCTACCAAGTGAGTACTGTATCTTTTCCACTCTCTCTTCCTTCCTCTCTCTCTCTCTTTCTCTCCCTCTTTCACTCATACACACAGTAAAACATGAAACACAGGACGTGAGTCATTTGAAAAGGCTTGAGAATTGAGAGAGAGAGTTGGCAGTTTTATCTTCTAATCATCCAAATCACAGAGAAAAACCCAAACACAATGTTATCTGGTCTTTGCCTGCATGCATGAATGCATGTGTGTTACATTGTGCAGGTGCGTGCGTGCGTGCATGTGTTACTTAATGTGTGTGTGTGTGTGTGTGTGTGTGTGTGTGTGTGTGTGTGTGTGTGTGTGTGTGTGTGTGTGTGTGTGTGTGTGTGTGTGTGTGTGTGTGTGTGTGTGTGTGTGTGTGTGTGTGTGTGTGTGTGTGTGTGTGTGTGTGTGTGTGTGTGTATGACTACTGACTAAGTATGGGTCCATGGTGAATGTGGCAGCCGTTGGGGATCCAAGGAGTGATCGCCATTCCCCTTGGGGGATAATCCCTAAACTGAGACAGGTCTCGCCTCACTCCACAGGACACAGCAGAGGAGGCCTTCACAACATCATTGACTCTGGGCTGGGGTTGTCCCGTCCTCTTCAGACACAGTACCCTGAAATGTCAACCCTCCGCCAAAAAATACCCTATGAGTCATTTGAGGCAACCCATGTTCAAAACAAAACTAGAGCCAACGTCACAGGCTGATAGATAGATATGGGAGATTAGATCAATGATAGTGTGAACTCCAATCCTTTAGATCTGTTTTCACCTACGGACAGAACCTTCTGGTCTTTTCTGAGTGTGAGTATCTGTTTTTCTGTATCTACAGTGCCTTCAACAAGTATTCACACTCGTTACTTTATCCACATGTTGTTGTGTTACAGTCTGAATTTAAAATGGATTCAATTTAGATTTTTTTGTCACTGGCCTACACACAATACCCCATAATGTCAAAGTGGAATGATGTTTTTCAAAGTGTTTTCTTGAGTTAATAAGTATTCAACCCCTTTGTTATGGCAAGCCTAAATAAGTTCAGGAGTTGAACAGTGAATTTCAAACACAGATTCAACCTTTCCAATGCCTCGCTATTGGTAGATGAGTAAAAAGCAGCCATTGAATATCCCCTTTGAGCATGGTGAAGTTATTAATAACATGTTTGAAGGTGTATCAATACACCCAGTCACTAGAACGATACAGGCGTAACTCTGAGAAGAAGGAAACTGCTCAGGGATTTCACCATGAGGCCAATGGTGTCTTTAAAACAGTTACAGAGTTGAATGGCTGTGATAGGAGAAAACTAAGGATGGATAAACAACATTGTAGATACTCCACAATACTAACCTAATTGATAGAGGGAAAAGCCTGTACAGAATAAAAATATTACAGAACATGCATCCTGTTTGCAACAAGGCACTACAGTGATTCTGCAAAAATGTGGCAAAGCAATGCACTTTTTGTCCTGAATACAAAAGTATTATGTTTGGGGCAAATCCAATACAACACATTACTGAGTACCAATATCCATATGTTCAAGCATAGCGGTGGCTGTATCATGTTATGGGTATGCTTGTCATTGGACTGGGGAGTTAAGCACAGACAAAATCTGGAAAAATCCTAGAGAAAAACCTGGTTCAGTCTGCTTTCCACCAGACAGTGGGGAGATGAATTCACCTTTCAGCAGGAAAATAACCTAAAAGACAAGGCCAAATCTACACTGGAGTTGCTTACCATGAAGACAGTGAATGTTACTGAGAGGTCGAGTTACCATTTTATTTAAATCTATGTCAAGACTTGAAAATGATTGTCTAGCAATGATCAACAACCAATTTGACAGACCTTGAAGAACTTTGAAAAGAATAATGGGTAAATGTTGCGCAATCCAGATGGGGAAAGCTCTTCAGAAAGACTCACAGCTGTAATCACTGACAAAGGCATATTGATTCAGGGGGTTGAATACTTATCTAATCAAGACACATTAGCACAGACAAAAAAAAGACAATTAAATCCATTTTAATCCTACTTTGTAACACAACAAAATGGGAAACATTTCAACAGGTGTGAACACATTCTGAAAGCACTGTATCTGTATCTATGCACTCTTAGAAAAACTGGTTCCAAAAGGGTTCTTTGTGTTCTTCAAAGAACCATGGTCTTAGTGACAACAGACCTAGATATGGGGGGAGGTTTTAGTGGGTGGAATATATAGAACAATTGGAGGTTTACAAAGTTGCAGCTACTGTAAGCGTAACAGTGCAAATTATTATGGTACAGCTGTATGGTGCTTTTTATGGTAAGTTGACAAACATTGGTTGTGGTAAGTATAATTCAAACCTGGGTATCATTATGGTAAGTGGGGAAATGAGTATAGCAAGTTATAATTGTAATGGCTTAGCAGATCATAAAAACGAAGATACATTTTTACATGGCTAAAAGAAAAATAATATCATATCTATTGTTTACAGGAAACTCATTCTACAAATATAGATGAGGTTGGGTGGGAAAAGGACTGGGAGGGAGAAATATATTTTTGTCATGGGCAAAGAAACTCAAAAGGGATGATTCTACTAATTCATAAAAATGTTGATCCGATTGTGCAAACAGATTCGCAACGAAGTTGGATTATTTTAAATATGCTATTGGACCAAAAACAGATCTGGATAATTAATCTATATGGGCCAAAGAATGATGAACCATACTTTTGATATATATATAATAATCTATTGAGCTCACAAGCAACAAAATAATCTATTATTATGGTGGGAGATTATAAATACTGTTTTAGTACCTCAATGGATCGTAAAGGAAATAATTCTACAAACTATCACCCTCATGCACTTAGGGAGATCACACAGATCATGGATACAATAGAAAAAGTGGATATATGGAGGTTGAAAACCCCTGACCTAGTGAGATATACATGGTGGAGGCTTAATCAAGCTAGCCATCTTGATTACTTCCTGATCTCGTTCTTGCTGGCATCAAAAGTTTAAAAAAATATTAACAGGAGACCGAATGCGATCGGACTACCATCTAATTGGCCTCCATATAACTCTTACAGAATTTCCACGTGGACGGGATATTGGAAATGTAATCAAAGTCTATTGGACGACAATTTGTTCTTAACTAAGACAAAAAATTAATAACATACTACTGGTCAAAAGTTTTAAAACAACTACTTATTCAAGGGTTTTTCTTTACTTTTACTATTTTCTACATTGTAGAATAATAGTGAAGACATCAAAACTACGAAAGAACACATATGGAATCATGAAGTAACAGAAAAAGTGTTAAACAATTTCTTCAAATAGCCACCCTTTGCCTTGATGACAACTTTGCAGTAGCAAAAACCATCAAGCGCTATGATGAAACTGGCTTTCATGAGGACCGCCCACAGGAATGGAAGGCCCAGTTACCTCTGATGCAGAGCATAAGTTCATTAGAGTTACCAGCCTTAGAGATTGCAGCCCACGTGAATGCTTCACAGAGTTCAAGTAAAAGACACATCTCAACATCAACTGTTCAGAGGAGACTGTGTGAATCAGGCCATCATGGTCAAATTTCTGCAAAGAAACCCCTACTAAAAGGACACGAAAAAGAAGAAGAGACTTGCTTGGGCCAAGAAACATGGGAAATGGACATTAGACCGGTGGAAATGTATCCTTTGGTCAGGAGTCCAAACTGGAGATTGTTGGTTCCAACCTCCGTGTCTATGTGAGACAGTGTGGGTGAAGGGATGATCTCCACATGTGTGGTTCCCACCGTAAAGCATGAAGGAGGTGGTGTTATGGTGTGGGGGTGCTCTGCTGGTGACACTGTCTGTGATTTATTTAGAATTCAAGGCACACTTAACCAGCATGGCTACCACAGCATTCTGCAGCGATACGCCATCTCACCTGTTTTTGGCTTAGTGGGAATATCATTTGTTTTTCAACAGGACAATGACCCAACCCACCTCCAGGCTGTGTAAGGGCTATTTTACCAAAAAGGAGAGTGATGGAGTACTGCATCAGATGACCTGGTGTCCACAATCCCCATATCCAGGCATTTATATATAAATTCTAGTCGTACTTTATCAAAAGCCTTTTCAAAATCTACTATGAAGACGATGCCTTGTATCTTTGATTTTTCATAATGTTCAATTGTTTCAAGTAATTGTCATATATTATCTCCAATAATCTGTCTGATCAGGATGAACAATATCTGGTAAAACCTTTTATTCTATGTTCTATGCATTTTGACAGGATTTTCACATCACAACATTGAAATGTTAGAGGCCTCGAGTTTTTTAAATGGACTGGATCTTTATACTTACAACATAGGTCCTATTTTAGTAGTAATGAAATCAGACCTTGTTGAGAACCTGAAAGTCTACCATTTGTATAACAGTAATTAAAACATGCTATTAATGGATCTATGAGTATATCAAAAAAAGGTATCGATATACAGTGGGGCAAAAAAGTATTTAGTCAGCCACCAATTGTGCAAGTTCTCCCACTTAAAAAGATGAGAGAGGCCTGTAATTTTCATCATAGGTACACTTCAACTATGACAGACAAAATGAGAAAAAGAAAATCACATTGTAGAATTTTTATTAATTTATTTGCAAATTATGGTGGAAAATAAGTATTTGGTCACCAACAAACAAGCAAGATTTCTGGCTCTCACAGACCTGTAACTTCTTCTTTAAGAGGCTTCTCTGTCCTCCACTCGTTACCTGTATTAATGACACCTGTTTGAACTTGTTATCAGTGTAAAAGACACCTGTCCACAAACTCAAACAGTCCCACTCCAAACTCCACTATGGTCAAGACCAAAGAGCTGTCAAAGGACACCAGAAACAAAATTGTAGACCTGCACCAGGCTGGGAAGACTGAATCTGCAATAGGTAAGCAGTTTGGTTTGAAGAAATCAACTGTGGGAGCAATTATTAGGAAATGGAAGACATACAAGACCACTGATAATCTCCCTCGATCTGGGGCTCCACGCAAGATCTCACCCCGTGGGGTCAAAATGATCACATGAACGGTGAGCAAAAATCTCAGAACCACACGGGGGGACCTAGTGAATGACCTGTAGAGAGCTGGGACCAAAGTAACAAACGCCTACCATCAGTAACACACTACGCCGCCAGGGACTCAAATCCTGCAGTGCCAGATGTGTCCCCCTGCTTAAGCCAGTACATGTCCAGGCCCGTCTGAAGTTTGCTAGACAGCATTTGGATGATCCAGAAGAAGATTGGGAGAATCTCATATGGTCAGATGAAACCAAAATATAACTTTTTGGTAAAAACTCAACTCGTCGTGTTTGGAGGACAAAGAATGCTGAGTAGCATCCAAAGAACACCATACCTACTGTGAAGCATGGGGGTGGAAACATCATGCTTTGGGGCTGTTTTTCTGCAAAGGGACCAGGACGACTGATCCGTGTAAAGGAAAGAATGAATGGGGCCATGTATCGTGAGATTTTGAGTGAAAACCTCCTTCCATCAGCAAGGGCATTGAAGATGAAACGTGGCTGGGTCTTTCAGCATGACAATGATCCCAAACACACCGCCCGGGCAACAAAGGAGTGGCTTCGTAAGAAGCATTTCAAGGTCCTGGAGTGGCCTAGCCAGTCTCCAGATCTCAACCCCATAGAAAATCTTTGGAGGGAGTTGAAAGTCCGTGTTGCCCAGCAACAGCCCCAAAACATCACTGCTCTAGAGGAGATCTGCATGGAGGAATGGGCCAAAATACCAGCAACAGTGTGTGAAAACCTTGTGAAGACTTACAGAAAACGTTTGACCTCTGTCATTGCCAACAAAGGGTATATAACGAAGTATTGAGATAAACTTTTGTTATTGACCAAATACTTATTTTCTACCATAATTTGCAAATAAATTCATTAAAAATCCTACAATGTGATTTTCTGGATTTTTTTTCTCTCATTTTGTCTGTCATAGTTGGAAGTGTACCTATGATGAAAATTACAGGCCTCTCTCATCTTTTTAAGTGGAGAACTTGCACAATTGGTGGCTGACTAAATACTTTTTGCCCCACTGTATGTGCTTTCAGTTTGTCCCATTTATTTTCTAGCGATTGAACATTCGGTAGCAGAACGGAGGGCAAGGGCAGATTAGCAACTCGTCGCCTGGTCATCACAAGGCACCTTGATCTTTTGCCTCGAAATATCAGTTTCCTTCTCCAGCGAATCACGGGGATCGGGGCCTGGTCGGGTGTCAACAGTATAACCCTTGCGTTGAAGAAAAACTCTCCAGTTTGAGGTAAGCAATCCCAGTTCTGATGTTTAGAAGCTATTTTTGGTCATAGGAGACGGTAGCAGCAACATTATGTACAAAACAAGTTAGGAACAACGCGAAAAAACAAACAAAATAGCATGATTGGTTGAGGGCCAATAAGACGGCAGCCCTAACCATTGGCCCCATCACAACAGACACCGCTACTGTCTGCATACTCTGGTTGTAAAACTGTCTCTCAAGCACTCAAAATTGGCTAGGATTCACCTCTATTTAATACTGGTCATGCAATTCTGACAAAGTAAAAATATATTCTTAGAATAACCTAATTGACAAGTAACTCCTCTGCTGTCAAGATCTCCCCTGTACACTGAATATTTTAGCCTTACAGATAGATCTTATCCCTGGTTCATTGAAATAGTTTTTTTTTTTTTTGGGGGGGGGGGGGGGGGGGGGTAATTGTAATGTTGCAGGTTAGCCAACCATTCTCCAGGAGAGGTACAGGGTGTGCAGACTTTTGTTTCAGCACTGCTCAAACACACCACATTGTAAAAAATCAGCTGCTAAACAGGACCTTAATAAGCTGACTCTGATGTGTTTTTTTTTACCTTTATGTAACTAGGCAGGTCAGTTAAGAACAAATCCTTATTTTCAATGACGGCCTAGGAACAGTGGGTTAACTGCCTGTTCAGGGGGAGAACGACAGATTTGTACCTTGTCAGCTCGGGGATTTGAACTTGCAACCTTTCGGTTACTAGTCCAACTCTCTAACCACTAGGCTACCCTGCCGCCCCAAAACCCAGGGTTTGAGCAGGGTTGGACCAAAAGCCTGCACACCCAGAAGCTTTGCAAAAAAAATCATGCTCCAAGGGTGGTCCAACAGATTGAAGTCTTCATGAACTGAACTGTTCTCTAACAAAAACAACAACAGCATCATGTCTATGAGCACAAGACATTGAAAATACGTCTTCCTGGTTGCAAAGACGTTAAAAAGATGTTGAAAGGTCGGCTTTTGCTCACTGGGGATATCTTAACAAAACTGAACAACAAGTTGATGGTCGCAGCTGGTTGGCTGCAGTAAGATTAGTGAGGCGTGAGGAGGATCACAGTAACGGTCACAGGTCAAGTCAACAAACAACAAGACCCAGAGACTGCCAGGTGCACCCTGGGTGAGAGAACAACCAATCCACAGAGACTGAATTGACTGACAGCCAATCCATGGAGAGAATACTAACTGAAAGACGCATCACAACCACACTAACTGCAGCTGCCAAAGCATCCCCAGGAGATTCAATCATTCAAGGAGACAAACCAACACATCAACAAACATCACATTGTATTGTCACATTGACTACAAGATTTAGCATAGCCAAACAACCATAAGAGTGTTGGCAAAACAGGAAAAATAAATCTGGGAACATTTCTGCTATTTAACTCTTTCCAGCAGGAGCATTCTAATTTCAAATAATAGTTATGATGGTTTAAAGCCTTAATAACACTGCCATCCAATCACCAATTTCATTTCAGGAAATCGCTATTTACACATGACAACATGAGCTAAAAATACAGTACCAGTCAAAAAGGTTTGGACACACCTACTCTTTCAAGGGTTTTTCTTAATTTGTACTATTTTCTACATTAAAGAATAAAAGTGAAGACATCAAAACTATGAAATAACACATGGAATCATCTAGAAACCAAAAATAGTGTTAAACAAATCAAAATATATTTCAAATTTGAGATTCTTCAAAGGAGCCACCCTTTGCCTTGATGACAGCTTTGCACACCCTTGGCATTCTCTCAACCAGCTTCACCTGGAATGCTTTTCCAACAGTCTTGAAGGAGTTCCCACATATGCTGAGCACTTGTTGGCTGCTTTTCCTCGACTCTGCGGTTCAACTCATCCCAAACCACCTCAATTGTCTAAGGCACTGCATCTTAGTGAAAGAGGTGTCACTACAGTCCCTGGTTTGAATCCAGGCTGCATCACATCCGGCTGTGATTGGGAGTCCATTAGGTTTGGCCGGGGGTAGGCCGTCATTGTTCTTAACTAACTTGCCTACTTAAACAAAGGTTAAATAAATAAATTTAAAATAATTGGGTTGAGGTCGGGTGATTGTGGAGGCCAGGTCATCAGATGTAGCACTCCATCACTCTCCTTCTTGGTCAAATAGCCCTTACACAGTCTGGAGGTGTGTTGGGTTATTATCCTATTAAAAAACAAATGATAGTATCACTAAGCGCAAACCAAATTGGATGGTGTATTGCTGCAGAATGCTGTGGTAGCCATGCTGGTTAAGTGTGCCTGGAATTCTAAATAAATCACAGACAGTGTCACCAGCAAAGCACCCCCACACAATCACACCTCCTCCTCCATGCTTCATGGTGGGAAACACAAATGTGAAGATCATCCGTTCACCTACTCTGCGTCTCACAAACACACGGCAGTTGGAACCAAAAATCTCAAATTTGGACTCATCAGACCAAAGGACAGATTTCCAACAGTCTATTGTCCATTGCTCATGTTTCTTGGCCAAAGCAAGTCTCTTCTTATTATTGGTGTCCTTTAGTAGGGGTTTCTTTGCAACAATTCGACCATGAAGGCCTGATTCACGCAGTCTCATCTGAACAGTTGATGTTGAGATGTGTCTGTTATTTGAACTCTGGGAAGCATTTATTTGGGCTGCAATCTGAGGTCCAGTTAACTCTAATTAATGTATCCTCTTCAGCAGAGAACTCTGGGTCTTCCTTTCCTGTGGCTGTGGCGGTTCTCATGAGAGCCAGTTTCATCATAGAGCTTGATGGTTTTTGGAACTGCACTTGAAGAAACTTTCAAAGTTCTTTACATTTTCCAGATTGACTGACCTTCATGTCTTAAAGTAAGATTGGACTGTCGTTTCTCTTTGATTATTTGAGCTGTTCTTGCCATAATATGGACTTGGTCTTTTACCAAATCAGGCCATCTTCTGTATACAATAAATCAATCAATCAATCAAATGTATTTATAAATCCCTTTTTACATCAGCTGATGTCACAAAGTGCTATACAGAAACCCAGCCTAAAACCCCAAACAACAAGCATATATACCACCCTACCTTTTCACAACAGATTGGCTCAAACACATTAAGATAATAATTCCACAAATAAAGTTTTAACAAGTCACACCTATTAATTGAAATGCATTCCATAAAGCTGGTTGAGAAAATGCCAAGAGTATGCAAAACTGTCATCAAGGGAAATGGTGGCTACTTTGAAGAATCTCAAATATAAAATATATTTTTATTTGTTTAACACTTTGGTTACTACATGACTCCATGTGTTATTTCATAGTTTTGGATATCTTCACTATTATTCTACAATGCAGAAAATCGTTTTTTTCTTTTAAATAGAATTTTAAAAACTGGAATGAGTAGGTGTGTCCAAACTTTTGACTGGTACTTGTAGATACAATTGGTTTAGGGTTTTATGGGCAGTAACTTCTTTTTTACTTCAATGAACAGTAACGAAGCAAATCCTCCTAGATCACGTGTCTAACACAAGGCCCGCGCGCCGAATCAGGCCTGTGACACATTTCTATCCGGCCGCTCAATGATTTGGGTTGTCAGTTCATTTTGGCCCGCTTCCATACAGCCCGCCATGTGCTGCACTACAAGTCACAGCAAGCACTGCCAACGTGCCACACACCCACCCATACTCGAGCCAGCCAGTGTGCTGTATCATATCATCACTAATGGCACTGACTGAATCTTCTACCGGACCGAAAGTTTAAAGGTGTTGTAGGCTACATGTCCATGTCTCTGAGTGCACCATACATTCAACCGCACCGGTGATCCATGCAGTGCAAAAAGAAAAACATGTTTTAAGTTTAAATGTTACAACAAACCAGCTGCGTTTTTGTTATTTGGAGTTATTAAATATTTTGGGATTAGAATCGTATCATATTACGCACATTTACAAGCATAACAGCAAAGGCTAGACAAATAGTATTTATCTCTTGTTTTAATATGCTAAAACGCTACATACTATGTACATAAGTGGACATTATAAAGGCCATATTTTTTCTAATAAAACAACGGCCAGTTTGGGTCGCAGTTGTGTGCACGATTTTTTTTGGGTACAAACAAACATAATAGGCTATGTCTGGCCCACAAATTCGTTGTTTTTTCAATGTGGCACTTGCGCTGATTGAGTTTGACACCCCTGTCCTAGGTGACTGTAAAGAGATTCGAAATGGAAACCAATTGGATCAGTTGAGGTAAGACAGTTGTTAAATTGACATTGGCAATGTTGTATCAATAATGTAACTTGAAAGACAAAATTATAATTTTTTAAAAGTCTGCATATGCAGCGCTGAAAATGTTGGTTGCAACGCTACTTGAAGAGGCAGAAGCCTGCGTTAGCTATTGCTCTAGCTAGCTATCCTCTCCCTCCGTTTCTGAATTAATGTGTGCCTATTTCTTTCTAGCTGGCAAAATAAGCGAGCTACATTTTCTTTGTGGCCTACCATATGTCGTTAACATAACTACGTTTATCGCAGTAAATAGCCTAAGCCTAGACAGTGATAGTTGCAAGAAAAAACAAGGGAGAGGAGAGAATTAACCTCCTGTTTCATTTGCTGCTGGCTTGCTAATGTTCACTCAAATACGTTATGTAGCACTTTATTGGATCACTCCAATATGGTATCCTTCTGTGCGGCAGGATACATTCCGAGTAAGGATTTTCAGATTAGTTCCGTGTACCTTGTACCAGGTAGTGCTGCGGCTGACCTCCTTAAATAGCTGCCACTGCACTACTTCCACCTCTTCCTCTTCCTCTTCCTCTTCCTTTTCCTTTTCCTTTTCTCATTCCAAAGAGGATTCGCTTGTTAAGAGCTCTATGTTAGCGTGTATAAACGCAGAATTATACCCGCTGCTATTCAATAGCTTGGCTTGTGCCATCTCGTTTGGTGTTTGTCTTTGTTTTAATTACTCGTGACAGTTCACCAACCTGGGCGGTACTCGGTTTGGTCGACCAGTATTGCGGCGCTGAGGGGTTATCCTAGTTGTCTGTGTAACTTGTCTGTCCACCGTAACCCTCCTGGTTTAAGCTAGTTCAACGAGAGGTGACCATTGCAGGCCTAAAGCACAAAGTTATAAGCACACTTTCCCTTAATTCCAGCCAACCTGAACCCCAACGTATAAAGCAAGAAAATAAACTATAAACGTGGCGTGAGTTACAGCCGACCCACACGTATAAAGCAAGAAATAAGATTGTCTCATACACTAAGGCCGATACTGCAGGTCCGAAAAAAATGTTCACTATTATACAGTATTGCGCAGTGTTTACTATAGACATAGTATGTTTCATTGTTGGCTTAATTTTTTTCCACAAGGAAAAGCTACATACAGCCTTACACATCTCTCCTTCAGATAGTGTATGACACAAAGGCTAATACTGTAGGTCCGTAGTGATCTTTATCATACAGTATTGTGCAGTGTATACTATAGACACAGTCATATTACACTGTAGGCTTCATTTTCCACTATTAGGCTGGGTATATGCTAGCCCCACCATAGTGAAATTACACTTTTTCACACAGTGGGTAGCTGTGTTGTGATAGTTTTCTGTTAAACTCCTTTACAGTACAGACACTAACTATCCTAGTTTCCCTTAGAAACTCCCATAACAGCTCGATTACACTGCTGGTCTTACACAGTGTGTAGCTGGAGTTTGCAATTTTTTTCTGTTACACTGCAGGATATACACCACCCTTCTCTTCTTTCCACAGAAAGAAACTACCATATCCAGTATTGTTTCGCCTTGAGAAATGCAAGGTGTCCCTGCCCACAGGCAGCGGACTGCGTTTTAAGAAGGGTCGCAGCAGTCATCCTGATTTGCTTGGCGCTGGCATTTGCAGCTTCTCACAGGCCCAAAGGCCAAACTCGGAGAGGCAAGTGTGGTCCCCATGGGTACTAAATACAGTGATGGAAAGTTCCGAACTCCAATTCTGATGCCGGCCATCACTATAGTTCTGGCTCCTCTAATGTCTCAGGGTCTTCTACTGTCCTGGTTGACTGAATGTTTCCTAATGAGTTCAGATGAAAGGAGTGTTGTCCTCCATCCTAACCCCTCATTCTGGCCAAGGGTTCTGTCTGACAGACATGTTAACCAGCCATTACAGTCCAGGCATCCCCCAGTGTGTTGTGCCCAGCTAGGGCAATGGACACTTACTTTTCACAGACACAGGCAATATGAAAGCTTTATCAGTTTTAATTTACTATGATGAGAGAGTTCTGGACCAGGACCTATCCGAACAGACTCTCACATTGCAAGGTGGACACTAACTGCAGCATTTCGTCTGGACTGCCGACATTTGCCTTTTTGCTGGGGTGACACATTCTACTGGAGTAGCTGCCTTACCTGGACGATTGGCTAGTCTGTGCCTCATCCTGGGAGCAGGAGCGCATTCTACTAGAGGAGTAGCTAAATCGTGGGAGAGTTCCCCTCAATGACATTTGCGCCTCGGCCAATTGAGCATGATCTAGGTACTATCGAGTCAATGTTGACCCCGCCAATGAAGTCGGTATAGCTTTGCTGGGTGTTGCCTCCACTTCCCTGCGTGGGGACGGAGGGACACAGCAACTGTGACGGCCCTAAACTCAATCCTACAGGACTTTGCTCTCCGTCTGGCCCAGACCGAGTTCACAGATTCATCTGGTATTGTGATAGCATATTGGAGTGATCCAATAATAATTCATAATGAAGGTTCCGTATGTAACAACCGTTATGTGAGCTATTGAATCACTCCAATCCGCTATTGAATCACTCCAAGGCCACGCTAACATTTGGCTGATGGAGCAGAAAGAGTGAAACTTAAATGTACTGGAAGTCTATTGGCTTTGTTACAGGAATGATAGAAAGGACAATAGGACATAGTTTGTTTGTGTAGCACCTGAATGTGAAGGCAAGCGGTTATGCATTGTAGGGGACCGAAATTGTTTTAGGTTGTGGCAGTCCTGGTAGTGTGAACCATTGCAGACATAGCCACCAGTAAAGGTAACTATCAAACATGTCTACACTGACAACCGTCTAGGGAATAGGGTACTATTTGGAACGCAGCATTAAAAGATTATAAACTATTGTTCCTCCTGTGAAGGATGAACCCGGCGTTGGCCTCCACTAAGCTGACAGAGGAGCTGGGTCGTGTGAGAGGTCTGGCTGTCAGACAGAGATCCCGAGGAAGGCATCCCACAAGCAGATGGGTCAGTATGTCCAAACATGATGCAATTATTAAAGATTATACTCCACATTAATGTTGAATAGAATAGACTTGTGAAACCAGATTGACCACTGTGCTCACACTGGTATCACTTCACCTCACTTGCAGTGAAACAGTTTGTGAGCTTGCAAGATCAGGCTGGTTTAGGGAGATTATGCTTGATGCCATGCCAACTGATGCCTCCCCCAATGGGACTTTCCTGATTAAATAAAGGTTCAATAAATACAAGTAAAAAACGCTAAAATGTGATAAATCACTAATTGACTTATGAAAATGGGGTTTGCAAAGATGGGTGTACTAGAGGTCGACCGATTAATCGGAATGTCCAATTAATTATGGCCGATTTCAAGTTTTCATAACAATCGGAAATCGGTATTTTTGGGCGCCGATTTGCCGATGTTATTTTTTTATTATACCTTTTATTTAACTAGGCAAGTCAGTTAAGAACACATTCTTATTTTCAATGATGGCCTAGGAACGGTGGGTTAACTGCCTTGTTCAGGGGCAGAACGACAGATTTTCACCTTGTCAGCTCAGGGGATCCAATCTTGCAACCGTACAGTTAACTAGTCCAACGCAATAACAACCTGCCTCTCTCTCGTTGCACTCCACAAGGAGACTGCCTGTTACGCGAATGCAGTAAGCCAAGGTAAGTTGCTAGCTAGCATTAAACTTATCTTGTAAAAAACAATCAATCATAATCACTAGTTAACTACACATGGTTGATGATATTACTAGATATTATCTAGCGTGTCCTGCGTTGCATATAATCTGACTGAGCATACAAGTATCTAAGTATCTGACTGAGCGGTGGTAGGCAGAAGCAGGCGCGTAAACATGAATTCAAACAGCACTTTCGTGTGTTTTTCCAGCAGCCCTTCGTTGTGCGTCAAGCATTGCGCTGTTTATGACTTCAAGCCTATCAACTCCCGAGATTAGGCTGGTGTAACCGATGTGAAATGGCTAGCTAGTTAGCGAGCACTAATAGCGTTTCAAACGTCACTCGCTCTGAGTCTTCTGGTAGCTGTTCCCCTTGCTCTGCATGGGTAACGCTGCTTCGATGGTGGCTGTTGTCGTTGTGTTGCTGGTTCAAGGACGGAAGCTATACTGTTACACTGGCAATACTGAAGTGCCTATAAGAACATCCAATAGTCAAAGGTTAATGAAATACAAATGGTATAGAGGGAAATAGTCCTATAATTCCTATAATAACTACAACCTAAAACTTCTTACCTGGGAATACTGAAGACTCATGTTAAAAGGAACCACCAGCTTTCATATGTTCTCATGTTCTGAGCAAGGAACTGAAACATTAGCTTTCTTACATAGCACATATTGCACTTTTACTTTCTTCTCCAACACTTTGTTTTTGCATTATTTAAACCAAATTGAACATGTTTCATTATTTACTTGAGGGTAATTTTATTTTATTTATGTTTTATATTAAGTTACAATAAGTGTTCATTCAGTATTGTTGTAATTGTCATTATTACAAATAAATAAATAAAAATCGGCTGATTAATCGGTATCGGCCTTTTGGCCCTCCAATAATCGGTATCGGCGTTGAAAATCATAATCGGTCAACCTCTAGTGTGTACTGTAGGCTTTGTGGAAACAACAGGTTCAGATAGGGATGCAGTCTAATGGTGGACTCTAGTTTCATTAGAAAACAAACATACGGGTTTCTTATCTGTCTCCACAATCTTTGCTGAAATTTCTGAGGCCCTGATGATATCCCTCTCTACCCGGGGGAATGGAATGGGGTTCACATGGCTGAGATTTGGTAAAGAGGTTAGAGGACTGGAGTCTTGTGGAGATAAGAGAACAAATAGAGAGAGAGAAAGAGAGGACACAGTCACAGCTTACATAGATAAGTTCACAATGTCAGGCTGAATGGGCTAACCACATCCTGATGTGCTATTCCTGTACGTAGTACCTCTCTTTTCTCTATCTCGCTTTGTATTACTCTCTGTTTTTCCCCCCTCTTTTTTTCTCTCTATGCACACATTAGATAACCCAGGAGCAAACTGAAAATGACTGAAACAGAGGGTTGAGCAGAAAAGCAAAGAGAAACAGAGAAAGAGAGGGCAGGCTTGGTTTGTGTTAAGGGACTGTAAAGAGGCCAGCAGTGAGGCGTGTGCACGGTGGGTGCTGATGAAAAGCACTCTTCTTGCACAATCTGGAGAGAGAAAGAGCTGAATGTCACCTCCAATAGACCCAAATGGCACCCTATTTCCTATATAGTGCACTACTTTTAACCAGAGCCCTACCGGTCCTGGTCAAAAGTAGTGCACTACAAAGGGAATAGGGTGCCATTTGGGACGCAGATTCAATGGTCCTAGTATAATGCAGCCTGCTCCTCTCCTCTGTGAACACTAAGCAACATGATGTCCGTGTCCCAAATGGCACTGTATTCCCTATACGGTGCACAACAAGTGCACTAAGTAGTGAATAGGGTCAGTGCCATTTGGGATGCCTCCTCTCCTCAGTGAACACTAAGCAACATGATGAGTGACCTATTTCTGCAAGCCCTGCAAATTGGCTTGGTAAAAACAGCCAGGGAGGAGAATCATAGTCTCACAGAGAAAGAGCATAGTCAGGTTGAAAACAGCAAGGCTTTATCGGGCACCATTAGTACGGTCACTTCCCATAATGAACCTAAAGTCTTGTTTTACTAGCCTAGAGAGTCTAAAGGCTGATATAAGCTTTAGTCCGTTGATCTATTCACGGGCATGAGCATGAGTCCGATTTTTTTTTTTGAGCAGCACACACCTTTAAGTAACATGATACCCTCACCGATCCGTGTTTCATAGACTCACATTCACAAGGGGGCGATACAAGAGTTTTTAAACGTTTTTTTTTGTGGTGAAAGCAAGGAAGAGTCGGCTTCCCTTACTAGTAGTAGCTAGCTGGCTTTAGCCTGGCTAAAAGCATAGCAAGCTAGCTAGCCTTTTTCGCTTCCCACATATCCATGTGAAATAATCAAATTTATAGTTAAATATAATATGCCCTGGGTAATATTCTTATACTTTCCATTGTAACCTACATTATCCCAATTTAATTTGCTGCTTCAACGTATTCGCTCCCATATCAGCTAAAAATAGAATATCATAATTTTTGTCACAGATTTTTTTTTAACATGGCTACAGCTGTTTTCACATTGTAAAGTAGCCTAGAATCACATAGTAATCACTTCTAAACAAAATACCTTTTGGGGGATTCTAATAAGGCTACAATTAGGGCCCAAATTAAATCTGTTCGATTTTTGGACCAGATTACGTTTTTTCCCCTCCAAATTCAGTTTTCTCCATTTAGTTTTTCCAAGTCTGTTTTTCCCCATTCTTTTGTTTTTTTGCTCTCAAATGCACACTTTTTAAATGGAAAAACAACTAAATTGGATGTTCTAAGTTCACGACAATGCTTAAACCACATCAGGTGACCACCTTTGACGTCAATTGAAGTCAATTGATTGGTTAAAACTGTTTCTGTGGCGCTCATGTGATTTCAGAGTTTGCAAAACAAATGGACACTGAAATTATGCAAATAAGCCTTCATCTCATCATTAGCATCATTGTTAACAGCTACACAAAGTGTAGACTAGAGATTAACATGGATAACCAGGATTCCGGGACTTCTTCACATTTCCCGAAAAATTCATTGACAAGACCCGGGAAATGTCAATACATTTCTGAATATTGTTGAATTCCGTTTTAATGTCTGGTTTCCGTGATTCCGTCGCCGTTCTCCACAACACAGATTTTATAGGACCCTGTTTGAACAGTCGCTGAAATTATATTTGGTTATTAATGCAAAATAGGCTACATTGATGTATAGCCTACATAGATCAGATCAAGGAACCAAGCGAGTTGGTAGTGAAATACAGCTTCATTGCCTTACACAACACTGCCCCCACGGCTGCGCAAGGGATGATACGGCGCATGCCAATTTTTATGTGGCATAGGAGTACGTCGAATGTTGGAGCGTAGTACAAGATACGACATTGCAACACTGCACTACGCTCCAAATCTTGCGTCTCCTTAGGGTATAAATACCCCTTAAGAGTAAATGCTGCTGCTCATATCGATACTGAACAAAAATATAAAACGCAACACGCAACAATTTCTAATATTTTACTGAGTTACAGATCATATAAGGCAATCAGTCATTTGAAATAAATAAATTCGTCCCGAATCTATGGATTTCACATGACCGGGCAGGGGCACAGCCATGGGTGGGCCTGGGGGGGGGGGCATAGGCCCACCCAGTGGGGAGCCAGGCCCACCCAAACAGAAGTAGTTTTCCCCCACAAAAGTTCTTTATTACAGACAGAAATAATCCTCAACAACCCCCCGTAGTGGGTTAAATTTCCGGGACCACCCGTACGTAAAATGTATGCACGCATGACTGTAAGTCATGTTGGATAAAAGCGACTGCTAAATGGCATATCTTATTATATTATTATTAGGTCTATTTGCACAATAATAAGGCTTCAGCCTTAGTTCCACAAGCTGAAGCTAATGCCTAGACAGAGATAGTCAGACTTGTAAAAGTTCTAGTCTGAAGCTAAGGCATAAATTCTAGGCAGAGATATTCCGATCTATAATCTCTGACTGGGCCTAATTTAGAAAATTAATGACTCACATGTGTCTACTTCCAGAGTAAAAAGGCCAAATAGTTTTAACAGGATTGAGCTTTAATCTCAGTCACTTTTGATTATTAGTTTTTTTTCTTCACACAACGTCATACTCTTTGTCACCCTTCCCTGCCTCTCTCTTTTTCTTTCTCTCTGTCTCTCTCTTTTTCTGTCTATGTTCTCCCTCCCTGTTTCTCTCTCCCTCTTTCTGATTTATATAATAGATGTTAGAAGACCAGATTTTTTGTGTGTGTGTGTGTGTGTGTGTTGGACATGGGTACATGACTAAGTGTGTGTGTGCTGTGATAGCCTGCAATACTCTGTGTGCCAGAGCAGTGTTATGCCAGACAAAGAAAGAAAGAAAGAGAGCCAAAGAGAGAGAGAAAAAGAGAGCAAGAGACTTTAGCTTCCCATTGGGCTTGTTTGTGGGCAGGTCAGTCAGTGCACTCCACTCCCTTCTCCATCATATCCGCTCAGGAAGTGCTGGTAGGTGCTGATATGGCCCTTCTGACTGCCAAACACAGGAGACAGTGGCCTCCTAAAGGGCACAATGGACAGACTGGGCGGTGTGTGCGGTGTGTGTGGTGTGTGTGTGTGTGTGTGTGTGTGTGTGTGTGTGTGTGTGTGTGTGTGTGTGTGTGTGTGTGTGTGTGTGTGTGTGTGTGTGTGTGTGTGTGTGTGTGTGTGTGTGTGTGTGTGTGTGTGTGTGTGTGTGTGCGCGTTGCGTGTACCAGTGAAGTTGGAGGGAAACATCTAAAAGTCTGAGTCAGGAAGAAGGGACCTCTACTGCCCTTTGAAGATGGCAGCCATATTTAATGGTCTTAGAGAATGCCTGGTTCTACATCCAACACAGGCTCTTAAAACCAAACCTCTCCAGAGAGAAACGTGCAAGTGGCCATCTCAACATCTGCAGATGTCTATATGATATTCAACATCTTATTATTATGACACATCTCAGTTGGCAGTGCTGAAGCCCACTTCAAGTTTGAAGAGTAGTGGGAATTTGAACTGAGAACACTGAAGAATGTGTGAGGAGGGTTGGGAGAGGTAGGAAGCAGGAAAACTCAGAACTTCCCTGCATTTTTATTTCCGCTTGCCTTCGTTTCACCTCAAATGCACCCGGGCAGACAGGCACACTGACTGAGTTCAATGTGAGTTTCTATAGTGTGTTTTTGCCTTGTCTAAAACAATGTCTAACCTCAACATATTGCTACCAACACATGCAGTACCAGTAAAAAAGTTTGGACACATCTACTCATTCAAGGGTTTTTCTTAATTTGAACTATTTTCTACATTGTAGAATAATAGTGAAAACATCAAAACTATGAAATAACACATTTGGAATCATGTAAGTCACCAGAAAAGTGTTAAATCCAAATATATTTTCTATTTGAGTATCTTCAAAGTAGCCACCCTTAGCCTTGACGACAGCTTTGCCTTGTTCCTTTGTGGAATTTCTTTCCTTCTTAATGTGTTTGAGCCAATCAGTTGTGTTGTGACAAGGAAGGGGTGGTATACAGAAGATAGCCCTATTTGGTAAAAGAACAAGTCAATATTATGGCAAGAACAGATCAACTAAGATAAGAGAAACCACAGTCCATCATTACTTTAAGACATGAAGGTCAGTCAATGCAGAACACTTTAAGAACTGTGAAAGTTTCTTCAAGTGCAGTCGCAAAAACCATCAAGCACTATGATAAAACTGGCTCTCATGAGGATCACCACAGGAAAGGAAGACCCAGGGTTACCTCTTCTGCAGAGGATAAGTTCATTAGAGTTACCAGCCTCAGAAATTGCAGCATAAATAAATGCTTCACAGAGTTCAAGTAACAGACACATCTGAACATCAACTGTACAGAGGAGTCTGCGTGAATCAGGCCTTCATGGTCGAATTTCTGCAAAGAAACCCCTACTAAAGGACACCAATAAGAAGAAGAGACTTGCTTGGGCCAAGAAACATGAGAATCTACGCGTGTGTGGAACCCACCGTGAAGCATGGAGGTGTGATGGTGTGGGGGTGCTTTGCTGGTGACACTATCAGTGATTTATTTAGAATTCAAGCCACACTTAACCAGCATGGACACCACAGCATTTTGCCACACCATTGCGCTTCGTGAGACTATCATTTGTTTTCAAAAGCGGAAATAAAAATGCAGGGAAGTTCTCAGTTTTCCTGCTTCCAACCTCTCCCTCCGGGTCAGGAGGATTGGCAATCTTCAATGTTCTCAGTTCAAATTCCCACAACTCTTTAAGCTTGTGACTGTTACTGTATGTGCATGTTATGTGTGTTTTGGAGTGTCTGTGTGTATGTGTACAACTCTGATTGTGCATACAGACAGTGCAAAAATAAAAGTAAATACAAGGGTCAACTCAGATGGTCTGTGTTGCCATTTTGTTAGTTATTTAGCAGTCTTGTTTATTGGGGATATAAGCTGTTCAGGAGCCTGTTGGTGCCAGCATTTTTGTTTTATATATATTTTTTTACCTCTTTTTCTCCCCAATTTTGTGATATCCAAGTGGTAGTTAGTTTTGTCCCATCTCTGCAACTCCCATACGGACTCGGGAGATGTGACGGTCAAAAGCCTCCCCCGAAACACAACCCCGCCAAACCGCACTGCTTCTTGAGACACTGCTTGCTTAACCCGGAAGCCAGCCGCACCAATGTGTCAGAGGAAACACCATACAGCTGGCAATTGATGTCAGCATGCATGCGCCCGGCCTGCCACAAAGAGTCGCTAGAGCGCAATGGGACAGGGACATCCCGGCCGGCCAAACCCTCACCTAACCCAAACGACACTGGGCCAATTGTTGCTTCGCCTCATGGGTCTCCCGGTCGCTGCCGGATACGACACAGCCTGGGATCGAACCCGGGTCTGTAGTGACATCTCTAGCAAGCCGATGCAGTGGTTGGTGTCAGACTTGACGCACAGGGACCGCTTACCATGCGGAAGCAGAGAGAATAGTCTATGGCTTGGGTGGCTGGAGTCTTTAAAGATTTTCTGGCCCTTTTTTCCTTTCACACCGCCTGATATAGAGGTCCTGGATCGCAGGTAGCTCGGCCCCAGTGATATACTATGCTGTCCGCGCCACCCTTTGCAGCGCCATGTGATCAAAGGTGTTGCGGTTGCCATACGAAACAGTGATGCCGCCAGTCTCAATGGTGCAGCTGTAAAACTTTTTGAAGATTTGAGTGCCCATGCCAAAATTTTCAACCACCTGAGGGGGAAGAGTCACTGTTGCGCCTTCTTTATAAGTGTGTGTGTGGACCATTTTAAGTCCTTAGTGATTTGGAACTGCAGCCCTGTTTTTCTGGGCATGGTCTAATTGATTCAACAAATGAAAAAAAAAACATATCAAAGTTGAGCTATTTTTAATGAACCAAAAAATCTCTAGTTTATTTCTGGTTGCTTATCAAAATTAGCAAGCTAAATCATTGATCCTGCTTTGTAGTATAGTCCTCTGTATATTCCACTCACACAACTTCAGACCAAAACACCATTCATCATGCACTTTGAATATAAAAATATGAATATATGAAGTAGTAATTTTTTTATTTGTAATTTATTTTATCTGCACCTGCGCACGATGATATTAATCAAAACTAATGAATACACGGTCACATTTCTATTTGTTTTACACTGTAAACATTTTTATTTAATTGGTTTGTTGAGCACTTGAACCCAAACGTGCTTCCTTCTAGACTAGAGCAACAAATAGGGATGTTTTAATCTCCTGGAAACCCTGAGAATAGGGTCCAGAAAATATAGTACAGAGATAATAATGACCTTGTGTACTAGGGGGTTTCTATCTAGGACTGTTGTATATACTGTTGTATATCTATATATAGCATTGAGCTGTGATAAACTGGGTAAATCAAGATGTAGCCTACATTGATTCACGAGACAGGTGAATGAG
This sequence comes from Oncorhynchus kisutch, assembly GCF_002021735.2. Lineage (NCBI taxonomy): Eukaryota > Metazoa > Chordata > Actinopteri > Salmoniformes > Salmonidae > Oncorhynchus > Oncorhynchus kisutch. The sequence continues at coordinate 2,511,503 of NC_034201.2, read as the reverse complement.
GGAGGCGAGGGAGATGAAGTGAAATAAAGTTTTTGGTGACAATCAGCTTTGAAATCAGCATATTTTGTTATATGCTAGGTTAGTGAATTGATGTTGCTTCAGCTGTAAGCGAGACATTGTTTTGCGAACAGTAATGAACAGTTAAAAAATGTCTACATGCCATGTTCCATTATTCAAGTGCGTTAATTTCAGTGCAGCCTGAGTGGGTGGCTAACAATGCAGCCCAGAAAGATCTAGCAATGAATGAGGAAGTGCAGCAGGCCTTTTGCTCTTCGCGCTACAAAGGGGCTGCGCTGATAGACAGACTTGATCCTCTCAATCACGAGACACATTTGACAGAAGTACTGAACGTAACGAAAATTCTAGTACTGAAACGTAATATAGTTTGTATCGAAAAAGCACAGAAGTTTTGGTATACCGTGCAACACTACTTTCTATATGGACAGCAGTGATGTAGTGGAGGGTAAAGGCATGTAAACACCTTTGAGTGAGTGAGTGAGTGAGTGAGTGAGTGAGTGAGTGAGTGAGTGAGTGAGTGAGTGAGTGAGTGAGTGAGTGTGTGTGTGAGTTAGTCTGCCTGCTTGCATTCCAGCCTGTATCTATGTGTGTGAGGCTGATGTCTGAAAGAGGCTGTACAGCAGTAATACAGTGCAGGGTCTATGGTCTATGAGGCAGGCTGTGTGAGGCTGTGGAATGTGTGGCACGCGGGGCCGTTGCATTGTCCTCTAGTTCCAGCCAGCAAGCGACAGGATAATCACCTCCCTATCAACTCCATATACCCGGGGCCCTGGGGGGCCTCTAGGCCACCACTAACAATACAACACACATTGCAGCACTGCAAGTAATTATGAGGAACAGGGATTCATCGGGCTGGCTGGGGGCCCACAGCTCAGTCCATTAATCTGGCTGGGGTTTCAGTGGGCTGTGAGAGGGCAGACAGACTGGAGCAACATGGGGTGGTTTCTATAGCAGACATTATGATGGTGGTCTTGACTGAGTAGTAGGACGGATGAACTAGTTGGATGCAACTATTGTTTTTGTTGTTTCTCTATAACTACAGTACCAGTCAAAAGCTTGGACACACCTACCCATTTTTTTTTTTACTATTTTCTACATTGCAGAATAATAGTGAAGTCCTCAAAACTATGAAATAACACATATGGAATCATGTAGTAACCAAAAAAGTGTTTAACAAATCAAAATGTATTTTATATTTGAGTATCTTCAAAGTAGCCACCCTCTGCCTTGATGACAGCTTTGCATTCTCTCAACCAGCTTCACCTGAAATGCTTTTCCAACAGTCTTGAAGGAGTTCCCATATATGCTGAGCACTCGTTGGCTGATTTTCCTTCACTCTGCGGTCCAACTCATCCCAAACAATCTCAATTGGGTTGAGGTCAGGTGATTGTGGAGGCCAGGTCATCTGATGCAGCCCTCCATCACTCTCCTTCTTGGTCAAATAGCCCTTACACAGCCTGGAGGTGTGTTGGGTCATTGTCCTTTTGAAAAACAAATGATAGTCCCACTAAGCACAAACCAGATGAGATGGTGTGTCGCTGCAGAATGCTGTGGTAGCCATGCTGGTTAAGTGTGCCTTGAATTCTAAATAAATCACTGACAGTGTCACCAGCAAAGCATCATCACACCTCCTCCATGCTTCACGGTGGGAACCACACATGCCGAGATTGTCCGTTCACCTACTCTGAGTTTCACAAAAACACGGCGGTTGGAACCAACAATCTCAAATTTGGACTCCACAGACCACAGATTTCCACCGGTCTAATGTCCATTGCTCGTGTTTCTTGGCCCAAGCAAGTATCTTCTTCTTATTGGCCTTTAGTAGTGGTTTCTAGTAGTGGTTTTCTTCAATTCAACCATGAAGGCCTGATTCACAGTCTCCTTTGAACAGTTGATGTTGAGATGTGTCTGTTACTTGAACTCTCTGAGGTGCAATTTGAGGTGCAGTTAAGTGCCGATTTCTGAGGCTGGTAAACTCTAATGAACTTACCCTTTGCAGCAGCGGTAACTCTGGGTCTTCCATTCCTGTGGCGGTCCTCATGAGAGCCAGTTTCATCATAGCGCATGATGGTTTTTGCAACTGCACTTGAAGAAACTTTCAAAGTTCTTGACATTTTCCGTATTGACTGACCTTCATGCCTTAATAAAGTAATGATGGACTGTGGTTTTTCTTTGCTTATTTGATCTGTTCTTGCCATAATATGGACTTGTTTTTTTTTACCAAATAGGGCTATCTTCTGTAAACTACCCCTACCTTGTCACAACAACTGATTGGCTCAAACGCATTAAGAAGGAAAGAAATTCCACAAATTAACTTTTAACAAGGCACACCTGTTAATTCAAATGTATTCCAGGTGACTACCTCATGAAGCTGGTTGAGAATGCCGAGAGTGTGCAAAGCTGTCATCAAGGCAAAGGGTGGCTACTTTGAAGAATCTCAAATATGAAATATAGTTTGATATGTTTAACACTTTTTTTACTACATGATTCCATATGTGTTATTTCATAGTGTTGATGTCTTCACTATTATTCTACAATGTAGAAAATAGGGTATGAATACTTATGTAAATGTAATATTTCAGTTATTTCTAAAAACCTGTTTTTGCTTTGTCATCATGTGGTATTGTGTGTATATTGATAAGGGAGCATAGCCTAACAAAATGTGGAAAAAGTTGAGGGGTCTGAATAGTTTCCAGAGGCACTGACTCTACGCACATGCACACACACACACACACACACACACACGCTCACATACAGTACAATTTTAATTGATGCTGTAAATCATACATCCTGATAGCTATTCACCTTACCCCTATACCGCAATCACTACTGTATCCCTGCACATTGTAAATATGGTATTGGAACTGACCCTATATTAGGGTTGGGTGGTATCCAGATTTTCATATCATCCCATCCTTCTCTCACCCCATGATTTATGTTAATACTGGTTTAGTACACAAGTGGGTGCCAAAAAAAAAGACCAAAAAAAGCCCATTGGGCATTTATTACCAGAATGATAACAAAATGTGCACAAGTAATAGCGAATTTGCATGTAGGCTGCTAGCTAAATATGCTAACGAGCACAAATGAAAATAAACAAATTGCAAAAACAGGCAATCCAGCTCATAAAGTTATATGTATATATAGGTTGGAGCTACCGAATGTCATTTTGGATTAGTTTGGACATTTACAAGCAAATGTGAATGAGATACATGCAAATGAACAAAGTTTTGACGCATGCAGTACTGTCTCTCCAGCAGCATGTCTACATCCTGTGTCTGTGTGGAGTCTGTAGTCGCTAGGGCAAAAGGCCTGCCTGCTCTGCTCAGAGAAGAGGGGGGAGGAGCAGAGGGGGTGAGAACGGAGAGGAGAAAAAACGCAAGGAAATCAAGATAACAGTGGCAGCTGTACAAATAACTCATCCAAAGGGCTTTGCCTTCTCAAACACGGCAGTAAGCTAACACAACATGATGCCCTGTCACCTTATTAATTCAGCCACTTACTTAGATAACATGACCCCTAGAATAACTTGCTAACACAAAATGCATGTTTTTCACGCAGGAAAAAAAGATGAACGCTTTGTGTTTTGTAAACAGAGACCTAAAATGCTTCTTATTGTAATTTCTGCTCGGCATCAGACACATGTTGTGCTTCAGTTGCACTTCTAAACTCGGATGAGAATTCCCTTACCGATTTTTCTCAGGTAAAATGCAAGATTAACTTTAAACAAAACATTAGGAAATGTAGCTGGCTACATTATTTCTATGGCAGGCCTAACCATTATACATATGATGGCCATGCATCGTGTTTGCACAAAATACCTTGCTTTTTATATTGTAATCTCATTCACTTCTGTGGCTACCCCTGTCAATACACAGCTAGGACCACCTTACAAACAAACACATGACTGGCCACACTGTTCTGGGGAACTAAGTAAGCTTCATAATGTAAAATAATGTGACAGGTGAAATAAGAACGCGATCTGCTTTATCTCCTAATGCACTGGTTCTCAATCCTGGTCCTGGGGACCCAAAGGGGTGCACATTTTTGTTTGCCCTAGCACTACACAGCTGATCAAAATGGCTTTGATGATTTGAATCAGGTGTGTAGTGCTAGGGCAAAAACAAAAACGCGCACCCCTTTGGGTCCCCAGGACCAGGATTGAGAACCACTGTCCTAACGCATTGCACCAGTTGACTGCAGGTGTTTACTTAAAAAATAGCCACAAATATAAAAATGTATTGGAAAACTTCAAAGAAATAGTTAACAGTATTGAAGGTATTGAAAAACAATCCCGTGGCTATTTCCAAATACCCCGGTATACCACCCAAGCCAACCCTGTATATAGCTTCTTACTTTCTCATGTTCTTATTTTATTGTTTTGATTCTACCTTACATTATTTTTAGTACTACATTGGTATTGTTTACTACCTTGTTGGGTTTAGAGCTTGCAATTATGGCATTTCCCTGTACGTGTGCACGTGACATTAAAACTTGAAGTTAGCTGGCTAACTCATTGATCCTGCTTTGTAGTATACCCCTGTGGTGTTGTAATGATTACATTTTAGTAATTTAGCAGACAATCTTATCCAGAGCGACTTACAGTAGTGAGTGCATACATTTTCGTACATGTATTAAAAACAAATTTCAGACATGGTCTTCAGGGATCTCTAAGGAACCCAAACCCCACCCCCAAAAATACAAAATAAACATGAACAGGAAGTTAGTCTCACACACACACACAGTTACAGAGCTGCTACACGTGTGGCTGGCGATGGCTCAGATCACAGCTCATTGAGAAAAACACTGAGTTCCAGGAAGATGCCGTTCATGGCGTGGTGCACTCACTCTTTCTCTCTCTCCCCCTCCCTCCCTTCCTCCCTTTGGCGCCTAGCCCCAGCCTCCAGGGCCTCCAGGCTAACCCAGGGGAGAGAGAGAGGTCCCAGCGGGCAGGCTGGCGGGTAGGCAAGCGGCGAGACAGGGCTGGCTGCTCTGGCAGGGCAAACGGCTGGAACGCCCAGCTGGCACACACAGACACACAAACACTGATGGGTAATAAATAAGCATCGCGTGGGGAACACAGGAAGCTCCACCCACCTCTAGTAACTTCTGCCCTCCCCCAACCACACACACACACACAGAGTGGAGAGCAGCATCCACCCCGAACACCTTCCACCTCCGATAGGGTGGAGTTCAGAATCCACCTTCTACCCACTAGAGTGGCGGGGAGTGGTGTTATCACAAAGAGTAAAATAACACCCTCCTCCCTGGTGATACTATCACCATTATCATCATTATTATTACTATCAGCATCGCTGGAGGTGGCATTTGGGAATCATTTACCCCACCCTATATTGTTTCCGTATTACGGTAGTATGAATACTGTACATACCAGATATATACAGTGCCTTGCGAAAGTATTCGGCCCCCTTGAACTTTGCGACCTTTTGCCACATTTCAGGCTTCAAACAAAAAGATATAAAACTGTATTTTTTTGTGAAGAATCAACAACAAGTGGGACACAATCATGAAGTGGAACGACATTTATTGGATATTTCAAACTTTTTTAACAAATCAAAAACTGAAAAATTGGGCGTGCAATTTTATCTAGCAACTTCTAGAACAAATCTAGGAAACAATAGCGATTCTCACTGAAAAATAGTGGCTCGTGCCTTTACACACTGGGCGACATGTGACCATAGCACGAAATAAGCATACGTTATTGACATTCAAAAGTGCATTTCTATAACACCATAAGCATGCATAACAATGTATTTACATGCTACAGAAACTATTAACCCCCCAAAAACTATTAGAAAACAATGATTTTTATTGCTAAATATGACTCGGTAAACTGAAAAGTTTTTGCCAGCTAGCTAGAGTTGGCAAGTTTGCTGGTCCTTCTGTTGGATGTACGTGCTGATGTATCACCACGCAGGCTATGTTTTCTGTTATTGGTCAACAACGGCAGCACCACTTCAGAAATAGAATAGATTTCTATTTTCTCCGCCTCGGCTTGTGCATGCCTTCACAGGCATGAGCACCGCTGACAGTGCCGCCTGGATAGAATTTTGCCCCCTCACCTAGGCTTCATTGAAAATGAATGGGCCACCCCACACGCCGCGCACTGTCTGTTAGCGACTTAACTCCTCTCTCCCTCCTTGCCTCCCTCTCTCCTTAACTCTCCCTCCCCTGTGCTTCCCTTCTGCCTCCCTACCTACTCCCTCCCTCTCTATCTCACCATCTCCCTTCCTCCTCTTGCTACCCCTACCTCCCTACCCTTCCCTCTTCCCCCCCTCCCACCCTGCCTGGCCCTTATGTTTTTCAGGACGGAGGAGATACGAACACACGGCAGGCCGGTGCTATTTTCCAGCCAGTCAGCAGGATGTGCATCATAGTTCATTGTGGGGGACGAACCAAGGCACCGACCGAGCTGCTGCTGTTTTTACAGGAAGGGGTAAAAATAACCAATCGCCAAAGGTTCCACCATCCGGGACTTAGGGCCGGGGCTGGGGCCAGGGGGTTGGGCCGGCATAACATGACATGAAAAACTCCTGTTATGTTTGTTTGTTTGTTTGTTTTTAGATTAAAGGAGAACAGCCATTTGCACACAACAAGCAAGGATGCTCTTTGAGGTTGTGTTCCCGGATCTTTTGTCAAAGTGCTGTATTTATTTTGTTATTAACAGGTTATAATCACCTGAAATCTAATTTTCAGCCACTAAATGTATGCCATGCCTATGCGGTATTTGTCATAACAGTATTCTTGTGTTTTATTGTTGGTTGACAACATAGTAGTAGTACCAAAGACATGACCTCAGTTCATGCCAGCAGACTGACTTAGCCACACAAACGCCCAAGCTGCAGCTCTCCCTGTGTCTCCAATGAGTGGGCCTTTACTGCAGGACAGGGCTCAAACAGGAGACTTTGTGGTCATGAATGGTTAAGGCGCTTGATTCCAATCCTTAGAGTTCATGGTGACTACATGCAATGTCACACAACCGACCCTTCACACTCCCAACTCCGTCACCCCGTGGCCAACAACACGCATGCACGCACAAACACTCCCTCACCCCGCCACCCACGAATTTTCCACGTGATGCAATGGCTTGTACTGAGTTTTGGTCACATAGCAGCTTACACACTACAGACAGACAGATGGACGCATTCATAAACATACAGGCATGATGTGCTTACATACAGTGCCTTCAGAAAGTATTCCGACCCTTTTACTTATTGTGTTACAGCCTGAATTCAAAATAGATTAAATGTAAAAACAAATATTTAAAAAATATTAACCATCTACACACAATATCCCATATCCCATTTAGAAATTATAGCACATTTTTTTCATCCGAAATACAGTATTCACAAGAGTCAATATGTTAGAATATTTTCTGGTAAGTCACTAACAGCTTTGCACACCTGGATAGTGCAACTTTTTAGTTTTTATTCTTCAAGCTCTGTCAAATTGGTTGTTGATCATTGCTAGACAACCATTTTCATGTCTTGCCATAGATTTTCAAGTAGATTTAAGTCAAAACTGTAACTCGGCCTCTCAGGAACATTCACTGTCTCCTTGATAAGCAACTTCAGTGTAGATTTGGCCTTGTGTTTTAGGTTATTGTCCTGCTGAAAGGCGAATTTATCTCACAGTGTCTGGTGGAAATCAGACAACCATGTTTTCCTCTGTGCTTAGCTTCATTCCGTTTTTTTGTGTGTTTTTTTTTTACCCATAACATGATGCAGTCACCACTATGCTTGAAAATATTGATAGTGGTACTCAGTAATGTGTGTATTGGATTTGCCCCAAACATAACACTTTGTATTCGTGGAAAAAAGTTAATTGCTTCACCACATTCTTTGCAGAATCACTGTAGTGCCTTGTTGCAAACAGGATGCATGTTCTGGAATATTTTTATTCTGTACATGCTTCCTTCTTTTCACTCTATCAATTAGGTCGTATTGTGGAGTATCTACAATGTTGTTTATCCATCCTTAGTTTTCCCCTATCAAAGCCATTGAACTCGGTAACTGTTTTAAATTCACCCTTGCCCTCATGGTGAAATCCCTGTGATTTCCTTCCTCTCCTCAACTGAGTTAAGAAGGACAGCCGTATCTTTGGGTGTATTGATACACCATACAATCACTACAAAGTGTAATGAATAACTTCAACATGCTGAAAGGGATATTCAGAGTTCTTTTTTTCTTCATGTTTTGTCCTTCATCCCTTCTACCAATAGAAGCCCTTCTTTGCGAGTCATTTGGAAAACCTCCCTGGTCTTTGTGGTTGAATCTCTGTTTGAAATTCACTGCTCGACTGAGAGACCTGACAGATAATTGTATGTGTGGGGTACAGTGATGAGGTAGTCATTAAAAAATCACGTTAAACACTATTATTGCACACAGAGTCAGTCCATGCTACTCATGTGACTTGTTAAGCACAGTTTTACTCCTGAATATATTTAGACTTGCCATAACAAAAGGGGTTGAATACTTACTAATTTCAGCTTTTAATTTTAATTCATTTGTACACATTCCACTTTCACATTAGTCAAGGGGTGTGAATACTTTCTGAAGGCACAGTATATTACATTTGTTTTAGGCCTATTTGATGACTTTATTATTTAATTCCAAGTCAACATATCTATATAGAGCTGCTGCCTATGCTGTCTGACACAAATCACTATTTTAGTAGCTCTTCAAAGTAAATAAGGCATACTTTTATGACTGCTGAAAACCAACTATCAATCTTAGATCAAGTATAGATACCTCACGAAGCAACTGCTCTCTATACCTCTCAATCGCACTGTCTTCTGTCTCTTCTCTCCGTCTCAGACCGGACAAGGAGGCTCGCAATAGATTATGGCCATTATAGTTCATTAACACGTTTTCTGTGCTAAACTATGTAGAATATTGGCCTGTTGGAAAATGCAACTCCCTACTACAAATCACACAGTTCAGGCTTGATCTGATTTATCTTTAGAGAAACTGCACATTGCCCTCACAGAAAACCCCCTGAACAAAATGGAATTCAAATAATTGAACCGATGTCAGTTAAATCGCTCAGCACTAGCCATTTGGGACACCGACCTGAAAGGCCAAGCTGTTGAGTCCGCACAGGAAACTAGAGGACATGGACGACGCAGGGATATGAGCACACAACTCTGGAATTCAAGGATGTTTGATGCCCCCTCCCCCCTACATTGATTGAGGTGTTTGTGTTGCCTCCTGTTATTGTTAAGACTGAGGACTCAGAAAAAGAAGAACATTTAATTGAGTAAAAATAAGCTCTGTCGCTACTAGCAGCACCAAGCGCCCCTAACCCACGACTCACCCCCATGTTCAAAAAGAAGAGAGGCTATAGATGAATAATTTAGAATGAAAAGGAGGAAAAGGCTGTCTTGTAGCTAGGGCAGTAATTCATAAAGCGGCCATGCAGTGACCAAGTTGTTTTGTTTCACACAATGGAAACTGATTTGTTCAGCACCGTCAGTCACGCATAGCTCTGCAGGCATTTCCTGACTCACTATTGGTGTTTCATCTCACAGAAGTGACATTAAACTCCTAAACACTTAGGCTGCTAGGCATATACTGCAAAAAGTAGATTGAACACAGCACAAGTAAAGCACAAAATGCTGTGGGAGATGAGTTAGCCTTCATTTCTGAGTCCATGTTTCATGTCTGTCTGTCTAGCTGTGTGTGTCTGTCTGGGGCAACCTGTCATTTCTGTCTGTCTAAATGTGTCTGCATCTCCTCTTCTGTTTGTAATTCCATCTGTATCTGGTCTAAGTAGACGGCTCTCCCTATCCTATCATCACCACTGAGCTGACTAACTACCTACGCACGGCAGCAGACTTTGGCCCAGGGCATTCCAATTCCAGTAAATGTTTTTGTTTGCGTAATGTCTCTTATAAGACGAGTCACCCCATCTGAACTCACACATCCATACTCACACTTAGCCTACCCACGGCGGTGCCTCGGTCGGTGCTGCAAAAGATAGCGTCGGAAAAAGGGGGGGAAAAAGGTGTTTTGACTGATAAAGAATATTACCGTCCGTACGAGAATATGTATATATTTCGTTACATTCCTTTCGCACTGAGGAATGTTTTGAGTGACAAAATACAGTATGTGGGCCTTTTTATTTAACAAGCACAAACAAGCTGTTAAGGATTATAGATCAGCACTCCTAGTCCTACTCTGAAATGCTGAAATACACGCCAGCCTGCTCTAAGCTCACAGTGCTGTAGTAAACGAGAGAACGTTCTGTGCCAGCATTACGATAGCTCTTATTGAACTGGCCTAGTGCCAGACCACCTCCACAGAGGCTTATGTTACTTAAGGTATTTCTACAACCGTCTAGTCTAGTGTCTGCTGCTCACCAAATCAGCCGGTGGAGGAATAGAGCTGAGTAAAGCTTTCTCTGATTGACTGGATGTCTGTCTGTAAGGCACCACAACAAACTCAAAGCCTGGTAGAATTGACAACAGTGCGTTTAGGTGCCAACAACCTGTATGCCAAATCTTTCCATGACCAACTCTGAACACACTCACTGTTTGTTGTGCTCCTCTTGTCCTAGAATATCATAAGGCGAATAGTGTTGACTGATAGTGTTTTTGTTTTAGATAAGCCTGCAGCGGGGCTCGCTCTCTTTAGTATTCCAACAGATGTCCTATAACTTGTTTGTTTCGAGAGAAGAAGTCAGTAAAATTAGTGACAGAAGGGAGGACAAAGCACGTGGTGCATCACTGGAGAGGGAGGGAGAATCTCTCCCCTCACTCCTCTGGACTTCAAAGGTTACTGGGGTACCTAGGTTCATCCAGCGACCAGCCATATCAAGGCTGACTGATAAACATTTGCACAGCCACCAGAAGCAGTGTCCTTTGCTACATACACAGTGCTGTTGAAGAATATGGACAAGGACACAGAGTACACCACTACTTATATAAACAAGGGTGTGTATGTGTGTGTTAAGAGTTTCAAAGGAACAAAATGTTCAAGATTGACACACAAACAAACCATAGCATCATGGACACTGCCTATAGGCCTAGTTAAACTGGGTCAAAAAGGAATCTGTAAGAAAACATTGCATTTAACCTGGTTTAGAAGGACAGTCAATACAATGTGCTGAAATGATCATTATAGGCAGTGTAAATTATTTTGGGACATTTCTTTAGCAAGTCTAAATGACGAAGACAAACCATTGTTCAGTCCTTTAATACTGGTATAGTGTAGCTACAGGTACTCTGATTAAACAGATATATTGCTCCCTCACTGCTCCCTCACTGCTCCCTCCTAGTTTCCGTTCTTTGCCAACACGTCTTGAACAGAAACTAAACACGACCAGCATTAATTCTAATGGGGTGGGGTAAAACTCGGAATACACATACAGCCAATAGGAGTGCAGTGCCACCCCAAATGGGCACGGTGCCTATAAAGTCACCGAGCGGGTTTGCCAGTCGCATTCCTTTCACTCCAGTAACAGACTCTCTCTCTCTCTCTCTCTCTCTCTCTCCCCCGCCAACCTCACACTTAGAGCCGTCACTCACCCTAGTCAGGGGCTGTATGTAGCCTATCAAGCGTCTCAGAGTGCTGGTTTAGGATGAGTTTACCTTTAAGATCACAATGGATAAGTTGATATGGACAGGGGGTTTGCCAGTCGCATTCCTTACACTACAGTGACCGACACACAGACAGACACATACACGCAATTCAGGTGGAACGGAAGTTGTTACACATTCAGTTATTTGTCAATATATAAATCTAAAACCAATGAACCAGCACAGAATGGGGCTCCCGAGAGGTGCGTTGGTCTAAAGCACTGCATCTCAGTCATAGAGGCGTCACTACAGACCCTGGTTCAATCCCGGGCTGTATCACAACCGGCCGTGATCAAAAGTCCCATAGGACGGCACACAATTGGCCCAGCGTCGTCCGGGTTAGGGGAGGGTTTGGCCGGGGTAGGCCGTCATTGTAAAATAAGAATTTGTTCTTAACTGACTTGCCTAGTTAAATAAAGGTTCAATCAAATAAATGATGACATGACTTTGATACAGAGATTTAAATCACACTTCCCCTAGGTGTTTTTTTGTACCTGATCTCTGGAACCTGCTGCTCTCCTCTCTCCTTTTTCTCTTTCTCTCCTCCTTTCTTTCTTTCCCAGGGGCCTGCTGAGAGACACTTAACTGTTTCACAGTCAATGATTTACACTCGGGAGTGGAGACAGACCGCCAAAGCTCTGCTGGGCTGAGCCCATCATAACTGTACGCTGGACTGAAAAGAAGACAATAATATAATAGTCTTCCTATACTAGAGGGGAACTTCAAAGTGAACCACAACAGCAGTAGCACGAAATGTGTGAGCAGCAGGTTAGCTTTCCTGAATCAATAACAATTCTACTCTCTCTCTCTCTCTTCCTTCTCTTTCTCTCTGTCTGTCTGTCTTGCTTTTTGTTCCTTCTCTCTTTGTCTCGCTGCTTCATTGGGAAGGGCTAGTGAGCAAGCATTTCGCAGTAAAGTGTATTCTAGCGCATTTGACAAATCAAATTTGATCTCTGATACATATGCCCACAGCTACAGCTTAAAAGTGGATCCACAGAAACATCCCATGACCTCATGGAATGTTGACACGGCGCTGTCTCAAGGGGAACGTGGGCAGATGTTTTGTGGCAGCACGCATAGGCAGACCTTGACTGTTACGTCTTGGAACACACCTCTGGAGTACCTCTCTCACAGGTAAACACAGGTAACTCTCCACATCTATTTTTATCCTGAAGAATGGAGGGGCCCCTGACGTCCATTAGAGTAACATAACAACCGCAAGACTGCTATGCTAAAACTTCAGCTATGTAGTGGGTTGAATGAGCGACACTAGTGATGCACCGATATTACATTTTTGGCCGATACCCAAGATTTTCCTTGCCAACAAAAAACAATACCGATAACCGATATTTAACATTTTAGCTGCCTTTTAAGCATTCTAGTACAGTTAAATAGTTAACACACACACAGACGCAGCAGTCTAAGGAACTGCATCTCAGTGCAAGAGGCGTCACTACAGTCCCTGGTTCTAATCCAGACTGTATCACATCCGGCCGTGATTGGGAGTCCCATAGGGCGGCGCACAATTGACCCAGTGTCATCCGGGTTTGGCCGGGGTAGGCCGTCATTGTAAATAGGAATTTGTTCTTGACTGACTTGCCTAGTTAAATAAAGGTTACACACACACACACACACTGACAAAAAGTTATTTTGTTGGCATTTACGTATGTCCCCAATACCAGTAAAACATAATCAAAACCTATTTCTTTCACTAACTTGCTGTGCTGTTGCGTTGTTAATTTGTTCAGTAATTTCATTCTCAACCAGGATGTCTATGGAACGCCATTTGGGTCTTTGTGTGTCAAATAAGCTTGTTGACCAATTAGGACCTGAATATGACTGCATGTCACAATTTAACGCCTTCATACATTTTTTACGTAGTTATTACACATTGATTACACTATCACTCATATTTCATATGTCACAACGATTAATCGATACGTATGCTATGATGCTGGTAAAGTTGTCTCGCACACCTACAGTTCTGGTCATAAAAAAAGCTAGCTAGCTTATGGATGCAAACAATGTTCCCCAAAAACATAGAAAAACGACAATGTTTCAGTAGCTATAGTTAGCTAGCTAACTATATAGCTAGGTGTCATCTAAAATAACCCTAATTTATAAGACAGTTCTTATTTGATTAATGGTGGTCGGACCCATATATGTGAAGCTAGCCACAATAAGGATTAGCCACAATAGAGGACTTTGTGGTTAGCCTTCAAAATAAAGTATGGCATAATTCTACTATTTGCATTTATTTGCATCACTGTCAATAACATACTTTTGCAAAATCCACTATTGTGCCTAATCTTTATTGTGGCTAGCCAGATGATTATAACGTTAGCTTTGGGCAACAGGGTTAAGTAGCTGGCTAGTTATTTATTTTCATGAACTGAAGTTCAATTTCAATAGGCGAACAACAAGTGGCAACCTAGCTAATACTTAATCACAAGGATTCCTAAATCATTGCTAAGAATAATGAAAATAACTGCAGTTTCTACTGGTCAATGTTTTCAGGTTGGTTGTATTGGTGCTAGCTAGGTTCCAAGCGAAAGCTAGCTACCCCAGAAGTTGTGGTCAAACAAATTGCTTTATTATCAACGTGGCCGGTGTTTGCAGACTTTTTTGTACAGCTTTGACAGTGCTACTGTATATTTTTTGACACGCAAAGACCCAAATGGTGTTCCATAGTATGTATGTCGTGAAGCTAATAGCAGTGACGCTATCCCTATGCAACTTCGGTATGGCAACATCTGAAAAATAGTGCACTTGGTAGTGTGTACCGGTGCCTTACCAGTCGGCGAAAGCGAACATCACCCACGACAGAGAACAGTTGATTGTCAAGGGCAATGAATTCCATTATCTTGGCTGTAATGGCTTTCACCTTTGAGTTGACTCGCTGAAATGTTCTTACTCTTTCAAATGACTGCTCAATCCACACAGCAGACATAGTGGGCTAGGTTAGGAATGCTGTGTTGCACGTGTAGGGCAGAATTTTACGTGCCGTCATTACGTTATATAGGTATGCACGTCATTGGTTTTGCACATCAGCGTTAAACTAGACATCATCCGATACCGATATTGGCATTTTTAGCTAATATTGGCCGATTCCAATATGTTCACTGATATATCATGCATCCCTAAGTGACACGGTTATAAAGGCACAGTTACAATTACACAGTTACCTGTGCCTGTGAGAAGGCCCCTATTCGTATCCTTAGATACAACATTAAACAAACCATTTATAAATGCCTTATTTTAAATTGTATTACCATAGCTAAGTCTTTTTAGATGATTTGTGAAGCATCTGTGTAGTACTTATGAATAGTTTATGAATGCTCTATAAAGCATTTATGATAAGCAAGATGGTCCACCTTTAATTGAGAGATGTGCTCTTCACTGGAAGAGATCATCAGTCTGTGTAGACAGAATTAACACTCCAGCTTTGAGAAACAAGTCAACTTGTCTGAATTTGTCAGAGGGATTCATGCTCTCCGTCACTGCAACGGATTTCCATCATATCGATTCTGGAGATGTCGTTTTTGAGGTCAGTGTAGATCTGCATTTAAAATCTACCAGGTAGGCCAGTTGAGAACAAGTTCGCATGATTGTTGCTAACACTCCGATGTTCAGACAAAGGGAATGAAATAGTCTATAATGCGCACCACAGCAGCGCTCAACTCAGACAGAGGTGTGTAGTCTACTGTAGCTGCTGGCAAAGTAATTCAAAGCCTATATCACTCAGGTGCAACTTTCCAGTGCTAATATTTTTGCCATGTAAGGTTGTTATTAAAACAAAATCAACCCCATAGTAGAGTAGTTTACCTATTTACCTAGTCTGCTTGTTGTGTGTTCAGTGTGAGAGAAGCATTCCTCGAGGTGCTTTCAAGTTGCGAGAGCCATAGGTAGGGAAACATGTGTTATGACAAGCAGTCAATGCGTAATTCTTAATGCAATCACCGGGAAAACACTTAAAATCAGTTTTGGCTAATGTATTTTGAAAACAGTTTTAGCTTTTTGGTTAAAAAGAAAAAGAGGGTCATCCAAGTTCTCCATTGCTACCACTTTATTTAAACCTGAGTTTCAAGCATAGTGTACTTTTGGGTGAACGTCGGGAACCAAATTGCATAATTTGACTTCCTGATTTGCGTCAATCAAATCAGGGACCCCCTTTCCCCCTCAGAACAGCCTCACTTCATTAGGGCATGGACTTCACATGGTGTCGATAGCATTCTACAGGGATGTTGACTCCAATGCGTCGCACAGTTGTGTCAAGTTGGGTGGATGTCCTTTGGGTGGTGGACCATTCTTGATACACACGGGAAACTATTGAGAGTGAAAAACCCAGCAGTGTAGCAGTTCTTGACACAAACTGGTGCCCCTGGCACCTACTACCAAACCCATTCAAAGACACTTAAAAATACTTAACCTGTCTTCTCCCTTTCATCTACACTGATTTAAGTGGTTTCAACAAGTGACATCAATAAAGGATCATAGCTTTCACCTGGGCAGTGTATGTCCTGGAAAAAGTTTTTCTTTATATTTTGTGTACTCAGTGTACTTTGCAATAGAAACCCAAAATATATATTTGAGTGAATAATAATTAATAATGATGCATTTACATTTATAATACAAAATAATGTAATAAGGATGTAATAACAAATCAGGATGTTCTGTCCAATAGAGTAAATGCATCAGTTGGGCTACAGATGATAATGCTTATTGCTAATAGCAAATCTGATAACATAGGGAGGACCACGGACCCACTAAGAAAGTGGACTGGAATTGGTCAAGTAGGCCAACAAAATGATCATCTTTGTTACATGAGGGAAAGTAAACTTGGCCCCAGACAATCGATCTAATATACACATTTTTAAGTCACTGCCCCGTGATCTCCAAATACCCCCATCTATCCGTGATTCTGCACTGCGGGACATTGTGGCTCGTAGTGAATTAATGACCTGGGACACAATTTAATTGACTTGACACAGGGTAGCCTATAATTCAGGGACAATTCATAACGTGATGGCTGTAAAATAGGCCTACATAATGTCATATTAGATATTACGCGTTAATGGATGCTTATTGCTTGCTTACCTTCCAACCTGCAGAGCTATTACTGTCTCCTTTATCCTTAAAATATGGCACGCTCTTCACCATCCAGTCATAGATCTGAGACAAGGTGAGTCGCTTCTCGGGTGAGCTCTCTATCGCCTTGGTGATGAGGTCCGCGTAGGACATATTCCCCCACGCGTTCCGACGCGACGAGCTGCTTTTCCTCTGCGCAGCGGCGGCAGCAGCGGCCACCGAATTTGACCCGACGGGGGACGAGAGCGGGGGCACCTGTTGCTGGTGTGGCAGCAGAGTACCCGGGTGTTTCTGTAACTGCTGTGGATGATGTTGCTGCTGTTGCTGGTGTATGCATTTCTCCTGGCATTGAAAATCATTGCACAAAACGAGCCGTTTCTCATCCTCCTGGTAGTCCTCTGACTCCTCTAACAAACTGAGGTTACTAATGTATTCGACAGGCTCCTGCTTGACTGCAGGCGCCGGTGAAGATGTGTTCGAGCTGGCGGGTTCGATGAACTCCGGTCGAGGCAGAGGCCAGGTGCATGACCGGGGGCGGGAGAGCGGCTCGAAATCCGGGTCAATATCAACCAACTGTTGCGGCGGTGGTAATTCTGCCATCTCGAAAAGCAAACGGGCAAATAGCGCAACTGTCACATAAAGACACTCAATGAATCGACCAGTCCAGGCACCAAATGTAAAAGTGTAGAAACCGTCGTCACTTCTTCACGAACTCTCAGATAGAAGGCACTGGTTGATAACGGCCGGTGGTTTACGATGAAGTAATACAAAAAAATGTTTAGCTCCTTTATCTAAAACTGCGCGGTTACAGTTCAAGTGTATCCGTGTTCTGTTCGTAGCATGTATATCACGCTTGTCGATGTCTACTGTCAGTGTCAATCACGGTTATACTAAATTACCTTTTGTAAATCCTACGAAGTAAACTGGTAACAGACATTGGGTAACACCCACTAGGTCCTTGAGTGACAGTGAGTGGCCACCAATGATAACCCTTAGGCCTGTGTCTATAAAGTAAACAGGACATGGCTTTTACATTGCCTAATGCATGCTTCTGATCTTATTCTATCGAGAACAATATTTCCCACCCTGAAAACAGGGGCCAGGGCAGTGAGTTTAAACGTTTAAACATGGAAAATATTGAAGGAAGTGCAAGCGGTTAGAACAATGTGTTTTTGAGTTATATCTATTTTTTTTGCCCATGTCTTAGGGGAAAGTTGTCTGGGGTGTCAATGTTATTAAGTATTGGACTACTTTATAAAATGTTGGACAAGTCTTGGATTTATAAAAGTATATACAAAGTCTAAGGGAACGTGTAGTATTTTCTGACAGAAAAAAAACTACATTTAGTAAGATTTAGATATATCCATACTGGTTATCCTTAAGCAAACACATTTTTGAAGGGGCAGAATGGGCAGAATTCATATTTTTTGGTTGTTATTCAATAAAAACAGAAACTTTATAAAGGGTTCCCCCTGAAGAATAGTGTGTTAAACCATTTCATACATTTTTACTTTGGCATTTTGGTACTTGACTCTTTAAACCTAAAAAATAGGTATCTTATTTTAATTAAATAAATAAAATATCGAAACAAAATGGTATTGCACATCTCACTATTAATATCCTCTTTTTAGTTTCGCACTCCCTACCCAAATCACCCTAAAGTATCTCAAAATTGATTGTGTAATTCAATTAAGTTACTTATAGATGATTTGGATATGATTCTGGAAAATGCTAATATAGGTACCATTGTCTTGCTTTGGATTGCCCTGGGGGTATTTTGTCCCACTGAAGGCCGGACATTTTTCCCCAAACATACTCACTTTAAAATGTTACTATTTCATTAAACACTTATTCAAATGTCTCTCTCTCTAACCAAGTGGATTATTTCTCTTTAGGCTCTCCTAATGTTATGTAAAAAAGTTTATAGATCTAACTTCATTACATTATATATAAAACTTTTTTCTAAATGACAAAATATTAGATCAATGTACCTCAAATGGTTTGTTGGAGTAGCTTATAAAGTTCAGACCGATGACATTTTTAGTTGAGCAAGACTATTGGTATCCAGGGAAAGTTTGAAGAAAGTGACATAAATAACTTTGTCACTTTGTGAGAATTACAGGATGGCATTTAATCACTCTTCTTTTAGGGTGCTGCTATAGGCCAGCAAGTACAAAATGTCAGTATCTGGAGAATGTGTGTGTGATGTTAGATAAGGTCTCTAATGCGAACAGAGACATTTTCTTGGTGACCTGAACAATGACTGGTTATCATCTAGTTGTCCTCTCAAAAGGAAGCTTCTTACTGTGACTAATGCCTGTAACATGACCCAGGTTATCACTCAACCAACTAGTGTATACCAATAGTGTTGGACCGGTGACATCAACTTGTATTGACCATATATTCACCAATACTGCAGAACTTTGCACCATAGCAATATCAGTTCCCATTGGCTGTAGTGACCATAACATTGTGGCAATGACAAGGAACCCCAAAGGCAGGGCCTAAAGTTATTTATAAGAGATCGTACAAAATGTTCTCTCATGACTCTTTTGTTGAAGAGGTAAAAAAAGGTATGTTGGTCTGATTTGTATGAGGAGAATACAGATGCAACACTTGGGAGTATTTGTTAAATTATTCTTGCCCATTGTTGACAAAATGCACCTCAATAACTGGGCAAACTGTTAGAGCCCCCTGTATATCGATGATGAATCAAGAAATGATGCAACAAAAAAGTGTCAAACAAGTCAGGCTGCTCAGCTGATTGGTTGACATACTTTCAATAGAGAAATGTTGTGAGTGAACCTAACAAAAAAAGATTTTATTACAAAAACAAGATAAATTACATAAAAAAACAATGGGAAAAGACTTAAGTATATATTATGGGCAAAAAAACAATTCATCTCCATTTATTGAAGTTTATGGGTAATTTATAACAAAAACCTTTTGATATAGCCAATCATTTCAATGACCATTTCACTGGTAAAGTGGCCAAACTGACAAGTGAAATGACACATTGAACCATCATATTTGTGTATTGAAGATCTAATAATGAAAGAGGAAGGATCGCCATTTTGAATTTGGTCAAGTTTGTGCGAAATGGGTGGAAAAAGTTATCCATCAATAATGGTAAGCCACCAGGTATAGACAATCTATATGGGAAACTATTGAGAATGGTAGCAGACTGTATTGCCACTCCTATTTGCAATGTCTTTAACCCAAACCTAAAGGAGTGTGTCCACAGGCATTGAAGGAAGGTAAACCAATTCCACTACCTAAAAATAGTAAAGCACTCATTGCTGGCTCTAACAGCCACCCAATCAGTTTGTTGCCTGTTCTTAGTAAACTGAAGGAGATAGTGTTTGAACAAATACAATGCTGTTTTTTAAGGAACAAGTTAACTACAGACATATAGGGAAGGGCACTTAACTTTGTACTAAACAGACGCAGATAACTGATGATTGACTCAAATAAATGGATAATAAGATAGTTGGATCTGTATTGTTAAATTTCAGTGCAACCTTTTATTGATCATTTGTTATTTGAAAAAAACTCACTTGTTATGTCTTTACTGTGACTGTTAGCCATCACATGGTTGGATAATTACTTATCAAATAGAATAGACTATTCTTCAATGGAAGCTTATAACAGATATGTACAGTGCGGTATCCCTCAGGGAAGTTGTCTTGGGACATTACTCTTTATTTTTACAAATAATTTGCCACTTGTCTTACAAGAAGCTCAAATGACGATGTATGCTGATTGCACACTCTATACATCAGCACCTAAAGCCAGTGAGCTCACCAAGACTTAAAAATGAGTAAGTCCATGTCATAATGGGTAATTAAAAATAAACTGGTCTTAAATACATTTAAAACCAAAAGCACTGTATTTGGTTCAAAGCATTTTCTTTGACCTAAACCTCAACTGGAGTTGTGCATATAAGGTGTGACCATTGAACAAGTTGAGGAAGCTAAACACTAATGGTCAATTATCATAGTCAAATCATATTGAAAAAGTTGTGAAGATCGGGAGAGGTATGTCTGTTATAAAAATATGTTGTGCATTTAACGTAAAGATCAACTGTACTTGTTGTTTAGGCTTTGCTCTCGTCCCATTTTGATTACTGTCCGGTAATATGGTCAGGTGCAGCAAAGAAATACCTAGCAAAGCTGCAGCTGGCTCAAAACAAAGCAGCACACCTTGCCCTTATCTGCACACAAAGAACTAACATCAATAGCATGCATGATAGTCCTTCATGGTTTAGAAGAGAAGTAGTACATTTTTCTCATCTTTTTAAATGTCTAACCACTTGTATAATCTATTGCATACACTTCAGACACACAGTACCAGTCAAAAGTTTGGACACCTACTCATTCAAGGGTTTCTTTATTTTTACTATTTTGTACATTGTAGAATAATAGTGAAGACTTCAAAACTATGAAATAACACACATGGAATCATGTAGTAACCAAAAGTGTAAAACAAATCAATATATCTTATATTTGAGATTCTTCAAGGTAGCCACCCTTTGCACACTCTTGGCATTCTCTCAACCAGCTTCATGAGGTAGTCACCTGGAATACATTTAAATTAACGGGTGTGCCTTGTTAAAGTACATTTGAGGAATGTCTTTCCTTCTTAAAGCATTTGAGCCAATCAGTTGCGTTGTAACAAGATAGTGGTGGTATACAGAAGTCCATATTTTGGCAAGAACAGCTCAAATAAGTTAAGAGAAACAGCAGTCCATCATTACTTTAAGTCATGAAGGTCAGTCAATCCAGAAAATTAAGAACTTTGAAAGTTATCGCAAAAACCATCAAGCGATATGATGAAACTGGCTCTCATGAGGACCGCCACAGGAAAAGAAAACCCTGAGTTACCTCTGCTGCAGAGGATAAGTTCATTAGAGCTACCAGCCTCAGAAATTGCAGTCCAAATAAAAGTAACAGACATCAACGTCAACTGCTCAGAGGAGACTACATGAAATCAGGCCTTCACGGTCAAATTGCTGCAAAGACACCACTACTAAAGGACACCAATAATAAGAGACTTCCTTGGGCAAAGAAACATATTAGATCGGTGGAAATCTGTCTTTTGGTCTGATATGAGTCCGAATTTGAGATTTTTGGTTCCGACCGCCGTGTCTTTGTGAGATGCAGAGTAGGTGAACGGAGGAGGTGTGATAATGTGGGGGTTCATTACTGATGACACTGTCGTGATTTAATTAACATTCAAGGCACACTTAACCAGCATAGCTACCACAGCATTCTGCAGCGATACGCCATCCCATCTGGTATGCGCTTAGTGGGACTATCTTTTTTTTTTTTACAACAGGACATCTCCAGGCTGTGTAAGAGCTATTTGACCAAGGAGGAGAGTGATGGAGGGCTGCATCAGATGACCTGATCACGACATATGCCTAGTTTCCTGAAATTAGTCACATATGAATAGTGTGTAAATATTATTTTTGTTGTCTCTTGGTGTCTTTCCTTTGAATTTAATGTATATCATATGTTGTTCTTGTCTATTACTGTTCTGTACAGTATTTATGTGGACCCCAGGAAAAGTAGCTTCTGCATGTGCAGTAAGTAATGGGGATCCTCAAACTAAACCCGGGGGGGGGGGGGGGGGGGCATTTAACCCCAAGCCACCCTAAATACTATTCATTATTGTTACTTTATTTTATTTGTGTATCCTTTACAAATGTAAAAAAATATGTTGAAATTTTAGATGTAATAAACAGTTAAAACATTGGTTGAAATTGTGTTTGTTACAAAATATTGCACTTCGATAAGATTGCACTAGACACTGATATTATTCCAATGACAGGTCACTAGTGACCGAAACCACCTTTTTAGTTGCTCTGCATGCAAATCTCTAAAAATAATTGTGTTTAGGTTAATGGTACGATTTTGCATATTCACATTGTATCACATGCATGAACCCCCACATACTGTATGTCACACCTGTCGCCAAAGAACAGTCAGTGATTATTCCTTTCATAGTAGTCTGGTGGCAAGTTGTCTTCTGCAAGACAGCGAGAGGGAGGACAGGTGAATAAAAACACAAAAGGATAGGAATACAGGTAGCCTGATCCCAGATCGTTTGTTAAGCAAGGGAGTTGGCAAGAGCACAATGGTTTAGCATGACAATGAGTTTGCATGATAGCATAAACAGACTGCCACAGGCTAGAACGCAGGTGACTGACTCAGAGAATTCAGAAGTATAAAATCTTTCATTAGGGCCTAACATTACCACTGCTGAGTAATTACCTGAGCACACTGTCTGACCACATAACCCTGCCTAGACTCAGTTGTCGTCCCAAATGGCACCCTATTCCCTAATTACTGCACTACTTTTGACCAGGGCCCACAGAGCTCTCGTCAAAAGTAGGGCACTATGTAGGGAATACGTATCAGTCATTTGGGACTCAATACCTTCAAGTGGTACCTGTCTATCCCTGTCACCTCTACTGCCCTCACACAGGCAATTACACCATTGGCTAAAATAGTAACCCTGTGCTTGACATCTGTACCTGTATTTGTGTCTGGTCCTTAAACTTCTGCACACAGTATTTGTCTGTCATCGTAAATCAAGCACAAGAATAAGCTGGAACATGTGCTCTAGTGATTGAGCAGCAGGTGACAGAAAGCAGAGCAGTCACTTCAGGTTACAATAGTGCCACCTTGTGGGAAATTCCCAGATTACATTGTTGAACCTACTATGTAGTGACGGTTTACTCATAACCTGCAGTTATGAGTCTCTTATGCCCTAGGAATAAGCGACACAAGTGGTCGCTTAAGGTGGGGAGGAACTCAGTCGAGGTCTCAATTTACTGTTGAGAGTTAGAATAGTACATTTGGTTGTGCGTCAGCAAGTTTTTCAATTGTTATGTCAGTCACTAAGAGTCACTCAATTAGCCCATATCAGCTAACATGTTTTAGATAGGTAATTAGCCTAGCCAGCTATTTAAACTTGTCGTAATCATGGCCGAATTACCGACGGGGAAGGAAGGGCACTTGCCCAGGTGCCCTGACCTCAAGGGGGCCCACATTGATTTTGTTAGTCACTAACATGGCATAAATCATGGCACAATGTGGAGAATATAAGGAAATTAACTCTAAAATTGCGCCCTCGTGGCAGTATGTGTAGAATTACAGGAAATTAACTTCAAAACTTGAAATGTTTCTCTGCAGAGCCAGGACAAAAGTAACATGGGGTGAAAGAAACAATCCCATTTTCTCAGATAACAAGGTGGAATGATATAGTGAAGTTAACACGTTCCTACTGTGGAGGACGACCTCACTGCAAAAAAACCTGCCAAGTCTGACCATGTTCCCCGAGTAAACAAAACGTGGTTTTGATCAATGTACGTTTTTTAAAAACACACCCAGAAGTGTTTTTCAGTTGTAGAGTTGTGTTTAGTTTAAGGTTCCAAACATGTTCTTTTCTTAACCCATCTAGTGGCTAAATGATAGCACAGGTTTCAAGGACCATGCTAGCTAGTATTGGGAGTTCGCCTGGGAGAAGTTACAGGAGAGACGAGTTGTACGAAAGTAACATTGTAAACTTGTGTAACGGATGTGAAACGGCTAGCTTAGTTAGCGGTGGTTCGCGCTAAATAGCGTTTCAATCGGTGACGTCACTTGCTCTGAGACCTTGAAGGGCCGAAGCTTTTGTGGAGCGATGGGTAACGATGCTTCCTGGGTGACTGTTGTTGATTGTGTGCAGAGGGTCCCTGGTTCGCGCCCGGGTATGGGCGAGGCACGGTCTAAAGTTAAACTGTTACACTTGGAATAAAATGTAATAAACGTTTAAGAAGAGGCCATTGTGTCTCTAGTTCATGTGGCTTTTATAATTTTACTCAAGCAAAATATCAACAATGACATGACATTAGAATTATGCCTTAATCATTTGACTTGATGGATCAGCTTCCAACATATATATATATTTTTTTTTTATCGACAGGTTAGTGGTTAAAAAATATATCTTCATGATTCTGAGGGCCAGTTAACTTATGTCAAGCCATGGAAATGTGATAAGCATGATGAGTTTGCCATTTGTGAAGAGAATAAAGACATTCTATCAAGACACATGGAGCGCACATGACAAGGACCGCTGGAGCGCACCTGATTGGTAGGGCTAAGCATAAAGTCATTAAAAATTGTGAAATACATCTACTACATTCCCATTAAAGGGAGGAGAAAAATGTGATACATTTTAGTCCGGTTAATATTGTAGGCAAAATATTGTGGTTTCGCAACATTGTGATGTTGACACAGCTCATTTTATTAAAATGTTTAACCTATAGCGTGAATTATTCAAATAGACACAAACATGAAATTATGTCTAATGGTGCAGCATGTTTTTAAAGTAACAAGCAATACATACCGGAAACACTGAGATAAGAGACATTGTGCACTTCTCACCAGCTGTTACTCCTCTTCCAAGGCTGTGTTATTCCCACCATGCCGGCAGGTACAAAAGTAATGTTGCGGTAGTTCTGTTGTCGGCCTATTTAATTTCAACTAATTTCCCTTAACCCTGAAATTACAGTTGGTAATGGTAGAGGACATATATAAGCTGTTGGGTCATAAAATATGGTGCCTCCACCTCTATCGATCTCAGAGTAATTTTTAAACCCTTTTTCTCCCAACTCCCCAACAGGCTCGGGAGAGGTGAAGGTCAATATATGCATCCTCCAAAACATGACCCGCCAAGCCACGCTTCTTAACACCTGCCCGCTTACACCGGAAGCCAACTGCACCAGTGTGCGGGTGGAAACATCGTTCAACTGACGACTGAAGTCAGCCTGCAGGCACCCGGCACACCACAAGGAGTCACTAAAGAGCGGTGAACCAAGTCAATTTATATATATATATATATATATATATTTAAAGATATTCTCACATAGGTTGTAGCTTAGACCTTCGACCCACATCTAAGATTGTGTTGAGACAACATGCTCTTGAATACAGGGTGGGCGTCATGTTTTGTCTGATAAAATGTACTAAAATGGGAATACAATTTAAATGTAAACTTTCAAATGGTATCACAAAGCTGGTTGTAAGTTCACACAGAATGTTGACTTGAATGGGAATATCTGTTTAAAATTATACTGACAATCCTCCCTAGGAAACCTATTGAAATATAGATAACAGAACAAACATGACCATTGAAGTTGACATTCAATAGTGCGTGATAATCTTTGGTAGTAATTATAAGTTACTAATCACTACCACAAAGAATTTAGCTGGTGTACCTGGTCTGAAAGGATAGGTCCAGTCTATGAATTATATTTCTATGAGTTTAATGACGGCGGGCACAACGCAAAAACTTCAGATGTGAAATAGGGTCTAAACTACAGCATATGCGAATATGAGAAGAAAACTAATCTGAGTATGCATTTTTAGTTAATTGACATTAAAAAAAAATTACATTTTAGACATTTTGTAAAAATAAAACACGGTCTTCAATAAATAAATTAATTTGACAACACTTGATAATCTTACAAATTATATTAAAATCAACCTTTTATATTTTCCAATAATGAAGACAAGCACTTATGTCCTGAATGTTTTGGCATTCAGGTTCAAAAAGCCACATTCTGACCACTTCTTCCATTTCCTATGTGAAGTTTTATTTAAATCAAAAGTGATGATGTCAAAAAGTGATTCAATTCTAATGAATTTACCCAATGTAAGTTTACATTCTGAATTGAAATGGAATTGACCCCAACCCTGGTAAATAACATTACACCCTAAGAAGAGCGATGCAACATTTGTTTGCAGTCTTTTAGAAGTCAAATAGACATCTTACAAATTATTCAGCCTCCTAAGGTAATATAATATTATTTGTATATTATAACATTTGGGGATGAATTTACTTTAGGACTCAAAGCAACTCCCTTTCATTGAATCATGTGCCAAGTGCTATCATTCTTCCAATCGTGTCACACAATGGAACTGCTAAGTGTTTTCAGAACAAGACCGTAATTAGTAGGTATTTGCTTTCATTGTTTTTTTCACCCTCCTAACCCCCCTTTCCTGTAAAAACTTTTTACGGGTGAACATAATGTCGCAATGACTGAGTAAATATATACGACTAAAAGCAATTTGGCATCGGGAAACTTAGAAGTCCTGTGTAAATTTAGGATGTACAATTTTTTTTACCATAGCCCATAGAGGCCCTGGTCAAATGTAGTGCACTATATATAGGGACAAGGTTGCCATTTGGGACACATTAACACTGATTTCACTGCTGACCTGAGAACTGTGGAAAAACAACATCCATCGTGATCCCAGGATAGGAAACTAACACTGTGAAATTGTTTATAGGAACATTTCACACAACAATTGTAAAGGAGAATGTTTTTATACTCTTAACCTTAAGGCCTTTCTATTAAAAACATTCTACAAAACACTCTCCCTCTATCCTGTTTGGCTTACAGTGAGGTTACTAAGGCCAAAACCGATCAAGCCCTTTTTAAAATAATTTCTTATTGACCGGGTAATAATGTTTTCCGAGAATTTCACAGGAACACAAAAACACTTAAGAGTCTCACCTGTCTTAAAAGAAATCCTAGCAGCAAACAAGACTTTGAAAACAGTGTTTATTTCAATAACATCTCAATAACAATAGCTATTTTGAAGCTAAATCTAGCAGTGCCGAGTTCAATGTGTCAATTAAATGTATGTAATAGTTATTCTTTAAATTGCACACAGAGTGCACAGCACGAGGACGGATCCATTTGAAGCACACAACGCGTTTGCTATATACACTGCTCAAAAAAAATAAAGGGAACACTTAAACAACACAATGTAACTCTAAGTCAATCACACTTCTGGAAATCAAACTGTCCACTTAGGAAGCAGGAGGCGCTATCAATTAGGAAGTTAGGAGGCGCTACCATGAGACAGGCCAGTAACATCACGAGACATGGAGGAGGCCGTAGGAGGGCAACAACCCAGCAGCAGGACCGCTACCTCCGCCTTTGTGCAAGGAGGAGCAGGAAGAACACTGCCAGAGCCCTGCAAAATGACCTCCAGCAGGCCACAAATGTGCATGTGTCTGCTCAAACGGTCAGAAACAGACTCCATGAGGGTGGTATGAGGGCCCGTCGTCCACAGGTGGGGGTTGTGCTTACAGCCCAACACCGTGCAGGACGTTTGGCATTTGCCAGAGAACACCAAGATTGGCAAATTCGCCACTGGCGCCCTGTGCTCTTCACAGATGAAAGCAGGTTCACACTGAGCACATGTGACAGACGTGACAAGAGTGTGGAGATGCCGTGGAGAACGTTCTGCTGCCTGCAATATCCTCCAGCATGACCGGTTTGGCAGTGGGTCAGTCATGGTGTGGGGTGGCATTTCTTTGGGGGGCCGCACAGCCCTCCATGTGCTCGCTAGAGGTAGCCTGACTGCCATTAGGTACCGAGATGAGATCCTCAGACCCCTTGTGAGACCATATGCTGGTGCGGTTGGCCCTGGGTTCCTCCTAATGCAAGACAATGCTAGACCTCATGTGGCTGGAGTGTCAGCAGTTCCTGCAAGAGGAAGGCATTGATGCTATGGACTGGCCCGCCCGTTCCCCAGACCTGAATCCAATTGAGCACATCTGGGACATGTCTCGCTCCATCCACCAACACTTTCACCAACGCTTTAGTCCAGGTCTGGGAGGAGATCCCTCAGGAGACCATCCGCCACCTCATCGGGAGCATACCCAGGCATTGTAGGGAGGTCATACAGGCACGTGGAGGCCACACACACTACTGAGCCTCATTTTGACTTGTTTTAAGGACATTACATCAAAGTTGGATCAGCCTGTAGTATGGTTTTCCACTTTAATTTTGAGTGTGACTCCAAATCCAGACCTGTGATTTTGTTGTCAGCAAATTCAACTATGTAAAGAAAAAAGTATTTAATAAGAATATTTCATTCATTCAGATCTAGGATGTGTTATTTTAGTGTTCCCTTCATTTTTTTGAGCAGTGTACTTCTCCTTGATCAGACACCAACAGTGGAATTGTCAAGGTAGAGAAACGGCACGGTGTGTATAGTTAAAGAGTCTCTGAACAACCAAAGCAATACATGGTGTATCCGATTAAGGGCTATACCAAGGTCTCTGTTAACCATCTCCATTGGTTCTCTCATGGGAAAATACCATCCAATCTCTTGAGTGACAGTTTTCAGGAGGGGGGTGTGTCTGTCATTATTGTTTTAGTATACTGATCACCCTAGCCCTGAGACAAGGCTGTCATGCCATAGGAGTCTACAACCCTTAAATCCCATGTTAGCATTTGTGTGATCATAAATTACTTAAAGATTGTGTTTCTCTTCAATTTTGCCAACACAGTTCAGTTGAGGTAAACCTCTGCCTCCTTGAGGACCTCCTCTTTCTGCTGAAAGTAGTCCCTGAACCAGGCTATATGTTCTCTCTTTTGCTGTATTGTGTAGTAGGGATTTTTAGCCAGGCCCGAGACCACCAGCTCCATGAAGTGTCTGACAGGTCCCTGGCGTGGGAAGCCTTCCTCCAGGTGTTTCTCCAGGAACACGTGCTCATGGAAGGGCACCTGGGCCTCCGCCTCAAGACCTGAGACACAGGTGGGAGAAAAGGGGATTGGGGTCAGAGAAGAAAAACAAAACACTTGTCGAATCATGCCCAAACTGTCTTTTTCTCAGTCTCTCCTTCAGTCAAATTGATCACATTCATAAAGCCTTTCTTTATATCAACAGTTGTCTGTGCTATATTTTTTTACACATTTTTTATAAACATAACCTTTATTTAATTAGGCAAGTCAGTTAAGAACAAATTCTTATTTACAATGACGACCTACACCGGCCAGTAACCCGGCCTAGACTCCAAAGAGTGCGCAAAAGTGCAGTGGCGAGGAAAAACTCCCATCAGGAACTCACCAGCTTCATTGTTAATTGGATACTGCCACAGCCTGCCCTCTTTGGTCCACTGGATCATCTCCTCAAAGCCATTACGAGGCATTTGATTGGTTGACAGGGCCACTTGATCGGCTAACTCCATGTCCCATAGGGTCGGAACAGCTATATCTGTGTCTGCCTCTGGTTCAGTGCTCGGGGTGAAGATGTTCAGCCTTTTCCCTGAAAATAGACTTCTCCTGACAACCACAGGGTCAAAGGGCAAGGGTCAAGTTCAATCAAGCACTATTAAATAATGTCTAGACAAAGACTACCCACACTAAAAGACTTCCTGGATGTGCCAGAATATTGTTGGAATAGTTTGACTGATTTATTTAGGGTTATTGTACAATTTAAAAGACACAGAAGACAGAGGTTAACACATGAAAGCATTACACAAGGCTCTGATGAAGGCGATTACGACGAAACGTAAGCCTGCCTCATCAATAAATAATAATCTATATGCAGAAACAGAGCGCTACTTGTTCTTTGAGACATTTAATTATGAATGAAGACAGGACATTTTTGCTTCAGCACTATAGTCTTAGCTATGTCCAGGGCATTATCCTTACCTCCTCCGTAATCCACCATCCAACTCTGCAGTGATGCCTCTATCATGGGTGTAGCCCCTCCCATCTTCATCAAAGCGGATCTGATTGGCCGGCCGGGCGTTCTGCCTGCCATTGGGCTTCTTCCCGACCTTCATGTCAGCAATGATAACCCTAAAACAGTGATATCTTCATTAGATTGCATATCTGCTTGTTTCATGGCTGTTAGATTACACTATGGACCTCTACAGCCAGGGAATAAGACTCCAATTATAGTTAAACTTTACTTCTATAGTAAACGTATCTAGAGCAACTTGCAATCAGTGCATTCAACTAAAGCAAGTAAAACAACCACAATCCTTGCAAGTTAAAACCGTCAGAAATATCTGCCAGGTGCTAAATCAGTGCTAGTAAGAGTAAATGAGAAGACACTTGCCCAATGTTGTTGACGTCCCCGTTCTTCTGTGCCTCTCCGATAGCTTCATGTTGCCTCAGCTTCTTCAGCAGCTCTGACTCAGCCTGGCTTTGGTTAGGTAAAGTAGCTGCAGCAGCAGAGACAGCAGCAACCAGCTCAGGGCTCAGTGTCTCACTGCACACACACAAAAGGGTGAATTTGGTAGAAGGGTGAGACTAGATATATGGCCACCTATTGTGAAAACAGGTGTATCAATAGAAGCAGTTGGATCTCAGCGGAAGATAGAAAAAAACAGAATTACGAGTCGACCACGGCACAAGTCTCCTCACCTTGGGGCAGGTGCTGGTACGTCAGCCATGCCAGTGGCCTCCTGGAACATACTGGTGGTGCTCTCCATAGCTGCTGGCATGGGCCTGGCAGCAGTCTCAGAGGTCCTCTGCACCTTTAAGGGCTTAAACTTCCTTTTGTTGGTCACCTCGACCTTCATGGCCCCCAGGAGGTCCAGCAGACTCTCCTTCCCACTCTTCACAGGCTGAATTTCATCCTTGGGGGGGGCTTCTGTCTGTTGTTCCTCCTTATTGACCTCTAACATCTGCTCCTCTACAACTTTGTCTCCCTCTTTCTTTACATCTACAACATCTTCAGTTTTAACCTGGATCTCAACAATTGTTTCACCCTCCTTTACTACCGCCATTGTTACTTCTAGCTTTTGTTTAACCTCCTCTGTTTTACTGGCTAACATGATTTCTTTCATTTCCTCAATCTCCTTTACATCCTCCAGCTTTACTTCTGGAATGGGCAAAAGTGCTGTTTTATTCTGGATTTCTTCCATTTTCTCACTATCCATCTTAACTGGAATTTCCTCTATGTTGCTCTCCTTTACAGCCTCCATTCTTACCTCGAGAATTGGCTCAACCTCTGTTTTAATCTGGATTTTTTCTTTGATTTTCTCACTCGCCTTTGCTGCCTCCACCTTTGATTCTAGTTTTTTCTCAATCTCTTCTGTTTGTATAAGAATTTCTTCCATTTTGACACTCTCTGTTACTCCCTCCATTTTCACCCCTACTCTCTGCTCGCTCTGTTCTGCTACCATTTTTACATAATCTTGTAGCTCTATGACCTTCTCTCCAACCATCTTTACTGCTACCTTCTGCTCACCATCCTTCAATGCACTATTTTCTTCCTTGGGAGGGAGAGGCCCCTCTTTCTTTTCACAGTGGATGACAGAACTTGTGCCAAATGCATTGAAGACCCCTCCATTCGTAGCTCTGGGTGAGGGAGAGAGACCGTGTAAGCACAAGAAACATTAAAGCTAAATACTCTAACTTGCAAGACAGTGGCCCTCAAAGACATTGTGCTGCACTAGTACTGAAACCATGTAGACTTGCGATAGTTTGCTACATGGCTGCAAAGTGAGAATAGATTAGATCTTTATTGTAGATAAAGATGAGATGTTCCAGGATTATGCGGCAGATTTGCGAAGGTGGCATTTTCAGAGGTAAACTGGCCAAGACCACCAACAACACATAAAATCTCACATAATTCTTCCCAAAAACAATTACAGTTCTCTCAACAATCGCAGTGCCCACTTAGTCAAAGGCAGGGACGCAAAATATTGATCTTGTCCATTCCCAGCGGGGCTCTCCGGGGGGCTGTTGGCAAGACGCATCGCTGTTGTGTTCCAACATTCCGTCAAAACATTTTACATACATCCTGTAGCAGATCTAGCAAATGGCAGCCTACAGCAGCCTACAGGCTGGAGATCAAATGTATGACAATGTAATGAGACAGAAACTTTTTACATCCTGCAAGCTTCTCAGATTAGCTCATTTTTTATTTGATTGGCACACAAACAAATAAAAAATGTGCTGACATGTTAACAAACAGGACAGGTTAAAGTAAAATATACAATATGGAATGGACAATCAGGCTACTCACAACTGATGTCCAGGAGTTCCATCCCGTAGGCTAAATTGTCATGATCAGTGGTTTCATGCTGATCACTTAGCAAATAGGCTCAGGATAACTCCTCCTGATAAAGTTGTGTATCTGATATTCTGAGCTTAAATAGCCACAGCAATCAGGACTAATAAAGCCAATGGTCATTCATAAAATTCCATTGCGGGCAGAAATGGCAGGCTACATCCCAGTAAACAGACTGACGACGTCGTCGTTTTTTTTAGGGGGGTTACAAAACGGTAGATTTACATTTCAGGCAACGCTGTAGGCCAGGGATGGGCCTACATGGGGGAAAAAAGCGCCGAAGTCTTCAGAAAGCCTCAGTTTCCCATCACTAGTGTGTTAGCTTTATGGCTCTCTAAGGTTGTTTAGCTAGCTGATGTTAGCTACTGTAGCTTGATTGTGCAGTTGTCATCAGACAACCTTGTGGAGGGTGATATGTGAACTTACCTGCAAATGGGCAGTAAAACCATACCACATTTCGACGACCTTAACCATGCCTCGCGGATGTACACAGGTAATGCACGATTTCTAACCGGACAGACGGACAATAGTAGTATTCTATACATGATTGCTCTTCACAAACGCCTACAATGTCGTCCATACACGTTTCCTCCTTGTGCGACGATCAAACTGTCCGTAGTGAAACAAATGTTTAAATAATGTTTCCGCTCGACATTAACCACATGGAAGGGGAATGAGGGTGTGCAAGGGCTGTGTTAGCTTCTTTGGTGAGTGGTTCCAGTGATGAAGTCGAGAATGCAAAGACGTGCGGTCTTTCTTACCGAATTCTGATGTGCACTTCGAACATATTAGAATAACTGTCCACATGTACTTTTCCTCAGCCAACAAGACGTGTAACAATCAGCAAAATCACTAGTCTATGTCAATCTACTGTAGTATAACAGTTTAGGCTACCTATTATATTGGTCAACTTGTAAAGAAATAGCCTGGCTCCGTGTTGAACGGTCATCCAACTCGGGAACTCGAGCCTCTGGAGCTCCGACTTTCTGACCTGAAGATCACTGACGTCATGATTTTACCTGTATATTTTCGTGTTCCCAGTTGTCTTGAAAGCACCACAAGAAGCTGCAGTAGCAGCAGCACTTGCTCTGTCTGACAGATTTTCCCCTAAAGGCTCTGTATGCTTATGATAAATAAGATACATAATGTACACATAAAGCAATTTAATTCGACTAAAGTATGCAATTTAACCGATAAGCATGACCAGTCAAATGTATTTCCATAAATGAATAGGCTAAAAAGCATTATTTCCCAATGGGATTTTTTCTTCTTCTCCTGGCCAATTTTATTTATCTGCTTTTCAACCAAAAAAATATCGGACAAAAGCCTAACGGCAACTACATTGTTTATAAATACTGAAATTAAATATCAGTTTTGGTGTCAGGCGTGTCCTTATAGACTTTTGCAGTTGAGGAGCGTGTAAATGTGTGAGTAGTCATCTTCAATAGCCTCCCTTTGGCGAGGAAACACAAGCGTATCCTACCTGAAGGGTTTTGATATCTGCCACACCCCATGTCGGAGGAGAAAAGCATGCACACATTTACTTATCATTGCATCTACAAAATGTATTACGCAACGAACTTAATTTGTTTTGATCACTTTACACATTTATTTTGGGATCTACCCCCTGTAAAAGTAATTTGCTTGATGCGCGTGAGTGGAAGACGCGTGAGGAGCTTCTAATTTAATGCAAGCGCATTTTCGTCCACGTTAACTCTCCTCCGTTACCGTTGCCATTTTAAAAAGTAGGCAAGAGAGGGTGGAGGAGAGATGATGCAGGAGTTGAGAAAATCTCATTTAGAAAATCCCAATGACCTTTGCAGTTTTTGGACGGAGGAGGTGCGATGACTCTTAGCGTAAGAATGGCGCTGTTAAGATCTGAGATGTGTCTCCTGTGTATACACATTCGTTCGATGTGTACATACATACGTCTCCTGAATACAAACCAAGTAATGTGACTTATAGGTATTTATGCTCTCTTGAGAACCTTGATGATCTTGAAATGGCGTCATGCCGCAGTGGTGAGCGGCGCTCTGAGGTTGAGCCAGTCCAGGATGAAGTGGGCCTACCTGCAGCGACAGGTGTAATGTGAAGACTTCTAACGTTTGCCCTGAGTGTCCTACCAGAGATGGAAAGAGTGGATTCCTGCATTGTGGCCCACCCATATATTGTGTCGGGCTGAGTAAAGGACAAACTGGGAATGATTACATCTGTGAAAGTTTCTAGGAGTGGAATTGTTTTAATTTTTTTGTGTATCCGCCTCCCAGAGGAAGCGGCCGATTTGAATCACACAGCTTGGAGCTCAACCTGTGGTGTGCTTTGTTTTCCGTAGCAGGGCGCCTCAAAAATGGGTGATCAGGGGGGTAGCATTGAGTGTAGAAGTGGATCCAATTAAAGGAAAATTCCTAGTGTTTGTGACGCCTGCCGTTTGATGAGACAATGGCGAGACAGAATACCCTGTATGTCTTGTTGAGCTTTGACACAGAGTTTCTTCCTAATAAGGTAAGATTAGGTTATAATTGCTATTCTGTGAGGGCCTATATTCTGAACCCCGCTTCAGTGATTTAGGTGCCAAGGATTCGATCATGTTGCAGCTGTAACAGGGTTATATTGGTGATTCCCCTTGCGACTTTATTGTTAAACCAATGGGTTTTTGGTTTGAGATTGTCTTGCCTTCACCTACTCAACATGGCATTTTATTGGCTGGTTTGCGTAGCTTGCTTACGAGGGGGGATGTTCCAGTTAGAATCGTCCCAGTGAACAAGCACCAAACCAGCGGTAAGTTGTTGGTTGCAAAGCACTGTACATCAAAAGTGATTTTTATACTCTCAAGTGATGATTTAAATGTACAAATTATATCAAATTGTTTGTAAATGTTGGAGAATATTTGTTGTGCATTTTGTTGTAAAGAATTCCCGCCAGTACTAGCTAGCAACTTACTGTGTCTGGTGGGGGGGGGTTCATATATTTTGTACAGTGCGTGAGTGCAGAGTTGGATGGTGAGACGTGCATTGCATGACGTGCAATTTTGTGCCGTTCCTAACAGGTACATTGTTAAAGATATTATATTGTATATTGTAATTGTATTATTTTGGTAACTAGCCCAGTGAACAAGCACCAAACCAGCGTGCGTGAGTGCAGAGTTGGATGGTGAGACGTGCATTGCATGACGTGCAATTTTGTGCCGTTCCTAACAGAATAAAGCTACATGACTGGTGCTACATAATGGAGTTCCGTGTCGATGACTGATTGTACACAACGCAAGAAGAGCACTGTTACACAGCAGTGTGTAGAAGGGAGATCCTACCATGTGAGAAATGTGTAGGGGGGAGCAGTCAGAGGGAGTGTACAGTTGGGATAGAGAAAGCACTGTGTGTCAACGATGGGGGTGCCCATACAAGCTGGGTATCCAAAGTGCCCTGTGTGAGAGAGACAGGTTGAGATTGCCAGAGTTCGAAAGGGGCAGAAAGTTTCCTATTTTGAGGCAGTGGAGAAAGTAGAGGATAGCCAAGGGTGAGTGAGTCGACCTGGAGCCCCCAAATGAGTAGGCCTGAAGAGAGAGAGCTAGAGAGGATGCATTTTAGTAAGGTTGGATTGATTGCGTTTACAGCCATGGTAATCAACTGCACTGCACTGATAGAGTGGAAATCACAGAGATAGATGTGGTAGTTGCTGCAGCAGAGAAAAATGTGTGTGTGAGAGATTTTAGTCTAGAAGATCTACAGGAAGTTTTGAGAGAAGGGGTTCCATCCTCCCAGGTCGACGGTCTGGTGTAGGATAATTTAGGGCCAAGTAGTGGGATGGGGTGGTGGATTTTTGGGCATAGTGTATAGGTGCAGGGGTAGTGCAATTTCAGTTTTTCCCATTCCCTAATTCCCTTTATTTTTTGGTTTTGTCATAATGTGGAATGCACATTCCGAACTGAGAAAGGCAGTAATACAGCAAAAAGTGTCTAGTCTGGCGGAAATTCACAATAAGAAAAATAAGAAATTCCATTGGACAATGAATGGAGGAACGTATAACGCCCCACCCAGCATGCTGCATCACGCAATCCCTTCTCAAGGTCAGGGTATGAGTCGAAACCTGCTTATTTTTCAGTGGAGTGTATTCACGAATGCCAAGGGAAGCCAGGCTTCCCAAAATAGGGAAGCCAGGCTTCCCAAAATAGTTGAGGAAGAAAAATATATATATTTAATCTCTGTGTTTTCATAATTTTCCTTCAATTCTCAAGAGGCTGAAACAGCACCCCTCTGTCTCTGTAAGTGTAGTCTATCTATCTTATGCTGTCTGGTTAAAAAGAGTATGACATTGTTGCCGCCCATAGCTTTGAATGCAGGGGAAGTCAGCGAGCATTTGGCCTCCCTTGATAAAAAAAAAGTCTAAAATAATAGCGTTGCGCTAAACTGAGTGAGCTCAACTGTGAATGGTCCTGGTGCACCAAAAATAAGTGTCAAAGGAAGCCAATTTGGTTTTGTCTTCACTCCTATCACATCACATTGAGAGCATAGAAACAACTTGAATTGTTACATCTCGTTGTGGTGTTGTCCTCCGGCTAGCTAGCTAGCCAAAATTGTCCCTTTCCTAAATTAGCCATGGTGCACCAGGACCATGGATAGAGATGGGATTTGGACTAAAGGTTTTACTTAGTTCTCTGTACTGGCTAATGGTTATAACGGCGATTCTGATCCGAACATAAATTCATACAATGTGCCCCTGGACTGATTGGATGGAAGTTCAATATGTAGTTAGATGTAGAAGGCTTATGTTAACTAGCTAATGTTGCCCATGACAGGGAGTTAGGCTAGCGAGCAAGCATTTTAGCCAGGTAGCCTAGAACAACAAAAAATAAAAGCGTTCACTGTATGACAGAGTCATAGACTGCTTCGTCAACGTAAAAAAGAAGAGGATTAAATTGGTGTTTCTCCCCAATAGGGTGAGTCAATGTGTTTTTTCTACTTGCACACACACATACACGGAAATCAGAACCTTGGACAGCCACATCATATTTAGCTTACATTGTTTGGACTAAATTGTTTTTGATATCTTTTGTCATTGTATTAGATTGGTGAACTGGAATAGAGGATGCAGCTCCTGTTTTCTTTGTGACTTGCGGTAACTCTCCTGGTTCTAAATCAATAGTTATTTAGTAGTCAGAAAATGTCAGAAACATTAACTTGATTGACCATGCTGTATGTCATGTAACTGTTTGTTACATTCAATATATGATGTGGACTTTAACTGACAGAGGTTGCTTTCCGGTGGCTGCAATGTCAAACAAGCCCAATGTCCATGCTAAAACGGGTTATAGCCATGAGTCCTCTATGTATATCTATCTAAAAAAAAGAAAGGCACAGCTCCCATAAATAGTTTATTTCAAAGTTGCCGAAATGCGAAATACACGTATATCAGTGTATTCGTAACAACCATTAAGAAACTTCTATTCGATCAAATAAACCTCACGTAGCAAATTATCAATTACAATTTTTGTTGACCAAATTCGACACATTGACCTCCATACAAAAAATGACTCACTCTCCGTGGCGTTATTTTCGTGGACAGATTTTGGGCGGAGTAAAACTATCTCGCTTCGCCTCTTCCTCTCTGTCGAAACGCACGTTTGAATGATATGGCCTTGGATGCTGTGTCTCTAGCAACCTTTTCTACGTAGCATCAAAGGTACGTCGGAATGAGAGAGTAGTGTTCTATATGAAGCTAAATAAATGTAGAGAACTCGAATGAACCCTGCCGTTAGCAGTATAGGTAGGTAGCTAGCTAGCTTACATCATCGCCGTAATATATGTAGCTACTGCTAAAAGCTAGCTCCCGTTTGTCCTTACATTCGATGCATTGCCAGCTGTTAATGTTGTAGCTTGCTTAGCCGGACACCCGAGTCATTTTCACCATTCTTGTTCAGATCGCAAACTAACTTTTGATATACCAACACGATTGCCGCAATGCACTGTACAACAGGAGTGAAATAATGGCTTATGGTGTCAGACTCGGCGCACTCGAGAGCGGTTTTCACAGTTAATACCGTATTAATTTATATACACAATCTATGGTTTCAATCTATGTGCTGAGCGTGACAGTCGCCTTCTCTGACTCCTTGAACTTTTGCACCAGTTTCTGCTTCGAATGAAGAGTGATGACAGACTCGCAAATTGAGACTTGCATTGGAATTGTGAATGGACAGCTAATTATAAGTTATTCACTCTATTAGAGTTACATGTGAACAATAGAGGAACTGTGATTTACTGCCTCACTTGTCGTGGGAAAAACAACTACCATGGTGAAATGGAGTGACATTTTTGTCAATGTTTTATTAAGGTGCGATCTATACTGTAGCTTAAATAAGAATTTGTTCTTAACTGACTTGCCTAGTTATTTATCGTTTTTCTACTGTACCCACATCGTATTTCCGATTTTTTTTTTAATGGTGAGTGATAACTGGTTTAACATGTAATAGTAGCTTTGTCGTTTTTTTTTGTACAGTGAGTATTTACTGTATATGGTTGTTTCACAGATTGGCATTGCAGTAGGCACTGTACCATAATAAAGGAGGAACCCTTCTACAGGTAGTTCCAGATCTCCACCTCAATGGCCCCACACCCAGTGGTGCAGGCCATCATTGACCTCTCAGCTGGAGCTATAGGTAAAGTAACAGTTGCAAAGCACAGTTTCAGGGGGCCCAAATTATTATTTTGTGTTTTTGCCCCTAATGGGGCAGAGACAAAAATGTGCAGTTTCATAGCTAATCTCATGCTATTTTTAAAATGTTGCTATGAGACTGAGAGAAAATGTAGCTGTTTTAGAGCTCTTGCGATTCTTGTAACTAGCTGGAACTCCATAAGACACGATAAAAGGCATTTCATTTGTACAATTATTGTCCAACAAGTGTTTAATGGCCTTGATTGTTTAATTCTAATATGGAATTATTCAAACTTAATATCCATTATTGCCTGTTTTCTTGAATGTTAAACACTTTTTTGCAGTGTTTGAAATTGGGATCCTTTGCTCTGGACAAGGACATTTCCAGCCATAGAGCCAACATGGGAATGAATAATATTGAAAGTATATAGAAAATTCCAAAAACAATTTTTTTCTTATAAAAGTCCCCTAAATAAACATTTTTTAACTCAAATTATGCCCCCAAAAATTACATTCTACTATTTAAAAAAAAAAAGTTTCCCTGCTGGAGAAGGACTGTTTGAAGAATCTCTGAGCTAATTTCCTGCTTTTGTAAACATTTTGACATGAGGCTGAGGGAAAATGTTGCAGGTTTTAAGCTAACTTCCTGTCATCCCTAACCATTTTTGTCATAGCATATGAACATGTCATAAACCATCTGGGGGGCCCAAAAGCTCGTGGGCCCCCGCCTTGTGGGGGCTGCAGCGGTGTGTGCTACGCCAGTGTAAAGTAACAACATTATACTGTAACATCAATATGAATATCCTAGTCCCAGGTCTGTTTGGGCTGTATGGTCAATAAAGAAGAATGTTGGGGTCCCTTTGAATAAAACGCATCACACACTTAAAAAAAGAAAGGGAAAACTCGGTGCACAGCAGTGTCTAGTTCGGGGTGCTGGTTTAGCACAAACAACTAGTATTCAAACATTATTTGGTATTAAAAAAAAAACTTGTTTTCGTAGGAAAACTAGCCTAGTTTAAAAAAGGAAGTAAGAGAACCACACACTAGAAAAGACGGATGACGTGACCTTTGTTCTATTCATTTACATTTTTATTTTGCAGTGCAGCAGTGATAAACGCATGCAAAATAAGAAATTAACTAAAGTCAACGTTTGTCACCTGTCTTTTTAGAAGGGAAAATCTGCAGTTACTTACTATTCATTTTTACTTAAATTTATATTTACCCATTTGATTCTTGAAGACTATAACTTATAAATGCCGCATGAGCATAGTTCAACTGTTTTACCCCATCAGAACCCCAGAAATAAACATGTTTTACTCTATTTGTAAACAGATTTTAAATGTAAACACACACTGTATATAGCCTCAACATGATTTAAAAATTGTGATATCATGGATGGTCAGTCCTTGCATCCATAGCCCTGTTTATGAATTTGATAGTGGTTACATACAGCCTCGTCCCTCAGCTTTGTCGGGAAGTATGCTTTGTTATTGTTTCTACTGCGGCTTGTCCCTTTTTAAGTGTTTGGTTTTTGAATACTTATCACAATAATAAGGTTGCAAATCCTTATTACTTACACTTATTGCACACCAGTGGTCTGGATGGCCAAGATGGAGATGAAATATCTCAACATTTGACTATTTGTGTAACTACATCTGAGTAAATGTTCTTGAGAGCTTGACCTAACTATTGTAATGTAATAGCAGTAGCAATGCTAAAAGGTGTCCATTGTTCAGAGTCCTCACCTGATCTAGCAGGACACTGACTGCTGACTATTGCCTTCCCCCAGCCGGGCCCTTTGTTTCCAATGGCTGTGATCACTGTCACACACACTATCACAAAGCCCACTCTACAGATCCTTATCAGTGTAAAATGTGGGGGAGGGTAAGCGCTGAATCAGAGCTGAACTTTAGATACAAGGAATCCTACTTCTTTAGTGTAACTTTGCATGATGAAAGATGACCCCACACTTCTCTTTGTAATCATAAGGTTCAGGTTTTGTTGTCAACTCCTATGAAGTGAAATGGCTCCTTTTAACTGTCCCCACTCCACACCCTACCCAGGAGGTACAGCGTGTGTGCTGAGCGGTCAGCCCCTGGACACAGCCAAGGTGAAGATGCAGACCTTTCCCTCCTTGTACCGAGGCTTTGTCCACTGCTTCTCCTCCACATACAAGTATGTAGCTTCTTTTTAAAATTATTTTTATTTTACCCCCCTTTCTCCCCAATTTCGTGGTATCCAATTGTTAGTAGTTACTATCTTGTCTCGCTACAACTCCCGTACGGGCTCGGGAGAGACGAAGGTCGAAAGCCATGCGTCCTCCGAAACACAACTCAACCAAGCCGCACTGCTTCTTAACACAGCGCGCATCCAACCCGGAAACCAGCCGCACCAATGTGTCGGAGGAAACACCGTGCACCTGGCGACCTGGTTAGCGTGCACTGCGCCCGGCCCGCCACACAATGAGAATGTAGCTTTGTCTGAGGCTCCTGCCCTATGGGACATTCTGGCTGTCTCCTGTTTCTGTAGCATGAGGCAGTTTTAATATAAAAGTACAACCCCTGGACAGGACAGAACGCTAGTCTATCACAGGTCCATGTTAAAGTACAGTGCATTTGGAAAGTAATTCAGACCCCTTGACGTTTTCAACATTTTGTTATGTTACAGCCTTATTCTAAAATGGATAACATTTTTTAAAGTCCTCATCAATCTACATGCAATAACACAATGACAGCAAAAACAGTTAAAAAATAAAAATAACATACAAATCTTAAACAGATACCTTATTTACATAAGTATTCATACCCTATGCTATGAGACTCCAAATTGAGCTCAGCTGTATCCTGTTCCCATTGATCATCCTTGATGATTCTTCAATTTGATTGGAGTCCATCTGTTGTAGATTCAATTGATTGGACGTGATTTGGAAAGGTCTATGTAAGGTCACACAATTGACGGTGCATGTCAGAGCAAAAACCAAGCCATGAGGTTCAAGGAATTGTCCATAGAGCTCTGAGACAGGATTGTGTCGAGGCACAGATATGGAATAAGGTACCAAAACGTTTCTGCAGCATTGAAGGTTCCCAAGAACACATTGCTCTCCATCATTCTTAAATGGAAGAAGTTTGGAACCACCAAGACTCTTCCTAGCGCTGGCCACCCGGCCAAACTGAGCAATCGGGGGAGAAGGGCCTTGGTCAGGGAAGGTGACCAAGAACCCAATGTTCAGTCTGACAGAGCTCCCGAGTTCCTCTGTGGAGATGGGAGAACCTTACAGACAGACAACCATCTCTGCAGCACTTCACCAATCAGGCCTTTATGGTGGAGTGGCCAGACAGTACTCAGTACTTTGTTGAAGCACCTTTGGCAGCGATTACAGCCTAGAGTCTTCTTGGGTGTGACGCTAAAAGCTTCGCACATCTGTATTTGGGGAGTTTCTCCCTTCTCTGCAGATCCTCTCAAGCCCTGTCAGGTGGGATGGGAAGCGTCGCTGCACAGCTATTTTAAGGGCTCCAAAGATGTTTGATCGTGTTCAAGAGTGGCCCTGACAAGGACATTCAGAGACTTGTCCCCAAGCCACTCCTGTGTTGTCTTGGCTGTGTGCTTAGTGTTGGTCCTGAGCGCTCTGGAGTAGGTTTTCATCAAGGATCGCGCTGTACTTTGCCTCATTAATCTTTCCTTCAAGCCTGACTAGTCTCCCAGTCCCTGCCTCTGAAAAGCATTCTCACAGCATAATGCTGTCACCACCATGCTTCACCATAAGGATGGCGCCAGGTTTCTTCCAGATGTGACTCTTGGCATTCAGGCCAAAGAGTTCAATCTTGGTTTCATCAGACCAGAGAATCTTGTTTCTCATGGACAGTCCTTTAGGTGCCTTTTGGCAAACTCCAATTGGGCTGTCGTGCCTTTTGCTGAGAAGTGGCTTCTGTCTGGCCTCTCTAATATAAAGGCGAGATTGGTGTCCTTCAGTA
Organism: Oncorhynchus kisutch; assembly: GCF_002021735.2. Taxonomy (NCBI): domain Eukaryota; kingdom Metazoa; phylum Chordata; class Actinopteri; order Salmoniformes; family Salmonidae; genus Oncorhynchus; species Oncorhynchus kisutch. The sequence goes on along the minus strand of NC_034201.2, from coordinate 2,468,301 downwards.
AGGTTTTCCTATCTCCACAGAGGAACTCTGGAGCTCTGTCAGAATGACCATCAGGTTCTTGTTCACCTCCCTGACCAAGGCCCTTCTCCAGCAGCCAGCTCTAAGAAGTGTCTTGGGTGTTCCAAAGTTCTTCCATTTAAGAATGATGGAGGCCACTGTGTTCTTGGGACCTTCAATGCTGCATACTTTTTTTTGGTACCCTTCCCCAGATCTGTGCCTCGACATAATCCTGTCTCGGAGCTCTACGGACAATTCCTTCGACCTCATGGTTTGGTTTTTGCTCTGACATGCACTGTCAACTGTGGGACCTATATCGACAGGTGTCCCTTTCTCAATTATGTCCTATCAATTGAGTTTACCACAGGTGGACTCCAATCAAGCTGTAGAAATATCTCATGGATGACCAATGGAAACAAGATGCACCTGAACTCAATTTCGAGTCTCATAGCAAAGAGTCTGAATACTTATGTAAATAAGGTAGGTCTGTTATTTTGAATAAGTTTGCAAAAAAGGTATAACCTGTTTTTGCTTTCTTATTATAGAGTATTGTGTGTAGATTGATGGGGGGGGGGGGGGGGAATACCCTTATCTATTTTAGGGTAAGGCTGTAATGTAACAACGTGGAAAAGGTCAAGGGGTCTGAATACTTTCCGAATGCACTGATGGATGTAATGTATTTTGACTAATATGGATGACATGAAGTATTTTGTCTGCCTGTGGTTGTTTTTATAGTGTTGTAAACAATATCTTGTAAATTGTTCTAATCTGGTGGAGTGGCACTTTAATAAACTACTCTAAATTGTACAGACAGGTGGGTCTCCGAGGGCTCTACCAGGGTACCAGCCCAGCCCTGATGGCTAACATCGCTGAGAATTCTGTCCTCTTCATGAGCTACGGATTCTGCCAGGAGGTGGTTCGCACAATGGCGGGACTGGGAACGGAGGCTCCACTCAGGTAAGGAAAGATACTAGGATGTGTAGGCCTAATTGAATGCTCGCTCTCTTTCAGTAGTAGGCATACCATCTCCTACTGTATGTTCTCTCTTTCTCTATATGTCTCTGTCTTTCAGTGACATGCAAAAAGCCTGTGCTGGGTCGGTTGCATCCATCTTCTCCTCTCTGGTCCTGTGCCCCACTGAGCTGGTCAAGTGTCGTCTTCAAGCCATGTACGAGATGGAAGCGTCTGGCAAGATCGCAAAGGGCCAAAAGTGAGTGTTTAAAGGCCCAGTGCAGTTAACATTTGTCCTGGGTTTTGTATCATATTGTATAACAGCTGATGAAACTAACACTGTAAAAGTGTTATTTCCTGATTAGTTACTGGTTGAAAATACAATCTACATGGGACCTTCTAATCAGCAGATTTTGCATGAGTGGAGCTTCGACAGGCGGTAAATGAGTTAATGTTAGAGGTCGACCGATTGAATCGGCATGGCCGATTTAAAAATAAATAACTTGAAATCGGCCAGAATTTATTTTTCATAACAATCGGTAATCGTCATTTTTGGATGGCGATTATGGCCGTTTACAGGCTGACCACCTGTTACGCGAGTGCAGCAAGGAGCCAAGGTAATCTTAACATCATCACTAGTTAACTACACATGGTTGATGATATTACTAGGTTAACTAGCTTGTCCTGCGTTGTATACAAATTAACAGGCACCGCATTGATTATCATTGAATCACAGCCTACTTCGCCAAACGGGGGATGTTTTAACAAAAGTGCATTCACGAAAAAGCAACAATCGGTGCACGAATGTACCTAACCATAAACATCAATGCCTTTCTTAAAATCAATACACAGAGGTATTTTTTTTAAACCTGCATATTTAGTTAAAAGAAATGTATGTTAGCAGACAATATTAACTAGGGAAATTGTGTCACTTCTCTTGCGTTCATTGCACGCAGAGTCAGGGTATGTGCAACAGTTTGGGTCGCCTTGCTTGTTGCGAACTAATTTGCCAGAATTGTACATAATTATGACAACATTGAAGGTTGTGCAATGTTACAGCAATATTTAGACTTAGGGTTGCGAACCGTTCGATAAAATATGTAACGGTTCCGTATTTCACTGAAAGAATAAACGTTTTTGTTTTAGAAATGATAGTTTCCGGATTGACCATATTAATGACCTACGGCTCATATTTCTGTGTTTATTATATTACAATTTAAGTCTATGATTTGATAGAGCAGTGTGAGCGGTGGTAGGCAGCAGCAGGCTCGTAAGCATTCATTCAAACTTTACTGCGTTTGCCAGCAGCTCTTAGCAATGCTTTAATCACAGCGCTGTTTATGGCTTCAAGCCTATCAACTCCTGAGATTAGGCTGGCAATACTAAAGTGCCTATAAGAACATCAAATAGTCAAAGGTATATGAAATACAATTAGTATAGAGAGAAATAGTCAATGTGTCATAACTACAACCTAAAACTTCTTAACTTGGAATATTGAAGAACTGGGAATATTGAACCACCAGCTTTCTTATGTTCTGAGCAAAGGACTTGAATGTTAGCTTTTTTACATGGCACATATTGCACTTTACTTTCTTCTCCAACACTGTGTTTTTGCATTATTTAAACCAAATTGAGCATGTTTCATTATTTATTTGAGACTAAATAGATTCTATTTATGTATTATGGTTAAAATAAGTGTTCATTGTTCATTCAGTATTGTTGTAATTGTCATCATTACACACATATATATATAAATCGGTATCTGCTTTTTTGGGTCCTCCAATAATCGGTATTGAAAAATCATAATCGGTCGACCTCTAGTTAATAGACCAATAACAGAGTTCCAAACCTCTCTGCCAATGGGCGAGATCGTTTTGCATCGCCTAGTGCTCAGGGAGGGCAGGGTTTGCACATTTTAGACCTTTCCATTGGTCCTAAAGTGAGATCTCCACACACCCGGGGCAGCGAGCAATGCAAAGCAAACTTGCTTAGACCTTTCCATTGGTCCTAAAGTGAGATCTCCACACACCCGGGGCAGCGAGCAATGCAAAGCAAACTTGCTTAGACCTTTCCATTGGTCCTAAAGTGAGATCTCCACACACCCGGGGCAGCGAGCAATGCAAAGCAAACTTGCTTAGACCTTTCCATTGGTCCTAAAGTGAGATCTCCACACACCCGGGGCAGCGAGCAATGCAAAGCAAACTTGCTTAGACCTTTCCATTGGTCCTAAAGTGAGATCTCCACACACCCGGGGCAGCGAGCAATGCAAAGCAAACTTGCTTAGACCTTTCCATTGGTCCTAAAGTGAGATCTCCACACACCCGGGGCAGCGAGCAATGCAAAGCAAACTTGCTTAGACCTTTCCATTGGTCCTAAAGTGAGATCTCCACACACCCGGGGCAGCGAGCAATGCAAAGCAAACTTGCTTAGACCTTTCCATTGGTCCTAAAGTGAGATCTCCACACACCCGGGGCAGCGAGCAATGCAAAGCAAACTTGCTTAGACCTTTCCATTGGTCCTAAAGTGAGATCTCCACACACCCGGGGCAGCGAGCAATGCAAAGCAAACTTGCTTAGACCTTTCCATTGGTCCTAAAGTGAGATCTCCACACACCCGGGGCAGCGAGCAATGCAAAGCAAACTTGCTTAGACCTTTCCATTGGTCCTAAAGTGAGATCTCCACACACCCGGGGCAGCGAGCAATGCAAAGCAAACTTGCTTAGACCTTTCCATTGGTCCTAAAGTGAGATCTCCACACACCCGGGGCAGCGAGCAATGCAAAGCAAACTTGCTTAGACCTTTCCATTGGTCCTAAAGTGAGATCTCCACACACCCGGGGCAGCGAGCAATGCAAAGCAAACTTGCTTAGACCTTTCCATTGGTCCTAAAGTGAGATCTCCACACACCCGGGGCAGCGAGCAATGCAAAGCAAACTTGCTTAGACCTTTCCATTGGTCCTAAAGTGAGATCTCCACACACCCGGGGCAGCGAGCAATGCAAAGCAAACTTGCTTAGACCTTTCCATTGGTCCTAAAGTGAGATCTCCACACACCCGGGGCAGCGAGCAATGCAAAGCAAACTTGCTTAGACCTTTCCATTGGTCCTAAAGTGAGATCTCCACACACCCGGGGCAGCGAGCAATGCAAAGCAAACTTGCTTAGACCTTTCCATTGGTCCTAAAGTGAGATCTCCACACACCCGGGGCAGCGAGCAATGCAAAGCAAACTTGCTTAGACCTTTCCATTGGTCCTAAAGTGAGATCTCCACACACCCGGGGCAGCGAGCAATGCAAAGCAAACTTGCTTAGACCTTTCCATTGGTCCTAAAGTGAGATCTCCACACACCCGGGGCAGCGAGCAATGCAAAGCAAACTTGCTTAGACCTTTCCATTGGTCCTAAAGTGAGATCTCCACACACCCGGGGCAGCGAGCAATGCAAAGCAAACTTGCTTAGACCTTTCCATTGGTCCTAAAGTGAGATCTCCACACACCCGGGGCAGCGAGCAATGCAAAGCAAACTTGCTTAGACCTTTCCATTGGTCCTAAAGTGAGATCTCCACACACCCGGGGCAGCGAGCAATGCAAAGCAAACTTGCTTAGACCTTTGCATTGGTCCTAAAGTGAGATCTCCACACACCCGGGGCAGCGAGCAATGCAAAGCAAACTTGCTTAGACCTTTCCATTGGTCCTAAAGTGAGATCTCCACACACCCGGGGCAGCGAGCAATGCAAAGCAAACTTGCTTAGACCTTTGCATTGGTCCTAAAGTGAGATCTCCACACACCCGGGGCAGCGAGCAATGCAAAGCAAACTTGCTTAGACCTTTCCATTGGTCCTAAAGTGAGATCTCCACACACCCGGGGCAGCGAGCAATGCAAAGCAAACTTGCTTAGACCTTTCCATTGGTCCTAAAGTGAGATCTCCACACACCCGGGGCAGCGAGCAATGCAAAGCAAACTTGCTTAGACCTTTCCATTGGTCCTAAAGTGAGATCTCCACACACCCGGGGCAGCGAGCAATGCAAAGCAAACTTGCTTAGACCTTTCCATTGGTCCTAAAGTGAGATCTCCACACACCCGGGGCAGCGAGCAATGCAAAGCAAACTTGCTTAGACCTTTCCATTGGTCCTAAAGTGAGATCTCCACACACCCGGGGCAGCGAGCAATGCAAAGCAAACTTGCTTAGACCTTTCCATTGGTCCTAAAGTGAGATCTCCACACACCCGGGGCAGCGAGCAATGCAAAGCAAACTTGCTTAGACCTTTCCATTGGTCCTAAAGTGAGATCTCCACACACCCGGGGCAGCGAGCAATGCAAAGCAAACTTGCTTAGACCTTTCCATTGGTCCTAAAGTGAGATCTCCACACACCCGGGGCAGCGAGCAATGCAAAGCAAACTTGCTTAGACCTTTCCATTGGTCCTAAAGTGAGATCTCCACACACCCGGGGCAGCGAGCAATGCAAAGCAAACTTGCTTAGACCTTTCCATTGGTCCTAAAGTGAGATCTCCACACACCCGGGGCAGCGAGCAATGCAAAGCAAACTTGCTTAGACCTTTCCATTGGTCCTAAAGTGAGATCTCCACACACCCGGGGCAGCGAGCAATGCAAAGCAAACTTGCTTAGACCTTTCCATTGGTCCTAAAGTGAGATCTCCACACACCCGGGGCAGCGAGCAATGCAAAGCAAACTTGCTTAGACCTTTCCATTGGTCCTAAAGTGAGATCTCCACACACCCGGGGCAGCGAGCAATGCAAAGCAAACTTGCTTAGACCTTTCCATTGGTCCTAAAGTGAGATCTCCACACACCCGGGGCAGCGAGCAATGCAAAGCAAACTTGCTTAGACCTTTCCATTGGTCCTAAAGTGAGATCTCCACACACCCGGGGCAGCGAGCAATGCAAAGCAAACTTGCTTAGACCTTTCCATTGGTCCTAAAGTGAGATCTCCACACACCCGGGGCAGCGAGCAATGCAAAGCAAACTTGCTTAGACCTTTGCATTGGTCCTAAAGTGAGATCTCCACACACCCGGGGCAGCGAGCAATGCAAAGCAAACTTGCTTAGACCTTTCCATTGGTCCTAAAGTGAGATCTCCACACACCCGGGGCAGCGAGCAATGCAAAGCAAACTTGCTTAGACCTTTGCATTGGTCCTAAAGTGAGATCTCCACACACCCGGGGCAGCGAGCAATGCAAAGCAAACTTGCTTAGACCTTTCCATTGGTCCTAAAGTGAGATCTCCACACACCCGGGGCAGCGAGCAATGCAAAGCAAACTTGCTTAGAGCTTTCCATTGGTCCTAAAGTGAGATCTCCACACACCCGGGGCAGCGAGCAATGCAAAGCAAACTTGCTTAGACCTTTCCATTGGTCCTAAAGTGAGATCTCCACACACCCGGGGCAGCGAGCAATGCAAAGCAAACTTGCTTAGACCTTTCCATTGGTCCTAAAGTGAGATCTCCACACACCCGGGGCAGCGAGCAATGCAAAGCAAACTTGCTTAGACCTTTCCATTGGTCCTAAAGTGAGATCTCCACACACCCGGGGCAGCGAGCAATGCAAAGCAAACTTGCTTAGACCTTTCCATTGGTCCTAAAGTGAGATCTCCACACACCCGGGGCAGCGAGCAATGCAAAGCAAACTTGCTTAGACCTTTCCATTGGTCCTAAAGTGAGATCTCCACACACCCGGGGCAGCGAGCAATGCAAAGCAAACTTGCTTAGACCTTTCCATTGGTCCTAAAGTGAGATCTCCACACACCCGGGGCAGCGAGCAATGCAAAGCAAACTTGCTTAGACCTTTCCATTGGTCCTAAAGTGAGATCTCCACACACCCGGGGCAGCGAGCAATGCAAAGCAAACTTGCTTAGACCTTTCCATTGGTCCTAAAGTGAGATCTCCACACACCCGGGGCAGCGAGCAATGCAAAGCAAACTTGCTTAGACCTTTCCATTGGTCCTAAAGTGAGATCTCCACACACCCGGGGCAGCGAGCAATGCAAAGCAAACTTGCTTAGACCTTTCCATTGGTCCTAAAGTGAGATCTCCACACACCCGGGGCAGCGAGCAATGCAAAGCAAACTTGCTCAGTAACAGCAAGTTTTCCCCTCCCCGCTCAGACCACTCCAAGGCAGTCCTAGCAAAAATCTTGCTTGACTTTTTTTCTTTTTGACCATATTAATGGAAAACTATTACAGTAAGTTACTTAATTGTTACCCAGAAATGAATATAACGTCTGCTTTGGGCCTTTTTTAAAGGATATTTGCATAATTACTTACATTTTTCACTTAAGTTTTGCTACTTTAAAACATTTTTTTGTTTTCCTGTTTAGTTTAGAGTGCTTCCAAGGTTGTGTAAACTATTCTTACAAAATGACCATCTTTTGATTTTCATATTACCTCCTTATAAAATAGCTTTTCTACCTCTGAACTGGAGGAGTGGTCCGGTATGGCTGAGTTTGTAAAACTGTAGCACTAATAGTACCACGGTTGTTGGTTCAATTCCCGCAGGGATCCCATACAAGTTTTAAGTATGTTGTTTACAGTATCACTGTTTTGTAAATCGCTTTCCATAAAACTTCACATTTTCTCTCTCTTTCTCACTTTCTCTGCCTGCAGCACGGTGTGGTCAGTGGTGAAGTCAGTGATGAAGCAAAATGGTCCTACAGGGTTTTTCACAGGCCTGACCACAACCATCGCCAGAGAGGTGCCCGGGTACTTCTGCTTCTTCGGGGCCTACGAGCTCTGCCGAACCACCTTTGCTGACAACATGAAGTGCAGCAAGGATGACATAGGTACTGTAGTGTTACTTAACTATTAAGGGATGGCAAGTAGCCTAGATGTTAGAGTCCTGGGCCTTCCGAGGGGATGGGATAAAGGAGAAGGCTTTTAAAGATTAATTGTGTAGCAATATACTTGATTGGGATTTCTTTTGGGATTATGTCGCAATTGGCCAATGTAAAGCAATCACCTTTTGCGCCAAACTCTCTTTCCAAAACATTCAACCTAATTTGGTTAGCTTGTTAGAAAAAAACACATTATGCTTATGGCTGTGTTCCTGATGGCTATGTGTATGTTACAGGAGTGGCCCCTATTGTGTTCAGTGGGGGTTTCGGGGGTGCATGCCTGTGGCTGGTGGTCTACCCCTTTGACTGTGTCAAGTCTCGCATCCAGGTCATGTCAATGATAGGGCGCCAGGAAGGTTTCTTCAAGACCATGATGACTATCATGAGGACTGAAGGTAGGCACTGTGTGGGATGTTTTATGGTTTTGGGCAACGTTTTTAAACAGGAATGTCTTTACAATTCATATCTTCAAACATAGATAATTAATCCCCCCCCCCCCAAAAAAAAAAAATAGTTTGAGATACAGATGTATAATTTGTTCTCCCTGCATGTGATGTGCTTGTGGGGGATCGACCAAGCCAACATTCTGACTTTGTAAAAATCAAGCAAGATGCATCACTCCTCTTACACGCTTTGTTGAGGACAGTAGGAAATATTATCCTTTCATGTCTTTCCCTTTTTGTTTAGGTGTAAGGGCGCTCTATTCTGGTTTGACTCCCACCATGCTCCGCACGTTCCCCGCCAACGGAGCCCTGTTCCTGGGGTACGAGGCCAGCCGTAAGTTCATGATGAAACAGTTTGACAGCTGACCTGGTCCTCCTCCGACAACGATGTCCCCCATCTCTTTTTTTGCCTTGTCATTTGTACTGGTTAACCCTACTACGTTGTCGTTAACCTCCTACAACACTCCGAACTGGTTGAAATGACCTGATTTCAATGAGTTCTGGTTGTAAGTGGGTTGAGCTTTGCCCGCTGGGTTGGGCTCGGAACCCACACTCCTCAGAGAAGCATTGTGGCTAATATTATGTTTTTAGATACTTGACTTAAATGTGAATAAACAATGAGTGAACAAAATATTAGGAACCTAATATTGAGTTGCATCCCCTTTTGCCCTTAACAGCCTCAATTCGTTAGGGAATGGACTCTACAAGGTGTTAAAAGCGTTCCACAGGGATGCTGGCCCATGTTGACTCCAATGCTTCCCAAAGATGTGTCAATTGGCTGGATGTTCTTTGGGTGGTGGACCATTCTTGATACACACAGGAAACTGTTGCACATGAAAAACCCAGCAGCATTGCAGTTCCTGACACACTTCAACCGGTGCGCCTGGCACCTACTATAGTACCATTCCCCGTTCAAAGGCACTTAAATCTTCTCTGAATGGCATACACACACAATCCATGTCTCTATTGTCTCAAGGCTTTAAAATCCTTCTTTAACCTGTCTCCTCCCCTTTGTCTACACTGATTGAAGTAGATTTAACAGGTGACATCGATAAGGGATCATAGACTGACCGGGTGAATCCAGTTGAAAACGATGTCATGGACCTAATTCTTTGTACACTTGGTGTAAGGTTGATATACAGGATGCATTCCCAGACCTGATTTGAAACGGGATCAAGGTCTGGAAGTGGAGTATTTAGTGTGTTATTTTTTTACAGTATTAATAAAATACATGTTATTTTATAAAGCCCTTTTTAAATTAGCATTTATCTGTGGTACGTCAGAGCAGAATCTCAGAATAGTCATAATCTATTTCTTGATCTGCGAGAGGGGTATACTACAAAGCAGAATAAAGGAGTTCGACAGTTAACTTGGTTATATATTCAGAATTAAAAAATATATATATATATTTTAAAGAAATAAGATTGAAATGTGCATGGTCTAATTGACTCCACAAACAAAAACACATACAGTGGGGAGAACAAGTATTTGATACACTGCAGATTTTGCAGTTTTTTTTACTTACAAAGCATGTAGAGGTCTGTAACTTGTATCATAGGTACTCTTCAAATGTGAGAGACGGAATCTAAAACAAAAATCCAGAAAATCACATTTGTATGATTTTTAAATAAATAATTTGCATTTTATTGCATGACATAAGTATTTGATCACCTACCAACCAGTAAGAATTCCAGCTCTCACAGACCTGTTAGTTTTTCTTTAAGAAGCCTGCATGTTCTCCACTCATCACCTGTATTATCTGCACCTGTTTGAACTCATTACCTGTATAAAAGACACCTGTCCACACTCTCAATCAAACAGACTCCAAGCTCTCCACAATGGCCAAGACCAGACAGCTGTGTAAGGACATCAGGGATACAATTGTAGACCTCCATAAGTCTGGGATGGGCTACAGGACAATAGGCAAGCAGATTGGTGAGAAGGCATCAACTGTTGGCGCAATTACTAGAAAGTGGAAGAAGTTCAAGATGACGGTCAATCACCCTCGGTCTGGGGCTCCATGCAAGATCTCACCTCGTGGGGCATCAATGATCATGAGGAAGGTGAGGGATCAGCCCAGAACTACACGGCAGGACCTGGCAATGACCTGAAGAGAGCTGGGACCACAGTCTCAAAGAAAACCATTAGAAACACTCTATTCCGTCATGGATTAAAATCCTGCAGCGCACGCAAGGTCCCCCTGCTCAAGCCAGAGCATGTCCAGGCCCGTCTGAAGTTTGCCAGAGGAGGAATGGGAGAAGGTCATGTGGTCTGATAAGACAAAAATATAGCTTTTTGGTCTAAACTCCACTTGCCGTGTTTGGAGGAAGAAGAAGAAGGATGAGTACAACCCCAAGAACACCATCCAAACCGTGAAGCATGGAGGTGGAAATATCATTCCTTGGGGATGCTTTTCTGCAAAGGGGACAGGACGACTGCACCCTATTGAGGGGAGGATGGATGGGGCCATGTATCGCGAGAACCTCCTTCCCTCAGTAAGAGCATTGAAGATGGGCCATGGCTGGGTTTTCCAGCATGACAATGACCCGAAACACACACCCAGTAAGAAGCATCTCAAGGTCCTGGAGTGGCCTAGCCAGTCTCCAGACCTGAACCCAATAGAAAATATTTGGAGGGAGCTGAAAGTCCGTATTGCCCAGTGACAGCCCCGAAACCTGAAGGATCTGGAGAAGGTCTGTATGGAGGAGTGGGCCAAAATCCCTGCTGCAGTGTGTGTAAACCTGGTCAAGAACTACAGGAAACGTATGATCTCTGTAATTTCAAACAAAGGTTTCTGTACCAAATATTAAGTTCTGCTCTTCTGATGTATCAAATACTTATGTCATGCAATAAAATGGAAATTAATTACTTAAAAAATCATACAATGTGATTTTCTGGATTTTTGTTTTAGATTCCGTCTCTCACAGTTGAAGTGTACCTATGATAAAAATGACAGACCTCTACATGCTTTGTAAGTAGGAAACACTGCCGATTTTGCAGGTTATCAAATACATGTTCTCCCCACTGTATCTAAGTGTAGCTTTCTTAAAGAACCATAAAATGATCCGTTATTTCTCTGTTTATCAAAGTTAGCTGGCTAATGCATTGATCCTGATTTGTAGTATACCCCTGAGTTGTTACTGTTCTTTTGTGGTCTTGTCTGTCTACTGCAGAAGGGCAATGCATCTACACAGCCAACCATTATTTTCCTCCTATTCTCAACACTCCACCGGAGTGGACCTGACCCGAGGGGTATACTACAAAGTGGGCTCAATGACTTAGCTAGCTAACTTTGATAAACAACCAGAAATAACTATTGATGTTCTGATTCATTAAGAAAGATGTGTTTTTTGGTTGTTGAGTCAATTAGACCATGCCATTTCAAGCTGATCCTTCAACAAAGAAAATACAAAGTTATTTCAGAATATTTAGGTAGGGTAACTCATTGATCCTTTGTTGTATACCCCTCTGGCTTACTTGTCATAGTGCTGGTACACGATTGAGAAAGGCACTGTAATAGTACTGTATTTTCCAGCCATTTCAAGAAAACAGCACTCGTTTTTCAAATGCATTTCAATACTGCAGCCGGATTGCCTTTATGCCAAGTTCCCTGAAATGTAACTCCATTATTCAAATGTTCAGTGTTTTTCTGTCCTTTTTTAGTCATTAATATTGGTAACGCTTAACATTCAGTTGCTCTTATACCTGTGTAATAATGCTGTGTATTAATAGTAACATTGTGCTAACATGTTATACGTCAGTAACTGCGTTCTAATTGATTTGGGCAGTTTTGTAATTACATAGGGGAGGAATTGTGGGTGAAGTGTTACCTTGTTATTGTTGTTTGTCTATTAACCACTATTCTTCACCTTGTTTGTCATGTACTGTAATGTTATATTGTGATGTGCCAAACCATGAAATTCTCAGCTTCAAGCAACACCGACTAAGTATCATATCCAAACTGCCAATTGCAATGATCTGCCGGAGGTATCATTCCATTGTCAAATATTCCTTAAACAAGCCTTTACACTTTAGACATTTTAAATATGCAATATTTATTTCAAATAAAGATGCATATTCTTTCATTCATGTTCAGGAAATTATCAGGACCGAGTAGCCTATTATACTATCCTACTGTAAAGAGTACAATAATACTGTATAGAGTAAAGAATACGAACTGTATGTGTTGGGGGAATATAGTTTTTGTATTGTAATTACATGACTTGCATTAAAAGTGTCACTGCAGGACAAAGATGTGGGACATCTCATGTGCTGCGTTCAGTACTTCACACCCCTTGACCTTTTCCACATTTTGTTGTTACAGCTTAAATTAAAAATGTAGATTTTTGATGTCACTGGCCTATACTCAAATGTCATAGTGGAATTATGTTTTTCAAAATGTTGACAAATTAATGAAAAGCTGAAATGTCTTGAGTCAATAAGTATTTTATGTCAAGTCTAAATAAGTACAATTATTTGTAAGGTCCCTCAGTCGAGCAGTGAATTTCAAACAGATTCAACCACAAAGACCAGGGAGGTTTTCCAATGCCTTGCAAATAAGGACGTCTATTGGTAGATATTTTTTAAAATCTGACATTAAATATCCCTTTAAGCATGGCAAAGTTATTAATTACACGGGATGGTGTAGCAATACATCCAGTCACTATAAAGATACAGGCATCCTTCCTAGTTGCCAGAGAGGAAGGAAACTGCTCAGGGATTTCACCATAAGGCTAATGCTTTAGGGTGTTTGCTACCTTGATCTGCGCAAACGAATCCTAGACCTGCTTGAGTAGTGGGTCCAAGATCCGGGACCAGAGTACCATGTATTCTGACTGACGTGGCAGTGTGAGTCGCGTGGACTTTTTTGCCTGTGGTAAACAAGCTAGCTCGCTGATGTCATGTAAACTGTTATTTTTAGGTTTTGTGGAATCAAAACATATTCTGTAGAATTATAACAAAAGCTCCAGGTAACCAAACCAGGGTACCGAATTTCAGATGTGATAATGCCCTAATAGTTAGAGTTTACTGGCTGTAATAGGAAAATACTAACCTAATTGACAGAGTGAAAAGAAGGAAACCTAAAAAATATTCCAAAACTTGCATCCTGTTTGCGATAAGGCACTAAAGTAAAACGGCAAAAAATATGACAAAGAAATTAACTTTATGTCCTGAATGTTTGGGGAAAATACAGCACAACACACAACGGAGTACCACTCTAAATACTGTATATTGTTTTCAGCAATAGTAGCAGTACTTATTCAATTTATGAGAAGGTGTTACAGCAGGTCGCACGCACGGGTCCACATATCGACATGCCCGAAGTTCCTCAACTGAAGGTTCTTCCATTGAAGACCACCTAGCATAGCGGCTTACCGCTCAAGAAACGCTAGTGGACTGATGAGCGATTGTCGACATTCGGCATGCCAATGATCTGCCACCGGAGGACAGACCGCGGCAAGCCACTGACGGCGTGCCACCAAAAAATACTGGCGGATCGACAGGTCATTGTTAGCTGGGGATCAATAACCAACTTAACAGATCTAGAATAATTTTCAAATAATAATGTGTATATATTGTGCAATTGAGGTGTGCAAAGCTCTTAGAGACTTTCCCAGATGTAATTGCTGCAAAAGGTGATTTTAACATGTTTTTAACTCAGTGGGTTAAATACTTATCTAATCAACATATATTAGTGTTTTATTTTTCATTCATGTTTTACAAATGTTAGAATTTCTATTCCACTTGGACTAAAAATGATAATTAAATAAAATTTTATCCCACTTTGTAACACAACATTTGGATAAAAGGGGTGTGAATACTTTCTGAAGGCACCGTATAATGCATTAATTCATGCCTCTTGTAATGGAGAATAGACCATCATTAACCATTACTTAGTAATAGACTCAATTAGTAGAAATCATACATTTGTCTCTCTTATTTTCAACAGAAAGTGTCCTATGTATCAATACAATGGAGAAGAGAGCACAAATAGAATGTAAGAATAAAAAAGATTTCATTTTATTTCAGAAAATGTGTACAATGCATGTATATAATGAACACAGAGAATTTATATGGTATATTATATGCTGCACCACTGAATAGCAATTGCATGTCACTGAAGAGTTTACTGGGAAAATTCTGAAATGACACCAATCCATGTATCGGACAAGGCGTTATTTTTGTTAAAAACACATTTAAACACTTTATACATTTGCATCTAACTATACTGACAAATGGTAATTTGGTGTACGGCTGATATGCGGTTGTCTTACCTGCCTTAGTTGAATTCACTAACTGTAGTCACTCTGAAGAAGAGTGTCTGCTAAATGGCTAAAATGCTAATTTAGAAGGGATATCACATTGCAAACATTAAAATAAGGGAGAATGTTGTGCATCACATTGCAAACATTAAAATAAGGGAGAATGTTGTACATCACATTGCAAACATATTGAAGCCAATGTCTCTCTTGGTCCACTTAGAGGCGCCAGTCAATCCACCATGGATGGAGAGTAGAGTAAGAGTCTTCCTTCCATTAAATAACCTGCTTGGGACAAGATTAACAATTTAATAAGGAAACTTTCCCCACAGCGAAACAAATTTAATAAGGAAACTTTCCCCACAGCGAAACAAATTTAATAAGGAAACTTTCCCCACAGCGAAACAAATTTAATAAGGAAACTTTCCCCACAGCGAAACAAATTTAATAAGGAAACTTTCCCCACAGCGAAACAAATTTAATAAGGAAACTTTCCCCACAGTGAAGGACTATTCAGCTCTCTAGAAGACAATACTATAAGAGTTAATTGGACTCCTTTTCCTATAGCGTATAACTTTTCAGCAGTGTAGGCTATAGCTGATACATTTTAAGGATTTACATCACATCAATAACATTACATTTAAAAATGTACTTAATTGAAGAAAATATTTCTATTAAATCCAATGATAACTGTCTCACAAACAGGTGTAAGGGACCCCTCCCCTTCCATACCCCTTTGTTGGTGCAGGTTCCACAGAGGCATCCAAAGAGCCCGTTGATCATCTGGGTGCAACAGAGCACCAGCTGCAGAGAGCTTGTCACCAGCAGGATGGCAAACAGCCCAATGTTAAACTCCACCACGTTTTTAGGCGCTGTGCACAATCCCCACAGATCACGGTTGTTCAGGTAACTGTCCTCTCTAATGGGGAAAGCCAGAGAGGGTTGTAATTCATTATAAGCATAGTGGTGGTTGTGTGTGTGTGTGTGTGTGTATGTGTGTGTGCGTGCGTGCTTGTGTAAGTTAATGAGTGTGTGTTTGATCTATGAAGACACTAACCTGTCTTTGAAGGGAGTTGTCCAGAGCAACAGCACTCTACAGTAGGGCCCATTAATCAGGCCAAGCATTGCCACTATGAAACTGTAGAGGGCGCCAGCAACCCCGACCGCAGCAAAGGCAATGGAGAGGAACATCTGTGGAAACAAGATTAGTTCAGTTTTAATATATTGGTCTTTCAGCATTATTACAGGTTCTTAAATAAAGTTATAATTAAAAAAACACAGAATTACAATAACAAATAATACATGTTAATTTCAAAGTGCAAAAAAATTATGATGACTATCTTATTTAGTATTTCCTGTTTTCTTTGCATCCTATCATGTATGATTCCTTCCTTTCTTTCTTTCTCTCTTGCTCTGTCTCTCTATCTACCTTACTCTCTCTGTATCTGTCTCTGTCTATCTGTCTCTGTCTATCTGTATCTCTGCATCTGTAGCTCTGATCCTTTTGTAATATTTCGAAAGTAATCTTTCAATTCCCTGTTCTTCTTTTTAGAGTTTTCTAGTCTTTTAGAGTTCACCAGTTATCATTCTTATAGACTTCTCCAGTGTTTTCTTGCCTGTAAAGAGGACTTACCCCGCAGCGGTTGGCACAGCATCCCTGCTGTCCAGTAACATGGATGTACAATGCTGGGACCAACACCTGGAAAGGGAATGGGCAAGGAAATCAGTACCATGCATGTAACCTCAAGGACTTTTATCCTGGTTAAGTAAAGGCTAAATTTAAAAAATCAACATTTGACAATAACAACTATTTGCATTTGAACAAGGCAATACAAGTGGTTGAATGTGAGAATGGTTGAATGTTTTTATTTTTGTGTGTGAATTATTTTGTTGCTCTTGTTCTTGAATGAATGAGGCAGTAGTAGGAAGGTCCAGCAAATGTGCACTTTGATAAGGGCTGTGGTGAGCTTCTTGGCAAATAAAGCAGCATGATTCACCAGATTACTTACATATCACACTGTAGTTTGTCCCTAACCATGTAAAAATCTAAAAACTAGTAGAAAACACTCAAACATGCAAACCATATTTGAATCACTGGCCCCCTTGGATAACTTAACTGTGTCAACTCATGGGTGACTCCCCATTATACATATACTTGTGAATCATGTGGAACCTAACAAGGGTTTCATCAATACACAAAACAAAGTCCATATGACATTTCTCTGACATTCTCATATGAATGGTTATGGGGGATTTCCCAATGGCTTGCACTTTAAAAAATGTTGCATAATTAAATTAAACACCATTCATTATTTAAGAAGAAAGAACTTACCATTAGTCCCCCTCCAACCAGTCCTCCCATGTACTTCACCTCTTCTGTGATGTATCCGTCTTTGGCGTAACTGGTCTCCCAACCCGGGAAGAACAGTATGATGTTACAGATGATTGAGATGACTGCCAGTGGGTATAGCGTCACCCCGATACACCGGGAGCATTTACCTGTACACATCCTATCTGCCACGTACTGTTTGACTTGTCTTAAGAACTGTGCAGCCAATAGGTTTGAGACCCTTGGACGATGAGAGCCTTGAACATTCCAAAAGAAAAACAGGGTTCTTTCAGTTAGGTATAAAGTTGTAAAACAAACTCTTAGAATTCCACAAAGGGTCTTTTCTGATGAAAACAATCGTCTTGTCCACTCACCTTTTTTTCTCTCTACCTGGTGATGTACGGGGGAATAGAATACATACTAGGTGGGAGGAGTGGTTTTGTGTGGGTGTAATAGTGTACTGTGAGTCATAGTAAAGCAAAGGCTATAATTGGACACCTATTCTTCACCCAACACGGCTGGGGGACTTTGAATGGCGTCATTTATGTCAAATCGATTATGGTGTTATGATTAACACTAGAGGTTGGCATGGTTTCCTTTGGTGATAAACACCAAACCATAGTCAGAATAGGGTACCTGAGAAATAACCTACGAAGCCTCCAGACTACAGTTATTTGTCTGTTTAGTATGCCCCCATTGTCACAATATTCTCTAATGAATAAGAGAGGGTAATTGTTTTTGTGTTGTTCTGCTTCTTTCAAATCTTCCAAGCTACACTGAATGTGTTCCGCCAGTGTGTGTTTGTATTGTCTATCTGAGTTTCTGTAAAAACCCCACTCCTTGTGAACTTTGGACCGGTAGTGCATGATGCTGTAGATGGGAGGGATACAATAAGTCTTTGACATCAGCAGTAAAACATTAACAAGTGACTGGTTAAACATTAATAAGAGACTGCACACTGGCCATGGTGAGCTAGGATAAAGGAATGTCATTCACCACTTACAAATATTAGCCGTTTTGAGTTGAGCAACTGTAACTTCCAAATTGAGATGTTAATCGGAAACATTTGTGTGCACCGCTAACCAAAGATTTCTCAGTTACACACTCAGTAATATGATTTAGTCTGTCATTATAGCATGATGAGCAATGAGCATCCTTTTGATTACAAAAAAAAGGATCTGACAAAAACCAAGAGGCCGACATGTAAGCTTGAATAAAAATAAGTGATACTAGCAAAAGCAGTGTGTAGGTTTCTCTTTTCTTTGAAGATTACCACGAGTTAAAACCTGTGAGTAGTAATTAAGGGAGCTCTTTGGTGTTAGCGCAGGTGACAATTCTAAGGAGAGAAAGTTTTTGTAATGTTACCCGCAATGTTCCCCAGATGTTTGAGTGTCCAGTTTTCTGTTAGTTAGGGGAACCATCTAAGTATGTGAGCAAAAATCTCCTGAGAACCTATTTAGAATGTTTTGGCATTAGAGTTAGGAGAACATTCCCTAAATGTCAAACAGAACTTACCCAGAACGTGGTTGCCATGTTCTCAGAATATCCAATATTAATGTTCTAGACACGTTTCATTGGAACATTGCAAAAACATTCATGTGTCCAGTTTTCTGAGGGTTAGGACAATATTCCATCAATGTCCCACCAAATATTTACAGAACATGGTTGCCATGTTCTCAGAATATAAGATATTAATGTTCTAGACATGTTTCATGGGAATGTCGTAAGAACAATTCCTGTCTCCAATTACCTTTAAAGTAGCTGTCCAGTGGTTTCAGATTTATGATATATGACCTATAATTACTTCGAAAATGAGTGAGATAGTTTTCCTTCCAACATTTTAAAGTATGTTAAAAAGCAACTGTTCTGTGTTGGAATGGTGTAGGTGTACCCCAACAACAGATGGTGTGGGCGTATACCGGTCATTACAAATATTCAAGCAAGTAGACCTCTGATTGGCCAGCTCATCCTGCTCTAGACCGCTGATTGGCCATGGCATCATATTCTATGAGGAAATAGCAAGCATTTTTTAAATGGTCTCTTTGCGATGTTTGACGTTGGGTTTTTGAAGTGTTTTTTTCCCCTACAATTTATGCTTTGGCCACAAATACGAGTATAGGATGAGTCAACAACATTATTTGGCTATGAGTTAATGGAAAATGAACTTTTAAAGTGAGATTTTCACTGGACAGTTACTTAAAACATATGCCGTTCTGTAGATTATGTCTAGTTCCCAGCTTGTTTAGGGGACACCCCCTTTAAAAAAAAATATAGGACATCGCCTGATGGTCTCAAAGAAACATTCTACAGAAGAAAAAAAAACAGTTTCTTTACATACCACCCTTTGTTACCTTGCCAAGTGCATCAAGGTGTCATGCATCCCGCCGATTACAGAATCTCCGACCTTAACTATGGAGTCAGCAGGAAAAGGTACCCTGGCCATTGAGGTGGTGGAGCGCGTCCAGGAGCATGCAGGTATGCTTCACCATCTTGGCGCTGTCATGGATCATGTTGTCCAGACAATGGACCGCTGGGTGAGACAGGGAGTTTTTCCAGCGCCTCCACTAGCACAACAGGTGTTTCTCCTGAGTGCCCCTTTCCCGCATGAACCCAGTGGGATCAGTCTTTCCTTGCCCCAGGAGTACGACGGGAGGGCTGCGAACTGCCAGGGGTTCTTGTTGCAATTAGACCTCTATCTGGCCACCGTCCACCCGGCTCTATCGGACCGTGAGAGGGTTTCCGCCCTCGTCTCGTGCCTCACCGGGAGAGCCCTGGAGTGGGTCAACGCCGTGTGGAGAGAGGGAGATGTGGCGTTGGACCAGTTTGAGGAGTTCACCCGCCGTTTTCGGGCAGTCTTCGACCACACGCCCGAGGGTAGAGCCATCTGAGGCAGGAGACGAGGAGCGCCCAGGAGTTCACCCTGGAGTTTATGACCTTGGCTGCCGGCGCGGGATGGAACATCTGGGCCCTGATCGACCATTACCACTGCAGTCTGCAGAAGGACGTCTGTCGGGAGCTGGCCTGCAGAGACACCACCCTCACGTTTGACCATCTGGTGGACCTGTCCATCCGGCTGGACAACCTGCTGGCTACTCGCGGTTGTTCAGATCGGGGTCTGGTGGTTCCATCCTCCCGCACCCCCTCTCCGATACCCATGGAGCTGGGAGGGGCAGGGCGCAGGGAGACTGAAGGGGGTTCCCGCTAATAAACCATCTGTGGCCGCAGAGGTCACACTGCCAGTCGGTGCCAGGTTGGTTCCTCTGGGAATCAAGGCAGCAGGCAGGGCGCTCTGGCGTCACCCCAGGTGAGCCGGCACCATTCTCACCCAGAGCCCTCTGTTGCACATATGTTTGTCTGTTACGTTCCCTGAGTTTTCCCCACATTCCCAGCAGAAGGAGCTCGTCGATTCAGGCGCAGCTGGGAATTTTATTGATAGCCTATAGTTTAGGGATCCACATTGTTCCCGTGGATGTGCCCTTCCCCGTTCCCCGTCGACCGTTAGGATCAGGGTTGATTAGGGAGGTCACCGCTCTTTTGGGCATGGTGATGCAGGGAGGTCATACGGAGATAATTAGTCTCTTCCTTGACTCTCCTGCATTTCCCATGCTGCTGGGCCTACCCTGGTTAGCTTGTCATAACCCCACCGTTTCTTGGCCACAGAGGGCTCTCACGGGGTGGTTCGAGAGTGCTCAGGTAGGTGTTTAGGGGTTTCCGTTGGTGCTACTATGGTGGAAAGTCCAGACCAGGTCTCCACCGTGCGCATTCCCCATGAATATGCCGAGTTGGCTCTCGCCTTCTCCAAAAAGAAGGCGACTCAATTACCACCTCATCGACGGGGCGATTGTGTGATAGATCTCCTGGTAGACGCTGCACTTCCCAGGAGTCACGTGCATCTCCTCTCACAGGCGGAGACGGAGGCTATGGAAACATATGTCTCCGAATCCCTGCGTCTGGGGTACATTCGGTCCTCCACTTCACCCTGCTCGTCGAGGTTATTTTTTGCGAAGAAGAAGGTGGGAGGTCTACACCCGTGTATAGACTATCGGGTCTGAATCAGATCACTGTGAGGTATAGTTACCCGCTACCGCTCATAGCCACAGCGATAGAGTCAATGCACGGGACGTGCTTCTTCACCAAACTAGATCTTAGGAACGCTTACAACCTGGTGCGTATCCGAGAGGGAGACGAGTGGAAGACGGCTTTCAGTACCACCTCTGGGCACTATGAGTACCTCGTCATGCCGCATGGGTTGATGAATGTGCCATTAGTCTTCCAAGCCTTTGTAGACAACATTTTCAGGGACCTGCACGGGCAGGGTGTAGTGGTGTATATTGATGACATTTTGATATACTCCGCTACACGCGCTGAGCATGTGTCCCTGGTGCACAGAGTGATTGGTCGCCTGTTGGAGCATGACCTTTACGTCAAGGCTGAGAAATGCCTGTTCTTCCAACAGTCCGTCTCCTTCCTAGGGTATCGCATATCCACCTCAGGGGTGGAGATGGAGAGTGACCGCATTGCAGCCGTGCGTAATTGGCAGACTCCCACCACGGTAAAGGAGGTGCAGCGGTTCTTAGGGTTTGCCAACTACTACCGGAGGTTTATCCGGGGTTTTGGTCAGGTGGCGGCTCCCATTACCTCACTGCTGAAGGGGGGCCCGGTGCACTTGCAGTGGTCAGCTGAGGTGAACAGGGCTTTTAGTCACCTGAGGGCTCTCTTTATCTCGGCTCCCGTACTGGCCCATCCGGATCCCTCTTTGACGTTCATAGTGGAGGTGGACCGTCCAGGGCTGGGATAGGAGCGGTGCTCTCTCAGCGCTCAGGTACGTCACCGAAGCTCCGCCCCTGTGCCTTCTTCTCGAAGAAGCTCAGCCCGGCGGAGTGAAACTATGATGTGGGGGACCGGAAGCTGTTGGCTGTCGTCAAAGCCTTGAAGGCGTGGAGACATTGGCTTGAGGGGGCTAAACACCCTTTCCTCTTCTGGACTGACCACCGCAATCTGGAGTACATCCGGGCGGCGAGGAGACTGAACCCTCGCCAGGTGGGCCATGTTTTTCACTCGTTTCGTGATTACCCTCTCTTACAGACCAGGCTCTCAGAACGTTAAGGCAGACGCATTGTCCCGGCTGTATGACACGAGGGAGCGGCCCATGGATCCCACTCCCATACTCCCCGCCTCTTGTCTGGTGGCGCTGGTAGTGTGGGAGCTGGACGCGGACATTCAGCAGGCATTACGTGCAGAGCCCGCTCCCCTCCAGTGTCCAGCTGGGCATCTGTACGTTCCGTCTACTGTCCGTGACCGGCTGATCTATTGAGCCCACACGTCACCCTCCTCTGGTCATCCTGGGATCGGTCGGACGGTGCGCTCTCTTAGTGGGAAGTACTGGTGGCCAACTTTGGCTAAGGATGTGAGGGTTTATGTTTCCTCCTGCTCGGTGTGCGCTCAGTGTAAGGCTCCTAGGCACCTGCCCAGAGGTAAGTTACAACCCTTACCCGTTTCACAACGGCCGTGGTCACACCTGTCGGTAGATTTCCTGACTTCCTCCTTCACAGGGTAACACCACGATCCTGGTCGTTGTGGATCGTTTTTCTAAGTCCTGTCATCTCCTCCCTTTGCCCGGTCTCCCTACAGACTGTGGAGGCTCTGTTTACACACGTCTTCCGGCACTACGGGGTACCTGAGGATATAGTGTCTGACCGAGTTCACGTCGAGGGTCTGGAGGGCGTTCATGGAACATCTGGGGGTCTCGGTCAGCCTTACCTCAGGTTTTCACCCCGAGAGTCATGGGCAGGTGGAGAAAGTTAACCAGGATGTGGGTCGGTTTCCGAGGTCTTATTGCTAGGACCGGCCGGAGGAGTGGGCAGCGTTCGTGCCCTAGGTAGAGATGGCCCAGAACTCTCTCCGCCACTCCTCCACTAATCTCTCTCCCTTCCAATGTGTACTGGCGTATCAGCCAGTTCTGGCTCCTTGGCATCAGAGTCAGACCGAGACTCCTGCAGTGGACGACTGGTTCCAGTGCGCGGAGGAAACATGGGACGCTGCCCATGTCCACCTTCAGCGCCCGTGCTGCTCCAAAAAGTTGGCGCAGACCTTCACCGCAGTGAGGCCCCGGGGGACCGGGTCTGGCTCTCGTCCCGAAACCTGCCCCTCCGCCTCGCAATCCTTTCCGACCTGCACATTTCTCAGTAGTTGGTATTCAGACTAACCTTATTCAGTCACATAACGTGCTCTGCAGGTGTAGCTACTGTACCGTGCGCTATATATTTAATTCAACCACTGAAAACCATCCCACTTGCTGGCCAACAAATGTTTGAGGAGTTTTTATTCAATAGGGTTTTAAGTACATTTACACTATATGTATATAGAAAAGTCTGTGGACACACCTTCAAATTAGTGGATTTGGCTATTTCAGCCACACCCGTTGCTGACAGGTGCATTAGATCGAGCACACAGGCATGCAATCTTCAAAGAAAAACATTGGCAGTAGAATGGCCTTACTGAAGAACTCAGTGACTTTCAATGTGTCACCGTCTTTCAATGTGGCACAAGTCAAGTCGTCAAATTTCTTCCCTGCTAGAGCTGCCCCGGTCAACCGAAAGTGCTGCTATTGTGAAGTGGAAACATCTAGGAGCAACAACGGCTCAGCAGGGAAGTGGAAGACCACACAAGCTCACAGAACGGGACCACCGAGTGTTGAAGCGCGTAACGTGTAAAAATCATCTGTCCTCGGTTGCAACACTCACTACAGAGTTCCAAACTGCCTCTGGAAACAATGCCAGAGGCACTGTTCGTCGGGAGCTTTATGAAATGGGTTTCTATGACCGAGCAGCCTCACAAGCCTAAGATCACCATGCGCAATGCCAAGTGTCGGCTGGAGTGGTATAAAGCTAGCCGCCATTGGACTCCGGAGCAGTGGAAACACGTTCTCTAGAGTGATGAATCACGCTTCGCCATCTGGCAATCCGACGGACTAATCTGGGTTTGGGGGATGCCAGGAGAACGATACCTGCCTGAATGCATAGTGCCAACTGTTAAGGATTGGTGGAGGAAGAATAATGGTCTGGGGCTGTTTTTCCATGGTTCAGCCTAGGCCCCTTAGTTTCAGCTAAGCATTGTCACAATGCCCATGTGCACAAAGCGAGGTCCATACAGAAATTGTTTGTTGAAATCAGTGTTGAAGAACTTCTCTGGCCTGCACAGAGCCCTGACCTCAACCCCATCGAACACCTTGGGGATGAATTAGAACATCGACCGCGAGCCAGGCCTGATCGCCCCAACATCAGTGCCCGACCTCACGAATGCTCTTGTGGCTGAATGGAAGCAAGTCCCCGCAGCAATGTTCCAACATCTAGTGGACAGCCTTCTTAGAAGAGTGGAGGCTGTTATAGCAGCCTCCAGTCTCATATCAGTGCCCATGATTTGGAATGAGATGTTCGACAAGCAGGTATCCTCATACCTTTGGTCATGTAGTGTATCTTAAGCCATCCCTTTAAATACGGTGTACCTTTTAGTTTTCTTGACAGACTCACTAGAATATAATGAGAGAACGGGTTCAGAATATTATGGACAAATGTTACGAATCCCTTTTGGCCCGACAGTCTAGGGGGGATGGTAATGAGACCCGTAACATAACTCATGCAAATTATAATTGTGACAAAGTAAAAGTGTGAACGAAATAACCAGGACAACTGAAATCTACCGTCAAACTTAAAGTTTATTTATAAACACACGGTAATGGGGGGGAGCAGGAAAAGGGGCTGAGCTGGACCCAAGGAAAGAAACAATAAATATACAAAAACACCCCTAAGCTAGACTAGCCTACTTTAACAACAGCTAACTAACCAAAAATACAGTGAGTGGTCCGCCCAGTTCTAACTAGTGTATTTAACAAAGTTCACCTACGGGTAGTGTATGCCCATGGGCGACTTGTCTTGGTTTCCCCTTTTCCCACCAGCAATCAAACACAAACACCATAACCAAAAACAATACTCACAGGTGATGACAAAGTGCTATGAGGTGCTCAAACAAAAGAGAGGTTAAGACACAAAGCAAGAGTGAAACACAGAGACCTACAGACATGGCATTTACAGATAGATATTGAGCTAGCTCTAGAGCAAACAAATGATGGGGTTTTTAAACCATGGGGAAGGAACTGTGATAGGGTAGGAAATAGGAGGAGGTGTGTCTTCTGATTGATGATTGATTGTTGACTGATTGGGGAGTGATGATTTTCACCTGTGAGGGGAGAAGGAGAGAAAAGAAACACACACACAGGATACACACACACAGGATAACTGTATCCGTAACAACAAATGAAAGAAGAAATCTAAACATATGCATATACGTCTTCGTTTCAGCACCAATTGGTAGATTGAAAAATACTCTGATCTTGTAGAGTATTTAGGGATATGAAAGTATCATACATGTATAAAATCAGATTTACAAACAAAATATATTGATGCATCAAAAATACAGTGGTTTGACTTATCCTGGAACTTGCCATATTCAGGTCTTCAACCCATGGTAATGTTGGAAGATTAGTGTACATATAATTATAAAAGGGAGAATAGTGTAATTCAGCCAATATACCCTCGTCTATTGCCTGCACTTGCCTGCACTAACCATCTGGTTCAAACTGTTACGGCTACGTTCTCCGCTCCATAACAATGTAATTTATGTATTATTATCAACTGTTACTAATGATCCTCACCAACAACCACATGGCTGTGATGGCATTTAAAGAGGAAGCAAATGAAGTTAAACAAAACAATGTAATTCAATTGAATGATAATGTAGGCGTTACCAACTGAAGGGACCTAACAGTAAATTGGAGCATTGGCCTGTAACCAAAAGGTTGCTAGTTTGAATCTCAGAGTCAACTTGAGCAAGGCACTCCAGGGTCGCTGTCAATTATGGCTTATCCCTGGCCATTACCTCACTCTCTGAGGGTGTTTTAGGGGAGGGGGATATGCAAAAACATATTTCCATTTCACACCACACACTTGTACAGGTTAAACACTTGTACATGTGTGAAACGGGACAAATATAAACATCCCCTATTTGATGTGTTGTTATCAGGCCTAATGATGGCCAATATTGATAGTGGCTAATATTTAACATAATAGAAAAAGGAAACAGAGAAATTCGGGGTAGACTATGATTAAGACATTCGAGAGTGCCCATCACTGCAAGCAGTGGCAACCAGTCATTCAGAGCAAATGGGGCAAATTAATACTAATTTGTTTGCTTACAATATAACAAAAAAATGTCATTGAGTTAATAAAGCTACATACAAACATGGTCTCTTTTTTGCTTTCTTGAGTAAGGCAGCTCCAAAATGCAGGTGTTTCAGCCTAGCTCAGTGCTTTCTGTAGTGGTGGTGGGGCAAGCCAGCAGAAAATACAGAGCGTTGCGCCTGATTGGCTCAGTTTTCTGTCACTCATGGGACAGTACATCACCCACAAGCCTAAGGTTAGAGCTCAAAAATGTTTGCCCCTTGGGTTCTGCCATAGAGTTATATTAGAAGTGCCCATCCAAGCAGGCTCAAGGTCATCGGCCACAGAATGACATCAAATCACAGCCTTGATTGGACTTGAAGTCTTAGCTAGCAGTCATGATCATAAATCAAGTCGACAATCTACTGGCAAATCCTTTCTAATCCATGTCATATGAAGATAAATAATGAAGCGAAATTATAGATAAAACGTATCGGTGCTCATCAGCCATTGGACATAAACATTACACAACAAGTTGGAAATCGCAAATTCAACAATGAGTCATTTGGAAGGAATCAGTGGCTAACTGCAAGCAGTGCAAAGCAATCGGTAACAGTAGCCTCCTATTCAATGCAGCTGTGTGTTTTTTCCCACCATAAATGCAGAGAATGCCAGACTTTGATGACAAAGTTTGATGACAAAACCGTCGTGCCAACTTCATGTTCCAGTGAGCACAGCACAACAAGGTGAGTCCAAAAATGTATTGTATGCTGCTGCATAAATGATGTAATATGCCAGGGAGATATGTATACTGTAGCTAAGAAAGTAATACTAAGTGTATGTTGTGTAGTAAGACATTGTTGTTAGTAGCCCATGTGCCTCACCCTAATAATTTGGTCTATTTTCACCTCTTAATTTCGAGGCTGAATTAATTGTTTCACTGCCAGATAAGGCTCCGCTGATAGCCAGGTGCAGCGGTGGTAAGGATTCACTCCATTGTGCTGGAAAGAAAGCTCTGCCTTTGGGACAGCTTTATGTAGGCCCTAACAGTTTGTGGGCTTGCTCGTACCTATCTTTCCGATTTGGTCCTGCAGTACATACCTACACGTACGCTATGGTCACAAGATGCAGGCCTCCTTTACTGTCCCTAGAATTTCTAAACCTCAACCTTTAAGTCTTTATTGAAAACTCATCTCTTCAGTAGGTCCTATGATTGAGTGTAGTCTGGCCCAGGAGTGTGAAGGTGAACGGAAAGGCACTGGAGCAACGAACCGCCCTTGCTGTCTCTGCCTGGCCGGTTCCCCTCTCTCACTGGGATTCTCTGCCTCTAACCCTATTACAGGGGCTGAGTCACTAGCTTACTGGTGCTCTTCCATGCCGTCCCTAGGAGGGGTGCATCACTTGAGTGGGTTGAGTCACTGACTTTATCTTCCTGTCTGGGTTGGCGCTCCCCCTCGGGTTGTGCCGTGGTGGAGATCTTTGTGGGCTATACTCGGCCTTGTCTCAGGATGGTAAGTTGGTGGTTGAACATATCCCTCTAGTGGTGTGGGGGCTGTGCTTTGGCAAAGTGGGTGGGGTTATATCCTGCCTGTTTGGCCCTGTCCGGGGGTATCGTTGGACGGGGCCACAGTGTCTCCTGACCATCAACCTGCTAGCAGACTCTGCGCCTCTCCGGAGCTGCGTCTATTCCCTGTCGGTGGCTAAAACCAAGGTTCTAGAGAGGAGTACATCCAGGAGGCTTATCAACAGGGTTTTATCTGTCCATCCACCTCCCCTGCATCAGCAGGCTTCTTCTTCATGGCCAATAAGGAGGGTGGTCTACGTCCATGTATCAACAACAGAGGTCTTAACTCCTTCACCACCAAGTACCGCTACCTTCTACCGTTGGTACTGGCCTTCATTGACAGCTCTGTGGGGCCTGGTGTTTTACTAAACTGGATCTGCGGAGTGCCTACAATCTGATCCGCATCCGTGAGGGGGATGAATGGAAGACAGCCTTCAGCACAATGTCTGGGCATTACGAATACTTGGTGATGCCTAATGGATTAGCCAATGCTCTGTCAGTGTTCCAGGCATTCGTGAACGAGGTGTTCTGGGACATGCTTGGGTGTCAGGTGGTCGTGTATATCGTCTACATCCTGATCTACTCGGCCACCTTGGAGGATCATATTGCCCATGTCCGGGTAGTCCTGGGACTGTAGATTCACAACTTATCATGTGAAATGGGTGATGGACATCCACATATTAATACATACCATACGAAACGGAACACATCATACTAAATGGAGTGTCTCGGATTTACTTACAGAATAATATGAAATGTTCTGAGACCAGTATGGTCCTACTCTCGACCAAAAGACTGTGACTTGTCTGATAATCAATCAATGTAATTTTGTTTCACTAAATCTCGGTCTGTATGTTTGGTTAATTGATCTCTGGCTAGACAAGCAGATGTGGTAGCTTATTTATTAGTTTGCTAATCTATCACTGGTAAGAAACATTTAGCATGGGAAATGTAGCCTAAATCAAGTGTATTATTTATCTATTGACTCACGGAGTAGCCTTATATAGTCTTATATAGGGCCTATGATATTTTCCTATACATGACAAAATACAGATATAACATTTCCCCCGCTTCTCTGCGCTATCTTGTATTGCTGCCCATATGAGAGCTTCGGTAAAGAATGTGTGATCAACAAACAGTATGAGAGTAGATATGGATATTTTTTTACTAAACAGAGTTGGTCCCCGTTAAGATACCTTGATGTTTAAACAATTTCCTCTCTTCATCTCCCTGTTATTCATTAGCTGATTCACTATCTGTATAACACAGGAGGTTGGTGGCACCTTAATTGGGGAGGACGGGCTCATAGTAATGGTTGCAATGGAATAAATTGAATGGTATCGCACTCAAACGCATGGTTTCCATGTGTTTGATACCATTCCATTCACTTCATTACTATGATCGGTCCTCCCCTTAGCAGCCTCCTGTGCTGTATAGGCCTAATCCTATTTTGCCAAATAGGAAATATTCTGTCATTTGTTATAGGTTATCTAGCAAGCTTAGCAACTTTAATCATATGACCTACTCATTCAAGGGTTTTTCTTTATTTGTACTATTTTCTACATTGTAGAATAATAGTGAAGACATCAAAACTATGAAATAACACATGGAGTCATGTTGTAACCAACATTTTTTATTCAAATCAAAATATATTTTATATTCGAGATTCTTCAAATGGCCACCCTTTGCCTTGATGACAGCTTTGCATGCTCTTGGCATTCTCTCAACCAGCTTCATGAGGTAGTCACCTGGAATGTATTTGAATTGACAGGTGTGCCTTCTTCAAATGTTATTTGTGGAATTTCTTTCCTTCTTAATGCATTTGAGCCAATCAATTGTGTTGTGACAAGGTGGTGTAGGGGGGTGGGGGGTTATACAAAGGCAGTAAATGTCTTTGCTAGGTAAAGCTCCACCTTATCTCAGCTCACTGGCCACCATAGCAACACTCACCCGTAGCACGCGCTCCAGCAGGTATATTTCACTTGGTCATCCCCAAAGCCAACACCTACTTTGGCCTCCTTCCTTCCAGTTCTCTGCTGCCTATGACTGGAACTAATTGCAAAAATCACTGAAGTTGGAGACTTATATCTCTCTCACTTACTTTAAGCGTCAGCTGTCAGAGCAACTTACCGATCGCTGAAGCTGTGTAAATAGCCATCTGTAAACAGCCCATCCAACCAACTACCTACCTCAAATCCATATTTGTTTTTCTGTTCTTTTGCACACCAGTATTTCTACTTGCACATCCTCACCTGCACATATATCACTCCAGTGTAAATTGCTCAATTGTAATTACTTCGCCACTATTGGCCTATTTATTGCCTTACCTCCTTACCTCATTTGCACACACGGTATACAGATTTTTCTATTGTGTTATTGGCTGTACGTTTGTTTATCCCATGTGTAACTCTGTGTTGTTGTTTTTGTCGCACTGCTTTGCTTTATCTTGGCCAGGTCGCAGTTGTAAATGAGAAAAATATTTGGTAAAAGACCAAGTCCACATTATGGCAAGAACAGCTCAAACAAGCAAAGAGAAACAACAGTCCATCATTACTTTAAGACATGAAGGTCAGTCAATATGAATCATTTCAAGAACTTTGAAAGTTTCTTCAAGTGCAGTCGTAAAAACCACCAAGCGCTATGATGGAACTGGCTCTCATGAGGACCGCCACAGGAATTGAAGATCCAGAGTTAACTCTGCTGCAGAGGATTACCAGCCTCAGAAATTGCAGCCCAAAGAAATGCTTCACAGAGTTCAAGCAACAGACACATCTCAACATCTTTTCAGAGGAGACTGTGTGAATCAGGCCTTCATGGTCGAATTACTGCAAAGAAACTGCTACTAAAGAACACCAATAAGAAGAAGAGTCTTGCTTCAGCCAAGAAACACGAGCAATGAGCAATGGACATTAGACCGGTGGAAATTTGTCCTTTGGTCTGGAGTCCAAATTGGAGATTTCTGGTTCCAACCGCTGTGTCATTGTGAGACGCGTTGTAGGTGAACGGATGATCTCCGCATGTGTATATTTCCCACCGTAAAGCATGGAGGAGGAGGTGTTATGGTGTGGGGGTGCTTTGCTGGTGACACTGTCTGTGATTTATTTAGAATTCAAGACACACTTCTGCAGCAATATGCCATTCCATCTGGTTTGTGCTTAGTGGGACTATCATTTGTTTTTCAAAAGGACAATGACCCAACACACCTCCAGTCTGTGTAAGGGCTATTTGACCAAGTAGGAGAGTGATGAAGTGCTGCATCAGATGACTTGGCCTCCACAATTCCCTGACCTCAACCAAATTGAGATGGTTTGGGATGAATTGGACTGCAGAATGCAGGAAAAGCAGCCAGCAAGTGCTCAGCATATGTGGGAACTCCTTCAAGATGGTTGGAAAAGCATTCCAGGTGCAGCTGGTTGAGAGAATGCCAAGAGTGTGCAAAGCTGTCATCAAGGCAAAGGTTGGCTATTTGAAGAACACTTTTGTGGTTACTACATGATTCCATATGTGTTATTTCATAGTTTTGATGTCTTCACTATTATTCTACAATGTAGAAAATAGTAAAAATAAAGAAAAACCCTAGAATTAGTAGGCGTCCTATAACTTTTGACCGGTAGTGTATATATATTTATTGTTTTGTACCCATTGCCTAATTTATGAAGGCCAATAACCATGTATTTCTTTTTGTTTGCGAGTTATTTGCTTTCCCCATGGGGATGGATGACAAATCCATTTTACATGCTTGTTATATTCTTTAAGAGTATATTGATGCGCCTGTGCAGCATAATAAAATAAATCCCCATCAAAATCATTCAGTTTTAGATACAGATATCAGTTTTAAATAGAGATATCAGTTTTAGATACAGATATCAGTTTTAAATAGAGATATCAGTTTTAGATACAGATATCAGTTTTAGATACAGATATCAGTTTTAGATACAGATATCAGTTTTAAATAGAGATATCAGTTTTGGATAGAGATATCAGTTTTAGATACAGATATCAGTTTTAGATACAGATATCAGTTTTAGATAGAGATATCAGTTTTAGATACAGATATCAGTTTTAGATACAGATATCAGTTTTGGATAGAGATATCAGTTTTAGATAGAGATATCAGTTTTAGATAGAGATATCAGTTTTAGATACAGATATCAGTTTTAAATAGAGATATCAGTTTTAGATACAGATATCAGTTTTGGATAGAGATATCAGTTTTAAATAGAGATATCAGTTTTAGATACAGATATCAGTTTTAGACACAGATATCAGTTTTAGATACAGATATCAGTTTTAGATACAGATATCAGTTTTAGATACAGATATCAGTTTTTTGCATGGGCTGCGTCTAAATCCGCAGTATCCGACTTCCGCATCCACAGTCAGACCATGAGACATCCCGAAAATCGGTCTTCTCACGAAAATGCCTGTAGCATCTGAAGTCAGCAACGCTTGTTAAAATAGTACTATAAACTACCCAGCTAACAATTCTAGGGAGAGAGAACATTTTTGTAATGTTTCCCGTAATGTTCCTCTAATGAGTATCCAGTTTTCTGTTAGTTAAGGCAACATTCTATTTTACAATGTTAGCAAAAAACCTTCTGAGAACCTTTTTAGCATGTTTTGGCATTAGAGTTGGGGGAACATTCCCTTAATGTCAAACAGAGCATACCCAGAATGTGGTTACCATGTTCTCCGAAAATACAATATTAATGTTCTAGACTCATTTCATGAGACATTGCAAGAACATTCGTATGTCCATTTTTCTGAGGGTTAGGAGAATATTCCATCAACGTCACACAAAACATACATAGAACATGGTTGCCATGTTCTCATAATATTAAGATATTAATGTTCAAGAATGTTGGAACGTTGCATGAACATTCCGGTGTCCAACGATGTTTAAAAACACAGGACATTCTGTCATGGTCCCCTGGAGATTTTTGTCTAGTTGTCTATTTTTTTGGACGTCGCCTGATGATCTCAAAGAAACCTTCTCAGCCCAAAAAACGAGTTTCATTACATATTGCCCCTTGTTACTGTTGCAGAGTGTTACGGTTTTCTTCTGGTGAAAGAGAGGAGGACCAAAATGCAGCGTGGTTATTCATAAACAAAAAACAATAAACGTAACGTGAAAACCGACAACAGTCCTAACTGGTGCAAAACACAGAGATAGGAACAATCACCCACAAAATACCTAAAGAATATGGCTGCCTAAATATGGTTCCCAATCAGAGACAACCATAAACACCTGCCTCTGATTCAGAACCACTCTAGGCAACCATAGACTTTCCTAGACTACTTAACTAAACACAATCCCATAAACTACAAAACCCCTAGACAAAACAAACCACATAAATCACCCATGTCACACCCTGGCCTGACCAAAATAAAGAAAACACAAAATACTAAGGCCAGGGATCCCCCCCCTCCCCAAAAGGTGCGGACTCCCAGCTGCACACCTAAACCCATAGGGGAGGGTCTGGGTGGGCGTCTGTCCACGGTGGCGGCTCTGGCACTGGCACTGGACGTGGACCCCACTCCATCATAGTCTTTGTCCATCTCCTTAGCGTCCTTAGATTGGCGACCCTCGCCGTCGACCTTAGCCTACTAATCTTAACAAAGGGCCCCACTGGACTGAGGGTCAGCTCCGGACTGAGGGGTAGCTCGGGACTGAGGGGTAGCTCAAGACTGAGGGGTAGCTCAAGACTGAGGGGTAGCTCAAGACTGAGGGGTAGCTCAGGACTGAGAAGAAGCTCAGGCAGGTTGACGGTTCTGGCAGATCCTGGCTGATCCTGGCTGACTGGCGGATCCTGGCTGAATGGCGGATCCTGGCCGAATGGCGGATCCTGGCCGAATGGCGGATCCTGGTCGAAAGGCGGATCCTGGCCGACTGGCGGATCCTGGCCGACCAGCGGCTCTGGTGGATCCTGGCCGACTGGCGGCTCTGGCTGCTCCATGCTGACTGGCGGCTCTGGCTGCTCCATGCTGACTGGTGGCTCTGGCTGCTCCATGCTGACTGGCGGCTCTGGCTGATCCATGCTGACGGGAGACTCTGGCGGCTCATGACAGACGGGAGACTCTGGCGGCTCATGACAGACGGGAGACTCTGGCGGCTCATGACAGACGGGAGACTCTGGCGGCTCATGACAGACGGGAGACTCTGGCGGCTCATGACAGACGGGAGACTCTGGCGGCTCATGACAGACGGGAGACTCTGATGGATCATGACAGACGGGAGACTCTGGTGGATCATGACAGACGGGAGACTCTGGCGGCTCATGACAGACGGGAGACTCTGGCGGCTCATGACAGGCGGGAGACTCTGGCAGCGCTGGACAGGCGGGAGACTCCGGCAGCGCTGGACAGGCGGGAGACTCCGGCAGCACTGGACAGGCGGGAGACTCCGGCAGCGCTGGACAGGCGGGAGACTCCGGCAGCACTGGACAGGCGGGAGATGGCTTTTTTACATCTACGTAACATTGCAAAAATCTGAAACTTTCTGTCCAAAAATGATGCAGAAAAATTTATCCATGCTTTTGTCACTTTTAGGTTAGACTACTGCAATGCTCTAATTTCCGGCTACCCGGATAAAGCACTAAATAAACTTCAGTTAGTGCTAAATACGGCTGCTAGAATCCTGACTAGAACCAAAAAATTGTATCATATTACTCCAGTGCTAGCCTCCCTACACTGGCTTCCTGTCCAAGCAAGGGCTGATTTCAAGGTTTTACTGCTAACCTACAAAGCATTACATGGGCTTGCTCCTACCTATCTCTCTGATTTGGTCCTGCCGTACATACCTACACGTACGCTACGGTCACAAGACGCAGGCCTCCTAATTGTCCCTAGAATTTCTAAGCAAACAGCTGGAGGCAGGGCTTTCTCCTATAGAGCTCCATTTTTATGGAACGGTCTGCCTACCCATGTCAGAGACGCAAACTCGGTCTCAACCTTTAAGTCCTTACTGAAGACTCATCCCTTCAGTGGGTCATATGATTGAGTGTAGTCTGGCCCAGGAGTGGGAAGGTGAACGGAAAGTCTCTGGAGCAACGAACCACCCTTGCTGTCTCTGCCTGGCCGGTCTCCCTCTTTCCACTGGGATTCTCTGCCTCTAACCCTATTACAGGGGCTGGGTCACTGGCTTACTGGGGCTCTCTCATACCGTCCCTGGAGGGGGTGCGTCACCTGAGTGGGTTGATTCACTGATGTGGTCATCCTGTCTGGGTTGGCGTCCCCCCCTTGGGTTGTGCCGTGGCGGAGATCTTTGTGGGCTATACTCAGCCTAGTCTCAGGATGGTAAGTTAGTGGTTGAAGATATCCCTCTAGTGGTGTGGGGGCTGTGCTTTGGCAAAGTGGGTGGGGTTATATCCTTCCTGTTTGGCCCTGTCCGGGGGTGTCCTCGGATGGGGCCACAGAGTCTCCTGACCCCTCCTGTCTCAGCCTCCAGTATTTATGCTGCAGTAGTTTATGTGTCGGGGGCTAGGGTCAGTTTGTTATATCTGGAGTACTTCTCCTGTCCTATTCGGTGTCCTGTGTGAATTTAAGCGTGCTCTCTCTAATTCTCTCTTTCTCTCTCTCGGAGGACCTGAGCCCTAGGACCATGCCTCAGGACTACCTGACATGATGACTCCTTGCTGTCCCCAGTCCACCTGGCCGTGCTGCTGCTCCAGTTTCAACTGTTCTGCCTTATTATTATTCGACAATGCTGGTCATTTATGAACATTTGAACATCTTGGCCATGTTCTGTTATAATCTCCACCTGGCACAGCCAGAAGAGGACTGGCCACCCCACATAGCCTGGTTCCTCTCTAGGTTTCTTCCTAGGTTCTTCCTAGCCACCGTGCTTCTACAACTGCATTGCTTGCTGTTTGGGGTTTTAGGCTGGGTTTCTGTACAGCACTTTGAGATATCAGCTGATGTACGAAGGGCTTTATAAATAAATTTGATTTTATTTGAGACTCCAGCAGCGCTGGACAGGCGGGAGACTCCGGCAGCGCTGGACAGGTGAAGCGTACTGTAGGCCTGGTGCGTGGTGCTGGCACGGTGGTACTGGGCCAAGGACACGCACAGGAAGCCTGGTGCGGGGAGCTGCCACCGGAGGGCTGGTGCGTGGAGGTGGTATTGGATAGACCGGACCGTTCAGGCGCACTAGAGCTCTTGAGCACCGAGCCTGCCCAACCTTACCTGGTTGAATGCTCATGGTCGCCCTGCCAGTGCAGCGAGGTGGAATAGCCCGCACTGGGCTATGCAGGCGAACCGGGGACACCGTGCGCAAGGTTGATGCCATGTAAGCCGGCCCAAGGAGACGCACTGGAGACCAGATGCGTAGAGCCGGCTTCATGGCACTTGGCTTGATGCCCACTCTAGCCCGGCCGATACGAGGAGCTAGTATGTACCGACTATGCACCCGCACTGGAGACACCATGCGCTCCACAGCATAACACGGTGCCTGCCCAGTCTCTCTAGCCCCCCGGTAAGCACAAGACATTTTTGGGGCTGACTCTCGGGCTTCCATCCGCGCTGCCGTGCTGCCTCCTCATACCAGCGCCTCTCCGCCATCACCACCTCCAGCTCTTCTTTGGGGCGGCGATAGTCTCCTGGCTGTGCCCAGGGTCCTTTTCCGTCCAAGATTTCCTCCCAAGTCCAGAAATCTTGATTTCGCTGCTCCTGCTGCCGCTGCCTGTCACCACGCCGCTTGGTCCTGTTGTGGTGGGTGATTCTGTTACGGTTTTCTTCTGGTGAAAGAGAGGAGGACCAAAATGCAGCGTGTTTATTCATAAACATCTTTAATGAAAGATGAAAATATGAACAATTTACAAAAAACAATAAACGTAACGTGAAAACCGACAACAGTCCTAACTGGTGCAAAACACAGAGACAGGAACAATCACCCACAAAATACCTAAAGAATATGGCTGCCTAAATATGGTTCCCAATCAGAGACAACGATAAACACCTGCCTCTGATTGAGAACCACTCTAGGCAACCATAGACTTAACTAGACTACTTAACCTAACACAATCCCATATACTACAAAACCCCTAGACAAAACAAACCACATAAATCACCCATGTCACACCCTGGCCTGACCAAAATAATAAAGAAAACACAAAATACTAGGACCAGGGCGTGACACAGAGCCCATCAAGGCCCTGATTGGTGAACCACTGATCCTTTCACAGGTCTTCGTCTGTTGGCAAGGTCAGAGACACCCACACACAAAAACAGTGCTTTCAACTTACATATTTGACAGATGATTACATTGTGCATGTTCATTTATACATTATTTATTTTTTCAACATGAGCCCAATTCAGACTCAGGAAATGTATGTCTACCTATGCATGCCTTTCCTATGCACTTCTCAATTAAGGGCACAAGGCGAGACCCAGATGCAGACACATGAGGCAGATGGTTGTAGTCTTAGATGTTTATTAATCCAAAAAGGGGTAGGCAAGAGAATGGTCGTGTACAGGCAAAAGGTCAAAACCAGTTCAGAGTCCAGTAGGTACCGAAGGGCAGGCAGGCTCGAGGTCAGTGCAGGCAGAATGGTCAGGCAGGTGGGAATGGAGTCCAGTAGGTACCGAAGGGCAGTCAGGCTCGAGGTCAGTGCAGGCAGAATGGTCAGGCAGGTGGGAATGGAGTCCAGTAGGTACCGAAGGGCAGGCAGGCTCGAGGTCAGTGCAGGCAGAATGGTCAGGCAGGTGGGAATGGAGTCCAGTAGGTACCGAAGGGCAGGCAGGCTCGAGGTCAGTGCAGGCAGAATGGTCAGGCAGGTGGGAATGGAGTCCAGAAAGCAAAGAGAAGAGAAGAGAAAAAGGAAAGCAAAGAGAAGAGAAAAACTTGACAAACATACAAGATGAACTGGCACAGAGAGACTGGAAACACAGGGATAAATAACCTGGGGAAAATAAGCGACACCTGGAGGAGGTGGAGGTGGAGACAATCACAAGAACAGGTGAGACAGATCAGAGTGTGACATCTCAGTAGTTGGTATTCAGACTTACCTTACGCAGGTGCGTAACATAAGTTTCCGGCGTGGTTCCCTTGCGAGCGCTGTATCAATTTAATTCAACTAATTCAACCAAGTTCCTGGCCAACAGATTTTCTCTGTAGTTTTCATTCAGTACATTTATCTAAACCCACTCTTTAAATTTGGTGGACATTTAAATACATTTTCTTGAAAGACTCATAAATAATAAATACATAATAATAATATATTACGGATCAATGAAAGAAAGCCATGTAAATACATATACTCTTAGTGTACAAAACATTAGGAAACATCTTTCCATGACATACTGTAGAGACTGACCAGGTGAATCCAGGTGGAAGCTGTGATTCCTTATTGATGTCACCTATTAAAAGGGGAGGAGACAGGTTAAAGAAGGATTTTTAAGACTTGAGACAATTGAGACAGATTGTAAACTCAGCAAAAAAAAATGCACCTGTGGAACAGTCATTAAGACACTAACAGCTTAAAGACAGTAGGCAATTAAGGTCACAGTTATGAAAACTTAGGACACTAAAGAGGTCTTTCTACTGACTCTGAACGTGCCTTAGGCATGCTGCAAAGAGGCATGAGGGCTGCAGATGTGGCAAGGGAAATACATTGCAATGTCCGTACTGTGAGACGCCTAAGACAGCGCGACAGGGAGACAGGATGGACAGCTGATCATCCTCGCAGTGGCAGATCACGTGTAACAACACCTGCACAGGATCGGTACATCCAAACATCACACCTGCGGGACAGGTACAGGATGGCAACAACAACTGCCCGAGTTACACCAGGAACGCACAATCCCTCCATCAGTGCTCAGACTGTCCACAATAGGCTGAGAGAGGCTGGACTGAGGGCTTGTAGGCCTGTTGTAAGGCAGGTCCTCACCAGACATCACCGGCAACAACGTTGCCTAAGGGCACAAATCCACCGTCGCTGGACCAGACAGGACTGTCAAGAAATGCTCTTCAGTGACGAGTCACAGTTTTGTCTCACCATGGGTTATGGTCGGATTCGCGTTTATTGTCGAAGGAATGAGCATTACACCGAGGCCTGTACTCTGGAGCGGGATCGATTTGGGTTCGTCATGGACTGGGGCGGTGTGTCACAGCATCTTTGGACTGAGCTTGCTGTCATTGCAGGCAATCTCAAAGCTGTGCGTTACAGGGAAGACATCCTCCTCCCTCATGTGGTACCCTTCCTGCAGGCTCATCCTGACATGACCCTCCACCATGACAGTGCCACCAGCCATACTGCTCATTCTGTGCGTGATTTCCTGCAGGACAGGAATGTCAGTGTTCTGCCATGTCCAGCGAAGAGCCCAGATCTCAATCCCATTGAGCACATCTGGGACCTGTTGGATTGGAGGGTGAGGGCTAGGGCCATTCCCCCTAGAAATATTCTGGGAACCTGCCAGTGCCTTGGTGGAAGAGTGGGTTAACATCTCACAGCAAGAACTGGCAAATCTGGTGCAGTCCATGAGGAGAAGCACTGCAGTACTTAATGCAGCTGGTGGCCACACCAGATATTGACTGTTACTTTTGATTTTGACCCCCACCCCCTTTGTTCAGGGACACATTATTCAATTTATGTTCGTCACATGTCTGTAGAACGTGTTCAGTTTATGTCTCAGTTGTGGAATCTTATGTTTATACAAATATTTACACGTTAAGTTTGCTGAAAATAAACGCAGTTGACAGTGAGAGGGTGTTTCTTTTTTTGCTGAGTTTATATATGTGCCATTCAGAGGGTGAATGGGCAAGACAAAATATTTAAGTGCCAGGCATACCGGTTTGAGTCTGTCAAGAACTGCAACGCTGCTGGGTTTTTCATGCTGTGAAACAACAGTTTCCTGTGTGTATCAAAAATGGTCCACCACCCCAAAGGACATCCAGCCAACTTGACACAATTGTGCGAAGCATTGGAGTGGACAAGGGCCAGCATCCCTGTGGAACGCTTTCGACACCTTGTAGATTCCATGCCCCAACAAATTGAGGATGTCCTGAGGGCTAAAGGCGGTGCAACTCAATATTAGAAAGGTGTTTGTAATGTTTTGTACACTCAGTGTATGTTTGTCTCTTTTTCAGCACCAATTACTAAATAAAAAAATACTCATCTTGTATATTATTTAAGGTTAGGAAAGTATTTATGAATAATAAAACAAACAAAAATGATTTGGAGAGCCTTTACACACAAAATATATTGGTAAAACTTGCCATATTCAATTATTCAATCGATTAAATAATGGAAGGTGACAAAAGTGTACAATAGGGGTTGAACAGTAGTCTATATATTAGTCTATAAATCTAACCTAATAATCATCACTAATCATGGAACTGTGATGACAACGGTCCAGTCGTTGTGAACCGTACACCAGGCTCCAGGTTTAAACTGCTACAAATGATCT
This sequence comes from Oncorhynchus kisutch, assembly GCF_002021735.2. NCBI lineage: Eukaryota > Metazoa > Chordata > Actinopteri > Salmoniformes > Salmonidae > Oncorhynchus > Oncorhynchus kisutch. The sequence continues at coordinate 2,428,303 of NC_034201.2, read as the reverse complement.
GCGTTCCATAATGATTCAAATAGGCTACATGTCCCAAATTATTCCACAACTTGTAATACATTTTTCCTCATATGATCACGTCGATTTCACGTCTCCAGCGATCATAAGGTAAAAATAGATCTAAAACAACTGTCATTTATATTTACAATCCCCTTCTCCAAACAGCTTAGCTCTTATCAATTTGTAAATTACCATGCATTTAGATTTGTGTTATTTCTATATGAAAAAATAAAGTAGATGCTGTTCCACAGTTCTCAAACTTGGTGGAATTATGAAGGAATTAAGTCAAGATCAGAATATGTCTGTAAACACACCTCTGCCACACCTTCATTTTTTAAATCTACACCTCAAGGGACCGATTGACACGAGTTAAGCGTGCATAAATGGAATGCAATTATCTTTTTATACACTTTTCTATGAGTATTCTGACCTTGAACTTGAACATGAGAATAGCATGCTATTCTCCTGCTTTTCATTTGGGGTAGAGATCAAATAAATAAATGAGGGTGTGGCTAAAGATACACTTTGTTCTGACCTTGACTTAATTCCCTCATAATTCCACTACCTTTACGTGCAAGGAAACCATGAATAAGGTTTAGCTAACCTACTGTTTCCTAGTGGAAAAAGCATCTACTTTATTTTTACAGATAAAAATAACACCATTCACTGCCATTTACAACTTGATAAGAGCTATTGATAAGAGTTAGGTAAATGAGTAATACATTTGGATAAGGGAATTGTAAATATAAATTACACATGTTTTAGATCTGTTTTACCTTAACGCTGGAGACAAATGTGAAACCAGTCATATGGCAGCAAACTGAAGCATATCAACTTTGCCGAAGTTGTAACATCGACACATGGGAGTCAGGAAGCAAAACGTCTGGACATGAAAACTGAACCAATGCTGCATGAAGAGTGATGCGAGGGAGTGCTAGATAAAGGGGGAGTAATCAGGGAAGTGATGGATTCCAGGTGTGCCTCATGAAGGGGCGCAGGTGTGCATAAAGAGGGTTGCCAGGTGTGCGTAATGATGGGTTGCCCCCACCCCCACCCCGACACGCAACTCGAGCCGTAGGACGAAGCCGTCGAGGAGCGGGCCAGATGGCGAAGGTGGAATTCTCGGATGATGTTGGGATCTAGAATGTCGTACACCGGAACTCAGCACCACTCCTCTGGACCATACCCCTCCCAGTCCACCAGGTACTGGAGCCGACTCACACAACATAAAGGAGTGATCTGACGGCATAGGCGGGGCTCCCCTCAGTGTGTTCAAGGGAGGCGGAGTGGTGTTGGGGGATGGCATCAGCCAGGGAAAATGAAAAGATGAAAAGATGGTGAGATCGTATAGTTAGTGGGGAGTTGTAATCTACCTCGTTGACCCTCCGGAGTACCTTGAACAGCCCCACAAACCGGGGACTCAGCTTCTTACATGGCAGGCGGAGTGGGAGGTTCCTGGTAGAGAACCAGATGTGATCGCCAGGATGGAACATGGGAGCCTCACTGCGGTGGCGATCCACCTGCTCTTTCTGGCGGCGGATGGTGCGCTGAAGTCTTAGGTGGGCATCGTTCCATACCTCTTTTGCACGTCTAAACCACTCGTCCACCGCAGGAGCGTTGGTCTGGCTCGGATTCCTCAGAGCCAGGGCCGGTTGATAACCCAGAACACACTGGAAGGGAGTCAGCTCGGTGGAGTGTCGCAATGAATTCTGGGCATATTCAGCCCAAGGAAAGAATCGGGCATGCTCCCCCTGCCGGTCCTGGCAGTGACACCTCAGGAACCTCCCCAGCTCCTGGGTCATCCTCTCCACCTGCCCGTTAGATTGAGAATGGTACCCGGAGGTGAGGCTGACCATGACCCCCTGCTTCTTCATGAAAGCCTTCAGTCACGTGATGTGAATTGCAGGCCACGATCGGAGACGATATCCCCCGGAAGGCCATAGTGCTGGAAGACCTGCTGGAACAGTGCCTCAGCAACCTGGAGAGCGGTAGGGAGACCAGACAGAAACGCCATGATTTTGAGAATATGTCCACAACCACCAAAATGGTGGTGAAACCATCAGAGGGGAAATCAGTGACAAAATCAATGGACAGATGAGACCAGGGACGCTGAGCCACGGGAAGTGGAAAGAGTTTACCTGCTGGAGCATGCCGGGGAGATTTAGTACATACTGAACATGAGTTGGCAAGTTGTGCAACGTCCTGCGCCAAAGTGGGACACCAGTATTTCTAAGAAAGTGATTGAGCGGTGCGGGTGATACCTGGATGTCCAGCAGCGAGGGATGTGTGTGCCCAGGTCAGCAACCAATCTCTGATCCCCTTGGTGACGTAGATGCACTCCGGAGGGCAGGTGGCAGTAGCGGCTTCCCTCTCCAGAGCCTGGCGGATGTTCACATCTACGTCCCAAAACACGGGCCAACGATACGGAAGGACTGATTGATGGGCTGGTGGACACTCACAGGACCCTCCACCGACGTGGAACCACAGTGTGTGGGAAAGCAGATCTTCCGACATCCTGGTCCCCGGGCGGTAATGCTCCTCTCTGACCAAGAGATGGTGGGTGGCTGAGGATGACTTTGTGTATGGGTGCGATGATGAAGAAGGGAAGGCTTTCCTGGTGCTTGTGAGTAAATGTGCTGGATCCCAATGGTTGCATATCCAGAGCATGGACAGGAAAAGGAGAGGAGAGTTTGTAAGAAGTTGTGTTCAGGGAGGAGTCAGGAGCCTGGTTGATGAAGTTCCCAGCGACAGCGGAGTCCAGTAGAGCTATAGAGACAGATGAGGGAAAGCCAGCCAGTGAAATTGAACCCAGAAAGTGTTTGGCGGAAATAGATGATGGAATACCCTAAGGACGGAAGGCCACAGGGCCGCCGCTCTGCTCTAGAGGACCCCGGGTTTGGACGCACCGGGCACCGCTGAAGCTGGTGTCCCACCTGGCTGCAATAGAAACAGAGCCCCAGCTCTCTCCGGCGAAGCTGCAGAGAGGTGCGTGGCCCCCACCTCCATGGGTTCTGCCACAGGACAGTCATAAGAGCGAGGCAAGTGGCGAGGTGGACACCGACACTCCCAAAGAAGGTTATACATGCTGATCATTTATGAACATTTGAACATCTTGGCCATGTTCTGTTTTAATCTCCACCCGGCACAGCCAGAAGAGGACTGGCCACCCCACATATGCTCTCTCTAATTATCTCTTTTTTTCTCTCTCTCTCGGAGGACCTGAGCCCTAGGACCATGCCCCAGGACTACCTGACATGATGACTCCTTGCTGTCCCCAGTCCATCTGACTGTGCTGCTGCTCCAGTTTCAACTGTTCTGCCTTATTATTATACGATCATGCTGGTCATTTATGAACATTTGAACATCTTGGCCATGTTCTGTTATAATCTCCACCCGGCACAGCCAGAAGAGGACTGGCCACCCCACATAGCCTGGTTCCTCTCTAGGTTTCTTCCTAGGTTTTGGCCTTTCTAGGGAGTTTTTCCTAGCCACCGTGCTTCTACACCTGCATTGCTTGCTGTTTGGGGTTTTAGGCTGGGTTTCTGTACAGCACTTTGAGATATCAGCTGATGTACGAAGGGCTATATAAATAAATTTGATTTGATTTGATACGCATGGATGGCCATCGAGATGAGAGCGTCCAAGGATAGGTTGTCATCTTTGACATGCCAACTCCATCTGGATCTCCTCGCGCAGTCCACTGCGGAATAGAGTGCGGAATGCCGGCTCATTATATCTGCTGGAGGCTGCCACAGTCCGAAAGGTAGGGCGCACTCCACATCAGTCTGGTCACCCTGCTGGTGTTGAAAAGGTTGCTCATCTCCCTCTCTGCTCTCTGGAGGATGGCCCTGAACAGAGCCATGAACCGCTCATAGGAACCCAACTCATCCACTCCTCTCTCCCAGACGGACGTAGCCCACTCCAACGCCTGTCCGGTCAGCTGGGAAATGACCATGGCAATCTTGGTGGGGGCTGCCATCTGGTAGGTGAAATAGAGGGAGCACTGGAGTAGGAAGCCACTGCATTTCGAAGGAATACCGTCATAAGTCGGGCATCGCTGACCTGGGCTCGCTGGTGGAGTCGAGGCAGTGGAGAACGTGGAGGACCTCCTTCATGGTCGTATCCAGTAGAGCCAGCTGGTTGCAGTGTTGGTGTAGTAGATGACACTGTTTCTCGAATGTCTGGAAGATGGTGTATTCTTCCATAATTTCTGATGCAGTATTATGTAACCAGATGCAAGGAGTCAGGATGCAGGTGCAGGTGGTGAGTTTAATAATAACGAACATGGAGAGTTACAAATCAAGAGAAATGTCTGGACATGAAAACTGAACCAATACTGCCTGTGGAGTGATGTTAGGGAGTTGCTAGATTAAAGGGAAGTAATCAGGGTAGTGATGGAGTCCAGGTGTGCCTCATGATGGGGCGCAGGCATGCGTAATGAGGGTTGCCAGGTAAGCGGGAGTAGACGTGACAGCAGTAAAGTTTAGGAAATGCTGTGGCATTATGCTGAATTTTTATTCAGACCTTTTAATAAGTTACCCATACTGCCGAAATTATAGTTTAGATACGCTGCTGTTTTGATACAATGGCAGAGCCACGTATCAATCAGAGGGATGGTATGGTAGAGATAATTAGATAAGACCCCCGATAAAGATGGGTTATCCCCATTTGAGAAAGTATTTGGAAGACCATATAGAATGCAAGAATTAGGAAGGCCGGAACACGGTGTTGTAGAGACAGAAAATACTAGCAGAACACATGAGGAAACTGTTCAGTAACCACACCCATATGTCTGAGATTTTATGCCCAACAGGAGAACTACAGAAGGAGATTACACACCAGGAGACTGGGTCTGGGTCCAATCACTAAAGAAATGGAACTGGAAGCAGTCACAGTGGGAGGAGCCATACCATGCTCCTGGTGACAGCCTTTGCGGTGAGAATAGCTGAAAGAGCTACCTGGGTTCATATAACACATTGCGGGAGGGTAAGACACACTGACACTGTCGAAAAATCACAGAGTTAGGAGAAGAACCGAATACCAATAAGGTTCGGAGGTTACCTCTAACGAAGATTCGTTAGAAGTGAAAGTGTGGGTTGGTCTCTAGCTGGTGATGTATTTTCCAGGAAGGGGTGGGGCTTTACAGGAGTACTGGTCGGTCTGAGCTGTCTGGTTGTGGGAGCCATATTCTTAATAGACCACGACACACCCGAGAAAGCAGGGGGTAACTTGACCCATAGTGTAGAAGATGAGGATGTTGTAATAACAAAATACAAAAGGTCACTTAATCTGGGTAAACAGGAAGTGAGAGTAGAGCTAGGGAAGGATGTCTCAGTTGAGTTCTATGTAGACCAAATGGGGTCTCTGACCCCTTGGCAGTCTAGAACTATGAGCCTTTATGGAAGATATCTGTGCACGTCCCCGTGTAGTTAATGGAAACAGGTCATAGCTCACAGAGAGAGAGAGGGCTATATAAATCCACATACCCAGTATGGAAGAAGATGGAGTATAGTGAAGGTGAAGGTTTTTTTACTATTATCCGGAGCAAGGGAATTACCATTAAAACCATAAAGAGGATCTCGGGTTATGCTCCTTCATCCCTCTTCTCTAGAGCACAGCTCCCTTCAGTTGTGGAATGTACTTTAGGCCAGGAGTGAATCAGGGATCAACTGGTGGTCTGTCCTACTGCAGGTCTATGCCATCACAGGTCCTGTACTCTTTTGCATCACCAACAACTTCCCCCTCGAGTATGAACAATCAATTAACAAACCATTGTATCTTTATTTGCTCCACGTCTGTCTGTTTGTTGCACAGAGCCTGGGCAGAGACTACTCATGTCGATCCAGAGTTTGGCCATGAGCTTCCTCATCCAACACTACAGTAGTAACACCCTCAAACGTATGACCACTCCCCTCTGTATACATGTGTGCTTCTAATGTGCATGATTCCTTGCCTACAGATAACATTTTAAATCAATACTGGTAATTCTGAAATGTTTTTAACACAAGCATTCAATCAGATAAAGTTTGGCAATTCACCACCCCATTTGTAAAAGGAACAATATGTCAGCCATGGGAGTACAACATAAATAGTTCATGCCTAACAGTTTATTTTAGGCTACAATTCACAGGAATAATGTGTTTATGTTCTGTACAGTGGCTGTGTCCTAACTGTCCTTGTTTCCTGCAGGTGTGTTGTTAATCTTGGCCTACAGTGGTGTGATGTTGCTCCTGACCTCTGCGCTGACCTTTTCTCTGGTCCATAAACATTTAATCTCTGCGACGCAGGCCTCCAGCACGCTGGCTGTTGTTGCTAGTCGGGTATGATACCATACAACGGTTTTATTGTCCATTTGCATGGAAATATAATCAGCTGGAAGGCTTCTGGCAGTTAGGGTACAGTCAGCAGATGGTATACTGTAGGAGCTGGCCTATGGGATAAGAATGCATGTGCAAAGTTTAGCAGGAGAAGAAATACAACATTTGATTAGTTTGCTGCAAAGGAAGGCAAGGCTTTTTGGTCTTTGTCAATGGTGAGAAAACAAGCAAGGTAACTGCTCATGTTAGGTCATAATAAACATGTGTCTGTAGATGTTTACAGACTGTCTGCTAAGAGGAAGCTAACTGCATGTGTTGGGCTATAATAAGTTGCCTATATTGACTTGTACAGACTGGCTGCTGAGTGTTTATGTTGGGTGTGTTTGGCCAGGTGATCAAGACAGTAACTACTGCCATGGTAACAAGGGCCAGCTGTCACCTCTGTCTGTGTTCCTGGTCTTCACTGGTTCACTGGCTGTAATCTTCACCTCTCTACGGGTAACACACACACACACACACACTTAGAAAAAGGTGAAAGCAGTGTTTCTCTGTTTGTATTACTCTTATTAAAATAATATCATCACATCCCTTTCAAATCCTCTTTGTATTTGACCCTGTTCTCTCATTTTACTCATGCGTCTCTGTTCCCTTCTCACTCTCTTCCTCATCATTTTCCTCCCTTATCCCCCTCATCTCTCTCTCCTCCCCTGGTCCTATCCCTCTCTGTAGGAGACTGGAGACTAGATCTCTGTCTCCACTCTGACCCATGTGCCTGTCACTGCTGCAGACCTGGCGCCAGAATAAAGTGAAATCGGTGAGGGGGCAGTTGAAATCCGGCACAATTTGGGGGGATTCTTGCATTGGAATGACATTGAATTCCGCTTATCACGCTACACCCCAATAAACAAAGTTCAAATGCTGAGACTACGCGATCATTGATTGAGTGCTTTTGAGGTGACAGGTAGGCTACAGATTTCGCTGCAATCTCCACTGCGCTGTATCAGCACAACGGTCAGTGACCTACACACTAAAGCAAGGCCGTTTTGGTAATGAATATATTGGTAGGATAGGGTATTCGGATAGGGTAATTCACCTATTACAAACAACCTATGTGAATGCAGTCGTGCTTTACCAAAATAATGCAAACAAGGTGCTGAAAGTCGTAACCTATTTATTCATGCATGCAAACAAAATTACTGAATAGCCTTATTTGGCTTAGAATACAGACACTTGTTTGCGAATGAATGAATGCAAACAAAACGGTGGTAAACAAGTAGGCCTAGCAAACAAAATATCAGATTATGTCATGCATTTATCAATCTATATTTAGGCTAGTTACATTAACAGTAAATAAATGCAGTAAACAAAGGGTGAATGGAGATACAGATAAGTAAACTACAGTGAGATGCAGCCTTGCACAGCTTTCTTGCCAAACAAATAGGCCCACTTCGAACATGGAAAACCATGCCGCTCATGAGTACAGCAACACGTTGTGATATGGCACAATTACACACCTGTGGCTCAAATTCAACTCACGTAAATTCAACCCATCAATTAAGCAATGCCAGCCAAACATAAACATGTTTCCAATACGTGCAGTTCAATTTACAACTACGAAAACCAATAGGCTACCAAGAACTACAATAGAATGTGGCTATTCATATGCTGAAACATACCGCTATACCCAGGGGCGTCATTTGGGTTCTTGCGTTGGAATTCTGCAGTAATTCCAGCCACTCTTGCTAGCCTAATGACAATAACGCTTTTTACAGCTAGCTAAGAAGCTACCTAAACTCTGTAGTGGTAGGGCGTGAGGCAGAATTGAGTGAAGCAACTTCAAGCACATCGGAGATACAGGTTTTGCGCCAACCTGTCATTCAATCATTTGAATTTATTTGCTATTTTCATATAGGTACATACAATTAAAACTGAGGGTGCTAAGCCCCCCCTTGTGGAGCTGGGTCCGCACAGCTGCCTGCTCCTGGTGTTGCAAGACTGGCAGCACTAAAGACAAAACGGAGTAATAGTCAACCACAACTCAATCCAAGGACCAACTGTTATAGTAAATGGTACCAAATATTCAATGTTACTTCAATCATTCCTTCGTGTGCGTATTGCTTGTTTTGGGGTGCTTTTATGTCAAAGTTTAGTCCATAACATTTCAGGTCACAAAATATAATACTCTATATGAACCGTACTTGTTCTGTCAGTGAATGGCATTGTTGCTACGAGACAAATGTACTGCGATTCTCATTCATGCCTCTAGAGAGAGACATAGCACAATGTTCATGTCATCTTGAGGAAAGCTTCAGCAGAAGTATAATCTTCCAATAAAAATAACACAAATATTGCCATTTTTCTTTTCCATTGGCTCATATATTGGGATTGGGTTGTTGACTTTTCTTGTAATTAAAACTGTTGAAACTATGAAGATTTTAACCCACTCAACCCTAACACTTCTCCAAGTTTATACCATCATTGTAAAACCCTAGTTATTTTCTAGCTTTGACAAGTCATTTCTGAAGATTATAATTGAATGTGATTAATTCATGTCTGTCCTTCCATTTTTAAGGTCAAACCTATTACGTGAACTAAACTCTCATTTTAATATGGTGAAACTATTCCTTTAAAAAATCAAATAATCTGAACGTAATGGTCAAATCAGTGCAAAAGCAGTTGAGCTGGTTTTACTCTTTTTGGCCAATTTCTGGTTTCTGGTGGATAACTGAGCTCGTTGAGCATAACACATCAACCCTGTTACCCATAGATAGGTTTTTAACCATTTTAAAAACATTGAACAAGTATTCAATTGCCCCTCCCTGTTGAACACAAGTTTCCATTTCCTCTGTCACAAGGTGATTATTAAATATATATTTTTATGGCTGTTTTTAAGATGAGAACCTCAATCATGTTTTACTTTATTGGCACTTACTATAGTAATTTTGTTTATTTAAGCCCTTGAGATGGGAAACCATGTCTTTATGAAGTGGAACATGTGCTCTTTATGACAATGTTAAAATTAGGTCAAATTAAAAGTTTATTTTGACCAAGTTACTCTAACCAAACTGTACTCTGTTACTGGACTGACCCTACAGCAATCAGGTATTTGGCATCATGGCCAGATTTACAGTTGAATGCGCTAACATCCTAGGTCCAGTGACGAGGAGGAGTAGTAAGGATCGGAGGATCAATGCGCAGCGTGGTACGTGTTCATGCTCTTAAACCAAGCAAACACTGAAACAAAACAATAAACGACACTTGAAATAACTAACCGAAACAGTTCCATGTGGAACACACAGACACAGAAAATAAACACCCACGAAACACAAGTGGGACAAGGCTACCTAAGTATGATTCTCAATCAGAGACAACTAACGACACCTGCATCTGATTGAGAACCATACCAGGCAAAAGCAAACACAACATAGAAAACGTAACATAGACAAACCCCCCCAACTCACGCCTTGACCATACTAAGACAGAGACATAACAAAGGAACTAAGGTCAGAACGTGACAGTACCCCCCCCCCAAAGGTGCGGACTCCGGCCGCAAAACCTGAACCTATAGGGGAGGGTCTGGGTGGGTGTTTGTCCGCGGTGGCGGCTCTGGCGCGGACCCCACTCCACCATAGACCTGGACCCCACTCCACCATAGTCTTTGTCTGCCTCCTCAACCGCCTCCGTGGCCTCTCGGCAGCGCCAAAGGACGACTCCGGCAGCACCGGAGTGACGGGCGATTCCGGCAGCTCCTGGCTGACGAGCGGCTCTGGCAGCTCCTGACTGATGAGCGGCTCTGGCAGCTCCTGACGGACGGACGGCTCTGGCAGCTCCTGACTGACGGGCGGCTCTGGCAGCTCCTGACTGACGGACGGCTCTGGCAGCTCCTGGCTGACGAGCGGCTCTGGCAGCTCCTGACTGACGAGCGACTCTGGCAGCTCAGGACAGACGAGCGGCTCTGGCAGCTCCGGACAGACGGGCGACTCTGGCAGCCCCGGACAGACGGGCGACTCTGGCAGCTCAGGACAGACGGGCGACTCTGGCAGCTCAGGACAGCGGGCGACTCTGGCAGCTCCGGACAGACGGGCGACTCTGGCAGTTCCGGACAGACAGG